>NC_045785.1:16109040-16727040 GCF_009873245.2 Balaenoptera musculus | reverse complement strand
AAGAAAACATTCCCAATACTCCAAAGATTCCTGTGTGCCCCGCCCAGTTGCAATCTCCTTCCTCCTGAAATATAGCCAGTAATCTGACTTATATGGCAATCACTTTTTAATTTTTTTGCTTTAGCGTTTTACCATATAAGCTTGTACCCCTAAACATTATAGTTTAGTTTACCCTTTTGCCTCCTGGGATATAGCCAGGCGAAATCTAACCCATCATTAAATCTTAATCTGCCTCCTCTGCTCCTTCATCTGGGCCATTGATCGCTGGAGAAAAACACCACAGGTGTGTCTGTCTGTCTTCTTAACCTTTTTATTTTGGAGAATTTCAAATTTATATGAGAAAATCCAATCTGACAGTTTTGATCTTTTAACTGGATCAGTTCATCTATTTACACTCCTAATTCCTCTAATTCAGATTTACATCACTTTTTATAGTTCCCTGTCACTTGCATATATTTTCAAGTTTCTCATTTCTCTAAACATAGAAAGCCCAGTTTTATAATCCATGACTGACATTGGTGGAATATTATTCAGGTTTATTTTTGCTGTCTGATTTGGTTATTTTAATGTTGCCATGTCTTCCGTACCTGGTTATCTCTGGAAAATTTTTATTTTTTATTTTTGCCGCACTGCATGGCATGTGGGATCTTGTTCCCTCACTAGGGATCTAACCCGTGCCCCCCTGCAGTGGAAGTGCAGAGTCTTAACCACTGGACTGCCAGGGAAGTCCCTGGAAAATTTTTTACAGGGATTCACTTAGGGCTGGGATGAAGCCACCTCCTTCAGGGAGACCTCAGGTTTCTTTCTGTCAGGCACCTGGGGTCCCTACTAGTTAGGTATCATCACAGATCAAGTTCACTGCTTGAGGTTCCCTTGCTCACTCACGCTATAAGAACCCGGCCAATTTAACACCATGACACTTCCCCCCATTCTCTTTCTGTTGCTCTGCTCAGGGTTAAGGAGTTTTCTTTAGGTTCCCTGAGGTTGGGGAGTGGAGAGGTTGTTTCTTCCCTGAGGTTGGGAGTGGAGAGGTTGTTTCTCGTTCACCTTTTCCATGAAGTGATTGGGAGAGTGCAGTGTAGTAGAAAGAAGAGTGGGTAGGTGAGTCTAGGTAAGCCCTAAAACGTGGAGTGTGGAAGTGCCCACCTGGTGGGTACAACCTGGGCTGGGCTGTTTGCTATTACTATTTTGTTCTTTCAGTGATTAACCTGGAAATTATAACATACCTAACTCTTAAAGTTAACAACTTTACCCTCTGAAAACAGTACAAAGACCTCAAACCACTAGGAAATCGATATTCTCCTAAGTTGTTTATTGTTTTCATATGTGTTTTAGTTCCACCTTAAAAAAAACTCATAAGGGGAATCCCCTGCCGGGGGCCTGGGTTCCATCCCTGGTTGGGGAAGTAAGCTCCTGCAAGCCGCTTGGTGTGGCCACAGCTGCCAAACACACACACACACACAATAGCCCTCATAGGATGCCTTATTATCTGTAGAACTATTGGTGTTAGTTTACCTACCTCCTTTGTTTATCATTCCTTTTAATATTCTAGACCTTCCATCTGGAATCACTTTTTTTTTTTAAGGAATTCCTTTATTTATTTATTTATTAATTTTTGGTTGTGTTGGGTCTTCGTTTCTGTGCGAGGGCTTTCTCTGTGCGGCAAGCGGGGGTCACTCTTCATCGCGGTGCGCGGGCTTCTCACTATCACGGCCTCTCTTGTTGCGGAGCACAGGCTCCAGACGCGCGGGCTCAGTAGTTGTGGCTCACAGGCCTAGTTGCTCCGCGGCATGTGGGATCTTCCCAGACCAGGGCTCGAACCCGTGTCCCCTGCATTGGCAGGCAGATTCTCAACCACTGTGCCACCAGGGAAGCCCCTGGAATCACTTTTTAAAATACAGAATTAAGTTTGTAAAAATGCCTTTAGTAAGGGTCTGTTGGTATCAAGTTATTTTCAGCATACTGTCTGGAAGTATCTATTTATTTCTTGCTGTGAAATTTACTCTAAGGATTAACAGTTATTTTCACTCAGTACAATTAGAGATTCTGTTGTCTTAGGGCTTCCTTTGTTGCTGTTGGAAAGTTGGTTGTGGTTTAATTCTTCTTTCTTTATAGGTGACCTGTTTTATTTTGTCTGATTTTGAAGATCTTTTGTCTGTCTGTTTGTTTTTGTTTTGGTGTTTTGCAGTGCCACTGTGACCTGTTTGGGTTGAATTTTCGTGTATTTATCCTCCCTAAAGGATAAATTTCTCAACCATTATGTCTTAAAATTTTTTCTCTTTTCCATTCATTCATCTCTCCTTCTGGAATTACATTAGTCATGTATTAAGATTTTAACTTTGCCATCCATGTCTCCTAACTCTTGCTTTGTCCTGCATTCTACATAACTTTTTTCAGGTCTGCCTTCTACTTTAATGATTCTCTATTTAGGCAAACCTAATCGCGCTGTTAAAACTTGCGTAGAGTTTTGACCTTCAGTTATTGTAATTTTCATTTCTAGAAGCTTGATTTGGTTCTGTATCACATCTTACTTTCATTTTTTATAATCTCTTATTCCTTACTTTTAGTTTTTTATTCTATCATTTATTTCTTTAAACTAACGTTCTACTTATTTTTACTTTTTCCAGTAACTGAGATGAAAAACTTCATGGGTTTTTTATCTGTTGTTTCCTGCCTCTCAGTTATAGTGACTTGTGTCCTTTGTGTTTTGTTGTGTTTGTGTGTGTTTATGTGTATGTTGGACTGAATTCATATTCCTTAGAACTGTCACTCATTCTAGGACCACGTCAAACTAAACTCTTGGCTTGAGGTTTTTCTGTCTTCCTAGATAGTATGAATTCTTGGTTGAAATATTCATGAGGGCTAGATTCTTAAAAACTTGCAACAGATATTTGTTTTTTTCCTCACTCCAAGAGTCAAAGTATAAGGCAGATAATTTTTTCCTACTATTTCCTCTGCAGGGTAGGTTCATTTCTCCTTATTTCTTTTTTTTTTGTTGTTGTTTTTTTTGGTTTTTTTATACTGCAGGTTCTTATTAGGCATCAGTTTTATACACATCAGTGTATACATGTCAATCCCAATCGCCCAATTCAGCACACCACCATCCCCACCTCACCGCAGTTTTCCCCCCTTGGTGTCCATATGTCCATTCTCTACATCTGTGTCTCAACTTCTGCCCTGCAAACTGGCTCATCTGTACCATTTTTCTAGGTTCCGCATACATGCATTAATATACGATATTTGTTTTTCTCTTTCTGACTTACTTCACTCTGTATGACAGTCTCTAGATCCATCCACGTCTCAACAAATGACTCAATTTCGTTCCTTTTTATGGCTGAGTAATATTCCATTGTATATATGTACCACAACTTCTTTATCCATTCGTCTGTTGATGGGCATTTAGGTTGCTTCCATGACCTGGCTATTGTAAATAGTGCTGCAATGAACATTCGGGTGCATGTGTCTTTTTGAATTACGGTTTTCTCTGGGTATATGCCCAGTAGTGGGATTGCTGGGTCATATGGTAATTCTATTTTTAGTTTTTTAAGGAACCTCCATATTATTCTCCATAGTGGCTGTATCAATTTACATTCCCACCAACAGTGCAAGAGGTTTCCCTTTTCTCCACACCCTCTCCAGCATTTGTTGTTTGTAGATTTTCTGATGATGCCCATTCTAACAGGAGTGAGGTGATACCTCATTGTAGTTTTGGTTTGCATTTCTCTAATAATTAGTGATGTTGAGCATCTTTTCATGTGCTTCGTGACCGTCTGTATGTCTTCTTTGGAGAAATGTCTATTTAGGTCTTCTGCCCATTTTTGGATTGGGGTGTTTGTTTCTTTGATATTGAGCTGCATGAGCTGTTTATATATTTTGGAGATTAATCCTTTGTCCGTTGATTCATTTGCAAATATTTTCTCCCATTCTGAGGGTTGTCTTTTCGTCTTGTTTATGGTTTCCTTTGCTGTGCAAAAGCTTTGAAGTTTCATTAGGTCCCACTTGTTTATTTTTGTTTTTATTTCCATTACTCTAGGAGGTGGATCAGAAAAGATCTTGCTGTGATTTATGTCAAAGAGTGTTCTTCCTATGTTTTCCTCTAAGAGTTTTATAGTGTCCAGTCTTATATTTAGGTCTCTAATCCATTTTGAGTTTATTTTTGTGTATGGTGTTAGGCAGTGTTCTAATTTCATTCTTTTACATGTAGCTGTCCAGTTTTCCCAGCACCACTTATTGAAGAGACTGTCTTTTCTCCATTGTATATCTTTGCCTCCTTTGTCATAGATTAGTTGACCATAGGTGCGTGGGTTAATCTCTGGGCTTTCTATCTTGTTCCATTGATCTATGTTTCTGTTTTTGTGCCAGTACCATATTGTCTTGATTACTGTAGCTTTGTAGTATAGTCTGAAGTCAGGGAGTCTGATTCCTCCAGCTCCATTTTTTTGCTTCAAGACTGCTTTGGCTATTCGGGGTCTTTTGTGTCTCCATACAAATTTTAAGATGATTTGTTCTAGCTCTGTAAAAAATGCCATTGGTAATTTGATAGGGATTGCATTGAATCTGTAGATTGCTTTGGGTAGTATACTCATTTTCACAATGTTGATTCTTCCAATCCAAGAACATGGTATATCTCTCCATCTGTTGGTATCATCTTTAATTTCTTTCATCAGTGTCTTATAGTTTTCTGCATACAGGTCTTTCGTCTCCCTAGGTAGGTTTATTCCTAGGTATTTTATTCTTTTTGTTGCAATGGTAAATGGGAGTGTTTCCATAATTTCTCTTTCAGATTTTTCATCATTAGTGTATAGGAATGCAAGAGATTTCTGTGCATTAATTTTGTATCCTGCAACTTTACCATATTCATTAATTAGCTCTAGCAGTTTTCTGGTGGCAGTTTTAGGATTCTCTATGTATAGTATCATGTCATCCGCAAACAGTGACAGTTTTACTTCTTCTTTTCCAATTTGTATTCCTTTTATTTCTTTTTCTTCTCTGATTGCCGTGGCTAGGACTTCCAGAACTATGTTGAATAATATTGGTGAGAGTGGACATCCTTGTCTCGTTCCTGATCTTAGAGGAAATGCTTTCAGTTTTTCACCATTGAGAATGATGTTTGCTGTGGGTTTGTCATATATGGCCTTTATTATGTTGAGGTAGGTTCCCTCTATGCCCACTTTCTGGAGAGTTTTTATCAGAAATGGGTGTTGAATTTTGTCAAAAGCTTTTTCTGCATCTATTGAGATGATCATATGGTTTTTCTTCTTCAGTTTGTTAATATGGTGTATCACATTGATTGATTTGCGTATATTGAAGAATCCTTGCATCCCTGGGATAAATCCCACTTGATCGTGGTGTATGATCCTTTTAATGTGTTGCTGGATTCTGTTTGCTAGTATTTTGTTGAGGATTTTTGCATCTATATTCATCAGTGATATGGGTCTGTAATTTTCTTTTTTTGTAGTGTCTTTGTCTGGTTTTGGTATCAGGGTGATGGTGGCCTCATAGAATGAGTTTGGGAGTGTTCCTTCCTCTGCAATTTTTGGAAGAGTTTGAGAAGGATGGGTGTTAGCTCTTCTCTAAATGTTTGATAGAATTCACCTGTGAAGCCATCTGGTCCTGGACTTTTGTTTGTTGGAAGATTTTTAATCACAGTTTCAATTTCATTACTTGTGATTGGTCTGTTCATATTTTCTGTTTCTTCCTGATTCAGTCTGGGAAGGTTATACCTTTCTAAGAATTTGTCCATTTCTTCCAGGTTGTCCATTTTATTGGCATAAAGTTGCTTGTAGTAGTCTCTTAGGATGCTTTGTATTTCTGTGGTGTCTGTTGTAACTTCTCCTTTTTCATTTCTGATTTTATTGATTTGAGTCCTCTCCCTCTTTTTCTTGATGAGTCTGGCTAATGGCTTATCAATTTTGTTTATCTTCTCAAAGAACCAACTTTTAGTTTTATTGATTTTTGCTATTGTTTTCTTTGTTTCTATTTCATTTATTTCTGCTCTGATCTTTATGATTTCTTTCCTTCTGCTAACTTTGGGTTTTGTTTGTTCTTCTTTCTCTAGTTTCTTTAGGTGTAAGGTTAGATTGTTTACTTGAGATTTTTCTTGTTTCTTTAGGTAGGCTTGTATAGCTATAAACTTCCCTCTTAGAACCGCTTTTGCTGCATCCCATAGGTTTTGGGTCGTCGTGTTTTCATTGTCATTTGTCTCTAGGTATTTTTTTATTTCCTCTTTGATTTCTTCAGTGATCTCTTGGTTATTTAGTAACGTATTGTTTAGCCTCCATGTGTTTGTCCTTTTTACGTTTTTTTCCCTGTAATTCATTTCTAATCTCATAGCGTTGTGGTCAGAAAAGATGCTTGATATGATTTCAATTTTCTTAAATTTACTGAGGCTTGATTTGTGGCCCAAGATGTGATCTGTCCTGGAAAATGTTCCGTGCACACTTGAGAAGAACGTGTAATCTGCTGTTTTTGGATGGAATGTCCTATATATATCAATTAAATCTATCTGGTCTATTGTGTCATTTAAAGCTTCTGTTTCCTTATTTATTTTCATTTTGGGTGATCTGTCCATTGGTGTAAGTGAGGTGTTGAAGTCCCCCACTATTATTGTGTTACTGTCGATTTCCTCTTTTATAGCTGTTAGCAGTTGCCTTATGTATTGAGGTGCTCCTATGTTGGGTGCATATATATTTATAATTGTTATATCTTCTTCTTGGATTGATCCCTGGATCATTATGTAGTGTCCTTCCTTGTCTCTTGTAACATTCTTTATTTTAAAGTCTATTTTATCTGATATGAGTATAGCTACTCCAGCTTTCTTTTGATTTCCATTTGCATGGAATATCTTTTTCCATCCCCTCACTTTCAGTCTGTATGTGTCCCTAGGTCTAAAGTGGGTCTCTTGTAGACAGCATATATATGGGTCTTGTTTTTGTATCCATTCAGCCAGTCTGTGTCTTTTGGTTGGGGCATTTAATCCATTCACGTTTAAGGTAATTATCGATATGTATGTTCCTATGACCATTTTCTTAATTGTTTTGGGTTTGTTTTTGTAGGTCCTTTTCTTCTCTTGTGTTTCCCACTTAGAGAAGTTCCTTTAGCGTTTGTTGTAGAGCTGGTTTGGTGGTGCTGAATTCTCTTAGCTTTTGCTTGTCTGCAAAGCTTTTGATTTCTCCATCAAATCTAAATGAGATCCTTGCCGGGTAGAGTAATCTTGGTTGTAGGTTCTTCCCTTTCATCACTTTAAGTATATCATGCCACTCCCTTCTGGCTTGCAGAGTTTCTGCTGAGAAATCAGCTGTTAACCTTATGGGAGTTCCCTTGTATGTTATTTGTCGTTTTTCCCTTGCTGCTTTCAATAATTTTTCTTTGTCTTTAATTTTTGCCACTTTGATTACTATGTGTCTCGGTGTGTTTCTCCTTGGGTTTATTCTGTATGGGACTCTCTGCGCTTCCTGGACTTGGGTGGCTATTTCCTTTCCCATGTTAGGGAAGTTTTCGACTATAATCTCTTCCAATATTTTCTCTGGTCCTTTCTCTTTCTCTTCTCCTTCTGGGACCCCTATAATGCGAATGTTGTTGCGTTTAATGTTGTCCCAGAGGTCTCTTAGGCTGTCTTCATTTCTTTTCATTCTTTTTTCTTTAGTCTGTTCCGCAGCAGTGAATTCCACCATTCTGTCTTCCAGGTCACTTATCCGTTCTTCTGCCTCAGTTATTCTGCTATTGATTCCTTCTAGTGTAGTTTTCATTTCAGTTATTGTATTGGTCATCTCTGTTTGTTTGTTCTTTAATTCTTCTAGGTCTTTGTTAATCATTTCTTGCATCTTCTCAATCTTTGCCTCCATTCTTATTCCGAGGTCCTGGATCATCTTCACTATCATTATTCTGAATTCTTTTTCTGGAAGGTTGCCTATCTCCACTTCATTTAGTTGTTTTTCTGGGGTTTTATCTTGTTCCTTCATCTGGTACATAGCCCTCTGCCTTTTCATCTTCTCTATCTTTCTGTAACTGTGGTTTTTGGTCCACAGGCTGCAGGATTGTAGTTTTTCTTGCTTCTGTTGTCTGCCCTCTGGTGGTTGAGGCTATCTAAGAGGCTTGATGGGAGGCTCTGGTGGTGGGTAGAGCTGACTGTTGCTGTGTCTCCTTATTTCTTAAACTGAAGAACCCTAGTTTCACGATGTGAGTCCTCTTCTAGACGCCTCACCTTTTAAGGATCTTAGCTTTGATCTCTGGTCCCACGAACCTCTTAAATGTGAAAAAAACAGTTGAAGTTGATAGTTTCACCTAATACTCTCAGGAGGAAATTGGTTTCATTTTCCTTAACCTCCCTAGCTTCCTGCCTTCACATAGTATTTGGCTTCTGAGAATTCTTCATTTGTTGCCAGGTGATCATTGCATCTTAAAAGATTTTAAAGTATTTTTATCTTAGTATTTTAAATTTATTTTCAGCTGGGGTGGGTTAGATGGGCTTTGCTTCAGGTATTAATCTGCATTACCGTGTCCCCCACTGAGCTAAAAGAATGCAGGACTTTGTCATTTCAGTCAGCTGCTGTATTCTCCATGCCTAAAGCAGTGTCTAGGATGTTTATTATTTGTTGAATGAGTGACTGGCTCTACCTTTATGACTGACTTCTTGTAGTTTTAAGGAAATTACAGTGATGAAACAGATATGTGTGCAAAGATTTTTATGACAAAGGTAATTATTTAATGGCCATAAAATGCTACCAGTTTAAATGTCCAGCAGTGAGGGAGTGGTTCAATATAATGTGGTACTTGTATATAGTCACTATAAATAATTTTCAGAAGAATATTTAATGATGTGGAAAGATGTTAATGATATATTTGTTAGAAAAAAATCTATAAGTTTCAGTATTAATAGTGGTTATGGCTGTGTTGTAGGATTGCTGATGAATTTGTTTTCTAATTTTTATTAATAAAATGTGTAGTAGCAGTGATTGCTTTAAATACAATTTCCTCCCTATAATTGGTTTAAGTTTAGAATGTTTAAAAGATTTTTTTCAAACTTAAAAATATTTTATCTTAAAACGTAAATGTTCATTCATTTGCTGATATTTTGATGTATGGGTAAAGCCTTCTCTTCTTGCATAAACCATGTGCATAGTAGATAGGCTGTGATATGTAGATTTTGTTTATTTATTTTAATTTATTTATTATTTATTTTTGGCTGCGTTGGGTCCCCGTTGCTGCGTGCAGGCTTTCTCTAGTTGCTGCAAGCAGGGGCTACTCCTCATTGAGTTGCGCAGGCCTCTCATTGCGGTGGCTTCTCGTTGAGGAGCATGGGCTCTAGGCGCGCGGGCTTCAGTAGTTGTGGTATGCGACTTCAGTAGTTGTGGTTCGCGGGCTCTAGAGAGCAGGCTCAGTAGTTGTGGCGCACGGGCTTCATTGCTCCGCAGGATGTAGGGTCTTTCCGCAGCAGGGATCGAACCCGTGTCCCCTGCATTGGCAGGCGGGACTCCCAACCACTGCGCCACCAGGGAAGCCCCGGTTTTGTTTATTTAAAGTGGGATAGTTAATAAGTTAAAATACTTATAAAGAAATCTGAGTGCAGAACCCAGTCTAGATTTTTATTGTTTCTTTCTCTGTATTTTCTATTTGTCTTGTCTACACCAATTTTTTTTTCCCCCTCTTTTGGCCGTGCCACGAGGCTTGTGGGATCTTAGTTCCCTGACGAGGGATCAGACCCATGTCATCGGCATTGAAAGCACCGAGTCCTAACCACTAGACCACCAGTGAATTCCCTTGTCTACACCTATTTTGAAAGCAATTTTCCTTAATGACTTATCTCCAATTTTTAAAAAACATTTTTCTTTTTTCTAGAAACAATAGCTTTTTAGTTTTGCACTCAAATCTTATTAGTTTTTGTGTAGTTAATTTTTGTAATAAGTTGGAAAATATGAACAACTGATTCTTGGTAAGCATATGGCTCAGCCTGTTAATGCAGAAGGGAAAGTATACTACAGAACAGCTTCGTAACCCTGAGTGCCCAGAATGCCATAGCTTTCCACCTGTATATTTTGCAGAGGGAATGGAGAGTTGATACAGTGAGCTGCTTAAAACAATGCCTGCTACATTATTTTATGAGACTAAATTCTTTAAGTCTTAGGTGACATATTTTGAACTCTGTCAGATGCATAAAGAATTGTAATCATTACAATTCAAGCTTAGGCTATAAGAAGAAATAATGTTATCCAAAATTTCTTTCATTTTTCCCCTTTCTCCTTCCCTAGGTGGGTCCTATGTGTATGAACTCAGTGCAGTCCTCATACACAGAGGAGTGAGTGCTTATTCCGGTCACTACATTGCCCATGTGAAAGATCCACAGTCTGGTGAATGGTATAAGTTTAATGACGAAGACATAGAAAAGATGGAGGGGAAGAAATTACAACTAGGGATTGAGGAAGATCTAGGTAAAACCTTTAAGTTGTGAGTGCCCTTTTAAAATATAATTTTTTTTTTTACCAGAAATGTTTGTGATAAATTATTATGGCCCAAGATTGTTATGGACTATCAAGGCTATTTGCATTTCTTAAACACATGAAATCTCTGAACATCTTTTATAGTAATGCTTGAATTTTTTAAAAAAATGATTTTGCTCCAGAGATGGTTTCCATAATGTCATGTTTTCAGTACAGTTTGAAGGCACAAATTTAATTTTCAATTAACAGGTTAATTGTGGGCAGCTAGGGAAGAGGATGGTGAGTATTAAGCTAAAAATTATGAGTAGTAGATGTAATATAGTAGGATTTGTAGTCCTTTTCTCTGGGTTAGGACATTTATTTTGGGGAAATAAGTACAGCAGGGGAACTTTGTTCCCAGAGCAATGTCTACCCCTCCCTGTTAAGTATCTTACTCCGTCCCTAGAGTGTGGAGCAGTGCCTCTGTGGGGAATCAGCTGCTTGCTGTTTTGTAGTAATGAGGTCTGCTGTAAATGATACCTCCTGAAATAGTATTATTCTAGTATGTAGCTCTCATCATCTCAGTTTTCGTGGGCTACATACCCATTTATTGTCGAATGGAGTGTGCAGTTCTTCCAATAGGAGCCATCTTGGCTGAGGTTCTCATCACTTTCTTACCGTGTTTGTCATTTTCGGGTGAGGCTCAGACAATGGGATGCAAAAAGAGAAAAGGATTGGGAATAGGTGTGTGTCTCCTGCCACCCTTCTTTCTTAAAGGATCAGTACCACTTTCCCAAGGTGGAGTAGCATGGCAGTTGAGGTTGGCTTTCAAGGAAGGCATGGGGAATCTTGCTGCAGATATCCATGTGGTGGCTATATTCTTGTAATTTGAAGAAGTATTTTCTATTTTTTATGTATACCATTTTTATTCATCAATTATACCTCAGTAAAGCTTGAAAAGAGAAAGTGGGAGGTGTGCTGGGCTTGCCTGCTCTGAGTAGCGCTCAACCCAGGCTTGATGCTAGAAGTATTTTCTAATTTTAAACCACATTTTAGACATGTAGCAATCTTGCTCCCACTTTACCTAAGTAATACTTAGGCTCTTAACATTTGCTTATATTTTTTCTTATCGTGATATTCTTACTAGGAACAAAATTGACATGTAGCTTTAAATTGTGAATAAAATTCGGCTTTATTTGACTGTTCTTTACTGAGGTTTATTTGATCTGTTTCATTTTAGTGAGAAAATTGTAGGATTAAAAGCATTATTAAGGCTCTCCTGTCTTCTACATATAGGTAGTCCTAAATTTTAAAACAGTTCAATAGAAAGAGACTCTACATGTATGAGGATCCCATTCCATTGTTTTAATGCCTCTCATTATATGCAGCTTACATTGCTCCTTTTTATCTATTTTATCAAAAATAGAAAATACTTATTCATTAAATTCCATTAGTCATTCATTACTATATTCTCTTGTGAACTTCTATGAATCATTTTATATTCCGTCTTATACAAATTAATGAACATCTTAAATCTTAATTTTTTAGTTAGAAATGACCAACGTCTTTTCTTTGTATACGTGCCCCTGAGGTTTTTAGTTCCCTATGACTGTGGTCTTTAAACTTATTTGCTTCTGTAGTCCCTATAAGAATATTGAACAACTTCTGTATTTCATTGCACATTTTAAAATCCAACATTTTTCATTGTAAATTTAAGTAGCTTCAAATAATGTAACTTCTGACAAATTATAAATATTGAAACTTTAAACTGCAGCATTACTGTTGTATCCAAATGAAATTACATAACATATAGATTCCATACATCCACATCATCCTTTTCAGAGTTACATGAACTGATCTTTTTTTATGACAGGATTTTTTTTTTTTTTTAATGTTTCCTTTTTCTCCTATACTAGTGTTTCCATTACACTGACCCTATAGAATTTCATTCTAATGGAATATGCTAAGTTTTCTGTAGCTATAAAGCTCTAAATAGTTAGAAAGTACTTCTGGATTGAGTGTTCTTTTTTTTTTTTAAATGAAACTATATAATTGATCAAACCAATGTAAGTGTGTTAGAAATTTTTAAAAATTGAACACAGCAGAATTTTACTGTAAACATATTTTTTGGTGAGATAAGACTTTTTTTGTCACAGGTAAGAGGTTATATCTTTCTTTTGTAAAGTGGGAGACAGATGACTGAAAGGAGAGGTGGAAACCATCAGTGAAACCTGAACAATTTTAGAAAAATACATTGTCAATTGAGGATCTGGTAATTGATTTCCTCAGAACTATCCATGACCTCCTACCCATTGGAAGGTTATACTGGGATAATCAGACTCAATTTGAAGATCACCTTCATGTGATATATGTGCCATGTAAAACACTAATGTTTTCCACTTGCTTCTGAATTTATAGAGATTAGTGGCTAATCTTAGCATTTTATTTCATTTTTTTCAGGAACATTCCATTTTATTTCTTTGCACAATTAAGTCTGGATTTATTTTTGTAATTTAAGATCAACAGTAAAATTAACTCATAATAGTTTGTGGTTTGTTTTTTTTTTTTCCTGGTTCAGGTTTGTCATTGTGAAAAATAATACTTTCTTTTCAGCTTTTAAAAATGGAATATGGCAGGCAATGCGGGTTAGTAACTTGTTTAAACATTAAAAAATTTGTCCAGCCTGCTAAATTTTTATTGCCTTTTAATGTATCTTGAGTTTGTATTTTAGGAATTGTTTTCTATAACCCTCCCCCTTCCCCTCCCCTGCAAAAGAATGAATAAACTCCAGGCATTCTAATTTAGTCATCTTTTGATTTCTCTTACCTCAGCAGAACCTTCTAAATCCCAGACACGTAAACCCAAGTGTGGCAAAGGAACTCACTGCTCTCGAAATGCGTACATGTTGGTTTATAGACTACAAACTCAAGAAAAACCCAACACAACTATTCAGGTACCAGGTGAGCAATTTTCCAGGATTACATAAGGCAAATATTTTAGAATACCGTGCTCAAAGGTCAATGACGAGAACGGATTGCTTTTATCTATTACGGTAGGTTGGTTGCATGTGGTAAATGGTGAAAGTGTATATAATCGCAGATTTGCTTTAAAGTGGTGAGTTTTTATGATAAAGGAGGCTTTAACAGAACTATTCCACTGACTGCCCCTAAAGAAAAGCAAAAGCAATTAAAAAAAATTCCTGTGGATTATAAAGATGAATTTAAAGAGCAATTTGGTTCTGTTTTGTTCAGTTTGTAAAGCAGTTTTGGGTTTTAGCCAGTTATAAATTTTCTAGATTTAATATAAAAAAGGAAGAGCTGCTGCTTGGCTGAAGGCAGTCGTCAGTTGTCATTTTACCTAATACTGTGCTGTGCTCTGTCTGTGGCACCATCTGTTTTGAATGGTGTTTCTGACCCATTTGATGCTTCCAGTTGGCTGATGATGTCATGGAGAATCGGGTAGGGGAACCCCCTGGTATTTATTCCAGGGGCTGTCTTCAGTTTTACTTCTGCCTGCAGGTTGTAGGGAGACCATAGTAGGATGTTGCCACCAAAATCTTAGCCAGTATTTGTTGTAATTTACAAATCAGCATGGTTCTTTGTCTTTGAAAAACAGGATAAAGGTTTTTGTGTCTTTCTGTTCTGAATAGCCTTTCTTCAAGAGCTGGTAGATCGGGATAATTCCAAGTTTGAGGAGTGGTGTATTGAAATGGCCGAGATGCGTAAGCAAAGTGTGGATAAAGGAAAAGCAAAGCATGAAGAAGTTAAGGAGCTGTACCAAAGGTTACCTGCTGGAGCTGGTCTGTAAGATAGTCTGGGACAGCACTGTTGCCATTAAGTGCCTTGTTTCTTTTATGTTCACAGACGTGTATGAACAAACTTTCCCCTGCCCTTTCTTATTTATAACCCGTTAATGCCAGCTTGTCCACTATACAATTACTATGTAAACCAACAGTAACTTAATGTGTAGCATTCCGTATAATTTTCATTATCATGTACTTTTAAAAATGGGAAGCTCTTAATAAATTATGAGGTTTAGGTCAGCACTCTGCATATATAACTCTTGTAGATATTTCTAATTTGTGAGACATTAACTTGTTTTTAAAAGAAAAATCTGATTGGGCTACTATGGAAGCAACTCGCCTAATCTATTTCCTTGTGTACTTTGTGCCCTAACAGTATTAATAGGCATTCTTTTATATGAGTACTATTTTTATGATACTGTTAGATTATTTTGAAATTTAGTATCAAATATTCTAAGAATAGGAAAGCTTTCTGCTGACCCCTAATTTCTTAAGAATTATCCCACACAGTCCAGCTCATTCCTTTACTGTGTATGTTTATTCAAGTTTATCTAATGCCTCAAAAAGGAAACCTCAACTCCTTAAGGCTGTTATGCCATTTGTAATAATGTTTTCTGTCATTTCATAGGCAATTCCCCATACCCAACTCCTACTTTAAAAAGAGGCAGTTTTACTAATTTTAGAAAATAAATACTCAAGCATAATTGTACTTGTGGTTTTGTCTTTTTGATATCTCAATTTTCCATTACTGGTATTACTTTAAGCAAAAGATGAATATAAATTGCTACATCTGTAAGAATATCTCTCAAAAGTTCTGTCTAAACTATACCTTAATTTGATTCTGACCTTTCTTTGTAACCTGTTACTCTCACTCTGTTTCAAGGGTTGGGATTATCCTAAAGAATTAGACCGACCTCAGTTTGATTGGAAACAATTTGGAAATGAACATGTAATTCAAATCTCTAAATTTATTCAAAGGAGTTGGTACCTAGAAATTTGTTTTCTGAACCTTATTCATGGTTTCCTGTATTCACTGGACAAAAGAAAGCAACTTACTGGGTCTATAAACTAAAATGCTGTTTTGAATTACTCTTTAAAACTGCATGGTCCAAAGATGTTATGTGTCAAGTTTACACTGTGCTCCTCTTGCCTGTTTTCATTCCGTCTATAAGAACCAGTGCTTGTGTTCTTCGAATATGTATATATGTTATCAATACTCTTACCAATTATGAGCTTTATAATTTTTTCCCATTTATAGTAACCTTATATGGTAGTAAGTCCATGTTTTCCTAAAATATTGTCAGATCTCAAAGCTAATGACCATGGTTTTGTGCTGCCAATCAAAGTCTTGTTATGTGTTTTCTAAATCTTAACCTTTGTGAACATATTAAAAGAAGGGTCATTTATCCTAAAATATAAACCTCACTGGGGACCTGAACCCTTTTGGCCCTTTTTATTTAAGTTGAAATAAATTATCTCTAAATAATCCTAAATTATCTTTAGGTAAGTTTCAAATATTTTTCATAACATGATCTTTCTAGACTTTATAACTTTCCAAAACAAATTCCTATTCAAAATCCAGGCATTTAAAACTATATATAAATAACTTTGAACCATAGTATACGTTTCCCTTTGGTAAATATTTTAACACTTGCTTTCCCGCTTCGTCAGATGCTGAGATTTTTATACAGTTTGTTTGTTATCCCAACTTAACAGAGTTCTTACTCCTGTTTGTTAGTTGGATTATCCATGCCTTTGGCATCACAATAATGGAGAACATCTGTGAGAACCTGCCAGGCGTCTCTCTCTAGTGCAGAAACATCTGTAGTGTAAAAACCTTCCACAAGCAGAATCTACTTTAATTATTGAGACTTGTGCTAGACCCCGATTGTTAGGGAAGCCCTTGGTAGAAATTGATACAGCTCTTTCAAGATTTTTCTAATCTTCATATCTTACATCAATAGCCTTGAGATTACTAAAAGTTTTAACCTATGGGACTCTCCTTGGGAAAAGATTAGATATGCTAAGACTTCTATTTTGCTCTCTGGGATAGGGATCATTCCATACCATTATACATTGTAAAATGCCACAACCATGTTAACCTATGCTGAATCTTAAGGTCTCCACATTTATATATTGTGTGAATATATGATTAACTTTTCTATATCTCTTTTCTTCCAAAAAAGCTCAAAATGCTTCACATATCTTATCTTTTACATTCAACAACATCCCTGTGAGGTAGGTAGAAGGCAGGTATTATTACCTTCATTTTACAAATAAAAGATCTGAAGCATAGAGAGTTCAAGTGACTTGCTCAAGTTCAGTTTCTTGGTGGCAGAACTTGGTCTCAACTTGTAGTCACGAGCTCTTCCTCTGCAGCTGCATCAGAGCTGACCAATCAGTTAGGAGTCTCTCAGTTTATGATGTACAGTTTTAGCACAAATAAGGGATCCAACAGTTCTGGATTTTGTTTTTGTCAAAATTGAAATGTTTTATGTTAAACTTAAGACGGAAGTTAGTTTTTAGACTTGTAAATCTCAGGGAAGTGTAAAATTGGTCAAAATGGGCTTTGAGTTGAATTGTCTATCCCTCAGATCTCATCAGAAGTAGTATCATAATACAAATATATAAATTCAACCTCTGTATGTTTTCTTCTATGTTTTATGCTGGGACTCACTGGAGATCTTTGTAAGTAATCAAAGCTGGCCCTTTATCTTTAATTTTGGCTTTTACGGAACTCTGGGGCTCTGTTTTCCCAAATTAAAACACATTCTGAGGTGTTTGGTTGTACCTTTTAATTTTTGCAACTTCAGAATTGATATGTTCGATTCTAGTGCACTTCATCCTAGAAGTTGCTTAAAATAGCTTAATTTCTTGAAATACATAATAATGTAATGAATTGATTGTGATATGGATTTGGATGGGGAAATCAACTACCTTTTAATCAACATCAGTATCATCTTGGGTGAAGAAAAATTCAGTGGTTTAAACGGCCTTGTGGAAGTGCGGTTATAGCTGATGAGGTTAATTTTTAACTTAGAACCTAGTCAGACTCCTCGTTTTAACTTTCAGTTGTATTATCACACATCGATGACAAGTGTTGATGAAAATCATTATGGGGGTGAGGTTATGTGATTTGCGAGCTGGCCTGGAGTGTGGCTTGTAGTCACCAGGTGTCCTGATCAGAGCTCTGCTGTGCTATCAAGCAAGACACTTCTCTCTGTGGAAACCTCTTTTGTAGAATGTGGTTAATAATACCAGCCGATCTTATAGGGCACCGTGCAGACTCGTCCCTCCCGTGCACAGCTCCTTGAACTCAGATGAGTGCTAGTTAAATGGAGCTTTGTGCTGTACTCATGAAACGTCTTCCCTGAACAATGATTCTTATGATTCTGCTAACTTTGGAAAGAGTTTGCATTGTCTTGAGGAAAATGAATGTATCGCTTAGTCAAAAAGCTGTAAGAATACATAGGCTCTTTCCCTTGCTTTCTTCCTCAGAGCCCTATGAATTTGTCTCTCTGGAGTGGCTGCAGAAGTGGTTGGATGAATCGACGCCCACCAAGCCTATTGATAATCACGCTTGCCTGTGTTCCCACGACAAGCTTCATCCCGATAAAATATCGATTATGAAGAGAATATCTGAATATGCGGCTGACATTTTCTATAGTAGATACGGAGGGGGACCAAGACTAACTGGTAATTCGAGATGTCTTATCTGCTTAGAAGAGAGTAATGCAATAAGCCTGCATTATATGATCTTTATGATCATTTGACCCAGACTGTGCTTAGACCTCATATTCCTTGCACTTTGCAAAAATGATTTGCTAAATCAAGTAAAAGTTAAGCAGTGTCATACATGGTATATTTATAATGTTAGAAAAGAAACTGCTTATTCAGTTTTGTTGTGTTTTTTCTCATAAAACAGACAAAATAGGATACATTTGAGAAAGCCATCTAGTAGTGTTTTGTTATTTTGTACAATACTCTTCAAAGTATTGGTCCGGTTGATACCCACACGAAGGTCTTAAACAATTAACATTACGTTTATAGTTGTCAGATATATTGATTACCCTCCCCTCCTTTACAGCCTCCATCATTTGATGGTGGTCTTGCAAAATTTGCATCTAAATCTTGTGAAATGTACTTTCTGGCATAGATAATTATAGCCTATTATAACATTTTATATCCTATAGTTCTTTCTTTATGCAGGATAACACTATTGCTGTCTTGATATTTATGTCGCCAAAATAATTTAGGACGTATACCAATTTGCTATATTGTCAAAATTTGTGACTTTGGGTTAAAATTCTTCATTGTTCTATGAAGTGCTGAAAACATTTTCTTAACAGGAAGTCTGTATGTGAATACACTCTTGACTTCCGTTTTCTCTGTCCCAGTGAAAGCCCTGTGTAAGGAATGCGTAGTAGAACGTTGTCGTGTGTTGCGTCTGAAGAACCAACTAAATGAAGATTATAAAACTGTAAATAATCTGCTCAAAGCAACAGTAAAAGGGTATGTTCACAGTGTATATTGTTTGATAAGCTAAAAAACCAAGTAGCTTATTATTTGTGGATAATAGGGACTTGGGATCTTTGGAAGAAAGAAGAGTGATGAGTGGTTGGCCACAGCAGAGTAAATTTTGTGGTGATTGCTGCTGTGGCAAAGATAAAGAGAGCTGAGGCACAGCCCCTGTGGCTATATTCCATCCATTAGAAAGGTGGAAGCAGAGATGTGCATCTGAGGCCTAAAGAAGCCAAGGCGAGGTTCTCGCCTGTGTTCTGACATGGAATGGTGGAATACTTATGTTGGAAAACCATTCTAGCAGGCCTGGGGTGTCCCCTTTAGAGAGGCTGAAGCAAGTTTGTTAACCAAGGGTACCCAGTAGTGCATCCTTGTCAGGAACATCCAGGCTTCTTGGAGTTTGCTGAGCCGCACTCTGTAGAGCACCTCTGGACTCAGGTGGCATTTATGATGTTTGGGTTTAATTTAAGTTGTATATTTCCCAAAGAAATATCAATCTAGTTCACTGTTTTGGGTCATTCCACAAACAGCCTACTGAGTCCCCTAAATGTGTTTGTGTATATATATGTGAGTGCCTATATGTGCATTTGAAGGGTCAGCTATATGCAGTTTTGAGTAGTAATCAAGTGAAGGAAAGTGGCCAGTTGTTTGGTGTGATTGGCATAAATTTAAATGAGGGTTAGGAGGAGCAGGGTAAGATTTAGGATGGAAGCAAAGTATTTTCTATACATGCAATTTAATAGTGAGGAGTAAAAATGGCCAAAATGAGGAAATACGTAAAAAAAAATTGTGTGCACAGCAGCAAATACTGAACATTTTAATTCAGTTTAGTTGTGGCCTTTACAAGGAAAGAAGGGAGAAGGACATTAGGAAATGTTACTTGCATGATTTTACATTCTCTCTCTTCTCCACAGCAATGATGGATTTTGGGTAGGGAAATCCTCCTTACGCAGTTGGCGCCAGCTAGCTCTTGAACAGCTGGATGAGCAAGATGGCGATGCAGACCAAAGCAGTGGGAAAATGAATGGCAACACCTTGAATAAAGGTAATATTTAAAACCTGTATGTAGATGGTTGTGAATCATACCACAAAATTGTAAGCATTTGTTTGTAGTAAAATTGTTTTGATTCCCATCCACGTAACTTCTAAGACAATTTTTTTGAAGCCTAAAGCTCTCAAAAATGTCTCAGAACAAATAAAAAGACTTATAAGCTATTGAAAGTGAGCAAGGGCTCAACAGCTCACGAGAGGCATTCCTTATGACATAAGGCATTCCTTATGACCTGCTTTGGGCTTAGGGTCTCTCTAGTTAATCCCAAGCAAAATTACTTTTAATTTTGCTCCAGCTAAAATTTTTAAGAAAGGCAAGTCTGCTGCAAATTGCATAGTATGTTGTTAGCTCAGTACATTTTGGTTATAGATTATTAGCCACGCCAACAGGCTGACTTCATCAAGTTAAATGTGCTTGAACTTCTGCATTTTTCATCCAGGAGAAAAAGCAGGTTTTGAATAGCTTTTTACTTATAAATTCTTCTGAGTTTTCTGAAGCGATGCTTTTAAATAGGAAATTATATTAATGTAAGTCAACCACTCAATTCAATTTTGTAATCAGTATTTTATAAGATTATAGGAAATTAAAACATTAAAACCTTTTAGATTTAAAATAGAAATCAGTAGTTTGATCAGTTTACTAATTCAGATACAATTAATGATCCATAAGCAATTATTTCACTTAATTTTATCTCCAAATATTAGTACTTACATACATATATTTTATTATTTTAATATTCTTAACCTTTTTACTGAAATACTCTGTATTTTCTGCATTTGAACATTTGTATCATTTTATTTGATGTGGATCTTCCCATATCACTGCTTTATTTTTGAGAATGTAAAAACACCAGAGCCACTAATAATTTTAAACTGTGATTTTTTTTTTTTAAACATTTTCAAATTTGAAGAGTATTTTTTTCTTTTGGCTAAAGTATTTTGTTGTGCTGTATACTTCATGAACTTAACATTTGTTTCAATTTTATTCTATCATTTAAAAAAGATTTTTTTTTTTTAAATTTTTGGCTGTGTTGGGTCTTCGTTTCTGTGCGAGGGCTTTCTCCAGTTGCGGCGAGTGGGGGCCACTCTTCATCGCGGTGCGCGGGCCTCTCACTGTCGCGGCCTCTCCCGTTGCGGAGCACAGGCTCCAGATGCGCAGGCTCAGTAGTTGTGGCTCACGGGCTTAGTTGCTCCGCGGCATGTGGGATCTTCCCAGACCAGGGCTCGAACCCGTGTGCCCTGCATTGGCAGGCAGATTCTTAACCACTGCGCCACCAGGGAAGCCCCTAAAAAAAGATATTTTAAATATAGCCAATATATTATAATAGCTATATATGGAATATAACCTTTACAAATTGTGAATCACTATACCTGAAACTTAATATTGTACATCAACCACCTCACTAAAAAGAAAGATTAAAAACATACTTTTAGTGTGACATGTGACCCAGTATGTTAAATATTTTGTGCTCTTTTAAGCCTGTTTACATATCAGTGGCCCTTTTTTTTTTTAAAACTGAAGTATAGTTGACTTACAATGTTGTGTTAATTACAGCACAGTGACTAAGTTATACATATATATATTCTCTTCCATTATGGTTTATCCCAGTATATTGACTATAGTTCCCTGTGCTCTGCAGCAGGACCTTGTTGTTTATCCGTTCTGTATATACCAGTTTGCATCTGCTCACCCCAAAGCCCCAGTGCATGCCACCACCGCCATCCCAACCACCAGTCTGTTCTCTATGTCCCCGATTCTGTTTCTGTTTCATAGATAGGTTGATTTGTGTCATATTTTAGATTCCAGCGACCCTTCATTTTAAGGAAAGTTGGATGCCATAATAGAAAATGCCTCGATGTCCTAGCTTAAAAATATTTTTCATGTTGCTTTCAGAGTAAAATGCTCCTCTTCTCCCCCTTCCTCCATTCAAAGATTTTAAAAGCTTGAAGCAGAGTAGAAGCAACAAAGTAAAACCTGAAAGCCTTTCCACCGGGTGTAATCACTGTAAACAGTGGCTTTTTATAATGGTGCTTGTTATTGGCACAGTTGTGCATCATCCTTTACCAAAACAGTTTTTATGAATATATGAATATATATTTATTTAACCTATTTCAGTTTTTTACAATTAGTATGTAAGCACAGATGCAGTAAATGTGTCCTTGTACCTACTTCTTTGCCTAATTTTCACATTGTGTGACAGAGAGAGAGACACAGAGAAACAGGCAGGAGACAGAGTTATCTGGTCATGTCTTTCCTTTGCCCATTTCTCTGCTTGAGCTTTTTAATGATTAGTAAATATTCTTTATGTATATTAAGTGTATTAAAAGTCTGTTATGTGCTTAACCTGGAAAATCCATGAATAACTATTCTAATCTCCTGCTACTTAGGACTTCTTTTATTTGATCCTGTTCACTGGTATACACAAGTACAAACTGGCAAGTGTCACAGTGTAGACAAGTAGGAAAAGCAGATATTGAAAGAGAACTGTTAATAGGAAAAGGAAAGTTTTAATTATATATGTTTGACATGAAATGTTAAATCCTTATTTCATTAGCCTTCTAAAGTTTTGTTCTTCCCTAAAGAGTCGATGGGTGAAAGTGACATGACATGTAGATGATTATCCTGGTTTATGGCACAGTATTCTGAATACCTTGACTAGAATTAATGGAAGGATATGTAAACTGTTTTTCAGTTTGAAAAAAATGCATATTTTCTTGCATAACCCCAATCTTTGAAAAGCAAAACTGTCATTCAGAAATTTTTCTTTCCTTTAAGGGAAAGAAATGAAACACTTCTTAGCAGGACTGTGTCAAATCACTTGGGTCTAATTTTTAAAATGTTTTAAAGTTTTCTGTGTTTGAAATTGTGTAGAGTAGTATCTTTGCTACTTTGAAATTTAAATACAACAGTAGAAGAGTTATTATCTGTATTTCTTTTGATTAGATGAATCAAAGGAAGAAAGAAAAGAGGAGGAGGAAGAATTAAATTTTAATGAAGACATTCTGTGCCCACATGGTAAGCTAGATAATGTAAAACTTCTGTTGTTAGCCTTACTTTAGCATATCATATATATTTTGTTAAATATTTTACACTCAAGAGCTCAGGCCCTAATATGGCAGCCATGGTAGAGCAACTGGTTTTCTAAACTGTTCATGATCCTAATGTTTCTATTCTCTTGCCCTTTTCAACTGTTAGCTTCTACTGCCTACTTTCAAGCCAATGCCTCTCACACTTTTCCCTCTCTCCTCGCAAAAAAGTTTAAAATAATAGAATTTCCCCATATTTTAGCGAAGAAACTTATTGTCACTTGTCACATTGAAGGGTTTTCTGAGCTTGAAGGAGAAGAATTTCAGTTATTTCCCATTTATGTGTCTGTGTCTTTGCCCAAATTTGAACACTTTGAAAACAGCATTTGTATATTCTTCTTCTTAGGGTTATTTCTGGTTTAGTTTCTTAGCTACTGTATACTATATATTCTTAATAATAATTTCTAAATCCTTATTAATCCTGAATATTTGTTTATGTATTTATTTGGTTTTAGTGAGTGCTCATTTGAAATAACTTTTTTTTTGAGAGGGACTCCTTATATATGACACATGGTTTGCCATTCTGTCAGCCCTCTGAAAGCCAAAAAGGTGTCTACTTCTCAAAGTCTTCTACTGTATAAGTTCCCCAATCACTCTTTTTTTTTTCTAACTCCACCCTGAGAAAAATTGGACCCAGAGAAGCTGGGATGTCAGTGATGAATCTGTTGACACGTTTGCATTTCTTGTTGTGTGCTAATGTACTGCTGATACTCAGCATTCTTTTTTTTTTAATTGAAGTATAGTTAATTACTATGTTGTAGTAGTTTCATGTGTACAGCAAATTGATTCAGTTATACGTATATGTATTCTTTTTCAGATTCTTTTCCATTATAGGTTATTATAAGATACTGAGTGTAGTTCCCTGTGCTATACAGTAGGTCCTTGTTGTTTGTCTATTTTATATATAGTAGTGTATATCTGCTAATCCCAAACTCCTAATTTATTCCCCCTCCACCATCCCCTTTGGTAACCATAAGTTTGTTTTCTGTCTGTGAGTCTATTTCTGTTTTGTAAATAAGTTCATTTGTATAATTTCTTTTTAGATTCCATATATGAGTGATATCATGATATTTGTCTGTCTGACTTCACTTCATATGATAATCTCTAGGTCTATTCATGTTGCTGCAGATGGCATTATTTCATTCTTTTGTATGGCTGAGCCTAATACTCAGACTTCTTGTTGGTCCCAATAAATTCCTTATTTTAGTTCTTCATTGCCTCGTTATGAACCCATACATGATGCCTCACCATTTCCCTCATTCACACCAGTGCGGTGCGGCACGCGGGATGTTAGTTCCTCGACCAGGGATCAAACCTGATCACCGCCCCTTGCAGTGGAAGCACAGACTCTTAACCACTGGACCGCCAAGGAAGTCCCCACACCAGTGGTTTTTTATGAAGAAGAGTCCTTGGTGATGCTAGTGATAGTAGTTGTCACTTGAGTTGTATTTGTATGCCTATCTTTCTGGCCACAATCTCACTGCTGTTTACTAGCTGAGTGGCATTCTCATTTACTGGCTACACAACTAGGAAGTGGGGGTGAAGGGTCATCCTGGGATGTGGATTTTTTTTTTTTTTTTAAACATTTGTAGCATAGATGTGCACATAGCATAAGTGCCTCCATTTTGAGAGTTGAGGAATCTGTAGTAAAATACTAAGTTTTCATGCTTGGTGCTGCTTAGCAGAGTGAAACAGTGCCAGAACTCAGATTGTCTTCCTCCTTCGCTCACTGACATTTGCTCTCAGCCCACCTCTCTCATCTTGTCATTTTAGTTTTACAGTTTTGACTAGAAAGCATGGCAGAGCTGAAAGTGATTTCAGGACTTAATGCTGCTCCCCTCAGCTTGTCAGAAATTGTATATGAGCTATTTTTTTAGATCTTCTAGCTTGATCTGCAGCTCAGTGGCATTTTGTTGCTGTATCTTGTTATCTTGCATTTAAAAAGCATAGTTCTCAACTCTTGCTTTTGCGGACGTCACCTGTCAGTGTACCATGTCCACAGGTGCAGGATACAGGACTTCACTTAAAACCTACCCCACTCTTTAGGTTTATATTAAAACTTGTTCCTGAGATGTCGTGATGGTTGTCATAGCAAACAGATGATAGACATTTATCAAATGTTTACCTCGTGCCTAGTAGTTTTCTGAGTGTATAGATATTAACTCATTTAATCTATACAACAACCCTGAAAGGTCAGTATTACTATTGTACCGATTGTACTGATGAGTAAGTAAACTGAGGTACAGAGAGGTTAGAGTCGTTTGTTAAAGGGTACCACACTTAATGCATAGGTTTCCCCTAGTTATACAATTGTCTGAAATTCTTTTTCTTTGAAAATTTGAAGGACTTACTGTATCTTTCAATGTACCATTAGTCCAGAGCCCTTCTTAGGCAGTTTTTGTCCCTTCCACTTTTGGTAGCTTGTTAAGATCTCTGTCCACAGCGTCGTGACACCTTACCCTGTGCAGGTCCTAATTCATTTATTGCTTGGAGGGTTCTGTGGAAGCCATGCACATGTGTGAGGACAGGGGACCGCCAGCTTCCCTGTTTGGGTGTCCTGGCTGGGCCGTTTCACTGGAGAATTCTCACTTTGATTATCCCTTCTTGGACTGCTCAGATTTCTCCATAAGGATCTTTCATTTTCCTGCCTGGAAAATGCAGAGCTGGCTGTCACTTCCAGGGCTGTAGAGAGGAGGGCTTGGGAGTCTCTGCATTCTGTATGGAAACATTCACTTATCCGCATCTCAGCGCACTACCTCTTATCTCAGCTTTGTGTCCCCCAGTGCGGAGGCCTTAGGTTTTATATCATCAGAGAAGCTTGTGTTGCCTTTTGTGGATAGCGGGGGCAGGTATCTGTAGGGTGTATAGAAGGGCAACTCAGAATTTTAACTGCCTCTTAGATAGTCTTTTAGTCTGTTCTCTTCTGGGTACCCCTAATTCCTGAATTTGTGGGGCCAGTTCTGTAGTGTAGTAAATCGGGTTACTTCTTTTGTCAGTTTAGAATTCATTTTTCTTGTCTTATCCATCCACCTTTAAGCTTCTAAAATATTTGTTTCTGTTGTCCCATCTGTTTTCTTTTATCCATCATGATTTTGTATCTTTAAAAAAGGTCCCCTTACTGTGGTTTAATGGTGTTTCAGGAGGAACTGGAAGTAAATGCAGTTTTAAAACATCATTTTTATCTGGAAGTCCGTGTTTGCATTTTTCTATTCTAAAGCCTGTGTATATTTATCACGGATTTTGTGTGAATTAATAATGGATTATATATTCCATTATATGATTTGCTACTATCATAGAGTTTAGCATTTACTGCAGATATTCCTTATCCATCAGGCTTTCTTATCCATTTCATTTTATATTTATTTAATGGTTAATCTTCCTTAACTTACCTTGTTTATTATACCTGTTTACTAAGCAGCTGAGCAGTTTTTTAATTTATTTTTTTTACAAGTTCTTTGGATATTCTGTGCCCCCAAAGTATTAGAGATTGAACTAGATTTTGTCGGGGAGGGGATTTATCCAGAATCTAAACTCATTGTTAACTAGATTTCTATTTTTACCAGAAGAATCTTTGGGGATTAGGTTATCGAATTATGTTTGGTGAATTCAATCTCCCATGACTAGTTTGATCTTGTATTGGGAGATGTTGCTTACAAAATGAATTTAGTTTATTGGCTTTCTCTTAAGATTTGAGAAGCAATGTTATATATTGCAGGATACAAGTCTAATTTCTAAAAATTCATATGTCACAAGTAAAAGTTCATTGTTGTGAGGTCGAACTATTCATATACATTAAATCGTGGTAGTTATTAAATGATGTGAAACTAAATTTAGAAACATGACTAGGGGTAGAGTAGAGGACTTTCTATTTAATACTGACCTGCAGTATTTAATACTGACCGCAGTATTTAATTTCTGACTGCAGTGAAGTGACTTATTAAAATACATTGCTGATTTTAGAAATAAACTTGCATTCTTTTCTAATTACCTGAGCAATGCACATCCTACAATACAGCCAGTCATAAAGTAAAAGCACCCTTACATGAAAACAAGAGGCAGTGTATCCAGAGAGTCTATGGAATCCTGTTTAAAATATGTGTTTGTGTATTTGCATTATTGTTTCCTACATTCTCTCTCACTTTCTGAACCAGATTGGGTTATAACATATGTATACAGAGGAACGGTCCCTTTAAAAAAAAAAAAAAAAGGGAAACCACTTAAAAAGTATAATTGCCCTGGAGTTCTTTCTTTCTTTCTTTTTTTAAAATTTATTTGTTTTTGGCTGTGTTGGGTCTTCGTTGCTGCACGCGGGCTTTCTCTAGTTGCGGCGAGTGGGAGCTACTCTTCGATGGGGTGCACAGGCTTCTCACTGTGGTGGCTTCTCTTGTTGCGGAGCAAGGGCTCGTGGCATGCGGGCTCTAGAGCGCAGGCTCAGTAGTTGTGGCGCACGGGGTTAGTTGCTCCACGGCATGTGGGATCTTCCCGGACCGGGGCTCGAACCCGTGTCCCCTGCCTTGGCAGGCGGATTCTTAACCACTGCGCCACCAGGGAAGTCCCTTGGAGTTCTTTCTAAACCAGTTATAGAAGTCTACCGTAGTCTTTTTTATGGCTGCATTATATTTCACGATAAAGGTGTACTAGATTGGAGCCTGATAATCCAGTTAACCTTTAAAAAAAACAATAAGTTCCCTAATGGTGTCAAGGATAGCATTTTATTTTTTAAAGCATTTTAAAAAAAATTATTTGTTTATTTATTTTTGGCTGCATTGGATCTTCGTTGCTGTGTGTAGGTTTTCTCTAGTTGCAGCGAGTGGGGCTACTCTTTGCGGCGGTGCGTGGGCTTCTCATTGCGGTGGCTTCTCTTGTTGCGGAGCACGGGCCCTAGGCACTCAGGCTTCAGTAGTTTTGGCATGCGGGCTCTAGAGCGCAGGCTCAGTAGTTGTGGCACACGGGCTTAGTTGCTCCGTGGCATGTGGGAACTTCCTGGAACAGGGCTCGAACCCGTGTCCCATGCATTGGCAGGCAGATTCTTAACCACTGTGCCTCCAGGGAAGCCCCATGATAGCATTTTAAAGTAAGTTTTCATAACCTCAGAGGAGGTTAACAGCCTACTCAGAAATAAAGTTAATTTTTACATTGTGATCTATTTTCTCTGGTAATAAGTATATTAAAGCAAAGTAATCATTTCTTAGGATTAGTCAAAGCTCAGTAAGAGGTGACGGATGGAAGTTAAGAAGATGCATTTTGAGGCATTAGAAATTATGGGGTTTAGATGAGAGATATCTGGTTTCATATCCTAGCTCCATTATCCACCAATTGTGGTGACCCTGGGTGTATTAATTTCTCTGATTCTTGGTTTATTTATTGTTATAAAACACATAAAGCAAAGAATCATGATACTGCATTTAGAAAGTCCCTGGCTTTTTTACTCATATAAACATGTAAGTATCTTGCCAATGGGGGTAGAAACACATTTTCCTTTGGAAACTAAAAGATGGTTTTCTGGGTAAAGAACCATATAGGTACGTATATGCAGTTCACTAATTATCTATTGGGAACAGCTGAAGCAATAGAAACTGGAACCACAAACACAATGAGGGGTTGAGTGGGGAGAAAGGCCCTGAAATGCTAGAAGTATCAGTCAACCGAGGAGGGGCTGCTGAGATTGAGGGTCACTGCCATCTGGGCGTTCTGTGATCTTCGGAGGAAATGAAGGGTGGTGGTGACTAGCACTCTGCTTCTTCTCTTTTGGATTTTTAAAGATCCACGGGGTTCAGGGTGTTTGCAGTAGTAATAGCAAACTAACTGGGTATTGACTGGAGATGGTTTTACGATTGAACAGTAGATTGCTTTACTATTTAAGCGTGAGTCTCACACAACTTTGAAAACAGCATTTCAATTCGGGATGAATTTAGTAAAGTAATAAGGTAAAACGGAGAAAATACGTTCTGCAGGAAACTGTGGCATTTGAATGTGGGCGGAGATGAAATACAGACCAAATACTGTTAAACAACCCCTGGGGTGGCACAGGGACACCAGGATCCCTGGAAGCCCTTTTAGTGCTTCCTTCACTGGTAGGAAGAAGGACCTAGATTAAGGACAAAGGAATGACTGGCTTCTTTAGAATTAGATGAAATTAAAAATTTAGAGACTTTGAAACTAAGGAAAGAGAGAGAGAACTACAGTACTTTAGAACAGGAGGAAAAGAGGCCCTACAAATTTGTCTTAAGTTTAAGAAATATAAAATAGATTTTTGGAAGGTATATATTGATTTTTTTTTTTTAACCTTTTCTCTCTACTCCGGTCCCCCCCCCCTTTTTGACTTAGGGGAGTTATGCATATCTGAAAATGAAAGAAGGCTTGTTTCTAAAGAGGCTTGGAGCAAACTGCAGCAGTACTTCCCAAAGGCTCCCGAGTTTCCAAGTTACAAAGAATGCTGTTCACAGTGCAAGGTGCTGCACGCTCTCCTGACATCTGTGGAAATTATAGTGCCACCTCCCTGGATTGACTTCCCAGGAGAATTGACATTGCTCTCTTGGTAGGGGTTAGGGAGGAGGCAGGTCCTGTGCTGTCAGCAGGAGATGGTTGATTGCTTCCTGCTTCATTCTCTTTCAGATTTTAGAAAGAGAAGGAGAAGAAAATGAAGCCTTGCATAAGATGATTGCAAATGAGCAAAAGACTTCTCTTCCAAATTTGTTCCAGGACAAAAACAGACCGTGTCTCAGTAACTGGCCAGAGGTATAATGATTCCCACAAAGGATAGAATTCATCTCACCTTTGTAAGACCCTTGCCAAATTCCTGATGAACAGTGGTTTCAGAACAACTGAGAGCTTCTCTAATTCTCATTTGTATAGTTTTCTTATCCGGGGGATTTTACTCTTACTTCTGGTTGCTTGGTAGAGGGCTGTATTTCCATTTTATTTATGAAGCTTGAAAGAGGAAAACCACAGTATATGGAGACATTTTCCCTATAGGATTTAGGTTAAGAATGCAATGAATTAATGGATACTTTCATTTTTTCTATTCTAGGACACGGATGTCCTCTACATTGTGTCACAGTTCTTTGTAGAAGAATGGCGAAAATTTGTTAGGTATATACCAAAAATTTTCTATTTCCTTTTTTATTGTTGATTTTAGTATTTTTAAGAATTCATGGATCCTGATCGTAGTACCTTACTTTTACTAGCATATACTGAAAGTTTTATTTTCTAATAATTTAAATGAATAATCCTGAGGAACACATTAATTACTATCATTAAAATATATCTCTAATTTTAAAATAATCATCTTAAAAAAATCTTCTGTTTAGTCATGCAGTAGTGAAGTATATTGATCCTCCTTGTTTCGTTTGAGTAGGAAACCTACAAGGTGTAGTCCTGTGTCATCGGTTGGAAACAGTGCTCTTCTGTGTCCTCACGGGGGACTCATGTTTACATTTGCTTCCATGACCAAAGAAGATTCTAAACTGTGAGTTTCTTCTCTTCATGTGATTTTTTTTTTTCTTCTGGTGATTAATAGAACGTGTTTAGGAAATTTCTCGTCTGACATAAAGAGTCTGTTTTAAGAATCTGTTGAATTGTGGGGTTATTTCCTCTGGTATTCTCTGCTAGGTGGAGCACTTGCCTTTTTTTTAAAAAAAAAAAAAAGACTGCTTCTCCATAAAAATCAAGAGGCTGCCTGAGGCTCCCTTGCTCTTGTTTCTCCCTTCTCCTTCCTGGAGCCCTGCTTTCTCCTTCCAAGCTGCTGGTACCCAGGACAGTGTCTCTAGGTTACATCGTATAGTATTTATCCCTCTGTAACTAACTTCTTTACTCAGCTTCGGTTTTTGAGGTTTAGCCATGTTGATCCATGTATTGATAACTTCAGTCCATTTTGTTTTACTGCTGTTGTAACATTTTTTTGTATGAAAAAACTACTATTCCTTGTTGATGTATCTTTTCCTTCTTAATTTATTTGTAGTAAATATTGGTTTTGATAATTTTGGTTTAGAGATGGACTATGTCCTTGTGTCTTAAAGCATGTTGTGTTTTTTTGCACAGTATAGCTCTCATATGGCCCAGTGAGTGGCAAATGATACAAAAGCTCTTTGTCGTGGATCATGTGATTAAAATCATGAGAACTGAAGGAGGAGATGCAAACCCTTCAGAAACACAGTATATTTCTGAGCCTAGTAAGTTTTCATATTGCTCTTGCTTTATGTAGTTAAAAGTTGGCATTTTAAGGGGGAAGGAAAGAGTATGTCAATATTGTATTTTCTACTTAAAGTTAAAGATCATGTGGTGGTCCAAACTATATTCCGCAGATGGGAATTATCATATAATTACCTCATTATTTGTATGTTTGTCGACAGTAAATGGATTTCCTTATTTGCATACAATAGAATACAACGGTTAACAGAAAAAATGAGTAATATTTTGATGAATACACTCTGGTAACTTTGATATGTTCTTTTAGACCTTTCATTCTTTGACAGTAATTCCTCAACCACTGCTATTGTACCCTCTTTTTTTTTTTTTTAAAAAAAGAACTCTGTCCTGAATGTAGAGAAGGGTTATTGTGTCAACAGCAGAGGGACCTGCGTGAATACACTCAAGCCACCATCTACGTCCATAAAGTCGTGGATAATAAGAAGGTACCAGTCCCTCTTGTGGCCGTGCCTCGTAATGATCAAGCTTGCCTTTTGACTTGCTGTTGGATTTTCACTGAGGATGGCCTAGGGTTGCCTTATTTTTTTTTTGGTGGGAGGGGATGGTGCAGGCGGAGCCATTGGACTAGAATTGAAAAGGAATAGTTATGTGATTTATGTGGATCTAGTCAGTTATTAATCAAAACACAAATATTGATTGTCAGCTGTGTGCTAGGAATGGTCTTGGTGCTGGGGATACAGGTGGTGCAGAAGACAGAGAAGTTACCTACTGTCAAGAATATTTGTACCTAGTGAGGTAGATCAAGAATAAGCCCATAAATTCATAAGATAATTTCAGACAAGAACAAGTATTTTGAAGGAAATCTAGCAGAGTAAAGCGAGAGACGGATAGAGGCGGAGGTGCATTGTTAGATAGGGCGTGGGTAGGAAAGGTGCGTCAGAGGAGGAGTTGTTTTACCTGAGCATTAACTGTCAGAGAGTCAGCCTGTGACGTGTAGTCCAGGCAAAACCATAAGCCTAATGTGCTCAAGCAACAGAGTAAGTTGTATCTAGAGCAGCACTGCCCAATGGAACTTTCTGCAGTGATGGAGATGTTCTGTATCTACACCGTAGCCATTAGCCGCATTTGACTGTGGAGCATTTGAAATGTGGCTAGGGTGACTTGAGGAACTGAGTTTTTAATTCATTTTAATTCAAATAGCCATCTGTCACCTCTGGCTACCATAGTGGACAGCACTGGTCTAGAGAGAAGTTTCTTCCAAGGAGGGAAAGTGACAGGTGATGAGGGATCAAATTTTATCGGCCTTTATACATCATACCAAGGATCTGGGATCTTATTCTAAGCGTAGATGTAAGCCACTGGAGTTTCAAGGGAGGTCATGGTGTGATCTCATTTACGCTTTCAAAAAGTCACCCTGGCCATTGTGTTTGGAGTTGATAAGGGCATAACGGAAAGAAGGACGGCCAGTCTAGAGCCTCTTGCATTTTTTTATCTAAAGGGTAGGTGAAGTAGACAGATTTTGGTATAATTTGGGAGCAGGGGTGTTGCTGTGGATTGTTTTTGGAGCATTTTCACTATATTAGGAATGGCTCTTAGGTAGATCCTGACCCACATCTCTGGACATCTCATTAATTTGTTTCCAGGGTTTTGGGAATTAAAGACAAAATAGAATGTGTTTTATTTGATGATAGTTACCAAACACATTATTTTAGAAGAGTAACTTACAAATTATGCTCTAATGGTCTAGGGTTTTGCTTCACAAGTTGAATTAAGGCCTCATTTCCTAGTTTGCTGAGAAAATGAAGTTGAGTAAAAATGTCTCAGTTTTTCCCCTAGAATTTTCTTATATCTTTTGTACCTATTAGTGCATGTATATATTGGTATCTAGTACAAAATAGTATCCAATTTAGGTAAAGTTTTATTATTATTATTTTTTAGTTTGATAGCAGTATTTCATCCATCCTTCATTTTCTCAGTCTCAAGGAGCATTGGGACTCCTGTCTGAACTTGAAAAGGCTTGACGATCAGTGTACTAGGGAAAATGTAGAGCAATTTTGAACTTCTACAAAATAACATCATTGTAAAATCTGATACCTGTTCTGCAGAGACCGCTTACATTTATGGCGAACACATTAAATACAAGAATAAATCACAGGATAAGAACTAACATGTTAAAAGAGCACAGAAAAGAGAGAGAGCCCTTGAGTCTTGATCCTCTATCTGGTCTCTTACCCCACCATTGAAAAAGGTGTGCCTCCTCTTGATAAAGGTGGCCAGTCAAAGCCCCACAGCCGGTTAAGAATCTGCCTGCCAATGCAGGGGACACGGGTTTGAGCCCTGGTCTGGGAAGATCCCACATGCTGCAGAGCAGCTAAGCCCGTGTGCCACAACTCCTGAGCCCACGTGCCACAACTACTGAAGCCCACGCGCCTAGAGCCTGTTCTCCACAACAAAGAGAAGCCACCACAATGAGAAGCCCACGCACTGCAACAAAGCGTAGCCCCCGTTCGCCACAACTAGAGAAAGCCCGCGTGCAGCAACGAAGACCCAACACAGCCAAAGATAGATAAATAAATGTATTAAAAAAAAAAAATTTAAAAAGCCCCACAGCCTCCATAGCTCGCCTTCCTAGGGTCTGACCTACTTTTCTCTCTTTTCCTGGCACATTCAGGTGATGAAGGATTCAGCTCCAGAGCTAAATGTGAGTAGTTCTGAAACAGAGGAGGATAAGGAAGAAGCTAAACCGGATGGAGAAAAAGATCCAGATTTTAATCAAGTATGTGTTGAAGCTGCTCTTCATTGTTACACCTTTTGCTGTTCTGAGAGCAGTCACTCTAAGCTCTTGGACATCTCTGCGTAGCCTATGTAGGATGTTGGTTCTCAGGACCCCTTTTTTCCCACTTTCCTGCATTGGGTAGCATGCTGTAGCTGTCCTGATTTCTCATGAAAAGCCATGGACTACATTACTCCAGAATTAATATGTGCTATTAAGCAAGAAAGGCTAAAATACACTGAAATGATTCAGTTTTTTACCTGGAAAGAAAACTTAAACTAACCCATATCTTGGTTTGTTGCTTAATCATGGAATCTTTATGTATGAACAAATTATTAAACTCAGATTCCCTGACTACAGGGAAAACACACAGTAGCCTTTATAATATTGGAGTTTATAGAAAAGACTTTCGGGTCTCTAACGTGTTAGGCAAATGACTAGAATCAGCATTAGTCTTTCATTTTTCTTCTATTAAAATTACCTATTTTCTGTGTATTTTGTTATGGTATTTCTACCCCCTCTTATTTGGTTGCTTGATTATATTCTGCATGTTCACAGTGATATTGGAGAAAAATGTCAAGAACAGGAAATAATGTGGGAATATGTTTGGTTGATACATGATGTAGATAAGTTTAGCTTCTCAAAAAGTCAGACCATTATACACCAGGATATTCTAGATTTACCTTAAATTCATGGAATTTCTACTCTAATTAGAGTTTAGCTTTAATTAACTAATTAGAGATATTTGTGTTCTTTCTTTTCTGCTAAAAAATAGTGTAGTCGGATTACGGTTAGCACCCTCCCTGAAGGAATAAAAGTGATAAAATGACCATCTGTTGTATCTGTTACAGAGCAGAGATTATCTGGGTTTCTTGGCCTCTCTGTGTATATATACTGATACAGTTATTTCATTTTCAACTGTGATTAAGAAAGTCTGAAAAGCACTCTTGACTTGAATCTTGGTCTCCCTGAAGTAAATGTTACTTGTAGTTTCCCAACTGGCATAAAGAGATATGTCAGCATTTGTTGACTTTAAAACACCTGTGGAAGAACAAAGTCAGGCACTTTCGCGCAGCCACTCCTACCAAATTTGTGTTTCAATCCCTCAGCATTGGAGGGCCCCCTTGTCCCAGTGCTAACCAAATCCATACAGTTTATAGGGATGTAGGTTTTCAGTTTTGTGGGGATATTTTCCTATAATAAATAATGCCCTCATTAAAATATATGTACATGTATGCCTTCTGTTCCTTGGGATGGTTTTTGAGATTATTGAGTTAAGTAATATGTCTCTTGAATAGGAGTTTGCAAACATAACAAACCTTGTTTGTTGTCGACTTGTTTTATGTTCCCATCTCCTCTACAGTCCATTTTTCAAGTCAGATCTACAAGCTAGTGTATTTGCTTTTTCAGTTGATATATTTAAAATAGAAGTGTTTGTGTCCATCTTGATTTAGGACTCCATTCTCTTTCATTTGCTCGGCCGGCAGTACCATGTTAGTTTATTGGTAGTTTATTTATTAGTGGGAGTATGGTTTAATAATCAGTTGGGAATCGCTATTCTTCTGGTAAACTTTGTAAATAAGTTTGTAAAGCTAGATATATATCTGTGTTCTTACTGTCCTTATTTCTGTCATTTCAAACTTTACTTTTCAGCCTAAGAGTTATTTAGAAAACTTTTTAAAACGTTTTCAAGTGATTTAGATTTTTGGGAAACTTTAACTTTTTTAATGTCTAGTTTTACCTATTGTTGTCATACCCCCAGCAATTTTTAAATCGCCATTCTGTTCCTCAGCTGCAGATGACAACAGATTTCACTTTTATAAATACGATAGAGAATATTTGTTGGGGAACATTGTTTTTTATGACATAATTATTTTTTGTACTTTGAATTTTCTTTTGTCTTCCTTCTCATTGTTGTATACTCTAGAATGTTTTAAACATTTTTGTCTTGCAAAAAAGGTGTAACCTTCCTTTTTGAAAAGAGTAGTTGGTCCCAGAAGAATGTCAAGAGTTTTCAGAATGTCGGCCTCCTCAAATCTTTTCTTTGTAATACGTTGCACTATCTCAATACAAAGCTTACCTGTAGTTGTTGTTTTAAATCCCTGTAATATAAAATGATGCATTTCTATTTGTCCTTAATGGAAATGAACAAATCCCCTTTCCTCTTTTCTCTAAGCTAGATCAACCCACTTCCTTTGACTTTGACCTTATCTACAATTTAGGTTAATAATGTACCCAGTATTGGATACTACTTAGGTAATTGAAAGCCTTCTAAAACCAGTGGATTGCTTTTTGTCAGATAAGTTGGATTTAAATTCTATGGATTTAAAAAAAAAAAATTCTGGGAAAGGCTTTTAGACCCATGAAAAAATATATCTTGCTTAATGCTCAGGGCTTTGTTATTTGGTTTGTTTTATATTTTAAAGTAAAATTTTAGGTTGTTGTAGATATTTTCCCTTATATTCCTAATTGTGAAATTTAGGTCCAATTTCACCTTTTCTTTAATAGTTGAGATTGAGAAAAATGTGTCATGAATTTTTTTTTTTTAACTCCCACGTTGTTTCTTATGTTAGAATCACCTGTGTGCCTCTTGAGACGCACAGCTAGAGCTGAACCTAGCGTTGTGCAGCACCTAGCCAGTGGCCTATCACCCTGAACAAATGCTCTTCTGTTTACCCCCTGATCCTCTCTGCTTTGTAGATCTCTGGAGCTCCATTGATGATGCATATGTGGCATCTGTGTCCATAATGACCCCTAAACCGCTCTGATTATGCACACCTGACACTCAGTGACAACTATGGAAACCAGAGCCAGAGCCTGGGGGTTACCTCATCCAGATTTAATTAAACCAGGGGAAAATATTATTGTAAAAATCTTGTTTCATTCATTCCCTGTCCTGGTTAGCAGAAGAATCTTGACTGTTAACCTCTTGATGAGGCATTTATTGGAGTATTGTAGAAAGATACTTGGTTCTTGTCTATTTTTTTCTTAAGACTAGTACAGTATATATTATATACCCATATGTATGCCTGTACTTTTTGCTGAACCATCTTTAGGTAAATTGTGCACATCATGGCATTCCACCTCCAAGTTCTTAAACCAGCTTATCTGTAAAGACAGTGTCCTGTTTACCCAACCTCAGATTTCTTCACCTATCTCAAATGTGTCTGAAGCAATTTTCCCTCCTCAAACCAGCATACAATTAAGATATGCATTGTTTTGTATCAGTTTAGATTGTTACCCAGAACAGTTATCCTGCCTCTGCACCCCTTTCTTTCCTTTTTGACACTGACTGGATTAAATTTAATAATCTTAAAATTTTTTCAGTTTATCATAATTGTGTCTTTCTAAGGTCAAACTTATTTTGCTTTTAAATTTCCTTTTTATAATACATACATTTTAAAATCCTGGAGCTTATATGCAGTTAGAAGTGTATTTTACTTATCGTTTAATTTTTTCAATTTTGTCTGAGCCTACTAAGAACCTCCAGCGAGTTCCTATTCACTGTTGATATTGAATTTCAAATGGTTAACAGTCTGATAAATAAATAGCTTTTGCTTGCCTGATGAACTTTATGAGCACGGGTCACAGTGTGGGTAATTTCAGTGCTTTCTTTTTTTTTCGGATCTTTATTATAGAGCAACGGAGGAACAAAGCGGCAAAAGATATCCCATCAAAATTATATAGCCTACCAAAAGCAAGTTATTCGGCGGAGTATGCGACATAGAAAAGTTCGTGGTGAAAAAGCTCTTCTTGTTTCTGCTAATCAAACATTAAAAGAATTGAAAATTCAGGTGAGGGAAATATAGCATTTGTTTAATTATGCTCTGAACTTGGAGGACCTTCACGAGTTTCTGCTTTGCACCTAAGTATTAGGCCATTGAGAGAGGGCTTTTTTGAGTTTAGAATAATGCTTGCAGGGTCACCAAATTAAAATAACTCTTTCTTTAGAAAGAGTTTCAAAATTTTCAAGATTAGCCAAGAATCTTTCTGTGAAGATGAAAAGTATTTTGGGGATTCTGAAAACTTGAGCAGGTTCTGAGTAGCTTTCCAATAATAATGAGAAATGTTGAGAGCCATTTAATTTGTTACGTGTTGAGGTTGTTCTTTTTTTTTTTTTTAAATAGCTACTTTATTTATTTATTTATTTTTGGCTGTGTTGGGTCTTCGTTTCGTGCGAGGGCTTTCTCTAGTTGCGGCAAGCGGGGGCCGCTCTTCATCGCGGTGCGCGGGCCTTTCACTATCGCGGCCCCTCCCGTTGCGGGGCACAGGCTCCAGACGCGCAGGCTCAGTAGTTGTGGCTCACGGGCCCAGTTGCTCCGCGGCATGTGGGATCTTCCCAGACCAGGGCTCGAACCCGTGTCCCCTGCATTAGCAGGCAGATTCTCAACCACTGCGCCACCAGGGAAGCCCGAGGTTGTTCTTTTTGAAGGTTCATTTTAGATCGTTCCCACTCTATCCCACCCGCCCCCTCCATTGCTTTTGCACATCAATGCAGTGGATGCATTATGAAAATGCCTCATGATATTGTTGTTTCTTGGTAGCAATACTAAAGTACTATAAATGAGCATGCCAATGGTACATCTCAAAACCCAGGAAAAAGAGGCTGATAAATTCAAGATGTACATGAAAAAAAATCTGGCCCCTTATCTATTTTAGTCACTGATACAGATCCCAAAAGTGGACCAAATTTCCCTCTTTGCTACTTTCATGTGGCATGGTTTACTGGTTATGCATTTTTCCTTGTTGCTAATATTTATCATTGTAATTGAGGAAAAAGTATAGGCTTCCTTTGAGGGTGTTATGTGTTCCAGATTGTCCCGGGAACAGTATTTCCCTTGGTTGAACCCATGGCTCTGAAAATAAATGTGTTGGCATAATATCTTTACTCTGTTATTGTAGCTTTTACATCTGAGAAAGCTTGTTTCTATCACCGGCTTTCTGCCTGTCAGTGGTAAACCTCGAACATTCAAAACCTTTAAATTACAAAAAGAGCCCCTGTGGATAAAGACATTTTCAAAGCCTGTGCTGCTTTTTATTGTGGACTACCCTTTTTAAAGAATAAATCAAAAGTCAGCAGAAATAACCTCTATCTATGTGCATGTTACCTGCACAAATGAGTTGCTAGAAGGCGGCAGCTATTCACAGGAAACCCCCCAAATGTGCTCTCCTTGGATGGCTCCTTTGCCGTGTCCCTCCTCTCATCTCCCATCCTTGCTTCGAGGACCACTGTGATCTAAACAGTCAAAAGAAAGGGCAGTGAAGTGTAATTTCCCTTCACTGATCCGTGGTGGTAGCTTTGAAAGCTCCCACTAGACAGGACCTTTTTGCCCAGCAACCTGAGAACTGTTAGAGTTGTGGTGGGCAGGCATGTGATCCTCAGCCAGTGGTGGTGGGTGACTTTTTAAGCGTGTAGTGCATTTTTTTTATGTTTCATGGAGCCTGTCCTCTAGGGTATACTACATTTCCAAGTTAATAGGATGGCAACTACACCCATTTATAGTTGCTTAATTCATCCACCTATGAGGCCATAAAGTACAATTTATCCATCTCCTTTCTGAGGATATGCTTGGTGTTTAATTGTCTTATTCCATTTTCCCAAAGAGAGGTTTTGAGTGGGTAGTATTGCTTGCTTTAGAAAGGAGGAAATTTTCCTTGTTTCATTTTCCTTATTTCCTGATTGCATTTCCTTATTTCAGCCACACACTCACACCCCCATGGCAAGCAGCATGGAGCCGCTCACCTTGTAGGAACGGAGTTTTCATTGTTCCTTTTATGCCCCACAGATCAACAATGCTGCACCCGCTTGTTAAACACACCTATAGAATGTTAATTCTTCTGAAGCATTCTCCTAGCATTTATGGTTTATGAATTATTATTATACAGGGCACAGGCCTCCATGCCTTTGGCCTGTTCCCTCATTCTGAAATACCATTTTCTCCTCACTAGTAAGCACTGTTCATCTTTCACAACATCTTTTCTGCAAAACCTGTCTTGGCCTTCAGTTACACAGCTAACTGCTCCTTTCTATGTGCTCCGCTAGGAGCAATGTGTACTTTCTGCCACCATCTTCACTGTTTGGTTTTGTCCTCTGGACCTCTCCGGGGTGGGATTATTCACTTTTATATTTCCAGTACCTAGCACAGTAGTCAACACATGGTGTAATAAATCTTCATGAGTTGTTGAATGAATTGAAATGTCCTTGTCTGTGCGCTCAAAATATAAAAGTATGAGCCTCCACCCCTCAGTGATGGAACTCGTGTCTAGAGGTATTTGCGGTTGGTCCAATGTTGTGTGGTGGTGCGAAGACCCTGTGCATCCCACTTAGGCGTGTGAACTAGCATTCCTACAGTCATGCAGCTGTGACATTGCCCACATTAAGTTGGTATCAGACACTTCCTCTGTAACTGTGCTTTCTTCTTCATGGGTCATATTTACTAACTGGGGCTGCTGCCTCTGCCTGATGCCCGTGTGCTGGACTGCCTTCAGTAGAACTGTCCCATCAGTACTTCTCACGTACCAGAAATAGGCTCATTGCTTCATAGACAGATCATTGATGATGTCAGTGCACCGTAGCTACAGATCCCTGTTTAATCAGTCTCTGCTTGCTTCTGAGGGCCTGATGTCCCTTTGAGAAGTCCAATTACGAATCTGGCCTAACAGTTAGGGAGGAGGCCAGTGTTGTTATCCTGTTGTTATTTTCCTGTGCACTGTTATTAAAATCACTTTTCTGGTCACGGTCTTCCCAGCTGGAAAGCTCTAGGGCCCAATTATATACACAGTTGGTTCAGGGCTGCTTGTTTTGTCTTTCCAGATTTTTCAAAGAGTAGAGGAATAGAGTGCATAAAAGGGTAGAAAGGTTTCCCTGTCACATGGCTATTGGTGTAATGAGATACATGTAATGGAACATATTCAAGGAGTATGGAACTCGGTTATGCAGCATAATAAAATGAATACTCTAGAATACACCCAAGTGAAGAATTAGAATGTATCATTGAAGGGTACCTATGTGTGCCTCTCTGAGCCCAACTCCTCCTTACTTCGCACTGGTATTTACTCCCTGGACGTGATAAAAAATTTTCCTGAATTTGAAAACAATGTTTAAGTATTATGCACAATAGTCTTTCTGAATGTATTCAATTTTTAAGACTTGGCTAGAACTGGGCTGGAGTATATAGCCCCTACCCTTAAGAAATTCATATTCTGGTCCCTAGAGGCAAGATTCGGTCTAAGAATATGTGACAGGGCCCAATGGCTGAATTTTGTAGTCCTGGCTGCTCACTAAGGGGATCAAAACGAGAAGAGTCCAGATAGCCTTCTGGTTAATTTAGAGATGGTCTTATGAAAGAATTTGGAATTGACTTGGTTATTAAAACGATGTGGAACCTGGGCATGATAGGGGTGACAGTGACGGCCTTGCTCAAGCCTTATTACCCGAGGAGCTGTCAGCCCAGCCCCACCTTCTGCTCCTTTGTTTTCTCCGCACCCCGACCCGTGGAGAGGTTGTCAGATGCAGAAGACAAGGTCCTGTGGGTATAATTGTCTCCTAATTCTCTATCAGGCCTCCTAAGAATGTTCTCAGATGTATTGGGATTAGAGTCTCAATAGGAATTTAGCAAGCGAGCTGACTGTAAACTGTTGTATCTTTTGTATTCTGAAGTCTTTTATTTCACCCTCAGAATCTATGCATTATTTCTTCAAATAGGGTATAAGTCTCAGTATTTTGCTTTATACAAACTTTGTTTCTTTTATATTGGCACAGATCATGCATGCATTTTCAGTTGCTCCTTTTGACCAGAATCTGTCAATTGATGGAAAGATTTTAAGTGATGACTGTGCCACCCTCGGAACCCTTGGCGTCATTCCTGAATCTGTCATTTTGTTAAAGGTAGGTAACAGCTCTTTACCTGAGGGATTCTAGGGATTCTCATGTGTAAACTGCGGGCAGTGGTGGTTACAGTTACCTCAGGTTCTCAGCAGGGTGTGGTAAGAAGCTTCTGCTGTGAGTTTTGCTGGCCTCTACATTCTCCATCTCTGGGTGAGCCATGAGAGACTTAGAGGAGGTCACAACATCATTGGGTCTTGTGGGGTTTTAATAATTCTTGTTTAAAATAATCTAGATTTAACCTCCTCCCTAACTTTTGGATCAGCGAATTACTTAACCGTATTTCTACTATTAAAGCATCTCCACCTTTCCTCATAAGTACAGGAAACAGACATAAGACACAAGGCTTGGCCACAAGAGTCAAAATACTTTTGGTTGGCTTCATGGGATTCTTGCCCAGGGTGTGGAAATTGGCTTTGGGGAGAACGGATTTAGGAGAGGTAGGTGTGTTTTAGAAAGTAGGGGCTTCTGAAACTTTGTCACAGAAGAAGAATCATTGAACCAGCCTCTTTAGCCCAATCCTGCCCTCCCTCAGGGCCTGATTTTGTCACTTTCCTTTGCCTCTTTTGTTTCTTTGTGGCTAGAAGCATGCCCCCTGCATGATGTGATAGAATATTTTTCAGGTTTTGAACTGTGAAATATATTTTTCATACCGTAGAGCCTCAATTGTGATCACATAAAGTTAGGCCCTGGAAATGGTCATGGAGACGCATATCTACCCCTACACACATACACACACACACACACACACACACACACACACACACCCCTCATCCTGCTACCTACCCCCTTCCTGTTTGCTTTTCTTGGAACTGTAGGTTCTGTGGAATTATTTTGAAAGCCTGTTTGGTTTGCTGAATCCTAAGGACGCCGTCTGAAATCCTAGAAACAGCCTGTGCAGTTAAAGCGTTTGTACTTCACATGGGCAACTAGAGTCCATATTGGTCATTGTCCTCTTGGCCCTTGCAGCTAATCCCACCGCAAGCTCAGACTCAGTGCTGGCTTCTGCCTTAAAAAGGACATGGGTATTTTTTTCTTGATGTTGAGGAGGGATGAAAATGTATTTTTAACCTAATTGGCATTTTTAGAGGACCATTCTGACTTGATTTCTGCCAACTCACGCTGTCATCACTGGCACCTTAAGTCATATCACTTAGATCAGTGTTTAGTAACCTCAGGGTATCTGAACCTTTCTGCATCTAAAGGTATTTGAGGAGCAGGAAAACAGTGCCACATCCAGTGTGCAGTCTGTGTGGTTATCAGGGTATTGAGTCTAGACCCACCATTGACAAGGCATCCTTTGTTAATCCTGGACATTGCCAACTCTGGCTTGAACCCTGTTTTCCACTGGACAGTGTTTGTACTTGTGTCTTGGAGCAACACACTGGTGGGCTCGGGACCAGCCTTCCGTGTGAGGTGGATGCGACGTTATCCTCCTCCTGGCTTCCACTCCCTTGTGGTTTTGAATTGTCTTCATTTGTTTTCTAGGCTGATGAACCAATTGCAGATTATGCTGCAATGGATGATGTCATGCAAGGTAAAGACCAACTTGTTTTGGGAATTTGCTGAGGAACTTGTTAAAGGAAGGTGGGATTATAGTTATTGATGCTTTAGTCTACAATGCTTTTACTTTTAAACTTGAACAAAGCTTCTACATGTTAAGGTAGAATCTTACATTATTGCTCTGAAAAGATCATAGTAAGAATGATACCTATGAAAATTTAGAAAGTGTAGAAAACAGTACTAATTAATTAATTTACCATAGGAAACAAATAAATGTAAGCCTGCAGGTGAAAGAGGTCAACAAAAAGCAAAGCTAATTCAAATTGCAGAGCCTCAGACAGGTACACAGGAATTGGATGCCCTAGGTGCCTTTGAACGTAAGAGTGGGGTCTAAACTTAAAGGCAGGTTGGAAGCTGTATAAGAAGTAGTTAGACAGCTCACTACCTTGCAGATCCTCACAGCCCTTCCCTCATGTCACTGCCTCTTCTCAACCTGTAGAGTTTGTTTCAGCTCTTTGAAGAAATTAACCTAGAAAGGTGATAATGAGGCCCATTACCTACCAAACAGGGAGACCACCCACCAGCTCTTTGTTCAAATACTGGCAGCTCGAGGGAAGGGATGATCCTCTGGGGAAACGGGCAATTCAAGAAAACAACCTACAAATATTTTTAGGAAGTGGTTTGTCTCCCAGGTACCCTTGGGTGAAGCCCACCACTGCCCACCGGACAGTTTTTAGGCATCTTTTTAGTGCCTCACACTTAAATAGGTGGAAATGGACAACTAGAGAGCACCAGACAGTTGAGCAAAGAGCATGAAACCAAAAGACGTCAATCAACAGACTGAAAAAAAAGGAGCCCAGGGAAAATAGACAACACAGGAAGCATAAGAAAGCTTAAAAATTAACTATAAACAATACGAGAGAAAGAGCAAATAGTCTATGTGTAAGGAACATTCAGAGAACAGAAAATAATTCATGAAAATAAAAAATGAGTGCACCAAGGGCCTGGTACAGTAAAGTACAAATCTAGGGATAAGAAGACCCTAAAAGCATCTAGAGGTATAGAAGGAAAAACCAGACACATTCACAGGATGAAGAGTCAGAAAGACAAACTAATGGACCAGTGCCCACAAGATTCTGAGGAAAAGTGAGTTTGAATCGAATTCTATAACTAGACAGACTTTATTTTAACGTCACACTTGATGGCTTTTTGAATGTAAGGCCTCAAATTTCTCTCACACACCATTTGCCGAGATACTCTGGGAGGGTGTGCTCTGTTAAATGAGAGAGTAAATCAAGAAAGAAGTCAACAGTGGAACCCAAAAACAGGGATCCAACATAGGAATAGATGCCCTAGAAGCTGGTGAGGGGGAAATTCCAGGACGGAAGCTCTGCAGCAGCTGTTGAGCACACCCGATGCAGATTGGAGCAGTGGGATGCAGGCTTTGGCACAGGATGTCCCCTGGGAAGAGTGGAAGTGATAGATGACTGTCTTGAGGTTTACAGCTCTTTCAGAGTTTACACTTGAATTGGAGATAGTACAGAGAAAATGAAACACATAAATAATGCAGTAGTTACCAACCCCAGAAAGACACAGTCATACCAGACAGGAACTCTAACCAAGGTACACCAGGGAGGTCAACTGTGAGCAGTATTACGGAATACAACATAATGTGAACATTGGAGATTAGCTTAACAAAAACTGTCACTGTGTCAGGACAGTGGTATGTACTTCCGGGGCAGGTGGTATGTAAGAGGTGGTAGAAGAACTAAATTTTTATCTTTCACTGAAATTATTAGATAGTATCTAAAATTATGAATTAGCAATATAAGCATGTTATTTAGAAATAACAGAGGTTAAATACCAGAAGTGGCTGCAAGGGCTGAAAGTGGTTCCTTCTAGAGTGTGGGAATGGGAGGGGGAGGGGGAGAGAGGGCGATGGCCACATGGTTTTCTCCGGCCCCCTCCCCCCATCATGCAAAATGTTGGCTCCAGTTACAACCCTTGTTCTCCCAGTATTTGTCTTTTGAGTGATGCATATGTATTGCTCTGACAGAAATAAAGAGAAAGATTTTCATTTGATTATTATCTATAACTTCAAAGGTAATGTTTATAGGTGAATAAGGTAATTAAAAGTTATTTTAAACTTTTCGTCTTTAGGCATTGAAGTGAACTTATTACTGTCGGTAGTGACAATCTTTTCAATTTGGAATTCTGTTTTTTTCCTTCCAGTGTGTATGCCAGAAGAAGGGTTTAAAGGTAAGTTACATTTGTCACGTTTTGTTCATGAATGTCAGAGTCATACTGTAATTTTCTATTAAAGTGAAGCCTATGATTTGATTTTAAAATTTAATTCCATCTGAGTCTCATGACTGAAATTAATTTTAGTTAAATGCATTTTTTATTCAAGCTTCTTCATTATCTGTATCAGCACTCAGGCCTTAGGGCCTCAAATAGGGCCTGTGTGTTAGACGTATCTACTGCCAGATGTCCATTCTGCTTTTTCTTTCTCATTTCGTGGGGAAGTTGGGGAATTAGCTAGTGGCATTTTGATTTTTATACTTAACCTTTTCAAGTTCCTCCTGTCAGTCCCATCTTAGAGCAAAACAGTTTGTATGTAACTGATAAGAATTAGAGGAGAAGAATTTGCTGAATTATATTAGGTTCAGTGAAGAGGTATCATTGATCTATTTAGAATTAGGCATTTCTTGGATTATTACTTTAAATGGATAAACGGCAGTGCCTCCTACTACATCTTGGCCACTATTGTTGTGCACATAGTCGAATCCAGACCTTTGACATTTACAGATTTAACTGTTGCCAGTTTGATTCTTTGTGGCCTAGTCCAGAGATCCATGACAGGTTGCAACTTTGCCCAAGAATGAGGTTGAATCGAATACCAGGGGTTCTTTGCTAAAGCGAACAAGTGAGCCAAGCTACTGGCCTAAATAAAGCCTCCCTCTCAGTGCGGCTTTTTGTCTACACGTTCCCACTACACAGAAACTCCTGATGTGGTTAAAACAAAACAAACAAAGCAAAAAATTTCTTTATGAAAAATGGCCATCAAATGAAAGCATCAGTAAAATCTGATTAACTTGTGTGAAGATAACTAATAGGAGCCGCGTGGCTTTCAACAGGAATGTGCTTTAGCCGAAAACCTGGAGTCTGTTGATACTTTTTCTTATCCTTCAACGTCAAAAGGCTTCTGCGCTCATTTATTAAGTTGGATATTCCCTGTTGGTGATGCGTTCTTGGCAGATGGAATATATGAACTCTTACCTTGCAGTTCACAACTGTACCTCCACATGTGTTTCTTTTCCCAGGTACTGGTCTTCTTGGACATTAATCTTTTTGAACATTTGCTGACTGCTAAGAAATGACCAGAAAGGAAGAGGAGTTTGACATGTTAGGGCATTACAGAAAAAGTGGATTTAAGAATTAAACCATTACATGACTCCTCCGCAAGGCAGAAAACCATTCAAAAGTGACTGTCCCCAAATGCCTTATGTCAAAGCAGATTGCACTGAAGGCCATCAGACTTGAAGGAAATGTTTCAAATTTTATATTTAAGGGGGGTGGGGGGGGGAATGGGCAAGTAAAGACTGAAGAAGTTTAGTAGCAGTATCAGTAAATCATGTTTACATATGAGATTTATAGGCATGGGAGGGAATAAAGTTCTGTTATATTTCCTTGCTTGAGTTTCATACCAGATGCATTGGTCCATAAAGGATTTGTATGACAGGAGATGGGACAACATTCTGCTCTGAACTAAAAGTAATTCTTTAGAGACATAACCTGCTTACCAATACCTGTCTTTGATTCATATTTTACTTTCAATAAAGCATGAAAGTGAAGAACTTGCCGTAATTGTGGAAAAGTGTCTTCAGATTAGATTCCTCTCCGTGTCGGCTCCAGTGCACCCGCCTCACATCCTGCCCGCTGGTCTCTGACTTAGTGCTGGGAAAGGAGGGTGCACCTGCGTGTCTCCTGCAGTGAGCCAAGGGATTGTGTCTCACTTTTGTCTTCAAAGGCTTTTTACTTCCACGCATTTCAGAAAGGATGGCGAACGTATTACATGTCATAGCATCCTCCAGTTTTGCTATTATTAAAAAGTGGGAAATCAAATACACCTTGCACTTTTGAGAAGTCTGACCACCTTTTCTGAAGAGTAAAATGGCCTGAAATACATTTGGAAAATAACACGGGTTTTTATATAAAATTTCTTCTTCCCATCCTCCAAGTCCGCCATTTCTTGGATCTCACTTCTCTTTTTTTGAAAGCATTCTTCCGAAACATCCAGAAAGGATCTTTTAGATCACATTGTTCAAAAATGGAAAAAAATGTGTGCATGGAGTGTGCCACGTCATCCAGCTCAGGATTGTTGGTTAGCAACACATGACCAAAGCAGTATTCGTTAGAATATTGAAGGATTTTCAAATGGAATTAAGACTGGAGTTTGTTTCACTGTTTCCTCTGAGTACGTATGTACAAGTTTGCGGCCGAGATGCTGACTCAGGCGTCTCTCTTGCTAACACTTTATTTAGCCCTGGGTTTTGCTGGGTTTTTTTTTTTTTTTTTTAACCCCTCCCTTTTCTGAAAATTTAAACTGAAATACCGGATGGGGGTGTCAGGTTTCAATTTGAGGACCAGGAACCTTGGCAGCATCCCCTTTGAATAGATCTTTTTATCAGAGTAATGATGGCTTTTTGGTAAAATTACAACTTCTTACCTGAGTTTCCCCTCTGTGTTTGCAGTGTCTTCAGTCTGTACCTCCTGGGGAGGCAGGGGGTGTCTAATGAGTCTGTGTGGGAGAATGCACCGCACACAGGACCCTCACAACCCATCCTAGGAACCTGTGGGCCCCACCCTCAGGTCGGCAAAGGGAAGGGAAGGACTTGAGGTCCAGGTCATGAGCTAATCCTCATTTTTAGATCCCAACACCCGCCCCCCCCAATGAACCTGAACATAAAATAATAACATGCCAAGCAACTACTACTTTCCCAGGGTAAAGACTTGTGTGCAAGTTCACTTAGTACTTGATGCAGCTGCTTCCTCCTCCCTGTAAAGAAGCTGTTTGTCCAGAGAAGGTTCTTTCTGGGGATTGACATAAACATGTCAGTAGTCACCCAGAAATCTGATGTATTTCCCCAGTTTGCTGTTAATAACTGTTTTAAAATGTGTTACTTGGAGTCTTTTTTTTCCTCATGCAGTGGTACAAAATAACAGCTTGTGGTAGGTCTTTCAGGCTGATGACCCAGTACTGGCTCCCTTATTGATCTGCACAGGTGGTGGGAGCGGGGTGGGCCCTGTGTGAGCAGGTGATGCTCCAGCAGTTTTCTGTCTCCCGCCCCCACGACTTAACCGTGTGCTCCTAGCCCCGCACTGCTCAGAGTGATGTCTGTGGCCCCACAGTACCAGCAGCATTGCGAAGCTGTATTAGAAATGCAGGTTTTCAGGCCTGAGACCCACTAAATCTGCATGTGCAAGCCGCCCCTGTTGAGAAGCCTTGGGCTGGGCCCTCTCCCGCCCACAGTCGGCGGAGTTACACAGTCATGAGTACGTGTATTTAGTGGCCCTCACCACTTTGTACAGGGAAAACAGGTACAACATGTAACCTAAAATGAGTTCTTGCCTTGTCTGTATTAATAGATGGAGATCAGTTGTCTCCTTGACTATGACCACACTAAGGTGCAGAGACTCTTTCCGTCAGGTTTCTTATGCATGTGGTTTTGTTTTTGTTCTTGCTTTTTAAAGACAGTCTTCTGTGGAAGGTAAAATGAAGCTTGAAGTCACCCCTGCCCCCCATCCCCATTGTATTTCTGTCCATTCCTCAATCCCAATCTGATGTGTACAACATGCCATTCTGCTACAAGTTGTTGCCGTCACCTCAAATATAGGTCGCCGTTTGGATGTCTTCATTCCTTGGGGGGAATAAGTATCTGTGTATTAATGAACTTTATTGTGTAGAATTACAGTTACCATTCTGCCCAATTTCAAAGAAATGTATGTCCCTTTGTTTCTGTGGCATCATAATCCAGAGCGAATTATTTTATTACTTTAAATGTCGATTTGGTTGGTCTGTGTGGTCATGGGCTTCTTGATCAGACCCTGGTTAATACTTGAAGTGAATGCTAGGATTGAATAACCTGTTTTAAACACCCAAAGGGTGATTTATCTCTGTCTGAACAAACTGCTAAGGTGAAATGAGCACTGAAGCCTGGCTCTCCTGTTATAGAATCGCGCAGGAGTGTCACATCCTTTCTCTCTGGCATTTGGATGTTCAGCTTGTTCAGTGTTACAGGGGACTGTGAATAGAGTTCAGTCTCATGAACAACCAGCATTTTCATTTTAAGGAGATTCTCACCCCTTTGCCAATGGCCCGTGCATCCCCACCCCAGGTGCAGGGTTTTGTCACGAACTGTATTTCTGATTCTGAAAGCTAGCCATTTACCACCCCCAAAATCCAGGCAATGCATAGATACCAATATTGGCTGGGAATTTGATTATCAACATGAGTGGAATCCTTTATTCATTAAAGTACAGATTACAGACATTTGTAAAATGGTAACACTTTGTTTCACATACTTCACTGAGCAACAGCTTTGTGCCGAGTCCTGAGGGCCAAGTCTAATAGGGAGACTTGGTGGCGCAGTGGTTAAGAATCTGCCTGCCAGTGCAGGGGACATGGGTTCGAGCCCTGGTCTGGGAAGATCCCACATGCCGCGGAGCAACTAAGCCCGTGCGCCACAACTACTGAGCCTGCACGCCACAACTACTGAAGCCCACGCGCCTAGAGCCCGTGCTCTGCAACAGGAGAAGCCACTGCAATGAGAAGCCTGTGCACCGCAACGAAGCGTAGTCCCCGCTCGCCGCAACTAGAGGAAGCCCACGCACAGCAACGAAGACCCAACATAGCCCAAAAAAAAAAAAAAAGAGTCTAGTAGAGAGACGTAGAAAACAACGCCTCCATCTCATACATCCCAAACATTTGTGGGTTTTTCTCAAATCTGGCTTTTGAGTTAATTGGGCTGAGGAGTCTGCTGGCTGTTCAGATAGCACATACTCGTGTAGGCGAGTGTTGAAAGGGCTAGTCTGAGAAGTTGGGTCACCTGTGTTATAGATAATCTCACCATTTACCTTTAACTAAGCAAAGTTGCTTAGCTTTGCTTTGTCTTGGTTTCCAAATTATCTCTTCGAACAGAGCAGTATTTGCTGCTTTGTTCACCCTCCCACACTGAGGATCATGCAGTAATAAACACTGTTGGGGTAAAATACTTCGTGATTCTTTGTAATTAGACTTTAGCCTTTGTAAGGAAATGCTGTGGAATCTTTCCCGCAAGTCTTCAAAAAGAGGTCTTGTAACTGCATAGCCAAGCTGCCTGGAACCCCCTCCCTGAGAACTTCAGGACATACGTTACGCTGGAAGCCGTTAAAATGATGGCTGGACAGGTGTGTTTGATTATTCTGTTATATAAGTGTTTCCTCTTGGCCCATAAGGAAAGTGAAGCTAATGGCCAAACAGTAAGGTTCCTTGATTCTATGTTTATTTGCAGGGTCATGTTGAAAGGAATTTGAAACACGTTTGGAATGCATGTTGAAGATTTATGTCTTTGTGATAGGCAGGTTCTGCCCCAGAGGGGCAGCTTCCAGTGTTTTGATTGTCATTGCCAAGAACATCAGGAACAGGTGCCCTGAGCCTCAGAGGCCGGGCTGTGCAGGCACCGGGCAAAGCAGAAGACTGCGGCCAGTGCTTCAGGCTACTTTCTGATCTGAGAATCGTGTTTTATATTCTTTATTTACCTCTTGAGATTTAGTGAATAATATTTTTCAAGAGTAGGGTACATGGAACAGGTATTTCTTGTGCTTCTGGGAACTTCCCCAACAGATAAGCCACAGGACCCGCTTTATCACATGACTGCCGTGTACTGCCAACCATATCACATTCAGCACTTTAAAAAAATGCATATGTTTCAGGCAAGTTGGTGACATTTGTTCATACGGTAAGAGTTAGGTATCTTTGCTGAGCCTCTTAGGTTTTGGGAAGAGGTTGCAGAATTGATCTTGTGCATCAAGTCATCTTTGTAACTTGCCAGGAGTTGTCTGGCCTTTTCTTTATTATTATTATTATTATTTATTTATTATTTTTGGCTGTGTTGGGTCTTCATTGCTGCACGTGGGCTTTCTCTAGTTGCGGCGAGCAGGGGCCACTCTTCGTTGCAGCGTGTGGGCTTCTCATTGCGGTGGCTTCTCTTGTTGCGGAGCATGGGCTCTAGGCTTCAGTAGTTGTGGCTCACGGGCTCTAGAGCGCAGGCTCGGTAGTTGTGGCACACGGGCTTAGCTGCTCCGCGGCATGTGGGATCTTCCCGGACTAGGGCCCGAACCTGTGTCCCCTGCATTGGCAGGCGGATTCCCAACCACTGCGCCACCAGGGAAGCCCAGTCTGGCCTTTTCTAGGTGACATTGTTCTGCCTTTAGAATTGGGACCTGCACCAGCTCATTACTGGACTAAGCCCTGGCTGTGTCTCCCCAAGCAGAGGCAAGACCACGTTTCCCGAAGACGTGTATCCTGCTGCCAAACGGGCTCCGTCCACGGGCACCAGTGACGCAGTGGCTCCTCTTGTGCCGTGTGTTCACACTTTGCCATTCATGAGGTTGTCTGAATTCCCCCTGAAGTTAGTTCTGAGAGCTTATCCAACATAATTACTGTATTGGTCTCAAACAGAGGGCATCATCTGTTCTCCCCCAACATGTTTAAAGGGGAAAAACCAAAAAGACCTGCTTTCAAGGATTTGGCTGGGACTGCGTAGGCCAGGGCCTTTGAAGTGAAATTGCTCTTGGTCAGGGAGGGGACCAGCCTCATAACAGCAGCTGGAATGGCAGCTTGAATTCCAGATCTGCGTTAGTGCTGCCAGGCGAGGCAGGCCCTGGGCCACAGGAAGTGGGGGACACACCCCAAGGAAGCCAGAAGGCCTGGGCAGCGGCTGCCTGGGTTGAAATGTTGCCGGCTGGCACATGGGCCTCTGCAAGCTTGGATCTTGGTCTCCCCTCCCCCCATTCTCTGGCGTATTTGTAATGGAGAGAACACTAAACTTTTACCAGCTCTTTTTATGGTCCTGGATAAGTGTGTTCCCCTTTGTGCCTCAGTGTTCGCTCTAAAGGGAAGTTGGGTGTAGAAATTGTTGAGCAGGAGTTAGGTGGAAGGAGGCAGTGGGGCCTCATCTCTTCACCCCTACCGCCACCCACTACCTCAAAGTCCAGGGAGTGCGTTTGGGAAATTGCCCGACTGGACCACCTCTAAGGACTCTTGTTTTATATGTGAGACATTTCTTTGATTGGTTTATGTTTGGAGTTTTTGCTGCATCTCCTGTCCCATCTGTAGCGTGCACTGGCTCTGGGTGAAGGAGGAGACTGTCGAGAATTCTGGAACTAGAGTGAATTACTTATTTTTGTCTTAACTGGGAGCCAGAGTTAGGGCTGTGCTGGATCTTATGTCTGCATTTATTTTATTTTATTTTTTAAAATTTATTTATTTTTGGCTGCGTTGGGTCTTTGCTGTGTGCGGGCTTTCTCTGGTAGCGGTGAGCGGGGGCTACTCTTCGTTGCGGTGCACGGGCTTCTCACTGCAGTGGCTTCTGTTGCGGAGCACGGGCTCTAGGTGCACGGGCTTCAGTAGTTGTGGCGCGCGGGCTTCAGAAGTTGCAGCGCGCGGGCTTAGTTGCTCCGCGGCATATGGGATCTTCCTGGGCCAGGGCTCGAACCCATGTCCCCTGCATTGGCAGGCAGATTCTTAACCACTGCGCCACCAGGGAAGCACCTTACGTCTGCATTTAAAACCACTCCAAATCCCAGAAAATGAATCAACCTAATTAGTGCTGGACTGGTCTAGCTCCCTGAGGGCAGGGTCTCTGGCCATCTTATTCATCCTGTATCCTGCAGTGTGTCACATATGTTCTCAGCAAGGAAAAACCGGATGAACACTTCAGGACCCGCTGGAAGCTCTTGTCCAGCAACAGCAAGATCCCTGGGAGAGAGTTTTCTATTACTTCGGTATGACCAGTGCTGTCCCCACCTTTAGGCTTGTCTCCTTTGTCCTCAAAATGGGGATTTCCTAGCTGTGTTCACAGTTGTGATCCAAGAGTGGGTCCCCCCAGGGTGGCATCCTCTCTGCTGTGTGCCCGGCATCAGCATGGCAGCCCACCGAGACACTGAGGCCTCAGAACCTTTCTTGACGGATGTGCCCTGGAGCTGACTCTCAGTCCTCATCGGTCTTGTTCTTACTGGAGCGGAACTTTCTTCCAGCCATCCCTGCAGCCCACCCTCCTCCTCTTCACCAGCCCCTCCTAGACCTGACTCAGTGTTCTGCGGACAACACACCTTGGGGACCCACCACTTTGGGGTCTTCTCCCTCTGCCTTTCCCACTGGGCAGTTCCCATCCCTATCTTTCTGGTCTGGCCAGGCAGGGAAGGGTGGCAGAGAGTAATTTCCATTCCCAGTTTTGGACTCCCTCGTGCATGATTCCAAGTTTACAGCTGTGCCACCCACGTTTTCACTCTCCAGCCTTCTTAGATGTCAGATTTTTTGAAGCCAGCTTTCATTTTTCAGCAGTGGGGAGGGAGGGCAGGGTCGCAATGTATTAAGTGTTTGGAAAAGAAAAGGCTTGTGCCCAGAGGCAGCCATGCATGAGCGGTCAGTCTTGAGTGGTTTGGATTGAAATAGGGCAGGGAAAGCGAAGCTCCGGGGCCTTCATTCAATCTTCCCTTTAATACCCAGGCTCCATGCCAGGCTCTGTGCCCAGCCCCCTACGGCACGTGCCGGCTGCCGTCTCCCCAGGGCCCCTGAGAGTCTCAGCATGCTGCCCCCCAGGACACAGGAGAGATTATAAGCCTCTTGCACTGAGGTTTTCTGTAAAGAGGAAAGTGCTGTAATTGAAGAGCTCCTTGGTTAATAAGAAATAGAGGCCTGGCACAGAAGAGCCTTCGTTTTTTGACCTACTCGGCCAGGATTGGGTACATTCAGTCCCTCGGTGCCCATAGGACCACAGGCCCTTGGAGACCTTGGAGTCTGCTGGTCCAGACCACGAAAGATCACAGCTGCAACTCCTCACTTAGTTTCTTTCCGCACCTCCTCTGCCTCCATCGGGCCCCTTGCTGTGGCTCACGTGAGGCACTTTGGCTTCACTCCGGAGTCCAGTCTGGAATGGTACCACCAGCAGTGCTTTCCTGGCCAGAGCTGGAAGCCCATGGTCTCCGTCTCACAGCATGGAGGGGAAGAGGGGTTTTTGGGCGAGTAGTTGGAGAAGATGAAGAGGCACCGGAATTTTGATGGGAACTGAATTCAAGGATCCATCTGGCCCAGTTCACAAAAAAGACAGAGGATGGGAGGAGATGTAGTGCTTCAGAGAACCTTGGAGTTTGTGTGCCCTTCCCGAGATGTGTGAGCCCAGCCTTGCTGTAGGCAGGTTAGCCCAGTGCATGCTGCCCTGGAAGGGCCTTAGGTTTTCAACCAGTGTTTCCCAAATACGATTTTACTTCACCAAGCATCTCTCAGGACCGGTGTCCTGTACAACATACCAGTCTGGGGCAGTTGCTGCACTATGAAATCCCTTCTGCACCATCCCCAGAAGTACCTTGTCTCATTCAACTTCTTCCCTCTTAACTACAGCTTTGAACCAAACTATAAAGCCCTGGTGCATCCTGAGAAGGATCAGGCTCAGGCCTGATGCTTAGGCAGGAAATCAAACGCCCCCCCGGGGTGGGGGGGGGGCCCAGAGTGAGTAGGTGCTGCTCTCGGAGCCCCTGCAGTTTTCTTTCTTCTTCCCTGAAGGCCTTGTTCTGCCAGCACTATTCAAAATGTTATCTGTGGCCCCAGAGCACCGGCAATGCTGTGAAGCTGTATTAGAAATGCAGAAGCCCAGGCCCCAGACCCACTGAATCTGGATCAGGCCACTCCTGTGCTCTTAGAAGTTTGAGAAGCCCTGGGCTGGGAACTCTTTCCCACCCATGGCTGGGGCGTGCCTGCGGAAGAGACACAGAAGGACTGGAAAGAATGCGTGCCCCATCCCTACATCCCCTCTGCCTTTTCACATTTTCAGGAGATGGGATGAGGGTGAGGAATGGCCTGCTACTCCCCCTTAATTCTAATCTCTGTTGGTTGAGGTGAGAGCCTTGGTGGGGAAACATGGCCCTGGTCCCAACCCCTGTGGGACTGAAAACTCAGGCTTGAAAGGCTCAGATTGTCCAGAGGCTGATAGAAGCATTGCTGAAGGCCCCAGGTCTTTTCCTTAATGAAATGAATCCCCATGGCTGGGAAGATAGAGGGGGGAATGGGGACCGTGGAAGTGACGGTCCCTTGGTAAGCACACAGCAGGTGCTCAACAAATATGGTGAGTAAATGAATACAAGTCTTGAATCTTCCTTAAATCTTGTCTGTGAAGTGGGCCTATGGACTCACTGACCTTGGAGGGTAGACGAGATGGAGGTTTCTACCCCTTTCACAACCTCAGTTTCTCCAGTTATTAGAGCGAGGGCGTGAGATCCAGAGGTGTAAAGATCGCCTCTAAAATCAGCATTCTGTGTGACACAGGCCTACCAACCACAGCCTCACCCATGGTCCCCGACAGCTCTGGCCTTGTAGGCACACTGCCTGTTTCCTCTGTTCATCTAGGGTGGTTGCTCCTTGGAGGGGAGTCCAGTGGGGAGAGGGGCCCAGGAGCCGCTCAAGAGTCCACAGCATTGCTGCTGCTCACTTGATTGTGACCTTGGGCAAGCCTCTTCCCCTCTCTGGGTCTCAGAGGTCAGGTTAAGGTGATGTCTGAGGCCCCTTCGTGCCTGGGTTTTCACTCTTGCCCTCACCCCCCCTTTCTCCTGCAGCCTTCCCTCTACTTCTCCTTTCGAGCGTGGCCTGAGGTTCGCCACCCCCGTTCCCCGGTTAGGTTGGGAGTAGGAAGAGAGCTACCTAGTCCTGGGAGGATGTCGGAGAGCCGCTAACCGGCTGCGGGGCCACCGCGCGGCCGCTGCCAGGAGGCACGCGAAGCGCCCGGGCGCGTAGGACGTGCCGCGGGGGCACAGCTTCCTCATCCAGCTAAACCTGGCCGCCTTCTCCTTCCTCCCCGCCCCTGCAGACTCGCGGGCCTAGGGCGTGTCCCCCACTTTCCCGTCGACCCCACTTGTCGCAGAAGTTGCCCCTCTCCCCTTGGAGCAGGGACTGTCGGCTGGACCGCTGGGTCCTCGCCCGGCCCTGCCAGTTTAGCCGTGTAACCTTGAGCCGGTCCTTGCCCTCTCCAGTTCTCAGTTACCCGACCTGTAAAATGGGGCGCAGAGCGCCCGCCTCCGGGACCTGCTGTGGCGGGCGGCCGAGTAGGGGCCTCCGCCGAGCCCGCGGCTCCAGCTCTGGCTCCGCAGTGGTGGTGGGGGGGGGAGCGCGCCGGGAAGGAGGCTCCGCGGTCACGTGACGCCGCCCCCCCCACCCCCCGAACTGCGGCGGCGGCGGCGGCGGCGGCGAACGCCGAGCCGCGTCCGACCAGAGCTGCAGCGGCTGCCGCGGGCTCCGGAGCGCCGAGCCCAGGAAGCCCCGGCCCAGGCCCGCGGGTGAGTCCGCCTCGCCCGGGCGGCGGCTCTGGGAAGGGGAAGGGACGGAGGTGGCCCGGGCTCCCCTCGGCCGGCAGCCAAGACCCGGCGCGGGCGGGCCGGGCAGGAGGGTGCGGGCAACGGGCGGGGACCCGGGGGCTGGGGGCCGGCGGGGAGGGGGCGCAGGCTGGCGTTGGCCGCGCTGCGGGCGGGGGATGGGGGGGCGGCTCAGCCCCCTGTCTCCGGGGGTGGGTCGAGGCCGCGGCTCGGGAGGGGGGGCTCGGGTCCCACCCCCCTGCGTGGGTGGGGGTTCCGTGTTGGGCTCACCCTGAGGAGGGGGCGCGGAGAAATGGGCGCGTTCTCTCGATTTCTGGGGAGGGGCCCGGCCCCGACAGCCACCGGGAGGAGGCACTAGGGTCCTCAGAGGAAGGAAGTGGGGGTCCAGCGACCTTGAACCGAGGGGGCAGTGATGTCCTTGCTTCCCCAGGGACAGCGCGCATCCCCCCAGCCTCGTCTCTGACCCGCCGCGGAACAGGGCACCCCCGCGTCACGCAGTCGGACGCCCCCTCGTCGCCCCGTTCCCCCACCCCGCCCCCCGGCTCCGCAGGATCTGAGGACTCGGTGGGAATCCACAGGGCGGTCCCCGCGACCCGCAGACGCTTTGGTGCCAGCCGTGGGGCGCCTGGGCTTGGGGAAGATCCCTTGTGTTCACACATGCACACACACACACAGACACCAGCTCAGGACGTGAGCTCCCTCCCTCCATGGTAGTTAGACCCCGACCTGTGCGTGACCCCTAGTTTTTGTTGGGGTCCTACCACAAGCCTGGGGGTGGAATCAAGGATACCCCACCCTTCACACATGGCACATGGGCATCTGTCCCTGTGCTTCATCCCCCTTCCTCTCCAAAGTCAGAGGCCAGCAGGAGGGCGTCTGGGAGAAGCTGGGTCAGGACGGAGCAGGAGAGGCAGGCAGAGGGGAGATGAAGGAAGGAGGCAGCATCTCCTCCCCAGGCTCCTGGTCCACCCTGCCTGCCACAGGGTGGTGGTCCCTCCTTCCCAAGGATGTCTGGAGGAAGAGGCTGGGCCAGGGCAAGGGGGTGGGCGGCCCTGAGCTTCCTAGCTAATGAGAGGGGAATCAGCCAAAGGGGCCCCTGGACAGGGAGAGGGCAGCGGCTGAGTGGGGCAGGTGGTAGTCATGCCCAGCTGGCCCCAAGATGGCCCCCATTCCTCTGTCTGGGACCTGCGTCTCGCTCTGAGACCCCCTGGCAGCTGGAGGGTCTGGGGAAGCAGAGGGGTACCTTAATGGCCTTGGAAAGGATTCCAGGGTCACGATTAATCCTCAAGTGGCAGAGAGCCTTCCTTACCCACAACAATGTTTCAGGGAGGGGAACTGGAGTCTCCATTGCACAGATGAGGAAACTGAGGCTCAGAGAGGCTGACTGAACTGTCCAAGGTCACAGAGTCACCTTTGGCTGGCCTAGAATCAGTTCTCTGACTCCTGGTCCAGACGGATCTCCACAGTGGTGGGGTGGAGACAGTGTCAGTAACAAGGTAGAGCGGTTCACAGGTGACCTGGTCTCCTGTGCGGCCGGGGGTGCGGGGGGGAGGGGGGAGGGTGCCTCTGGGATGGAGGTGGGAAGCTGGGTCGGGTTGAGGAGGACTTCACCTTTCTTCAGGGTCCAGAACTCAGACCTTCTCCCTTCCCAGAGCCCCGTGCTTGCTTTGCTGCCTCTGCCCACGGCCATGATGGTGTGTGTTCCCTCCCTGGGACCTTCCCAGCTCCCAGCCTTCCTTGGGCAAAGCCCTCTGCTCTCCTCTCTGCCCCGGCTGCCTGCCTGGCAGGGGTCTCCAGACACCCCTCTCTATCCACCCTCCACCCCTGTGAGACAAGAAAGATTGTTCCTTCGGCCGCTTGAAATGCAGGTGGTCTCCTTTTTGGCTCGGGCGTCTCTGCTGCTCTGGCCTCAGGCCCCCAGCTGGGTCAGCACAAGCCTGGGGTAAGGGAACCCTGAGACCCGGCTCCACCTCCCTCTCACCAGGCCCCACCCCTGCCGGCTGTCCTGTTCCAGAGCCGAGAGGCCCTTTGAGGACTCCTGGGGCAGGTCTGCCTTCCACGCCACCTGTCTGTCTGCGGAGGCCTTTGTCCTGGCCGTCAGACACCGCTGAGCAGCCACACGGCTGCACAAACAACCAAGACCCGTGCACAGCCAGACACAGATGCAAACACGCTCCGATTCACAGATACCCCGGGACCCAGACACAGGAACGCACCGCACACTCAGGCCAAGACACCCGCCTCTAACTCTGACCAGTACCGCAAGCGGAGAGACCTGCCATCCAGACGCTGGGTGCACACAGAGGGGGAGGGTGTTGTCAGGAAGAAGAGGCTCCTCCAAAGCCCTCATGGGGCTGATAACGGCCTCCATTACCTCCTCCAGGGCACGCACATGACGCACACCCAGGAAAGAGCACAAGGAAGCCCCACACCCTTAGAAGTGAACCTGGCAGATAGGCCCATGCACCCACCCACACCCAGGCTGCCCTGGGTGCACACACGCATGCATTACATCAGCTTCCTGTGCGGGGGACACGAACTCAGCACCACCCCGGCAGGGGGTGGCAGAGGCCCCTCTGGCCACCCCCAGCAAAGCCTCACCCTCACCTTCTTCCCTCTTTTTTGGTTCACATGAACCCAGGTTGGCTGACCCTGAGAATCCTGGGAAACTACCTGTGGTTCCCCCTCAGTGGACCTTCCTCTCCTGCCCACCTTCCCCCCAGACATATACCTGCCAGGTGGCCAGAGAAGCCTCTCCCTGGGCCACCCCTTTGCTGCCCCTGGAGGTGCTGTTCCTCAGGCCCCTCCCAAAACAGGACACCCCCCAAGCCCAGGCTCCAAGCAGCCCTGGGGTTCCCTTTCCTTTGCCACTTTTCCGGGAGACCTTGCCAAGTCCTGGCTTCTGCTTTGCCCTCCCAGCGAGGCTGGGGGCCAGCTGGTGTGAACGGAGGGGAAACCTCAGAGTTCTCCTCTACCCACCTCCTCACTCGGCAGAACCTCTGCCTGCCTGGGCCCTGGCACCCTGGCTCTGCCTCTGAGAGCCTGGCATCGCTGGGAGGTGGCTGCTGAGAGGCGCTTCTGGGGGCTCAGATATCTCCTGCAGGGCAGACTGGTGCTAGGTGGAGGGCAGTGAGGGGCTCCGGGCTTTGCCGTTCTCGCTTGGATGCTCACCCTGGGCTTGCCAGGGCGCTAGTTCTGAGTCTAGGCCTGGCCCTGCCTCCTGCTGGCTGTGTGGCCCGGGGAAGTCATCTCCCCTCTGGGCCCATCTCCAGCTCTGGGAGGCAGCTCGGCCTGGCTAGGGAGTGTGAGGTGTGAGGTGGCAGCTCTGTGCCAACGAGGAAAGGAGGTTTGGCTCTGCTGGGCAGTGTGGGGCAAGAGGGGGCCCCTGGCTAAGGACTTCCGGCAGATGGAAAACTCTGGGTCCACACTAGGCCAAGCAGCGGTTGCCAGTCCAGGGATTTCCTGGGGCGACCACCCTGGGGTCAACAGAGGGGGACCTGAGGGCAGGGGGGCTGCTGCTGTAGTTTACATCTGTGAGTATTTTTATGCCCCCATATGTGCTCTATTTTTAGGACTGCAGACTTGTACTTGCAGGCAGTGACTCAGAGAGGAAGGAAGAAGAAGCAGAGGGGTGCTGGTGGGGAGACACCCCAAAACGGGGAGGTTCCGCTGGGATAGCAGCCTTCCCCACTGGAAGAAAGGAGTCAAATCTGTGGTGCCCCCACTGTGTGCTGGCACAATGGTAGGACCCTCCTTTGCACACTCAGGAAGCATTTATTGAGTGTGTAGTGTGTCCCAGGGACAGTAATAGACACCGGGGAAACAGACATGAGCTGGGTGTGGCATCCTTCGGTCCCTGCCACAGCCCAGTGTGGTGCTACTGTGGCCATGTCTCAGATGAGGAGGTAAGGCTCAAAGAGGTCAAATGACCTGCCCGCTCCTCTAGTAAATGCCTCTGCCAGCATGGCGCCACCCTCCCTGGGGTCCCCTTTTGGAAGAAAACCTGAGTTAAAAATGACTTTGCCACTAACTAACTGCACAACTTGGAACCCATTACTCCATCTCTCTGAGCCTCTGTTTCTTTATCTGTAAAGTGGGGATCACCCACTCTATGTACCTGATGGGGTTGTTTTGAGGGTTAAGAAGATTAATGTAGGCAAATACCCAGGGCAGTTTCCAGCTTATTGTGGCCATTTGTTGGGGACTCAGAGGAGATGGGGTGGGAGTTGTCAGGAATCCAAGTCCAGTTTCTGCTGTGTGACTTTGGATAAGTCACTCACTCTCTCTGTGCCTCATTTCCTTCTCCATAGAACAGGGATGATAAGCCCTTGTTTGCCTGCCTACCTGGGAGTGTTTTTTGTGCAGATCAGACATGATGGCTGGGAGCTGCTTTGAAAAACATAGAGCTGTACTCAGAGATATGAATGCACAGAAGAAAAAACAAACACCAGAAAAATATGAAGAAAAATCTTAAAAAAGAAACTTCAAATATTTTATTACAGCAAGAAAAAATAAGCCTTTTATTCAATGTTTTAGGGGCAGTGGGAATTGTTTCCATAACCTCACATTTCCAAGGCAGTTGGCATTACTCTTGTCACATGAGATGGGTAGTTTTCCCCCTTGGGGAGTCAGTGCCTGGCACATAGTAGGTGGTCGATAAATGGTCATGGTGGCTATGAGTGGAGTCACTACGAGTGGAAGGAGGAGTGAAGATATTTCTGGTGGCGTGACCACTACAGCATGAAAAGGTGGCAATCAGGACACTGGTTTGGCTTCACTGGAAGGTGTGTGTAGGGGTGAGTTGGAGCCAGTTTATTAAGGACCTTGACTGCCAGGCTGAGGAATTTTCCCTGCAAGCCAATGGGAAAACCACTGGAGAGAGTGGCTGAGTCTTCTGTGGGCAGGCCTTGGGTAGGAATTAGCCTGGCCCAGTTCTCTGCCCTGCTCCTGCTGTGTAAGTGTGGCTCCATTGCCCATTTCCCTGGGTCTCATTTTCCCCCTGTATGCAAAGGAGAGAGCTCCAGCATCTTCCATCCCAGGGACAGGAAAGAGGACCAAGGCACCAACCAGTCAGGAAAGAAGGGGGCTATCATCTGTGCCGGAAATCAGGAGACACATGTCCCCCTCTGACCTCATCCCACTAGCTGTGTGATCTTGGGCAAGTCGCCAGCCCCTTTGAGCCTCCCTTTCCATCTGTGCAATGGGTGGGTGCAGTTTCTGCCTTTGCAATGTGGCTCCAGTGAGGTGGAGCTGGTGACCGTGCTGTATGACCCTCAGGTGTGTCGTATCTCTGGGAGAATCGTGCTGTTTCTTGCAACTACATGTTCCCCAGCCTCCCTTGAGAATCTGGGGCTGCTGCAATTTATAGGGGACAGTGGGTGAAAACAGACTCCTGAGCGGCCAGAGAGGCCGTGACCTTCTCAAGGCCACAGGAGCCACATGCCTGCCACAGCCAGGCTGTTGGGGGAGTGGACAGGTGAGGCGTGTGGGTCCAGCCCTCTGCTCTGCTCCTGAGTTCTCCACGCCAAGTCTGCAAGAGAAAGACACCCCCATCCCAGCTCAGAGGATAGCCCTTTCCAAGACCCCATTCCTCTGAGTTGGAACTTTTGGGGGTGGGTGGAGGGTGACCTTGGGAATTTCTCTCTGCTTGCAAGCTCAGGGCCAGAACTGTTGGGGCAGCCCTAATTCCTCCGTTTCAAAAGTGGGACCCCTCATTGACCTGTGAGGGATTGCCAGGACGAGGCCCAGGCTGATGGCAGGCACGCCTCCCACCCTGGTGCCGCGTCCCGACCTTGAGGGTCCAGAGAGAGGCCATGGGGCTGAAGCTCTGGGTAGGTGGGCTCCAGCCTGGCCCCATTTACCACCTGCCTCCACCTGAGATGTGGGAGCTTTTCCAGGTGCATAGGCGTGCCCTTATGGTCCCTCTCCCAGAGCTTCAAGCCTCCGGAAACAGGACTGCACAGAGCCCCTGGGACAAAGCCCTCACCTGTCCCAGTCACCGGGCAGGGCCCCAGACCGCCCTAGCTGGAGAGGTGTGGCCCTCCGTGGTCCTCTGAGGGGCAGAGAAACCTGGACCTGTCCCCTGCCCTTGCTCCCAGCTGCACCATTGGGGTCTGCCCTGTGTTAGCCAGGGTGGGAGCTGGCTGGCTGGCTTAGCAATGCAGGAGCGTTCCTGGCAGGGGAGAAGCAGAATGGAGGCTGAGTGATGGGGTGCAGGTGGGGGGCATTAATTGGGTACTTACAGTATGCTGGGCCCTGTGCTAAGCACTTTTCATGGATCTGTCTTATTTAATCCTCAGAACAACTGTCATTAGGCCCACTGAGGCTCAGAGAGGGTAAGCAGTCCGCCCAAGGTCACCCAGCTGGTGTGTGGCTGGAGCTGAGATTTGAATTAAGGGCTGTCTGACTCCATTTTTAACCACTTTGGTGTACTGCATGCAGAATGAGATGGGGAGGGGGAGGGGAGGGGCCTAGTTCTGGGCAGGGGTGGGGCTGGGGCTCAAACCCTGGGGCTGCCGCACACCTGCAGGATCTGGCCCTGAACCTCCCAGCTCCCCCTCCCTCCCTTTTCCCTTCCCCATGACCTGTCCGTGGGGCTCAGCACCCCGGGCTGAGTTGGGGGAAGAGGAGAGAATGGGGAGATTTGTTTGCAGAGGTTCCCAGGGACGTGAAATCCCACAGACCCTGGATTCTCCTGGCCCCCTCTGGCTGCATGAACTCCCAGCTCATGAAATCCTCAGCATCAGAGCTGGAGAGGAGCCCATGGAGATCAGCTGGTCCAACCCCCTCATTTTATAGATAATAATTATGATGATTACACCCGATGGCAGCAATTCACAAAGGGCTTTCACATCTGGGTTGCCTCCGACGTGCGCCAGAACCCTCAGGGCTGGCAGGACTCGTTTTGCCGTTGTTATTCTCCTCACTTTGTGGCCGAGGAAACTGAGGTTCACAGAGGTGAAGGGATGGGCCTTGGGGCACAAGCTGGACTCCAAACCCAGCTCTTGCTTCGCCTGAGCCCACTGCACCATCCCATGTCCCCTGAGACTTAGAGCCCACGTGGTGTGACTCCAGGACTGCATCCTGCCTTAGGGACAGTGTGGGGGGTGTCTCGGGGGGGGGGCTGCTTCTGAGAGGTCTGTGTGGGCACGAGGCAGGTGTCAGGTGAAGCTCCGGGACTCCCAGTGATGCCTGCCTTCCTCCCCTGTCATGGGAATACACCACCCGCTCCCTGCCGAGAGTGTAGACTGAGGGGCAGAGCTGTTTCCTAGGGGCCTCTCCACCTGCCATGCCCATGGGGCCCAGGCTGCCCCCCAAATCAGACTGAGAAGGCACCTTGGAGAGCCTTCATTTTACAGAGAAGGAAACTGGGTGCCAGAGGGGAAGGGACCTGCCCACAGTCACACTGAGCCAGTGGCAGAGCTGGGCCTAGGACCTGGGTCTCCTGACTCAGTGTATGGCTGTGCTGGCACAAGTCCAGTAACAGTACTAAGGACGGCCCCCACTTATTGGGCCCCTCTCGTGTGCCAGGGCTGAGCACTTTACACTGAATCCTAAGAACAACCCTATAAGGTAAGTACTGTTATTCTCATTACCATCCCCTTTTACAGATGAAGAAACTGAGGCTTTGAGAGGTTATGAAAATGGCCCAAAGTCATAAACCAGGAAGTGACAGACAGAGGCGAGAATTCAAACACAGGTCCACCTGACTCCGAACCCATGCTGATGTCAACCCCTGTATGTATTATGATAGGAATAAAATTTCTTTTGTCCTTCTTTTTGCTCATAGCCAACCTAGGACATCATACATTCATTCACTGACATTTATGGAGTGCCTTCTGTGCTGAGGAGACCAGGGAGCTGATCTGGAGTCAGAGGCCAGGGGTTGAGGGTCAGAGATTAGACAGTGAGGTAGGGCATCTCCAAACACTCCTAGACTCTCTGGCCCCGCCAAGGATGGCTGCCCTCCCCCCTTCTGTCCCCAGCCTGGCCACAGACTGTGTGTTTGCAACCTCTCTCTCTGCCCTTCCTCTTGCCCACGGTGTCTGTTGTAGCCTGATTTACCCTTGTGAGAAACGTGGGCATGACTCAGCAGGGGCTTCTGGATTTTGTACACCACAAGGAAGACTGTGCGGACAATAGCAGTAGCAGCCGCCACCATGCAAGCTCTTCGTGGGCACAAGGCACCGTGCTAAGTCCTCTCTCTGTGTGCATCACCTTGTTCGATGCTCACCATCACCTTGTGAGCCAAGAGCTGGTATACGTCCATTTTCCAGACGTGGGAACTGAGGCTTAGAGCCCCACAGCTCAGGACTGGGCTGGAGCCCAGCTCTGCCCAGCTCTGAGGCCTGTGCCCTTACCCCTGACTCACACTGCCCTGCTCTGTGTCCAGGCCCTGTGCCCAGGCTGCGTGTTTGTGCATTTAGAAGCCTGGTTCCTGGAAGGCAGGCTTCAGCCAAGCAGCAAATATTTGTTGAGCACCTACTGTGTGCCTTGGGGAAGTGCTTTGTGAGACTAAAGCTTGTGAGGATGGGGAGATGGGGGTGTTTCTGTGAGGAATGTGGGTCCCCATGCAACCACCCCACCCAAGTCTTGAGGCAGAGGAGGCTCTCAGGCTTCCAGGGGTGTCAGGGCAGGGCAGCGTGTGCTGTTTGAAGGGCTTTGTTTTTGCAGGAGTGTCCCTGAGAGTGACTCAGAGCTGAGTTACCTTAGGGGGTCTTCCCTGGCCCTTAGGCAAGCCACTTAGTCTCTCAAAAGGCCTCTGTTTCCTGGTCTGTGAACGGGGATGATAATAGCACGTAGTTTACAGGGTGGTCATGAGCACTGAACCAACGAGAGTGCTTGGTACAGGGCCTCGGGGACTCGTAGCTGCTCTTACTGAGCTGGGGTGCGTGTATGATGGAGGATGAGGTCTTGAGGGGGCGGAAGGAGAGCTGGATCTGCTCTATTTGCAGGCCTCAGTTTCTCCATCCATCACGGCTGACACACAACTCTTGTGTAATCTGCCTCAGGGGGCTGTTGTGGAGATCAGAGAGGTCCCAGGGCACTTAGGTGCGCCTCCATGATCTGCACACCGAGGGGTCGGTTCCCGGGGGAGAGGGGACGGCGGGAACACGGTGGGCGGTGGCACAGGTGCCACCATTGTGGCGCGCAGGTGTGTCATTGTGGGCCGGAGAGGCGCGGCAGTTCGCTCTGGGGATTAGGGAAAAGGCACGTTCGGGAGGCCGCCTTCGCTCAAGGTGGGGGAGTGAGGAGTGCGGGGGGCGGGGGTAACCAGAGCGCGGCCGGGAATGCAGGGCGCTTCCTAGGGGCGCCCTCGGGTCCCAGCCCTCCCCAGAAGAGACGCCCGGGGCGCTGTCCCTGGTCCTGGAGCCCTCCCGGCCCTAGCCCTGCAGTTCCCGTGGTGACCAGTTGAGGGCGCCCGGGACCGCGGCGGACTCCTCAGGCCCATTTCAGAACACATTTTTAAAGAGCGTTCTTTATTCTCATGTAATGGTATTCCCGGATAATAAGCCTACCCACACACACAATTTAAAAAACCAAACGACACACTGCCCTAAGAGAAGTAAAAGCCCTCACTTCCACAGATAAAGTCTGGCATGATCACCCCACAGGACCTAATGAAGTAACCAATGCTTGCCCCTGTTTGTATATTAAAAAAAATTTAGATTTAAGGATAGAAAAATCTTATCGTGGTACCTGACTTCTAGTTCAGAATGGCTCCAGTAGTTACATCTTTTGAAGACTCAGTTTGTATAAAACCACACTAAAAAATACTCATATGTAAACCAGAGTTAAGTTGTAGGATGGGATAAACGGGCCTTTCCCCCACGTGAATATCTGGGGGGATATTTGATGCACAGCAGGTCTCCTTGGGTGGGATTCTCCCCCTGGCACAGCTTTCCTGGCCTCCACCCACTGAGTGACAGCGGTGACCCCCAGTAACTGCGGAGGACCAAAACCACCCACGCGTAATTCCCTAATGCCCTTCAGGGGGCAGAGCCATCCCCATTGAGAACCATTGACAAGGTGGGGGACTTGGCTGGGTGAAGAGGGGTTCACAGCATCCCTGACTGGCTGAGTGGGAGCATGGCACCTTAAGGAACTGTCGGGGCATCCCATCCCCCATCTTACAGATGGACCAGTAGAGGCCAAAAGCAGGAAGAGATTGTGCTAGGAAACACAATGAGTGACCAGCTGAGCCGGGAGCCGCAACCCAGATCTCCTGCCCCCGGTACAGGGCTCAGTCCACCCAGCTGCCCTGGGTGGAGCTCTGGGTGTAACTAGTCTCCCTTCCAGTTCAACTTACCTGCTTCTGAAAATGGGCAGGGAGTGCCATGCCCTTAGCAGGGGGGCAGGAGAGGGAGGCTGGCTGGATTCCAGCCTATAATGTGTGAGAGGGTCTTGGCTTCCCCTCTCCTTGGGGATGTAGCAGTTGCACACCACTGGACCCCTACCTTTATTTCTTCCCAATAGTTGGCTGAGCGCTGTGTGTGTGTGTGATGTGTGTGCGCACGTGTGTCTGTGTGTATATTTTGTGTGAACATAATGTGATCTGTGTGGGCCTGTGATTTCTGTGTATGAATCTGTTGTCATTGGTGTGTATTCACATGTGTGTACAAACCCAGCCACAGTCAGTAGGTGAGCACTCACAGATTTGGGACCTGTGGGTGTGAGTTTGATGTGACCTTTGCATGCTTGTGTGCATGTGGATTTGTAAGTGTGGGGCTGGTGTTCATGTGAGCATGTCTGCATGCATTTGACCTTGATATGATCGCTGTAGGCATTAGATGTCTCTGCGCACAGTACAAGGACAAGTGCACATGTGACCTGGTGAAGTTTCTGCGCAGGTGCGCACACAGGTCCACTACAGACGGTCTTATTCATCCTCTACCCCTAGTTCCTGAAGAGTGTCAGACACACAGTAGGTTTCTGAATAGGCAGAGGTCTCAGGAACTCGTTGGATGGGATGGCAGTCTCAGAGTCAGGATGGCTGGTTCATTAACTTCACTGGGCAGCCACTTGGGGAGAGGGTGTGAGCCAAGCCACACCCACTCCTCCCTCCTTCCCCAGGGCCTGGGGACCCTCCAGGAGGCTCCTTTTCCAGGAGCTCAGGGTTTGCGGCATCTTGGGATTGGGTGGGTATGGCTTGGCTAGAAAGGCCATGAGCTAAGGACAGTGATGCTTCGAACCTATGAAATTCTCATTTTTCCATGATTCAGTCTCTAACCCAGCAAAGTAAAAGTGGGTGTTTTAACAGATGAGCAAGCTGAGGCCCAGAGAGGAAAACTGGTTAACACAAGAGGCTGCCTGGCCAGGCAGGAAGTCCAGGATTGCCCTGCCTCCTGCCCAGGATGCCCCCAGCAGATATCATGGTTGGGAATGACAGGGGGGAGGGAGAACAGGGGAGGTTGCTGGGGACCGTAGCAAGAATTGACCCCACCAGCCCCATCTGGAGCCCAGGCCTGAGATCTTCCCAGGAGCCTGCCCCTCCCTGTGCCCTTACATTTCCGTGCTGAGGGTTGGGAAGTGGGAGCTGGAGGCAGCTGGGTGGAACTCGCAGAGTTCAACCCAGGGTGAACTTGGAAAGGGAGCTCTGCAACCCTCCACCCCTGCACCCTTCCCTCCTCCTTCACACAGTCTGGCACCTGTTTGAACAACTCAGGTGCAAATCTAGGAGGCCCAGAAGGGAGGCTTCCTCCTAGAGGGAGGGCCTGGACCCTGGAGGACAGCCTGGCTCTGGTTTCTAGGGGAGAGGCTGCAGGGAAAGGAAGAAGGGAGCTCTGTCCCATCCCAAAGACGGCAGTGGCTTCACAGTGCCAGTCGGCAAGCACCGGTTCTGTGCTGCCTGGAGAGTATTGAGCTCCCTGTCACTGTGGCCAGTGGAGGCTGGACGTCTGGGGACTGTTAAACACGATACAGCGAGGAAATGTCAGAGCCTGGCCTGGCACCTCCGCCCTTGCTGCCCCACCTCTGTGTGTGTCTGTGTGTCTGTCTTGGAGGTTGTTTCATGTGCCCACACATAGAGCTGCCCCCTTCTTTCCAACAGCTGCATATACTGCATGGTGCACATGGACTTTGATCTATTTATCTGGACGGCTGTTAGTTTGTTTTGGAACTCTTACTAATAAATCTTTGCTAACTCAAAAAAAAAAAATGGTGATTTCATGTAGTTCGGCCTAATACAAATGATGCTGCAGCAAGTGTTTTATTTAACAAACTCATGTGATTCAAATACTATTCTCAATGCTTTGTAAGTATTAAGTTAGTTAATCCTTGGCAAAACCCTTTGAAGTAGGTACTTTTATATTCATCATCAACCCTATTTTGCAGATGAAGAAACTGAGGCACAGAAAGATTAAGTGACTTGCCTAAGGTCACACAGCCGACAAGTGGGAGAGCTGGGATTTGAACCCTGAGAGGGTTCACAAGAATGAGCATATAAGCACTTGCCTTCCTGTCTCTTGTCCTTGGCCATTCATCTTGAGACTCACCTGTGGTGACGTAGAGGGTAAATTCTCAGAAGTGGTTTTGCAGGTTCAGAAGGTGCATTTAAATTCTGCTATTGCTGGCGGGACCGGGAGCTGGCCTGGGAGTGTCCTGTGCATCGCCGGCTGAGGGACTGTGACACCCACCCCCACCCCACCCCCAGCTCTTGCCAATGAGGCAGCTGCAGCTGGTCAGAGCCCAAGAGTCCGGAGCCCACACTGGGCTCTTTGTCTTCGGTGGGAACCCTGCAGCCCCCATGGCCCCTCTCAAGGGCCCACTGTCCCAGCACCAGCAGGGCCTCCCGGGGGCCAGGCCCGGCTGGGGAACTTGGCACATCAGAGGCCTCTTGGCCACCCTGCCAAGTGGATATGCAGAGCCCACTCAGGAATCATTCCCACTGAAAAGAGAGTGGCGAGGCCGAGGGAAACGTCCAGGTGGGTGCATCACCCTGGATGGGGCTGGAGTCCTGGGCCCCAGCCCTGACACTGTGCAAACCCCTTATGACCCAGGCCCAGCTCCTGGCCCTTCCCTCCACCCCAGCTCTCTGGGCGCCCCTGTTGCTGCTGCCACTTAGGAAGGAAAGACTTCCTCCCTCTTTGGGCCAATCTCAGTGCTCCTAGGGTTTGCCCCTCGGGAGCCCTACCAGACTGCCCTGTGAGGAGTGGGCTTCCCACACTGCCCCAGAATCTGCCGCCCTGCCCGGAGCAGAAGGGGCCCAGCCCTGGCTCCAGAGCACCCTGCCAAGAGAGAGCCAGACCCTCCTCTGAGAACCAAACCAAGGGAGTGGTTCTAGGGCCGAGAAAATCATGCTGGCCCTGCCCAGGCTCTGAACTCCGCAAGGGGCTCTTGAGGGCTCCTCCACCCACCAGAATGTGTGGAGAGGAGAAGGGGTCCAGGCTGGGGCAGAGGGAGGGGCTGGCGGGGGGTGGAAATCCACCAAGATAGGAATATTTGCTGTGAGCCAAGGTCTCAGTTTCTTCACGTCTGAAATTAGGAGACTGCTGTGCCCCCCATCCCCGACCTGGGTGAGGCAAACTGTGGAGCCCGGTACCCAGACCAGCCACTTCCCAGGGGAAGATGGAGCTCACTGAGCCCTGGCTCAGGGCCCAGGCAGAACAGCTCCTGAGAGGCTTCTGAAGAATCCCTGCCACCCTATCGTTGTGCCCTTGGGTGTCCCTTCTCCCTCATCCCCCCACTGCATCTGTTCCCTGAAGTCCCTTTAAACAGAAAACCCCATAGAAAACCTCAGGTTTCTATGAGGGCCTCCCTGGGTGCAGGGCGTGGGGGCAGAGTGGGTGTTCTGGGAGGGGTGGGTGAGTCCTGGGGGCAGGGGCAGTGTCCCCTGTCTCCTGACACACCTTTACTTGGGGCAGGAGAGACAGCTTCCTGTGGGGTGGAGCACTGGGCTGTGAGCTCTGGGTGAGTTGGGTGCAGACGAGGGGCTCAGGGTGTTTGTTGAGTGAATGTATGAACAGCTCTAGAACTTCGAGCCCCGTTTCCCTCCGAAGGGAAGGTTGCTGAGGAACCCAGGATGGATGATTTTCAAGAAGAGGGTGGGGCATCTCCATTCTCGCCCTCTTCCTCCTCACCTGGGCAAAGAAGGGCTCCTGGGAGTGGGGGATGAGAGTGGGCAATTCCTTCCTTCACTCTTTCAAGAGCAGAGCTTCTGACCCACAGTGCGGGACTCCCCTAGCTGGCACTTATTTAGCATTGACTGTGTCAGGCCTGGGCAGAGCGCTCCACACACATTAACTCACCACAAGGGCCCTGCGGGATTCGTCCTATTTTACAGATGAGAAAGTCGAGGTACAGTGCAGACCATTTTGACCCTGGATTCCAAATTCTGGACCCGGCTCGCTATGAGCTTCCCCTTCGTGATGACAGGGGGACAAATCCGCCGACAGAACCGGAAAGCTCTAGGGGGGGGATGGAAGAGGGTGTCGCCTCCAGAAGAGGGTCTGCAGCTCGGTACGCCCTGGTCTGGAAGTGGAGGGTTGGCCTCGTCCTAACCTCTCCCCGCCCCCCCGCCGCTACCGCCGAGGCCCCGCCCGGCCCTCCCGCCTCCCCGCCCCGAGGTCCCAGCTCGGAAAGTCCAGCGAATCCCCTGCTCCCGGCCCGAGGGCGGCGCGAACAAGCGGCCCTTTCTGAGCGCGGCTGCCCCCGACAGCTGGACCACAGCCCGCGGGGGCGCGGACAATCCCGGGGCTTGTGGCCGGGGGCGGGGCGGCTCGGGTTGCCAAGGTGACCCGGGCGCGGGGAGGCGGCTCCGGCTCGGCGCGGGCCGGGCGGGTGGCGCGGGCGGCGGCGGCACCATGAGCGGCCGGAAGCGCAGCTTCACCTTCGGGGCCTACGGAGGGTAGGTGCGCCGGGCGGGGGCGCTCGTGCGCGCGCGGGGGTGCGCGGGGAAGGGCGGGGGGTGGACGCGCGCGCCCGCGGGTGTCTGCCTTGGTTTCTGTAGTTGTGAATTTGTGCTTAGGTGTGAGGTGAGCGTTTGATGTCAGTACGTAACTCGTAGGGTTGGGAAGTCTGCGTGTGCGTGTGTGTGTGTGTGTGTGTTCCGATTGGGTGCCCATGTGCACGCGTGGGGACGCGAGTGGCCGCGGGCATTTCTGTGTTTGTGTCTAAGTGTGTGACAGTGTTTATGTGTATGACTGTGTGTGGACCGGCAGGTGGGCCTGTGTGTGTGCACTCCTGGGTGCACGTATAGGTCGTGGGGGGAGGAAAAGGCAGGTCAAGGGGAGGCCCTGCAGGGGCCCTGACTTGGTCCCTGAAGCTGCTGGGCCCCAGCAGTGAGGCTTTGGAGGAAGGGAACCTAGAAGCCATTAGCAGACCTCTGCCCACCTCCTCCCCTGGGCACCTCGCTGCGTGGCTCTCAGGACCCCCCTCCTCCCAGGGCTGCTGGCTGCCTGGACCTGGAGACCTGTGGAGGCGGGGGGAGTCAGAGTGGTGTCTGGTCCATCTCGGGGTCACTGTTCCTCCTGACCCCAAGTGCCCACCCCAGAGGAGTGCAGAGGTGGGCTGGGAGGATCCTTGCCTTAGGCAGAGGTTTGGTAAATTGGAAGGAAGACTGGGTAGACAGACTGGCCAGAACCCCTTCCCTGGCTGGCCAAGTAGTTGCATAACCTTCACCAGGCCCTGCCTCCCTGTGGTCAGAGGGACACACGGGGCCACCTTTTGGGTGCAGAGCACTCGGGGCTCACACATGTAACGCTGCAGAATATGTGCTCTTTGAGCTGAGGGGATTGTGTCCAAGGTACGTCCCCTCTCTGGACACCCAACCTCCAAGGGGACCCCGCAGAGGGGCTGGGTGGGGTGGGAGACGAGTGCTGCCCTCCCTGCCTGGGGCCCTGCTAGCCATCAGGTGATGGGCCTGGGTTGAGCCCTAAGCCTCCCGGTCAGCTGACACCGAGAGGCAGCCGGGCAGTGGGGCTGCATTCTGTTGTGTGACCTTGGGCGAGTCCTGGCCTCTCTGGCCCCACTTTCCCCATCTGCAGAGTCCGCATTAGCTGATCCCTGGGAGACCCCAGCCCTGCCTCCCCAGAAGATGTCTCCTTAGCTGGCGGAGTCCGGTTTGGGGCCCCTTTCCCATTCTCCTCTGGCCTCTGACCAGGAGGCAGGAGTTGTTTGTTGTCCCAACAGCTGCTGAGCCCCTCGGCCCCCAGCTGGGCTGGAGGGTGGAGCCCTCCCCTATCCCAAGGTGCCCTCAGAGGGCAATGGGGGGAGCCTCTGGGAGGGGGCACTGCCTATACACTCTCTCTAATGCCGGACCTGGAGGGAGTGGGGGAGACGAGGCCAGGGGGTGGCCCCTGAGCTCCAGGGGCTTGAGGTCTTCCTCTGGCTCTGCTCTGGGTTGGGGGTGGGTTAGGAGAGGAAGCCCCTCATGGGTCTCCTGCTCCCAGATTCCCAGGCGTTTGTCCCCTGCGTGGATGTGAGTGAGCTCCAGCTCCGGGATCGAGGCAGGCCACTGGGGAAGTAGAGGGGGGTGTTCTTCCCGCCCACCTTTACGAACACCCACACCCTTCAGTGCCATCTGGAAACACTCTCAGTTGGCTCCAGCCGCGCCCCTGCATCCTTGCTCTGATCCCAAACTGCCGTGGCCACTGTCCCACTCCGCCCGTTCCAGGACGTCCCATGCGGAACCCCACCCCTGCTGCCCCCCCAGAGCCTGGTCCTGGGCCCCTGCTCCCCTGTCCCCAATCCTGTCTCTCTTCCTTTCTTCTTCACCCCACAACTTCACATGTCCCTAAACTGACATTAGGGCCCCTGGAGCCTATGGGGGATGGTGACAGTGCATCAGGCACCTTAGAAGCAATACCTCCTCTAGGCCCCTCTGCAAGGGCGGGGGTGAGTTAGGATTGGCCTGATGTGCTGGGCGAGGCCTGGTAAGAAGGGTCTGCCCCCCTCACCTGCTGTCCCTCTTGCTGTGTTTCAGGGTGGACAAGTCCTTCACCCCTCACCGGAGTGCGTGGTGAGTACTGAGGGGCTCTCGGGAGGGGCTGGGCTGCTTGGCTGAACTTTAGAGACACTCCCAAACCATTACTGCCCCCTGTAATGCCAGACCAGACCTCACCAATCCTCCACCCATCCTCTGCAGGCCTTGGAGTGGGCAGACCCTCTTACCAGCTCTGTCCCATCACCACAGTTCTTTCTAGAGCTCTGCCTTGGAGTCAGGCAAATCAGGTTAAATCTCAGCTCTGCCATTGCCTGTGTGACCTTCAACAATTCACTCACCTCTCTGAACTTCAGTGCTCTCACCTGTGAAATGGGGATTAAAATGCCTATTTAACAGAGCAAAAGTTGTACCAAAAAAAAAAAAAGCAAAACAGGGCCTGGCATATTGTAGGCCCTCAGTGAAAGGGTTTCCTTCCTTTTCTCTGTTCTTTCCCATCTCATGGTGGCTCCTGGCCACTGACCCCCACACCCTCTACTTCCACTCCATACACAGCCTTCAGAACGCCCTCCTGCAGCCCATTTCCTGTGTCTGAGGCTGCCTCTCTCTGGAGGAGGAAGTGTCTGCAGCTTCCCCAACACTGTGCGCAGTGGGTGGAGGTGCAGCCTCACCTTGGGATTCACACCCCCCAGCCCGATGCCCCAGCAGGCGGGTGCCTCCCGGCTTCCCTGGCACCGGCATCACTTGGGTCCGGCTGGCTGCTCCTGCTGCCACTTTAACTCCAGCAGGAGAGCCCCCAGCTGCTCTGGCTTCTGCTTTCTGCCCCTGCTGAGGGCTTCCTGGGGTCCCCAGGCCCTGCAGTGCCCCCCAGCTGCTGGATGACTCCTATCTGGCACCATTGCCTTACCTGCTGCCAGAGCTCCCTAGGAAGCCACACCTGGGGCGGGAGGCAAACGGGGTGCCCAGGCTGAGCTCCAGGGCCTGCCCTTTTATTTTCCTTTGACACTCTCTGTGCCACCTGGAGCCAGTTACTCTCCCTCTCTGGGTTTTGTCTCCTGCTGCTGTGCCTCTACTACGTGCAAAGCCAGTTTGAGTCTCTACCATGTGCAAGGCCATATGCCAAGCCCAGAGCAGGGGTAGGGCGAGGAGAGATACAGATGGAGGTGAGAAAAATGCCTTTTCTTTCAAAGAGTTCAATAATAGTATCCCAACAACTGCCATTTGTCAAGAACCTGCTGTGCACCGGGTACTGTTAGGTGCTTGAATTGCATCATCTCACATAATCTTTACCACATCTCTGAGTCAGGGACCATTAGCCTTAACTACAGATGAGAAGAATGGTGCATGGAGGGGGCAAGTGACTTGCCCAGGTTCACACAGCTAGTCAGTGGCAGAGCTGGGATTTGAATATCGATCTTCCAGGCTCTGTGCAGAACCCAGAGTCTCACTCACTCTGTCCCAGGGCCTCCAGGCCACAGGGCAGATCTGACAGATGCACCTGAGGGAAGACTTGAAGATGGAGGAGGAGTCAGAAAGATGGAGGAGTGACTCAGAAAGCCCACTCTAGGGAGCCTTGAATGAAGAGTCAAGAAACGAGGGTCTAGGACTAATAGTAACTAACCACTGTGTGACTTTGGGCAAGTCCCTTCCCCTCTCTGGGCCTCAGTTGACACACTTACAAAATAAGATTCTGGGATGACCAGGACTTGCCCATCACCCACAATGCCTTGCCCCACGCCCTCCTTGCTGGAGCTGCTGTCCTTGGTGCTAGCCCCTAGGCCCTCTCTTCCCCCATCCCCAAGCCAATTGCTTAGCCCCCAGCCTGTGCCTGGCATCTAGTTAGTGCCCTGTAAGTGGGTGGTCACTTTGACTGTCAGTTATGATTTTCTGGCGTTCAAGGCCTGTCTCCACCTCACCTTCCAGGCTGGGACTCACTTCTCCCACGCCCTGCATTTCCGATCAATGGGAATATGGTCGCCATGAGCACCACCTCCAGGCTTTTGCTCACGTTGTCGCCTCCCCTTGACCTGCCCTCCCCTCCCATTTCCACAATCCCTCGCCACACCTGCAGCCCGTCTTTATCACCATTTGTTGAGTGTTTCCTTTCCTGATCCCCACACCTCCTCTTTTTCTCCTTGAATGCCGTTTCTGCTGCTTATCATGCTTGTAGAGCACACAGTAGAGCTTACTCCTAGTGCAGTGGAAAGACCATGGCCTTTGGAGTCTGACAGACATTGATTTGAATCTGCCTCTGTCACATACTAGTGGTGTGACCTTGGGCAGGTCACTTCCCCTCTCTGAGCCCCATTTGGTGCTCAATAGTATTTAATGAATTGGATCTTTCAGCGAGTTGACCTCAGTTGAGTTGAATGTATCCACATAAGACTGTGGCGTGAGGCAGGGTCTGAGGTCCTTGAAAGCAGGGGTTGCTTGAGTTACTTTTGACTTAGGCCCACTTTCCAGCATGAGTCCCATAAGAACTGGGCTGTACTCTTTTCATCTCTCCATCCTCCACACAGTCTTGCCCAGCTACCCAAACCCAGTAAATGCTTAATGAATGTTTGTGGGATTGAATTGAATGTGTCCAGAGAGTGGAAGAGGTGAAACCTTGTCAGGTAGACTGAGAGGAGGTGTGGTTTTCACCTCGTATTTTTAAAAAGGATTAAGAGGTAGGGGCTTGGATCAAGGGAGCAGTGAGGCCTGGTAGAGGCCAGACGTGATCATGGCTGTATTCCCCTACCCCCTGCCCCTCATCAGCAGATTATCTACAGTGGAGGAACACAGAACAAGTGTGCAAATGCCGAGGAATGAGGCCCAGTGGGAGGATTAGGAGCCAGTGGGATAGTGGGTGACTCTGGTTCTGCAGCCCTAATGGACATTTAAGGTGGATTCAAATGGTGGGGGGAGGAGGGAGGTGGAACAGTGTCAGGGTGGGGGAATGGCTAGGTGGAGTTGTGCAGGGAAGGAGGGTTCTGGAAATACCCTGGGAAGAGGAGATTCAGCTTTGACCTTAAAGCTGGGACCCTGGGGGGAGGAGCAGGACCTGGCAAGGATTCAGTGCCAGTGAGTGCTGGGCATTTTTCTGTGGTGGTCTCATTAAGTCATGATGACAGTCCTGAAAGTTGGCATTAGTGTCCCCTTTTTAGAGGCCAAAACCAAGACTGAGAATGTTGAAGACTCTGGCCCAAAGTCGCACAGCTGGCGAAGGCTGGATTTGAATCCAGCTTTTCCTCCTGCCAGGGAAGTGTCCTTGGCCAGAGACAAGGAAGCCACAGGAATGAGAAAAATCCTGGTTATGGGGTGAGAGAGGAGGAGGAGGAGAGTGAGATAATCCCGGGATACCTCCAAAACAGAGGGCACTGCCCAACCCCCTGTGTCCCACCGGGAGGGCCTATCTGGTCACTGAGATATTTCCCCGTGACAGTAATGGCACCAGTTGCTCCCATATATGAAACATTTCCCAGGTCTCAGGCCCTGGGCTGAGAACTTCATTTAAATTATTTCATTCCATCCTCATACCAGCTTTACAAAGTAGAGACTATTACTATCCGTCTCCCATTTTACAGATGAGGAAACTGAGGCTCAGAGAGGGGACCTGGCTGGCCCAGGGGAACACAGTCAGTGAGTGGTGAACAAGACTGGCAGCAAGGTCAGCCTGAGCCTGTACCTTTAGCCCCAGCTCTCCTGGAGGCTGCCTGTGCCGAGTGGGGGTCTTGGGTGGGCAGCCCCTGTCCTCAGGTGGCTCCTTTCTGTAATCACTGAGCCAGAGGCCCTGGGGGGCGGAGGGAGCCTGTGTGCTGCTGCAGGAAGCACGAGGCTGGCCTCATTAGTGGTTCTGAAATGCCAGGCGGGCACAGCCTGCTGGGCCTCCTCATCTATTATGCATCTGGTGGACAGGACCCCAGTGGGCAGCTGGCAGAGCACAGGACAGGGGAGCTTGAGCCCACACCTGCCACCACACCTCTGAGCAGGGATCCCTCAAGGCGAATGCCAGGGCAGCTCCTGCCTCATCCCCCTGGCCCACCCTGGGTGAGGGGGTTCCACGGGGGACAGGAGCATGGATGCTGGTCCCCAGCTCATTAGTCTGCCTGTCTCAGCAGCTACTTCTGAGAGAGGCTGGGACCTTGATTGAGCTGAGAGTCATTTGGGACTAGGGTGGGCAGAGGCAGGCTGATATAGAGTCTTAGGAGCACAGGCTCCGGGCTGCACAGCACCTCAGAGTGATGGTAGTCTTGGTCATTTATTCATCATTCATTCAGCCATAAGGAACTACTGAACACCTACTGTAAGCCAGACACAGTTCTAGGGACTGCAGATTCAGCAGAAAATGAGACAGGCCCAGTCCCTATCTTCAGAGAGATTGATTTGGCCAGTTCTTCACCTCTTTGAACCTCAATTTCCTCATGTGTAAAATAGGGAGTAGAGGAGACAGTCTATAAATAGACGCCCCCCAAAAAAACCAAAAATACAAACTATGATGGTTGTGCTGAATTTTAAAGCAAGAGTACATGCTAACAAGAGCTGATCCTTACTTGGAACTTAGCCGGCATGCTGGGCTGTGTTCCAAAGCCCTTTCCATATATTGATGGATTTAATCCTTACAACCCCATGAGGCAGGTACTGTCATTACTCCTGGTTTAGGGCTGAGGAAACTGAGGCATAGAGAGGCCAAGTAACTTATTCAAGGTCTCTTGGCCAGGCTGAGATTTGAACACAAGCAGCTGGGCTCCAGTTTGTACATCACCCTGTACTGTGAAGCTGTGGGGTGATGGATGGAGTCATGGAAGGCTTTTCCGAGGAGGCGGCATTTGAACCAAAATCTGAAGAATGAGAAGAGCCACTTGAGAAAGCAGCAGATGCAAAGGCCCTGAGGCAGGAGTGAGTTTGGTGTGTCCTCAGAACAGGAAGGAGGCTGGTGTGGCTGAACAGATGTGGGAGAGTGAAGCCAGGGGTGGATTTAGAAAGCGGGAAGGGGCCAGACTGAGAGTCTCACAGGCAGAGTAGGAGTTTGGCTACAACATCAGTGACTGACATGCAGAACCGCTGAGTCTCAGACTCTTGGCTTTGTGAAATCTTAGAATCAGAGAATTTGGGCCTCCTAGAATCTTTGGAGATGGAAGAAATGTTTGAGGCACCCTCCTATGGCCTCCCACTACGCAAGGAACCCTCCCTTGGTTCACAACCCCTTTGAATATTGGAAGAAGACTTTGGGGGCCCTCTGAGGAAATCGTACCTTTATTTTCAGTAGCTTTATAGACCTCTTGAAGCTCATCGTCCCTGGCTGAGACCATCATGACCTCTTGGCAGCTCCTTGACTAGCCTTTGTTGCTCACTCCTAGTGATAGAAAGCTCATTACCCTTGAAGTATCCCATTCCATTCCTGAGCAACTCAGATGGATTTCAAAATTCTTCCTTACTTCAAACCAGCTGCCTGAGCCTAGATGCACCCTCTGGGTGTCCCATCCCTGACAGTGGCCCTTTAATGAGACAAGGATGGGGATTTTGTATTCCCAGGTCCACTCTTTCTTGTCTAAACAGTCACTCATCCTAGCCCACCCTCGTTTACATCCTCTATTTAGCTCAGCTTGTGCAGGCCTTGAAACCCCCTTAGTTGTCCCTCTCTGCCTTCCCATGGGGCCAGACAATGCCCACTCCTGGGGAAGGCCACTTCTTGGGCAGGGGGGATGCCTAGGAGAGACTCCAGGCCAGAGAGACCCCCTCTTCCAGGACAGAGCCCTCCCTAACTTAAGGAGATAAGAGAAAGTCTCCTTCAGATGGGTTTTGGTCCTGGGTCTGCCGCTATGTTTCTGTGTGACCTTGGGAAGTGAATCCCCATCTTTGGGCAGTTTCCCCACGCCCACCTTCGCCACAATCAAGAGGCAGAGATGGGAGGCTTCCTTGGCAGTCCAGTGGTTAAGACTCCGTGCTTCCACTTCAGGGAGCATGGGTTCGATCCCTGGTCAGGGCACTAAGATCCCGCATGCTGCGAGGTGTGGTCAAAAAAAAAAAAAAGGCAGAGATGGTCCTGGAGGGCACTTGCAGCTCTAAGTTTCCCAGTCTGGTTGGCCCTGCTTGCCTCTACATTCCAGCAATGCTCAGGCTTAGGTCCCTTTGTTTGGGAGGTGCATAGAAAGACGGGAGTTCTGTTTTCAGGCAGATCTGAGTCCAAATACCAACTTCAACTTTTCTTACTTGCTGTGTGGCCTTGCTCAAGCTACTTTTGCCTCTCTGAACCTCAGATTGTTCATGACAATAAGAACCAGGCTGCTTACCCCACGGGAGACTTAGAATGAAATAAGTTCATTGTGTGCACTCAGTGGATGTTTTCCCTCTCTCTGAGCATTTGCATTTTGAGAGAAAAGACACATTAAACCAGAGAGACTCATTAAAATTTTAGTGCTAGAATTTTAGGCCCTGTGGAGGTGGCTTATTTGAGGAGAAGTGATTAAGGAGGGGACCTTTCTGATATCCCCAAATCCCATAAAGGCTTTCCTCTGCTCAGGGTCTCTCCCAAGACAGTCATTCCTTCATTTAGCAAATTAATTCAACAAATATTTAATGTGGGAATGCCCTCTAAGGGCCAACCAAGCCCCATGCTGGACACTGGGGACATGGCGATGGAGATGACAGACAAGGCCACTCCCCTCGTGGAGTTCAAGGGCAGGGGGGAGAATAAGGAAAGAGAGGGTTCTAAGGTGGGGTGATACGTGTTGATGGGGCAGATGTGGGGAGCTCTGAGAGCTCAGAGAAGGACTCCTCCCCCCTACATGGGAATCAGGGGAGGCTTCTTGGAGGAGGTGACCCAGAAACTGAAACTCAAAAAACAAGTTGAAATGGGCCAGTTGGCAGCATGTCTGTGTGTGTGTGGTGTGGGAGGGAGGGCCAGTGCCAAGAGAGTGTTCCAAGAAGAGGAGGTGGCAGGTCAGCAACGTGGAGGAGAAGAGCGTTTGGTGGCACGTGCTGGGCACAGGACGGAACTGGACCTGGCAACAGAAAGTGGGAGAGGCAGCCACCAGCTCTTGTCCCTGCTAGCCCCACTGGGACTTCCTGTGGGTGCCCTAGAGGGTCTGAACCCCCAAGCCACGATGGGGCAGAGGCCTGCCAGGGCTGCCCGTCACCCACTGTAAGATGGGCACTCCCCACTGTAAGAACTGCCCTGCGCTGTGCTGTCAGTCTGGGGCTGTGTACAGTGGAGGATAACTTCTCTGGGTCTTGTAAATTAAAGACCATAAAAGCACCTACCCTGAAGATTGTTGTGGGGATTAAGTGAGATAATGTATGCCAAGGTCCAAAACCAAAGTGATGCCAGCAATTGTGGTCACTGCCGTGTCATCCTTACAAGCTGGTCCTTGCAGTGGGGGCAGAATCGCTCAGCGTGTGGACTCTGCCCTCTGGAAGTTCACTGCCTGCCGGGAGGCAAGACCTGCCCACACGTGAGCATGCTCCCAGCCATGGGCACTGACCTTGACACTGGAACTGAGAATGCTGGCTTTGCAGCCAGCCAGGTCTGCACTGAGTCCTGGCTGGGTGACCTTGGGCAGTGCCTCCCTGGCTGAGCCATGGTTTCTTCCTTTGTGCAGCGGGGTTATTAGTTGTCACCACCTCAGGGTGAGTGAGAGGAGAGGAGGAGGTGCTTTTAAAGGGCCAGCGCAGCCTAACAGTGCAGCTCTTTCAGACCACGGGAAGCCCCGGTAACCTGCAGAAACTGCACTGTCTCTCTCTGAGGCTTATTTTCCTATCTATAAAATGGGAAGGTTAGCTAAAAAACACTGACGTGCTGGGGTTCTAGTGGAGTCTGATAGTCCCTAATCTTGACCTGGTCTGACTGTTTGCTGTGTGACCCTGGGCTAGAGACTTAATCTCTCTGAACCTCAGTTTCCACACCTGTAAACAGGGACAATATTCACCTCACAGGATCCTTTCAAGGATTTGTTAGCCATTTGCTTGTTTTTTTTTTTTAATAAATTTGTTTATTTTATTTATTTATTTTTGGCTGCATTGGGTCTTTGTTGCTGCCCGCGGGCTTTCTCTAGTTGCGGCAAGCGGGGGCTACTCTTCATTGCGGTGCGCAGGCTTCTCGTTGCGGTGGCTTCTCTTGTTGCGGAGCACGGGCTCTAGGCACGCAGGCTTCAGTGGTTGTGACACGCAGGCTCAGTAGTTGTGGCGCATGGGCTTAGTTGCTCCGTGGCATGTGGGATCTTTCCGGACCAGGGCTCGGACCCGTGTCCCCTGCATTGGCAGGTGGATTCTTAACCACTGCGCCACCAGGGAAGTCCCTTGTTAGCCATTTGTTTATTCAACAAATACTTATCAAGTCCCTGCCACGTGTCAGGTAACATCTAAGAATTGGGGATACAGCGGTGAAACTGAGAGACCTGGTGTGTGGCCTCATGCAGGTCACCTTCCAAGGCAGGAGACAGATGCAAAACGAGCTAACAGGCAAATAAGGTGAATTCACATGGGTAGTGGGTAGTGAGAGACAGGGCGGTTGGGGAGGGGATACCCTTTGCTAAGGGTATCGGGGAGGGCCTCTCAAGGCCTGAATGGGAAGGAACTGACTATGGGAAGGGTGATCCAAGCAGAGGGCAGAGTATGTGTAAAGGCCTTGGGGCAGGAACAAGATTCCTTCCCTTCCCCAAATCTGGAACATTCCAGATCATCTCCTGGCAGCAGGTGGAAGGTGGCTGAGTAGGCAGGGGGGTTGGAGGCCCATCCTCTCTCAGAAGAACTGCTGCTCACGAGGCAGGCCTGGGGGAGGGGGTGGGCACTGTGGGCAGGCATGCAAGACCAGGCTTGGGTTGGGCCTCCGGTGAGAGGGGGTGTGTGGCAGAAGGCAGAGCCTCTGAGCCCGCAGGGGTGGGGCCGACTGCAGGGCACAGGCAGGAGGCCAGCCTGGCGACCACCTGGCTGACCCCCCTGCCCAGAAGTATTCTGGGGTCTGGTATAGAGACCCGGGGCCTATTTCAGGAGGGGTTTGGGGGAGGGGAGCAAAGGAACTTAGGCTGGCTTTCTCTCTCACTGCAGCCAACCTGGGCCTGAGTACCAGTCATAGAGTGCCCCGGCCTTTCCCAGATCTGGCCCACCCACGGGCCAGAGGTTCTTTGAGACGCCCCCTATACACACGCACATTTTCCCTATGCACACTCCTAGACTTGACTCTTGTCCAGGCAGCTTCGTCACGAGCATACAGCTATATACACATTCACTCATGTAGCACATCATAATCGGGCATCGACTGTGTGCCAGGCCCCCAAACAGATCGGGTCCGCAGCTGAGGAAGCTCTGTGATCTGATAATCACACTGTGACAAGTGCAAACCCAAGACAGGCTTCTGGGAAAGCTGGTCAGGGTAGGGGCAACCTGACCCAGTCTGGGGAGGGGGCTCCAGAAAGACCGGATAAGAGTGTAGCATGTAGGTGTGATGGGGGATGACGGGGGAGGGTGGAACAGGTGGAGGGTACGGTGTGTGCAAAGGCTGGGAGGTGGGACAGACGCTCAGGGCCTCGTGGGCCACGTGAGGCAGTCGAGTCTCCATCCTGCACGTGGCGGGAAGCCACGGGGGGCTTTTAGGCAGGTGGATGACGTGATAGACACAAACATGCTCGCCTACAAGCCCACGCACGCCCCAGACACGAGCGCGTTCTCTCCCACCCACATTTCACGTTCCTGCCAGGCCTCCCACCTACATCCTCACCCACGGAGTTGCACACACCCTGTCGCACCAGCGGGCAGCACTGCAGAAAACCCTGTGCTGGCTCCCAGCAAAAGTGTCAGACATTCACCCCAGCTGCTTGCTGATTTTGTGGAGCAGCGCCCTCTGATCCAGCCCTTTGCACACTCCACATTTGCACAGATGTGCACGTGCCCCCTCCCAACCACCCCCACAGTGTGCAGGGTCATAACCCTCCCCTGCACATGGAAGGTGGCTCCTAGCTTGGGCAGTACTTTCATAGACGTTATCTCACTGAATTCTCCCAGCAGCCCTGCGTGGAGGAATTATCAACACCATTTTACAGCTGAGGAAACTGAGGCTCAGAGAGGTGAAGTGACTCTCCCCAGGCCACACAGCTAGAGCTTGACCAAGTCACGATTTGAACTCAAGTCCATCTGGCTTCTAGATCTGTCCATTGGTCCGGCCAGACTCAGGAGCACACATCTGTGCTCCTCTCCTCTCCAGGCTCTCACTGAGAAGGTGGCAAGGAACTTAAAACACCAGTTTCTTCCAGAAACACGTTGATCAACTTGGAAAGTTATTTAGAGCCCCAGTGCATGCCCATCCACCTGGTGACCTTGAGGCCTTGGGGGGTGGTTCCAGGGGTGGGGCTGGGCACCTGCTAGCCTGCTAGCCTGGGGCAGCTCTGAGCTGGGACCTGACACCAGGAGCAGAGGCTTCATTTATTTGCATTTGCAAATGAGGCAGACAGCCTTGTCCCCGCACAGGCTGACCCTGGCTGGCCTGGCTCCCAGGACTTGACAGCTGAGGTCCCAGGGTATAGCCCCGAGCCCAGCAGCCTGGGTTGCTTCTCTCCTGCCTTCTCTCCTCCCTGCCCCTCAGAGCAGAGTGCCTTGTGTAGGAGAAAGAGCGTGGGCTTCAGAGTCCGCCAGAACGAGAGTTACAGCCCAGCTCTGTCACTCCTGCCTGGGGGACCTTGGCCGTGGTGTTTAACCTCCCTCTGTGTCAGCTTCTCCTTGGAATAAGAAGTGAAGAGTATCTCTTTCTGAAGATGATTGAGGAAGGTAAAGGAGTCAGGTACTCAGAAAGCTGACTCATAGGACTCAGTTCTTTTAATCTTTCTTTTTTTTTTCTAATGACAAAAATCATCAGTGCGCATTGTAAAAATCCAAACAATGCAGAGAAATATATCCTGTAGAAGGCAGAAGTTCCTAGGGGTCCTGTTTCCCAGAGACCCCATGTGAACTTTTACATGTAATTTAAAATTTTTACAAGTGAGATTTTTTTGGTGCAACCTGTTTTTTTCACTTAACAGTATACCTCAAATTCCCTTTTCCGTCAGGACTAGAAACCTCCTTTGTCACCACTGCATGGTCTTCCGTGGTTTGCACATGCCTTGTGTATTTAACCAGCTTCCAGGTTTCAGCTATGGCAAACCCTGCTGTAGTGAATGTCCTCTGTTCATATATTTTTGTGCTTTTTTGTAAGTATTTCTGGGGGATAAATGCCTAGAAGTGGAGTTGCTGGGCCAAAGAGTGTGCACATTTTCATCCTTAATGGGAGTGGCAAGCAAACCGGCAGAGAAGTAGCAGCAATCCATGTGCCGCGGGAGACCCAGGAAAGTCCATCTCCTCGAAAGAATGGGAATTTATCCACTGCCTCTGCCCTTGACCACAGACCCAGGAGTCAAGAGGAATCGATTCCACATGTGGGAGGTGCCTGGCAGGTCATCTAGTGAAACCCCATGCTCCCATTATTCTTCCTGTTCCCATACTTTGGCATCTCCCCCTTCATCCCTTCCTGCCTTTGCTTGACGGGGAGCTCAGTACCTTACACGGCTCTATTCATCACATTATTTCTCATGTTGGACTCTGGTCTACCTTCTCACAACTTTCACCCAGGAGCCCTGCCTCAGTCCTCAGCAGCCTACAGAGGAAGGAAAAAAGGAAGAGAGAAGGGAAGGCCAGGAAATGCTCATGGTTAATATTTACATACTTTACATGTATGAACTCATTTAATCCTCATGACAACGCTTGGAGGCAGACACAGTTGTTATCCCCAAATTATAGATGAGGAAACTGAGGCTCAGAGAGGTTAAGTAACTTGCCCAAGTCCCACAGCTGTTAAGTGGCAGAGCTAGGATATAAACTCAGGCAGTCTGGCTCCAGGGCCCACACCTCTGATGTTATGCTGTCTCTCCGGGCAGGAGCTTGTAATTTATTGAACAACACCTACTGTATACTCAGCTTCCGCTCACCAGTGGCCTGGAACCCATGAGGGAGCAAACCCACGGGCTAGGAGGAAGAGGGCTGGATTTAACAAGGCCTCAGCACTGCAGGGTTTGGCATCTGAGCAGTGAGGCCACAGAGCACCAGGCACAGCTAGAGAACAGTCCGGGCAGTGTCACTGGGCTTTGCTTTGAGGTGGGTGAGGCCTGGCTCTGATGCCAACACCCAGCACCATTGTCTGGCCCAGAGCGGGTGTCAGGACGTGTGTCCTGAATGAGTGACTAAGCACAGGAATGAAGGGCACACGGGGGAGTGGGTGGGTGATGGAGTGAGTGAGTGAAGGAATGCATGGAGTTCAGCAAGGGAGACCCCCTGGGCTGCAGAAGCTGGGAAAGGACAATAAGGTTAAGGAGGGAGGCGGGGGGTTGGGGGGGCGTGGAGGGGGGTGGCTCTAAGACTGCGCAGCCGATGGGTGCTGGGAAGGCCCCTGTGCACGAGCTCCGGCCACCCTTTCCCTGGGTGCTGAGGGCGGCAGCCTGTGCCGGCCCATTGGTAAGTTGTCCTGTGCCCACGTGGGCAAGGGCTAGAGCCGCTGGGTTTGGGCTTCGAGTGTGATACCATGGGCGAGTCATCACCTCTGTCCCGGCTTCACTTTTCTTCTGTGTAGAATGGAGGTAATGAACATTACCTGCCTTCGGTTCCTTGTGAGGCTGTTGGGAGGGTCTAGAGCAAAGGAAGGCTATAAACTGTAAAGCGCCAGGTGGGATAAGCGGATGTTGTTATTAGGGAGCAGGAAGAGGCCCCGTGGCTCGGTCATCTCAGTGTCACTCCTCCCTCCTGCCCCCGGTGCAGGGAGGGGTCAGTCCCCAGGGAGGCGGAGGGTCAGGCTTAGGCTGCTGCAAGCCTTGGGCCACCTGGGCAGGGGAGGCACTGGCGGGCAGCTGGCGGGTGGGAGGCCCGGCTCCCAGGTGCTGTGCCCCCGGGTGGGGGCCAGTCCCATGACCTCTCGGGGCTGCCAACCTGTTGTTTGCTCAGGAGGCCGCTGCCTGGCGCAGCTCCGGGATCCGGTTGTCTCGGCGCTCAGCCAGCACAGGGTGAGGGTGCGGTGCCCCCGAGCCACCTTCCTGCTCCCCTCTGCCCTGCCTGGTGCCTAAGGTCCTCTCCTCCCGCCCCCAGGGGGGCCCTGCCAGCTCTGCCACTGGGCAGCTGCGAGACCCCGGCCCATCTTGCAACCTAGCTGAGCCTCTGCCTCCTTATCTCTGAAATGGTGTGAGGATAACAGCAGCCTCAATCAGAGCTGTTGTAAGGATTACAGGACATCACAGCTTGGCTCCCCCCACCACCCCCCTTGTTTCCTGTGCCCTCAACACTCCCTCTCGAGTCCTGGCTGAGGTCAAAGGTGCCTGGGGAAAGGAGAGCCAGGAGCAGCCGCGCCCGTGTCCCCCACGCCCCTGCTCTCGCCGCCCCTCCCCATGGGGGCCCAGGCCTAGCTTCAGAAACTTGCCCACCGGCTGCCCCTGGCCACCTTCCCTGGCACCTCGGCAAGGCCACGGGCAAGCAGTGCCAGATGGTTGAATTCCGGAGGCAATGGGCTTCTGTGGCCCCCGAGGGGGCAGTTCCAGGGTGGCCTGTAGTCTCTGGTTTCAGGAGATTAGAGTCCCCTCAGACCTGATACCGCGGCTGGGAGGCATGGGCAGCCTCCCAAGCCCCATCCAGAGGGCCCTCTCTAAGGGGACTAAAGGTTCACAGGAGTAACCCTCCGGTGCGGGACCCCTTCTCGCTTTGAGGTCTGTGCCCTTTCCCCATCCCCCCGCCCCAACGTGAATCACCAGTTTGGTAGAACCGGTTGGTCTCATGGAGACCAGGGAGATTCAAGGGACCCTGAGCTCTGGTGACCAGTGCTGGGCTGGCCTGGACCCCTTAGGCCTCAGTCCTGGGCTAGCCCCCCACAAATCCTTCTCAGCCTTATGTTCGTTGGTTGGCTGAGCGCCTCTTCTGCCCTCCCAACACCCCTCAGGACTGGTTTCCCAACGTGTGTGTGTGCTGTCCAGCACCTGCCCGGCTCCCCTGCTCCCCGTCACAGGACTCCTGCCTTGGTGGTCATGTGTCACCTGCTCTGGCCACCAGAGTTTCACCTGTTTCAATTGCATTTTAAAGCATGAATGGTTTACCGGGGAGAAAAGAAGGAAAAAGGAGCTTCCAGCAAAGGGCAAAGCCTGTGCAGAGGCTCAGCAGTGGGAAACTGCGCGTTTGGAAAGCTGCCTGCAGCCCAGCCAGGTTAGGGCAGGAAGCCGGGGGTGTGGGGATAAGGCTGGGAGACTCAGCAGCGGTCAGACCCACCCGGGGGCCTCCATTCAGGGCAGCTCTCTCTGAATGGCCAAAGGGCCAAGTCCTACTCACAGGATAGCTCAGCCACCCCTCTGGTGCCCTGAAAGGGTGGGTTCTCTGGGAGAGCGGCTAATAAAAATAATAATAATGGCAAACACCTCTACTGGGCTTACTTGCTTACTCTAATCCATGGCTTAGGAGGTGGGTACATTGTCTCTCATTTTGCAGATAAGAGAAAAAGACAGGACCCTCCTACCAACTCTGCAGCTGGTTAACAGGTGGGAAGCAACCCAGGGAGGCATCTGGTCACCTGTCCTCCGTCTTCCCTTTCTCCCCAGTCACACCTGAGTCTGACCTGCAGTTTTGCAGAGTGTGGATACCCCCCTGAGAGGCCCCCCACCCCAGCGCAGCATCTGTGGCCCTGGACCGGTGGTGGCCTGGTTCTAGTTCCTAATCTGCTCCCGCCTTGCTGGGTAACTTCAAGTTGGTTGTTTAACCTCTCTGAGCCTCAGTTTACCCTTCTGGGAATGGAGGATCCTAGCAACTGCCTTATCTCCCGCTCCAGTTCCGGTGAGACTTCCAGGAGTGAACAGATAAAGAGGGCTTTTGAAAAGTAGAAAAAGCTGCACTCACGACACTGCAATTATTACTGATACCTCAATATGGAGATAAGGGAGGGGGAGGAGGTGCAGTGACAGTTGCCAAGTTACCGGGAGCTGTCTGCAGCAGCTTCCGGCCTGGCCCATCCCACTCAGGAGCTGGGCCACTGGGTCCCTCCCCACACACCCCGCCGCACCCTTTCCCTGGGAGAGATGGGCACTCCGAGAGGGAGGGGAGCTAGGGCCAGATGGCTGGTGGCCACACACCTGCAGGGCCGGAAGGTGACCCTGGAATGTGGCTGGCCCAGACTCCAGGTGTGCTCTGGCTTTCTGTGTGACCTTGGGCAAGTCACCTCCTTTCTGGCTGCCACCTATTCCTGTGTCCAGGTGTCCTGTACCTACAGGCAGGTGTCCAGGCCAGACAGAGCAGCATTGGAGCTGGACCTAGAGAAGATGCTTGGCGGTGGCGGCAGGAACCCAGGGCTGTGATGGGGAGGCCGCTGGGGGCTGGGTGACAGGACTGAGGGCCTGGGTTGAGAGCGGCTTTGATGCGTGTAGTAGAAGAACCCTGGGCTAGAGTGAAACCCTGGCACTGCCCTTTCCCTGGAGTGACCTTGGGCTTGTCACTTAACGTCTCTGAGCCTCAGTTTTCTTATCTGGAAAAAGGCTGATAATAATCCAGCCTCACAAAACTGCCATGGTGATTGAATGAGACAATGCCTGTGTAAACTGTAGAGTGCTGTGCAGATATGACTGCGGTCCTGGCCAGGGGAAAGGAAAAGTGGGGAGAGTTCCCCATGTCCCAGCTGCTGCGTGTGCAGGAAGAAGGCAAAGCATTTTAAGCTGAGCCAGGCCATAGGGTCAGGAAGGTTTCCAGAGAAGTGGGGAGGGGGCAGAGACTTGGGAGGCCCCCGTGTGAACGGAATGATGGAGATCAGGAGGAGACAAGGGTGGGATAGGAGAGAAAGGGGAGGGACAGAGAGATTCAAGTTCATGAGAGGGAGGAAAATAACCAAATAGGGGGAGGTCTGCGGAGACCAGAGGCAGAGGAGAGTGCATGGTGGGCTAGAAAGGTGGGGAAGAGGTGTGTGAGAGGTGAGGAAGGCTAAGAGGAGGAGGAGGAGGAGGCATCAGGAGGGTAGGGGGTAGGGAGAGAGGCAAGAACCTGAGTTTATTCATTTCTTCAGAAGCCCTGATTGAGCAACTACTGTTTTCTAAGAGATAATAGAGTGAAGCATTAGGACAGCGTCTAGATCCGATGGTTGGAGGTTCAAATCCTCTGTATTTCACTTACTATCAGCGTGACCTTGGACACGTTGCTTAACCTCTGTATCTTAGTTCCCTCCTCTGAAGCAGGATTAAATGAGGTAATACAAGTGAAGCCGTTCCCGCAGGGTCTGCACGCGGTACATCCTGCATCAGGGTTGGCTGCCGTTTCTGGAGTGACAAACCTGGGTTCAAATGCCTGCTCGGCCTCATTAACTGTGCGACCTTGGGCAAGTTAATATACCTTTCTGAGCCTGTTTCCTCATGTGTAAAGCAGGTAGATTTTGAGCACCTACCTCACTGGGGAGCTGTGAAGATTAAGAAAACTCATGGAAGGCGCAGGGAAGCTGTGGCTTTTGTTATTATTGTCCTTCTATCCCTGCAGAGCTGGGATGGATTGGGGCAGGCAGGACCCAGGGCCTCTGATTTCTGCTCTGTTCTCATCCTGGAGCCCCTCGCTTCCCCTGCCCCTTAGGGCCTCAGCAATGACCTTGAGGTGGAGGAGTTGCCTGTGAGGGGCAGACTCTGGACAGCCAGGAACCGGAGAGCTGAGGGCCTTGGGCAGCGCTCCAACAGAAGCAAGAGCCCCCTTGTCTTGAGAGACCTACCGAGTCCTGTGCCAATGTGAGCAGTCCTGAGTGAGGGGACACCTGGACACAGGGAAACGGAGGTGGGTTCTGGAAGGGGAGCGTGTTAGGGAGCTGCTGCCAGGCTGACCTGCAGTGGCCACAGTCTGAGCCTTGGGGTATGAGAAGGGACAGACAGAAGGACAGCACCCGAATAGCTCAATCATGGGCAAAAACCTCCACTCGGCGGCCAGGGCCACCAAGACAGTGATCTCTACCATCAAGGGGACACAGCTTCACCTGGGCTTCAACTCCAGGACTTCCTGGCCCTTGGACAATCTCTGCTCTCCATGCTGACCTGGCACCGCCCTGCTTTGTCAAGGGCATGGGCTTTAAATTCTGACTCTGTCACCCACTTGCTAGGGGAAGTGGCTTCATCTCTCTGAGCTTTAGTTTCTCCATCTGTAAAAAAAAGGGGATAAATAATGCCAGCCTCCCAGCACAGTAGTGAAGGTGTAATATGCCCGACACAGTTCCAGGCACATAGTCGGTCTCAAGGGTCCCCATGGCAGCCTCAGTGGAATTTGCCCGGACCATTTCTTTTTTTTTTTTTTTTTTTTTTGACTCGTGAATTTGTTTTTATTTTTATTGGGCTATAGGGGATGGGTTGGGAAGTATCTCTGTAAGTTATGCCCCACTAGGGAAATGTCCGTTCTGATTTTCCTGGGGCAGCTTTCGGAGCTTTTTCTTTTTCTTGGAGCCGCTGCTCTTGCTGGCAGCAGCCTCTTCAGGTCCACTGCTGAGTGGCTCCTCCTTGGAAGAGAATTTCCTCTTTTTCTTGGGGACCCTCTTGTTTCCTGACTCTTCAGGCTCACTATCTGGTTCCTCTTTGGGGAAAGATTTCTTCCTCTTGGGAAGACTTCACTGCCAGCTGTCTCTTCAAGATCACTACTAACCAGCTCCTCCTTGGAAAAAGATGTCTTTTTTTTCGGTTTGGAGGAGACAGATGGGTCTTCCGTTCCATCCTCCTGAGGAGCCTCCTGGGGCTTTTGCTTTTGCTTCTTTTTGGGTCTTTCACTTGTCTCCTCACGTTCCTCCGGGGTACTACTGCTGTTTTCTGAAGACGCCAGGGCAATCGCAGCCAGCCTTTTCTTTTCCTCCTTCAAGCGTTTCTTCTCCTGTTTCTCCAGCTTCGTAGTAATCTCAGCAGCCGCTTCCTGTGCCTGAACCATTGCCTCCTTCATGACATCCAGATTCTTTCGTGGAATCTCTCCAGTCTCATAGAAGGACAGTGCCCGGACCATTTCTATGGGCCTCTCGCCACTCCCCCTTCCCCAGTCTCTCCCCGTGTCACTGTACCTTGTAATCTACAGAAACCTGTGTTTAGGCCATTTTCTTGCTCACAAACCTTTAATGCCTTCCTACTGCCAACATTCATTCATTCAGTCACTCATCCATTTAACAAATACTTAATGAGACCCTAACGTGGGGAGCCAGAGTTTACCATGAATGCATGAATACCAGAGAATTCATTGAGTGAACAGCTTCTAGCTGCCAGGCTCTATGATGAATTTTTTCTGGAAACTGAGGCTGAGAGGGGTGTGTCACTGATTCAAGGTCACACAGCAGGTAAGTGCCTGGGAATATCTCCCCTACAACAATGCCACAGGCCTAAAATGTCACTGCCACCATGTCTATCCTCTGGGTCAAGCACTACCCAGTTCAGGACCCCCTTTAAAGATGCTAGCCCCCCTGGGAGGTGGAGAGGCATCTGGTGCCTGCGGCAGGGCTATGGACAGTTCCTCTGAGCTGTTTCTCCCTGAGTAGCTGGGCCCAGGGGAGCCAGCAAGGGGGCTCAGAGCTTCCTCAGCATCTCCTTCCTGGGCCAGGTTCCCACAGGCCCTTCCCCTCTTGGGGTGTGGCAGTCCCAGCTCCGCCTGACTCAAGCGGGCCGTGGGCTGAATGACTCACCCTCTGAGGACCAGCCTTAGTCGAGGGACTGGGGCGGGGGTGCAGCCACGTGGGGGTGGCCCTAGGTGGTGGGTGGAAGCCAGGACTGCTTGCCCAGCCCTGGGCCACCTGGGTCCCAGGAACCACTGGGCACTTCCTCTCCCTGACCCCAGAATTAGCCTCCTCAGCAGGCTTTCTAGGGTAATAGGAGCTGACTTCACCCTCACCAGACCTGCTTCCTTTTCTCAGGGAGGGCCATGGGTGTGGGCAAAGAGACTGGGCTTGGTGTCAGTCAAGCGCCACTCAGATGCTGCTCTGCCGCTGACCAGCTGTGTGAACTCGGCATGCCTCTGCATCCTCATCTGTAAAGTGAGAATGCCAGTGTGGTGATGAGTCTGTGCCCTCAGGCCTGGAAAGAGGGGCTTGGCACGGGACCTGGCACATAGTCGACCCAATGAGTGTCCGTTATTGTTATTGTCATTAATAATAGCAGTGGCCCAGGTGGCCTCTCAGCCTTAAGGCTACTCTGTCCCTAAAGGCTCAGGGAGAGGTGCATAGAGGCTGGGCTACCTTGCTTAGTCCAGACGTCAGGGCTCAGCCCTTTACAGCAACCCTCACTGCCCCCTGCCCCAGTCTGCCCATCTTCAGAATGGGCTGTGGACATCCTCTTGGCTGGATTATGGGTTAGGGAGGCCTAATGGAGAGCTGGAAGTGAGACCCTGTCTACAGCTCTGATCCCTGGGGAAGGAGAGCCTGTTTGGCAGCCCTGCTCAGGAAGCCCCTCCTCTCCTGCCTCCTGGGGAACCCAGGCCCCCTCCTCCATGAAATCTGTCCCCCTTAATGTCCCCCAACTCTGAGAGTGACTCTCCCTCCCAAAGTTCACAAATCTCCCAACTTGGGGCCCTCCCTGACCTCAGACTCTTTTTCTCTTCCAGGAGGAGTGATGGGCAGAACCAGCGCTTCCCTCAGGCACTAGACCTGCCACGAGTGGACTTAGTTCCCTCCCAGACTGCTTCACTCCACCCTAAGGTAAGTGCCCGCCTCCCCACAGCCCCAGGTCTGGAGACCCCCCCAGGGCCAAGAGATACCTAGGAATGACTGCTGTGCAGAGGTAAAATGTTTGGGTAGATGCTCCTTGGGGTTTAGCCCCCCCAAGGGGATACCACTCCTCACCCCTGGGTGGGCCCGGTACAGTCTCAGAAGTTGAACCAGGGTCTGTAGCACTGTTGGGGGCAAAACAACTGGGAATAAACTGGCCAAACAGCTATTCTTCCTTATATTCGTTATCAACATCACCATCAGCTTCCTCATCTGTACATCAGGTATAATGATAATACCCCACTTCACAGGGCTACTGTGAGAGGTAGCCCTGTGAAGTGGGGTAAAGTGTGAAAAGTGATGATAAAACACTCTGTGCACAATATCTGGCACAGAATAAAAGCCCTATAAATGAGGCTATTCTTGTTATCATCAAAATCAAATGTTTGCCCAGCACCTGACCTGTGTCAACTTTGTGCTGGGCACTGAGGTGCCGAAATCAATCTGACACAGACCCTGCCCTCAAGGAGCCATAGTCCAGTTAGGAGATACATAACTAAACAACTTATACGGGGTGTCAAATACCAGTAATAGCCACTAGCATTTATTGAGATTTACTATGTGCCAGGTGGGTACTTAATGCTTTACATGCAGTATCTCATTTCATTCTCAAACTCTAACTACTATGTACTTATATTAGTACTCTTATTAGTCCCATTTTGCAGATGAGAAATCGAGGCTCAGAGAGGTTAGGTTTTGGTCTAGGACCAAAACTCATGTTATCTGACCAGAGTGCCTAGTCTGGTGGCATCTCTAATGCAGAGGGTAATAAGCTCTCACTTTTGTAGTACACTTTTCAGTTTCTAAAGCACGTCCACAGATATCATGCCTCTTGGTCCTTCCATCAAACCTTGGTGGTAGGCATTCTCCAGATGAGGATCTAGATGCTCAGAGAGGGGAAGTGGTTTTCCCAAGGTCACACAGCCAGGAAATAGCAGAGGCAGGATCTGCCAAGCTCCTTTCCCAGTGCTCTGACCTGGAACAAGGGCCATATACCTCTTCTAGACCAGGAGGGCACATGTCCAAGGAATGGTATACTTTTGGATCACCACCTCCAAGGGGATCCAAGTGCAGCGGGTCCTAGGGACCATATCAAGGGGTTCTTGAGATCCTCTCCTGTTGTCTGTGCCTGGGTGACAGCCCAAGACTGGGCCATGTGGATCCTGGGACTTGGCAGGTAGGGAGCGACTCCATGGCAGCTGGGCTCAGAAGTGAGTCTCCCAGTCCCTCTCCCCCTAAGCATCCAGTAGGAGGCCTGGGTTCACTTCCCCTTCCTGGGCCTCAGTGTTCCTGTTGGAAAAATGAGGGTTAGAAGAGCCCATCTCCCTGAGTCCTGCCTGCTCGGCCAGCCTGGGGCTGGCCTTCTCAGATTAGCTCTGAGCTACCTCCCCTCTGCCCAGTTTGGCCAGAAGCCTCCATTTGTGCCAATACAGCCCAGCCGGCTGCGGGCTCCAAACTGCCCCATCCCAACAGCCCACCCCCACCCCAGAATCAAGACACAGTCTGTACATCATACCCCTTTGACAGGAAAGGAAACCAGGGCCCAGAGAGACTGGGTCCCCAGCAAACCAGTGGTGGGGCTGAGGGGTCCCAGGTCTGTGACACATTCTCCACCCCTCCCCCAGCTCTGCACACATTTCTAATGTTGATGGTGGAGCCAGTGTGAGGGGCAGTTGACCTCCCTGTGCCAGTGGGCAAATCCCTGCCCCTCTATGGGCCTCAGTTTCTGATCTGTAAAATAGAGGTGGCAGTTTTTTTTCTACCCACCTTGCCAGCTTGCAATTGGGGGATGACTGTGAAAGTAATTTTGGAAAGTTCAAATTAGGAAGCTGAACTATTATTAGCATCATTATGTTCCCAGGGCAGGACAGAACACCCAGAAAGGACATCCCCCTCTCACTGGGAAGCCACATTTGTGTAGACACTGAGCTATCCAAGACCCTCCTACCCTGTCCTGCTGTGGGATTTTTTCTGCTTGAGGATTTAGAAATCTGCACACATGTACATACACAGCCTACCCACACCTACATACATGGGTACATTCACGTCTGCAGATGTGTTCAGAGACTTGCACATGTACACATGCATGTATATACAGATACACGTGTACAAGCACACAAATATGCACACCCAGGATGTCCCCATCTGATCTCAGAGTCACACACATCTACACAGCTGCATGCACACATGTGCACGCCCTCCACTCCTGGCACACAGATGTCTCCGGTGATGCGAGCAGCTCTTGCCTCCTCCCAGTGTGGGAATGAATGTTTCTCTGGCTGCATTTCGATGGGTGCCCGGAAGCGCTCAGGCCTGGAAGTGCCTGTGTGAATCAATATTTGCTGCTGTTAATTATTAAAAACAAAGCTACACTGTGTCTGGAATACACATCTCCAGAGTTCCCACCGGCTTCCTGGGCTCCAGCCTGACCCAGGGCCAGGTCTGGGGGAAAGGAAGGTGCGGTGCCTTCCTTCCAGGAGGCCTTGGCCCTGGAGATGGAGAGTGGTGGGTGGCTGCCAGCAGCTCCTTCAGGAAGCTGAAGAGAGGTTGGGTACTGAGCTGGTGGGCAGCCCTGCCCCGCAGGGTCTGAAGCAGCTGGTGTTGGCCACAGCTCAGGAAGCAATTGCTGCTTTCCCAGCATCTGTCTGGGGAGGGGATGCTGAGGCCCTGCCCCACACTGTACAGTGGCAGACACAATGCAGGGTCAGCTGGAAGGGCTTGAAGAGGCCTTATATTTTACAGATGGGGAACCTGAGGCCTACAGAGGTGGCAGGGACTCACTCAGGTCTACTCAGCAAGTTGAAGCAAGGCCAGAGCTAGAACCTACATATGCTGAAGTCTTCTCCATGTGTGGGTCCTTGGCAGGCCCTGTTCCCTCCCTCTCCCAGAATCAGGGGCAGTTAGGGACAGGTATGGGCATGGGGCCTGGGGAAGGGAGGGTACAGGTCAGCCACTGGCAGGAATTAGAGGGGGGTGGAGGTGGGAGGGGAGAGAGCTTCCCTGGATTCCCAGTTCTGCCTTTTCCGAGCTGTGTGATCTTCAGCATGATATTTTATCTCTTGGAATCAGTTTTCTCTTCTGTAAAATGGGGATGACACTCGTACCTCTTGAGTTGTAGGGCGAGGATAAGACTTGCAAAGGGTCCAACATTAAGTAGATGCTCAAGAAAAGCCCTCTGTCTCCAAGGTAACCCCCCCACCCCCGCCACTTCCTCCCCGACTTCAAAGCCCAGCCCAAGAAGCCCATCCCTGAGGCCCTAAGGCGTGGTACCCAGAGTTTGGGAAGGTAGAGGAGGCAGGCTAGGGGTGCGCTGGAGAGCCTCGGGGCTCAAGGGCCCGCGCCGAAAGCTCCTAGCGCGCTAGCAAGAGCGCGCAGGCGCAGTGTCCGGGAACCGCACCGGGGGCGGGGCCTCCTGTGTCCCCGCCCCGGATCCCCGAAGCCCCGCCCCGGTCCCGCGCCGCCCGTACCTGGCGCCCCGCCCCCTCAGGGCCCGGGAGCCCGGCGAGCCCAGCGCAGGCAGCGCGCCGCGGGAGCCCGAAGCCGGGAGCGCGGAGCTCAGCGCTGCGGGGCCCGGGCCGGGGCTCGCGCGGGCCGGAGCCGGCTGGGTCAGCTAAAGCGCTGCCGGGGTGGGGGCCGGGGCCGGGGCCGGGCCGAGCTCGGGATGGCGCAGCCGCGGCCCCTGGAGACCCCGGGCCGTCCTCGGAGGGGATCGCTGCCCTCTGGGGCCGCCTGGCAGGTGAGGACCAGGGCGAAGGCGGCCTGGCCGAGGGGGTCCGCGGGAGACGGATCAGCCCAACTTCTTCGGAGCCCGGCAGGCTCTGCCCCAGTCAGGGCGGGTGTGCGAGGCTCCGTCATGGAGGGTGTGTTAGCTTCTGGGCTGACACACGGCCACCGAGGCCACAGGGCACACCCCTGCCCTGGGGTCCCAGGCCTTGAGCTCTTTCTGCAGCTGCCTACGGAACAGAGTGCCCGTGGTGGCACTGTGGCTCTGGGCTACAGGGGCACTCTGTGTGTGTGTGGATGTGTGTGTGCGTGTGTGTGGATGTGTGTGTGTGGGCGCTAGCCTTGGGACCACTTCATCCATCCCCTCCCCCCTTTAGGAAGGGTCTGAATGTCACAGTGTAACTTTGCTTGGCGCCCTGGGGCACTTCATTCACAGCCTTCCATGTGTCAGAGCGTCTGATGCACTAATGAGGCTGTATCTGTGGGCATCACTTGTTGCTGTGTGTGCGCTCTGGGTGACAGTACCATGTGTCAGTGTTTATGTGGCTGTGACTCCCAGTGCGTTGTTCCTGGCCATGTAAGGCCATGTTACCCTGAGTGGGGTATTCTGGGGGACATCAGTGCACCCGTATGACTCGTGCTGGGACTGTGCTGGGCTGAGGTTATGTGGCTCACCCAGGCACAGATGCTGATGTTGCTGTTGTGCAAGGTGTTGGCTGACAGGCGTGTTTGTCTACCTGGACTGCAGATGTGTGTCTGTGGTCTCTGCTCTAATTGCCTGTGGAATTGTCTCTTCCAAGCTCAGAAGTGTTGGGTGTGGCCACAGGGGCCATGGGTCACCATCTCCTGTGGACTCCTGTCGTGCATTTTACAGGGTGGGTTTTGCCTCTGTGGGCAGGCCTCACAGTGTGCACATGGGGTGTCTGTGTCTTGTGATCTTTAACAGACAGCTCTGTGTGTGTGTGTGTGCGTGTGTGTGTGTGTGTGTGTGTGTGGTTCAGACCAATGCCCGTCATCCTTGGCGATTAACCACTTCCACAGTTGCTGCATGCTTTTTCTTTTTCTCAAAACTCATTTAATGTTATGGGATCAAGTCTGTCATGTCTGTTATACAGGGAGTGTGACTGATGGGGAAGGGTGAACTTGTGCATGGCAGTGGGGCTGTGTGGCTCAGTTTCCATGAACATACCTGCCTGTGTCTGCGAGGGCATGTTATTGTGTCTCTCGGCACGCGGATGTGAGAGTAGTTTTGTGGCGTTCGTGTAGCTTCGTGTGCAATTACTGGTGCAGTTGCGCAGATCTGCATAGGGGTGGGTTTGCATTTGTGTGTGCGGCTCTTATGGGACATAGACCTGTATGTGTGTGAGAGAGTGTGCTGTTGTGTAACGTAGGACACTGACACGTGTATTTGTATGTTAGCGTGTAGCTGTAAGAATTGATGTGCACAGACCTGGTGGGTTTGTGCGTGTGGGTTTCTGTGTGTTTGCTTTCTTTGGTACAGTGAGACTGTGTTTAAATATTGGTGTGCAGGCCTGTGTGTGTTTGAGCAAGAGAGAGAGAGAGAGAGGGAGTGTGTGTTTCCTGGTGCACAACCCCATAGCACATGTGTGTGTGAGCTCAGGCAGTGCCCCCACTGGACAGCAGGAGCCGGCTGAATTGAGGCCTTGGAGGTGCTGGGGGAGGGGTGCTCTCCTAGAGACTCTGGGGGCTTCCCAGGCCCAGCCCCCAGCTCCGCCAGCCGGCAAGGATGCCGCCTTCCAGGAAGGCTCGTAGGGAGCTGGCGCTGGAGAGGCTGAAGCTGCCAAGCACAGCTGGCAGATGCCCGGATTAACCCTGTGTGTGCCCTGGCTAGCCTCAGGAGAGGCTGGCTGGAGTGTGAGGAGGGAGGAGGGAGGAGGGGGAATGTGTGGACTCAGACACAGGTATTGGGCCAATGGGACATCCCAGCATTCTCTCCCCCAACAGACGCCCAGCCCACACTGCTTGGGGGGGAGGATGGGGCCCTCCTTCCAGAGGTGAGTGGAACCACAGACCCTCCTGAGGATCCCAGCTGGGCTCGTCTCTGGAGTTGGGACCTGGGGCTCTTCTGAGGGGTCCATGGGCCGATCTGGGCACTGCCAGTCTTGCAGTGACATGGGAGAGGTGTGTCTCTCCCCAAAGGTCAAGACCTTCTTTGTCTGAGGCAGCAACCTCCTCCTTTGGGGAAGGGGACCGAGTGGGGTGGGCTGCCTGGGGAGGGTGCTGGACTCTGGGCGGACTTCACCGGGCAGTTGGTCAAACTCTGCCAGTCAGTGGCACAGAGCCCCATCCTATGATGTCCCTTCCACTCCCTCTTGCTGCTTGGACAGGTCACGGTGTTTGGTCAGAGTTGGGGGACCAGGAGGGCTGGGGCAGGTGGAGACTCCTCGGGGACTTGTAGGATGAGCTGGGCTACCCCAGTGCTGACCTGCTCTCTCCATCTCTGTTGCAGAACACAGATCTGTTTGAGATGATTGAAAAGATGCAGGTGAGGTGGGCTCTGGAGCCCGTTCTGGGGAGCCATAGAGGGGGCTGGACTGGGGGTGGGGGGCCCTTGCTGTATTTGCAGCCCTACATCTCTCTGAGGACGGGCCGGGAGCTCTCGCACACCGTGCCAGGAGGAGATGTTGGCAGTGCGTTGTCCAGAGCCCTTTGTCTGGGGTCGGAAGAGAGGATGGGGACTGATAGTGCCCAACTGCCTGAGTGACCCAGGGCGCAGGCCCCGCTTGCGTCTCTCCAGCTCCCATCCCTGTGTAGGTTGTTGGGGTCAGTGCCTCAACCCACCCCACATACACATACCATCCCCCATCTCCCAAGAGGCATCACAGGCTCTGCAGGACCCTGTGTGGAATGGGGGCAGGGACAGATGCCAGGGCACAGGGCAACCGGAGGCTGGGCTGCAGGTCCAGGGAGGTGTTACGGAACCGGGCAGCCCCTGCCCCCTCTGCCTGACCCCTGCCCATCCTCCACTCCCCAGCCCTGGTCTTCCAGGCCCTCGTCCGTGTTTTTCGCTTGGGTGTGTGTTGGGAGGTGGCCGGGGGACTTGAACAAACCTCAGGAGCTTTTCTGATGTCGGTTCACCCTCCAAAGCCCGTCTCCTGCCATCTTCCTGTTTCTCTGCCTCTCTTAGTCTTTCCATCTCCACCTCTCCCCCTCCTTCTCTCTCTCCCCCTCTCTCTCCCCCTCTCCCTCTTCCTTTCTCTCTCCCTCTCCCTCTTGCTCTCCACAACACGTATCTGTGTAGATGCAGCGGCCTCCCTCCCCAGCTCACACACAAGCGTGCACACTGGCCCTGCCCCCACTCCCAGCAGCGACCAGAGCCCCGAGCCCTCCCTGCTGCTGCCAGCCTCCCGCAGCCCCCGTTCCCTCCAGGAGGGCCAGCCCTGCAGAGGCCCGAGTAACCCGGCGGCCAGCGCCCTGCCCTGGGAGCACCTCCACAGCACCATCTACCTGGAAGGGGTGCTGCTTCCAGCCGCATGGGAAGGGTGTGACGGGATGTGCTGCCTTCTCTTTGCAGGGAAGCAGGATGGATGAACAGCGATGCTCCTTCCCACCACCCCTCAAAGTAGGTCTGAACCTGGAACCACTCCACCCTTCTGGGGGCCTTTGGCTTCCTGAGCAGTGCTCTCCAAAGGGCTTGGGGATGGGAGGGGACGGGAAGGGGGAGGCAGACTCCCTCTCTAGGGGTGGGGGAAGCGCTGCCTCAGCCAAGCAGCCAGCCCAGGAGGATCGGCGCCCCCCTTTCGTGAAGTAGTCTTACTGAGGGCTGGTGCTGGGGCCAAGGGGGAAGCAGGGTGTGCCCAGCCCCTGCCCTCTAGGAGGCTAAGGTGTGGAGAACCCCTCCCTTGCTATAGGCCTTCATTCCAGCTCCTCCTCACCCCATCTGCACCACTGTAAACTCACCCCGCCTCTCCAGGCTTCCCCATCTCAAAATCGAAGCCCCATCCCTCGCGATAGCCTGCTGTAAAAGGTTTTTCTTGAAGCCACTTATGATCGGCAGTTGCAGGAAGACTCATACCCAGGACCCAGGAGGCTTACGCTCCCTCTCGCCATGTAGCTCCTGCCTGGGACGGCTGAGGGGGAGGGGGAGAGACGGAGAGATGGGGCGGGGTAGCCTCGTTGCCCCCCAGCCTTCATGAAGAGACTAACAGGAGGCTTGGGACCAAAGGAGGTGTGAGGAGGCTCGTTAGACTCGGAATTTTCTTGGGGTGGGAGCTGCATAGCCCCTCCAGGTAGGCATACGGTACTATGGTTGGTGATTTGGGACCCCAATAATCCAAGAATATCAGTGGCTGGGCTTAGGGGAGTGGACCCAGGGCTACAAGGATGAGGGTTAAAGTGGGGTTCATGGGCACAAGGCTGATGCTTTGTCTAGAACAGGGCTTCTCAAAGTGTGGTCCTCAGGCCAGCAGCGTCGGCATCACCTGGGAGCTTGTTGGCATATAAATTCTTGGGCTCCACCCAGACACACAGCATAAGAAACTCTGGGGGTGGGGCAAAGCAATCTGTTTAATGAGCCCTCCAGGCCATTCTGATGCACTGAGAACCACTGGTCCAGAGGTTTCTTCTGGGGACGCAGTGAGCCTCCTTTTCCCCAGGCAGGAGACCCAGAAGAGGCTGCCAGCACTCAGTGAGCTAAGCCTGCCTCAGTCCCTGCCTCGTGGGGTCAGCCCACATGGGATGGGGAGATGAGGACGCGGCCCCATCCACAACCCCAGCCCGGGGGTGCTGGCTGAACAACAGGTGCTCTGGGGAGGCTGGAAGTAAAGGGTAAGGACCCCACCCCAGCTGGGCCTCTGCCCTGCTTGTGTTTTGCAGACGGAGGAGGACTACATTCCTTACCCGAGCGTCCACGAGGTAACCGACTGGATCCCACTGAGCCCATCTCCATCCCGAGCCCAGGAGGCACTCCCTCAGGGAGTCTGGACACCCGGGCCCTCCTCCTTGTCGAGAGCCTGACCACAGGCCTTGCTCTGGGTGTTGGAGACTCAGTTGACAAGCCCAAGACTTCAGAGCCCATGTGAACCCTTAGGCCTCTGAGCCAAATATGCCAGCCTCTCGGCCAACGTCGTGCTCTCAGCTTTACCTGTCCCCACACTCCCATCCTTTGAGACTGGGACATGGGGCTCTGTGCATCTGGGTCTGTGCCTGCAGTGGGAGGAAAAGGGCTGGAGCAAGTGCCTTGAAGGAGGTGGATATGAGCCCTGGGACCCACATAGGCTCTGGGCTGTCCCCTAGTACTCCTTAGCCATGGCAGAAGTGGCTCCAGGTCTGAATTGGGGGGTATCTTGGGGCCCCCAGTGGCGTGCAGTGTGGGTGGCTCTCAGCTGAGTCCTCCTTCAGGTCCTGGGGCGAGAAGGGCCCTTCCCCCTCATCCTGCTGCCCCAGTTTGGGGGCTACTGGATTGAAGGCACCAATCACGAAATCACCAGCATCCCGGAGACAGAGCCGCTGCAGTCGCCCACGGCCAAGGTGAAGCTGGAATGCAACCCCACCGCCCGCATCTACCGCAGGCACTTTCTTGGCAAGGTGTGTGGCCCGCTGGTGTTGGGGGGCTGGGCTGGGTGGGGAGTGGGTCACAGCCCAGCCCTGGGGGAGGCTGGGCCTGGGAGGGAGCGGAACTGTGGGCTGGGCTGGCTGGCTGTCGCAGAGTCCAGGGAGCATGCGTAGTGGATTCACTCATTCAGTCAACAAACATATATTGCAAAAGGCAGTGTTATGGCATAGTGGTTAACAGAGACTCTACCAGGGTTTGAATCCTGGCTCTGTCACTACATGGGACATCAGGCAAGTCACTTACCCTCTCTGTGCCTCTGTTTCTTTCTTTCTTTCTTTCTTTTAAGATGGGGAGACTGGTTTTTTGTTTTTAATAAATTTATTTATTTTATTGATTTTTGGCTGCATTGGATCTTCGTTGCTGCCTGCGGGCTCACCGCTGCTCTTCATTGCGGCGCACGGGCTTCTCATTGCGGTGACTTCTCTTGTTGTGGAGCACGGGCTCTAGGTGCGCGGGCTTCAGTAGTTGTGGCACGTGGGCTCAGTAGTTGTGGCTCACGGGCTCTAGAGCGCAGGCTCAGTAGTTGTGGCGCATGGGCTTAGTTGCTCCGCGGCATGTGGGATCTTCCCGGACCAGGGCTCGAACCCGTGTCCCCTGCATTGGCAGGTGGATTCTTAACCACTGCACCACCAGGTGGATTCTTAACCACTGCACCACCAGGGAAGCCCCTGCCTCTGGTTCTTCATCTGTAAAAACGGAGATAGTGATGATACCCACCTCGTGCCTTTAATGCGACGGTGTTTGTGAGGCCTTTAGAATGGTGTCCGGCACAAAGTAAGGGCTCAGTCAGGGTGAACAAATAATGAGCACCAGCTGTGTGCCTGGTCCTGTTCTGGGCACCAGGTATAGAGCAGCAAACAAAACAGACCCAGGCCCTGCCTTCAGGCAGCTTGAGGTGGGGAAGACAGTAATTCCGTGGTGTGACCTGGATTGGTGCAACCCCTGCCCCACCACCTGCCCCAGAGCTGGGACCCTGCCCGGTAATGACCTGTCCTAGTGTCACCCGATGACGGTGTTCCAGGCAGGAGCTATCGGGCGAGGCTGTGGGAGCTGGAGGGGAAGTCACACGCTGGGACCTCGTATGTGCCATGTTCCATGCTGAGTGCTGTCTGTCAGTTTACAAACGAGGTGGCGGAATGTAGCGTGGGCTCTGGAGTCTCGTGGCCTGGGTGCGCCTATTGACTCTTCTGTTTATTGATGGTGTGACCTTGGGCAAGTTAGTGAACCTTCCTGAGCCTGTTTCCTCATCTGTAAAAATGAGGATGATAATCGAGAACCATGTTTGGCACATAGTAAGTACTCAGTAAACGTTAGCTGTTATTATTACATCTTCATAATTACTCCGTGAGATCAGGATCGTCCTAATTTTTACAGAAAAGGAAACTGAGGCTCAGAGAGATAAAGCGACTTGGTTAAGTTCACACAGTTACTGAGCTAGGAACTGGACATAGCTCTGGCTGACCTTCCATTAAGACACACTAAGGGAGGGGTCACGTTTCTAGCGTGTGTGCGTGCACTCGTGGGTGCTGGGAGGAGGGGTGACTCCTTGGGGTGTTGGGAAGCTGTGCGAGCTCAGTCTGGGCCCAGGGCATTAGCCTGATGCTGGTGGGTATTGGTGCTAAGGTGGGGGGACAGGGTGACTGAGACTAAACCAGCAGGCTCAGATTCAGGAGCCATCGCCTGGGGACAAACTCAGAACAGGGCAGGGAATTCCACCTGTGGGTGGAGAGAGACCTGCATCCCCGGAACCCACTGTCCAGAGGCTCTTAATTGGATCTGGCAGGTGGTGGGGCCTGGGGGACTATGTGGGCCTAGCATATGGTTGGTGCACAGAAAAGTTTGCTGAAGGAGTGGTGAGTGATAGAATGAAGGTGGTGCCTTGGGCACTGGGGGATTGGAAGAGGTACAGGTTGGGGGGTCTTAGAGGAGGCATGATGACCAGGGTCAGGCTGGCAGCACAGAGAGGAGGGGCCCCAGGGGCTGGCAGAGAGGCCAGGCCATTCCCGGCTCCAGGTGGGGTGCTGGGGAAGCAGTGGGCCCAGTTCTGGCAGAGGGAGGAAGTTAGGGTGACTTTGGCATTGACCCACTGGGACCCTGAGCCCACTCTCCTTGGGCTTCTCTGGGCCCAGCCAGGGGGGTCTGGGGAAACTCCCCACCCCGAGGACTTCGGTGCAGACCTCCTTGCCAAGAGCCTGCCACTCCCTCTGTGCACATAGTGCCAAGCCTTTGGGGGTTTCCATCACTCTGCCCCAGGTCCCCGCAGACTGCCCCTGAGCTGTGGATTTGCGGGGCATGTCCCCTGGCCCCTACATCTTTTTCCTCCCATCCTTTGAGCACAGCTGTTTGTATTTAAACAGGGCTTCCTTCCACGATGACTCCTGGGGTGGGTGTGGCTGAGGAGCCAGCCTCATTCCCAGGGCCGGGCTGGCAGGGGAACCCAGGGCCAGCTGGGGTGAAATCTTCTGGCACTTCCGGCTCTTGGCTTTGGGGCTTCCCCACCCGGAGGTGCCAGACTGCCAGCTCCTCTCTGGGGGTGCCATCCCTGCTGCAGTTCCCCTGGGCCCTCGGGAGCATTTCTTCCCCACCCTGCGTCTTCCCCAGGTGAGGCAGGAGGGCAGGAACCGGCTCAGTCAGCCGGCCAGTGTGTTCATGAGATGTTTCATTTCCTGATTCTCATGGGCCCTGGCTTCAGGGGCCACAGAGCAATCAGTTGACCAATCAGTCAGTTGACATATTTTTACTGAGCACCTACTGTGTGCCCAGCTCTGAGAGGGGCGGGGGCTGGGAGACAGCCATGCAGGTACAGATGTGGTCCTGACTTTGCTGAAGACCCAGAGAGCCAAGGTTACTACAGACGTTCAGAGAACACCTACTCTGCGCCAGGCACTATCTCTTTCAGTGCCTGCCACCCTCCCACAAGGTAGTGGGCCTCATTCCCATTTGATAGACTAGGAGACTGAGGCACAGAAAGGTAAGGTGACCTTCTCAGGTTACCCAGCTGGCAAGTGGCAGAGCTGGGATTTGAATGCAGGTCTCTCTGAGGCAGATAGTGCTGTTAGCCCGGACACCTGCTGCTTGGTGAAGGACCCCCATCCGGGGGTGAGCTGGCTTTCTGGTCTGGTTTCTGGAAGCCTCAGGCTCAGCCTCACCCTCTCCCCTGGCCCCCGCCTTCCACCACAGGAGCATTTTAATTACTACTCACTGGACACTGCCCTGGGCCACCTTGTCTTCTCACTCAAGTATGATGTCATCGGGGACCAGGAACACCTGCGTCTGCTGCTCAGGTGAGGGTGGGGTGAGGGGACCTGTGACAGCAGGGAGGGCTGTGGTCTCAGAATCTGAGAGCCCATCTCATTTTACCCACTCTTCTAATTGAGGCCCAGAGAGGGCCAGGGATTTGCCTGAGGTTGCACAGCAAGTTAGTGCCCAAGCCAGGCCTGACCACCTCATCACCTCTGGACCTCCCTGGGGTCTGCCCTCTCTGGTCTTACTTGGTGTGGAGGGGCTCCCATCTCCATTTTGCACTGCCTCGCCCCTCAGCATGGGTCTTCTCCTCCCAGGACCAAGTGCCGGACATACCATGACGTCATCCCCATCTCCTGCCTCACTGAGTTCCCCAACGTGGTCCAGATGGCAAAGGTGAGGCCTCTGATCCTTCATGCTGAGCCCCCCGTGGACGCCCCAGGTGGGCACAGAGCTGGGCTGCAGCCTCGCCTTTGCCCACCCTCATCTTTAGCCCCAGATCCTGGCCTGCCTGCTGTGGCCTGTCTCCAGGGTCCTGCCGCTCACGTGTTCCCATGATGCCCACGTGCTGGCTGTGTGCTTTGGGCACTCTTTAGAGCACCTTTTGGAGACAGGGGCTCCAGTTCTCTGTACCCCATTCTGAGTGACAGTGAGCCTGCTTCAGGCTTGGTTGTCCCCTCTTTGTCCTCCACTGTCCTCCCCCCAGACCTTGGCCAGGGAGGCCCAGAGGCCCCACCCTCAGGCCCTCCCTTATCTGCTCCCACAGCTGGTGTGTGAAGACGTGAATGTGGATCGATTCTATCCTGTGCTCTACCCCAAGGTATGGCTGGATCTGGGCCCTGCTCACTGGGAGTGGGTGGGTAACTAGGGGACCAAGCATTTATTGGGCACCTGCTGTGTGCAGGGCATTTTTCCTAAGTTCTCTCATTTAAACCTCACAATAACCCTGCAAAGTCCACAGTTTGTGGAAGAGGAACCAGAGGCCCAGAAAGGGTTGGTGCCTTACCCAAGGATGCACAGCAGGTAAGGAAGCCTGCATTTGAACCTAGTGCTGTCCTCCTTGGAGGCGAGCCTTCCTTACCTCTGGAAACTCTCAGTGCCATTTGGGGACCCTCCTAAGGGTAATCTGTGCTCCTGAGCCAAGGCTCCACTGGTCTTGCCTTCTGACCCCAGAGGGGACCTGGGGAGAGAGAATAACACAGGCACCTCCATAGGTGCCACCCCACAGACGGCAGCTGCACTTGCAGCTCTGGTGCTGGGTGCTGGGTTTGAGGCACTGTGACAATGTGGGATAAAGGGGAGGGACTTTTGTCTTCAGTGAGCCAGGGGGTTTCTGGAAAGAGGTGGGCCCTGAAAGACACGTACAGCCTGTGGCTCTGACTGAATTCCAGAGTGAGGTGAGGTCGCTGAAGGGCGGGTGGTCCAGGAAAGGTCCCCTGAAGGAAGGGGCCTCAGAAATCAGGTGCTGCTTCTCAGTTACCGAAAGCCCGAGGTGAGGAGGGGAACTTGCTCAAGGCCCACAGCACACTGGTGGGACTCGGCCTGTTCTAGAATAATGAGGTGGCTTTACAGAAGAGCCGGGGAACAAGTTGGGTGTTAGAGCAGAGTAGGGGCGGGAGCTTATGGGCAGAACTCAGGAGCAATGCGCTTAGCCTTTGGAATCCAACAGACCTGAGTTCAAGTCCCAGGTCTGCCATTTGCCAGCTGTTGACCTTAGCAAGTCAGTTCCTTAAGGTCTCGGAATGTCGGCGTCTTCATCCGTGAGATGCAGTCCGCGGGAGTGCCTCCCTCACGGGCTTGTTCTGAGGAGGAAATGAGTGGATGCATGTGGAGTGCCTGGCACAGCGCTTGGCACATAGAGCAATAAACGGCAACTTGAAAAAGCAGCGTGTTTCACCCATCGTCCTGTCCCCGCAGGCCTCCCGCCTCATTGTCACCTTCGACGAGCACGTCATCAGCAATAACTTCAAGTTCGGAGTCATTTATCAGAAGCTCGGGCAGGTGTGCTCACCTCCTCCTCCCTGCCCCCCACATCTGGCCATGTACCTGGGACCTCAGACCTTTGCCAGGGAGAGCACCTGCCCAGGGACTCAGTTTCCCAGGAGCTCAGGGGCTGCCAGAGGTCCCCCTTCCAGCCTTCCTGGGTGTGAGTGGGGGTAGGAGGCCCAGCTCGATGACCTCTGCCCTCTGTGCATCCCTAGACCTCCGAGGAAGAACTCTTCAGCACCAACGAGGAGAGCCCCGCCTTCGTGGAGTTCCTCGAATTCCTTGGCCAGAAGGTCAAACTGCAGGACTTTAAGGGGTGAGCATTGGGGTGGGACAAGCAGAGGATAATCCGACCCATGCCCTTGGGCAGGGAGGGAGCCCCCGTCCTGGCCCCCTGGAGGCCTGGCTGGGGCTGGAGACTGAGCCGTGGCCTGGGGGGACTGGGGCAGGTTCCGAGGAGGCCTGGACGTGACCCACGGGCAGACGGGGACCGAGTCTGTGTACTGCAACTTCCGCAACAAGGAGATCATGTTTCACGTGTCCACCAAGCTGCCCTACACAGAAGGGGACGCCCAGCAGGTAGCCTGGGCACCCACCCACTTGCTTCCCACCTGTCTTCCTGTCCCCCATTTACCTACCCATTCAGTGTCCACCACACCAGACTCAGTGGGCCCTGGGATAGAGAGATGGAAATGATCTAGTCCCCCAACTTGTGGCCTCTAGTTGGGGCAGGGTGACAAGCTACTACGATGTTGTGAAAGCCTCAGTTTCCACATCTGTGAAATGGGGATAATAATGGCACCTACCTTATAGGTGAGCATAAACGAGGGTATGCACCCAGAGTGGCTAGAACAGTATCTGGTACATAGCAGGAGCTCAGTAAATGCGAGTATTTTTACAGGAAATGAAGGGTATTGTCATGTCACATGGGGGCACTTAGACTGAGCAGAGGTGGGAGTCAGGCAAAGCTTTCAAGATAAAGTGACTTTTAGGCTGCAAAGGAGGTAGGAGAGGGAGGAGGAGCATTCTGGGGGAAAGAACATCTTCTGCAAAGGCCTGGTGATGAGGAAGTGCAAAGCATGTTCCTGGAGCTGAACTTGGAAATTTGTCACCTTGTCCTAAGCTTCCTGCAGGGCTGTCCTCCTTATTTCCTCATGCCCCCACTCCAGGGGTACAGGGGGATACAGGGGTCATGTGAGAAAAATGGAAATGTTTACTCCTTATTTTTAATGTCTTTTAATTTTATTTTAATAAGATTCTCTGTTCCTTTTAACAACAAAGGTATATTGAGTGGAACTTATTTGTTCAAGAGGGGCCCATGTTTGGGGTATTTAGACAGGAGGAGGGTGAGAGGTAGGGCCTGGGGACCAAGAGCCCTGGGTTCAAGTCCCCTAACTCACTGTAGGGCCTTGCAAGTCACTTCTGTCTTGGCCTCAGTTTTCTCATCTGTCACAGGATTCCAAGAAAACGAAAATAATTTTAAGACAAGTTTTTCACCACATTTTTTTGGGGGAAGCAACTCCTTCGACATGCCCTCTGCCTACCCCAAGCCCCCCGCACCTCTGCGGGCACCCTCCCCACACTCCGCGGGCCCCCGGCCAGGTGGTGAAGGCTGTGGCCCTGTGCTCAGTTGCAGCGGAAGCGGCACATCGGGAATGACATCGTGGCTGTGGTCTTCCAGGACGAGAACACGCCCTTTGTGCCGGACATGATTGCGTCCAATTTTCTGCATGCCTATGTGGTGGTGCAGGCCGAGAGTGGGGGCCCCGATGGCCCCCTGTACAAGGTGGGTGATCTCGGAGCTTCCCAAGGGCATCAGCCACCGTCCCAGCCCCACCCTCACTCACTGTGAGGCCTCTCTGAGCCTCAGTTTTCCCAACTGTAAATAGGGGGACTGTCCGGAGGGCTCTGAGCCCCCCTCTTGCTCTCATGATGGAGGAGTCCCATCCTGCCCTCTCTGCTCCCTGAAATCCCTCCCCTCAGAGAGGCTGGTTACCCTCCTCCGCCCTTTAGCCTCCTCCTTCTTCTCCATCCTCATGACTCCTGAGACCCTCCACCCCTTCCCACCTCTCAAGTTCAGGACCAAGGATGGAGGAGCTGAAATCCTGGGGTTCACCCACCCAATCGGCAGTCACTGAACCTCCCCCACCAAGGGGCAGCCCTGTGCCCAGCACAGGGCAGGATAGGGCGGCGAATCAGTGGTTTCTGGCTGGTGTGGGGACTCCATGGGGACAGCTGCCCTCCCTTCCAGGTCTCCGTCACTGCGAGAGACGACGTGCCCTTCTTCGGGCCACCCCTCCCGGACCCTGCTGTGTTCAGGAAGGTGAGGGGCAGCTCCCAGCCCCCTGTCATGGGCAGAGCAGGACTAAATGGGGGGGGGCTGAGAGGGTGCACATTCTGCTGTACGAGGTCCTGAAGCCCCACTGTGTGCCAAGGCACCTGGCCTCCCCTGACTGAGCAGCTGGGGCCTGACTTTTCTGTTCGTCTTGATAAAAACTGTGACTTTATTTTACAGCGTCACAGAACAGACTATATCATTGTTTTACATTTTGTATAGCAGACTCTGTGGCCTTTCCTCATTTCTGTTTTTTTGACAGTTTCAACCGTCTTCTAAAATGTTTGGGGAGAGGGGCACACATCTCTCTCACCTCTCAGGAGCCCTCACTTTGAGCCTTGGCTTCAGCCCCCCCAATCCCCCAGACTGACGCAGTGGGAGACCCCAACCCAGCTCTCCAGAGGGGTGGGCAGCCATGAAGGGCATAGGGCTCACAGGTGCCTGGGCTGGGGGGCTGAGCCCAAGGAGATGCCCTTCTGGGAGTGAAGAGGGCAGCCTCCAGGCCCCAGCAGAGCGTGGCTCAGGAGCCCCAGCCCCTTGTCTCTTTGTTCGCCTGACCCCCCTTTCTCTTCTCCTCCACGATGGGGGCTCCCAGGGGCCTGAGTTCCAGGAATTTTTGCTGACAAAACTGATCAATGCTGAATATGCTTGCTACAAGGCAGAGAAGTTTGCCAAACTGGAGGTGAGTATGCGTTCTTGGGGTTGAATCCCCCCACCCCCTAGAATTTCAGTCCCTGGGGAGAGAAAAGCTATGTTCAGACCTTGGCTTTAGGGAAGGCTGCCTGGGGGAGGACAGATTTACAGATGAGCAGCGCCAGGGTCAAGGCAGAGGAAGTAAGGGTTCATAAGGAATGCTCAGGAGGGTCTTGGAGGTAGGCGGGCTGGCACAGAGGACGTAGTGGAGGAGGGTCGTGGGGACATGAAGTCAGATCTTTGAGGGGCCACGTCGAGCCCTGGGGGCTGCCTGTGCTGTGGAGGGGCCTGAGGGAAGCCGTCTAGGCTTCTGGAGCCCACGCCCACTTCCCACTCAGAGAAGGTGGCCGCGATTGCAAATGTGGGAAGAAGGGCTGATCCCTGGGGTCTCTCCTAACGGCCCCGCCCTGGCCCTCAGGAGCGGACACGGGCCGCCCTCCTGGAGACGCTCTATGAGGAACTGCACATCCACAGCCAGTCCATGATGGGCCTGGGTGGCGACGAGGACAAGATGGAGAACGGCGGCGGGGGCGGCGGCTTCTTCGAGTCCTTCAAGGTGAAGAGCAGGGGTCTACCTGGGTGCGGAGGGGGACGGATGTGGTTGGCTTGGAATCTGGGCACGCGGTTGGGCTAGAGTCGGAGGATGCCGTTAGCGACAAGGTGTGGGGGTGTGGCTAGAGGCGAGCTCACATTGGAGGTGGAGTCGGGTGGGGGCGTGGCTCAGGGTGGAGTCAGGGGTGGAGTTAATAGGCGTGAGCTCGGGCTAGGTAGGCACGCGGCTGGGGTAGAGTCTGGGTGATGGTGAGCCTCTGGGTGGACCTGGGCTTTAGGGTGGGCTTAGACTTGGGGGGGCTGTGTGGTCTTGGCCTGGGGTAGAGCTTCGGTTGGGAGTTGTAAGGTGGGCTCTGGCTGGGGGAGGAGTTGATGGTCGGAGGCGGGGCCTAAGCTTGGGGGTGGAGTCTGCCTGGGAGCTGTACTGAAGGTTGGAGCCCTCTGGTGCCAAGGGTGGTGGCTCCCAGGTCAGCAGGCAGAGAAGAGAGGAGGAAGCCTCTGTCCTGACCGAGAGAAAGAAACAGAGGTCAGGGAAGGGACGTGAACGAGAGGCCATAGGAGAGGGACCTGGTCTGCATGACCTTAGGCCGTGTGACCCACCCTGGCTATCTCTGGTTTAGCCTAGTATTGAGAGCACAGACACCTTGGGTTCAAATCCCAGCTCTGCCACTTACCAGCTTGAGCATTCTCTGAGCCTCAGGTTTTTTATCTGTTGTTAATGGCAACTTACCTCATACAACTGTTGAGAATTATTTGTGAAGCAGTTAGATCAGTGTAATCTAAGTTAAGAAGCAAAATGCAAAGCCCTGCCCATCTACCTCAGCAACTACCATCCAAAGTGAGAGGCAGAGGAGGAGAGAGTTCCTCTTCCCCCCACAGGGCCTGGACTCCCCCAGGGCTGCAGGTCCCCAGCGGTGGCCTCTTTGCCACTGTGTCCTCCACCCACAGGAGGAGGACTGCCCATCCTCCAGGTGCCCAGCAGGCTGGCGGGGCCTCATCTTTACCCCAGGGCAGGCCACAAAGCTGGAGGTGTGGGTTTGCATAAGAGGATTAGCCCAGCTGCCCAGGCCTGCCTTGGGCTGAGGCGAACAGAACGTCTTTGAGAAAGAGGCTTGAAGAGAGCCCTGCCTCTGCTCACTGGAGACAGGGAGTGGGTGGGAGGAACATGGACCTGGGGTGTCTTCTCTGAGGGGGGGCTCCAGTGACCCCACATCTGGTGAGTGCTGGATGGTGGACCGGGCTTAAGTTACAGACTTTCTTAGAGGCAGCGGAGCCCACGGTCAAGGGTTTGGGTTTGGCATCTGGATTCCAGACCCACCTCTGCTTCAGTTTCATCACGTGTAAAATGGGCTTGGTGGCAGTGCCTGCTTCCTGGGGCGGATTGAGTGAGAGCAAATGTAAAATACTCGGCCCTGAAGTGAGCATTCAGTGCAGATTGACTGAAAAAAGCAAGGGAGGGAGGGAGGGAGGGAAGAAAAGCAAGGAGGAAAGCAAGCCCTAAGAGACGCTAAAAGGAGGGAATTGGGGTTTCTGGAGGTCTCTCTGTGCACGCTTTTGCTCATGACCCAGCGTCTTCTGCGGTCTTTACAACAACTGCACAACAGGTCATGAGGCTCAGAGGCTCAGAGGTGTGGAGTGGCTTGCCCAAGGTGACCCAGCAAGTTGGTGGCAGAGTCAAGGCCCACACTACCCTTGGCACATGTGGACCTGACTCTTGTGTGGTCTCATGGGAAGGGACTTCCTGGGGTCACTGAGAGTGGCGTTGGTGGCTCCTGGGTTTCCCCGAGGGGGTGAGGCCTTATGAAACCCCTACCTCCACCTTCGCAGCGGGTCATCCGGAGCCGCAGCCAGTCCATGGATGCCATGGGGCTGAGCAACAAGAAGCCCAACACCGTGTCCACCAGCCACAGCGGGAGCTTTGCACCCAACAACCCGGACCTGGCCAAAGCGGCTGGAATAGTGAGTGCCCTCCCCCAGGGGCCCCGCCTCCCCCCGCTGCCCTGCTGTCCGAGGGCTCATCCTGGGCTCTAGGCTAGGTCTAGCCACTGCTCTCCATGGGGTCAGGTGCCCAGGCTGTGACACTGGGATGCTGAGAGCCTGCAGCCCCCTCCCCAGCTCCTCGGCCCGCCCCACCTCCTGGCCCCTTATTCAGCTGTGTCTGTTCTGGGGCAGCTTCTGTGTCACATTCCTTATGAAGCACCTACTGTCTGTCATATGCTGGGGATTGGGCTGCTGTATGGACACCTCCTGTCAAGCCTTGAGTTTCTGGGAGCACCTATTGTGTGTCAGGCTGTGGGCACGCACTGTGTGTCAGGACCTGGATTTCTGTGTGAGCATCTGCTGTATGCCTGGCTCTGAGATGCTGGTGGGTACCGCTGTGTGTCTAGACTTGGGCTGCTGTGTGAGCACTTACTGTGTATTAGGACCCGGGTTGCTGTGTGGACATGTACCTTGTGAGCATCTACTGTGGGCCCGGCCCTGAGATTCTGTGAGCACCTGTTGTATGTCAGATCCTGGGCTACTGCGTGGACCTAACTCTGTAAGTGTCTGCTGTGTGCCCAACCCTGAGCTGCTGTATGAGAATCCACCATGTGTCAGGAAATGGACTGCTGTGATAAGCCCTGGGTATCAGTGAATACCTTCTCTGTGTCAGGAGATGAGCTGTGTGAGCACCCGTTGCGTGCCAGGGCCTCTGTGGTTGTGCCCACCTACTGTGTGTCAGGACCTGGGCTTCTGTGCGAGCCTCTCCTGAGTGAGCACCTACTGTGTGATTACTTACTGTCTGCCAGGCTCTGTGGGGTTCTGCTGCTAATACTCAGGGGGTGTGCTGGGCACAAAGGATGAATAAGGCCTTCAGTTGTGGGCCAGTCTGCTTTCCGCTGCCCAGTGGTCACCCCCCAGCACTGCACCTACCGCTCTGCTGCCCCTTCCCCATCCATCTTTCCTTCCTTCCTTCCATCCACCCGTCCTTCCATCCATCCGTCTGTCCATCCATCCATCCATCCACCCACCCACCCATCATTTACTGACTGATTGCTGCATGCCAAGCAAGCCCTGTGCTCAGTGCTGTGAGGCTGTGTCATGTGGCAGGAGGGACCCCCTCCACCCCACCCCTGCCCCATGGGCTGACCTGGCCAGGGAAGCAGGGCGAGTCCTCTGTGTTCCAGCAGTCACCAAGCCCACTGTCACTGGAGAAGCAGGCCCACTCTCCTCCAACCCCAATTCACTAGCCACTCCCTTCCTTCCCCGCCAGAGTGGCCCAGCCTCCTGTGGGTGGCTGTAGAGGGGCCCCAGGGACAGGGCCAGACCAGCAGCACCCACCGTGGCAGTAACCAGACCCATTTCTGTTTTTGTTTTTGCACAACTGTCCCCTCTCTTCATGTTGCTTCCTTTTCCTTCCACTCTCTCCTCTTTCCTTGTTTTCCCTTCCCTTTTTCTCTTCCCCTCCTCCACCCCCTGCCTCCCTCCACCTTCTTGCACGTGTGTATTCTGTCCTTTTGCACCTGTCTTTTTACTCCCTCTCCTCCTCTTTCGAACTGTTTTCGCCCTTGATTTTCCCTTTGTGCCTGCCCCTCCCTCTCCGTCTCTGTCCGTCTTGCTCCCCGGGTCCATTTCTGTGTCTGTCTCTCCGTGTTTCACTCTGCACCCCTTCTCATGTGACTGTTTGTCAATCTCTCTCCCCTGTTCTCTCTGTGTCTCCACCCACCTCTTCTCTCCTTCCCTTCCCCGGCCTTGTCTCTCTCAATCCCCTGCCCCACTCTCTTCTTTGTCCCTGTCTGTGTCTGTCTGTCTTTCCCTCCTTTCCCTGTCTCATTTCTCTGTGCCTCCCCCGCCCGCCATCTCTGTCTCTCTGACTCTCTCTATGTCTGTCTGTCTCTCTCTCTCTCTCTCTGCTCCCACCCTCTGCTGCTTGCCAGTCATTGCTTATTCCTGGGAAAAGCGCGAGTAGATTCGGACGCCGGGGCAGTGCCATAGGCATAGGAACCGTGGAAGAGGTTGTCGTCCGCGGGGCCGCCGGCTCTGGAGGCTGCCTGCACGCGCTGTTCTCTGCTCGCTCTCAGGACGGAGGCCATATTGGGGACGTTGCCCCCCTCCCCCCGGGACAGGCCCGAGGGCTGGCAGGATGGAGTGCCAGAAGCTCTGATGGCACTCAGCACCTGCTTTGGGGCCTGGCACCTGTGCTAGTGCCAGTGCCCCCCCCCCCCGCCCACCAGGGGCTCTGGCCCTGCCCTGGCCCCTGGGACTCTGGCCCAGTCCCTGCCTTTAGGATCTGGTACCTAAAGACCCTCTATCCAGCTGCACGTCCCCCAATATCGCCGGTTCTGCATGGAGCGCCATCGCCCTCCTCTGCCCTAACTCCCTGTCCCGACCATGAACTGGCCTGGGGGTTTCTGCCCATCTGTGCCTCCATGGGGCCCACCTTCCCGCCTCCCCAGAGAAATGGGGGACATGCTTCTGGTGCCTAGGGCATCCCACCATAGTGTATGTGTAAACTGGGCCGGAGGGCGTCTTTCAACTGCTGGGCCAGAACCTCCCCCAGCCAGTTTGGAGATTCCGAGGTGTAGCAGGGGGCAGGGGCTTGGGTTGCCTCACCCACTCTCTCCCCACTGCCCGTAGGCTGCGGGTCCCATGAAGTCCTGGGGGCAAAGAGGCAGCAGTCATTCTGAGGACTTGACCTCCTCCAATCCCAGCCCAGAGTGGCTGTCCAGCTCCCTCAGGCTTCTGCTCTTCTCCTGGACTAAGATGCTGGGTCCAGACCTGCTGTGTGACCTCAGGGGGGCCTTTGCCCTCTCTGGGCCTGTTTCCTTATCTGTAAATTAGGACGGTTCTCTCTGGAGATGGACAGTTCTCTCATTTTTCTTGCTCATTGTCTCTGCTTCAGGGCCTGGGCAGCAGGGCCCCAGGGTGGCATGTGGGGGGCACGGGGGCTCCTGGAGCAGGTGGGTACTGAGTTGGGACCTCTCCCCGCAGTCACTGATTGTCCCTGGAAAGAGCCCCACCAGGAAGAAGTCGGGCCCGTTCGGCTCACGCCGCAGCAGTGCCATCGGCATTGAGAACATACAGGAGGTGCAGGAGAAAAGGTGGGTGCAGCAGAGGGGGTGGGATGGCGTCCTGCGTCTCCTCTGGCTCCCCCCGACCCCCATTCAGTGGCAAAGCTCAACAGGCAAGATGGAGCTCCCACCCTTCTCCCCCTCTGTCCCCACCAGTGACAGCTACATGGTCAAGTCCCTGCTCTGCGTCAGGCACCAGGGCCAGCTTGTCACCTAACATGAAGCGCTATCATCCAGTCCCAGCTCTGCCGGCTCCCAGGGGGTCACACCTTGCACATCAAGGAGCCATAGGTCAAGGGGTCAGGGGCCTGCCCAGGTCACACAGCTGGTGAGGGGCAGAGCTGGGATTTGAGGCCTGGTCCATGGAGGTCTGTAAGTGCATCTGTGTGGGCGGGGTGTGGACAGCACACCGTATTACCAGCAGGGAGCCTCCGGGAAGCAGAGGATAGTTCCTGGGTGTGAGTCCTGTCTCCACCACACTGGGGCTGTGTGACCTTGGGAAAGTCACTGTACCTCTCTGAGCCTCACTGTCCCAATCTGAAAAATGGGGATAAGAGCACAACCAACGGCATGGGGCTGCTGCGGGAGTGTGTGCAGTGCATGTGAAGCAGGGAGCAGGTGCACTGAGGCCTCAGGAGTGGAGCTGGCACTGTCCTCAAAGGCAAGAGAGCCCAGAATCCCATGAATCCAGGGTTCGAGTCTTGGCTTCGCCATGTCCTAGCTGCGCGTCCCTGAGCAGGTTCCTTCCCATCTCTGGACTCCAGTTTCCTTATCCATAACAGGATCTTAAGTAGGTGCTCGTGCAGCACCTGCCCCCTCCTTGGCCAGGCCAGCCCAGGAGCTGCAGGGACTGCTCTGGGGCTGGCCCCTGAGGATGTAGGGTGTGGGTACGAGGCAGGAGGCACCCATGACCTCCTCTCACCACCTGGGCCTCCTTCTACGCTTGATGCCAGGCCTGGTGCTGAATCCCCCCACTGCCCCCATGTGCCCCGCAGGGAGAGCCCCCCGGCTGGCCAGAAGACCCCAGACAGCGGGCACGTCTCACAGGAGCCCAAGTCGGAGAACTCATCCACTCAGAGCTCCCCAGAGATGCCCACGACCAAAAACAGGTTGGGGCTCGGGGGCATGCTGAGCCGGGGGGCTTGGGTGTGGTGGGCCCATTCATTCTACCCCCTGTCTGGGCCCAGGCCTGCCGGGAGTGTTGACACAGCCATACTACGGCATCAGGGGGCCTGATTACTCTCCTAGGTCCTCCTTTGACACACACCCACTGAGCGCTTTGTGCATGCCAAGCTCTGCAAGACAGCAGTGAGCTGGACATACACGGCCCCTGCCTTGTGGAGCTGACAGTCCAGCGTAACATAACCTAATAAGCTACTTGCAGATAGTGATGATAGAAAAATAAAGCAGAGGATATGATGAAGAATGGGTGGGGGTGGGGCGTTAGGTGGGTGCTCAGGGAAGACATCTAGCAAGGGGTGGGTTTTGAATTGGGAGCTGAGTGAGGAGTCAGCCCTGTTAGGTCTGACTTACAGTGGCATGGCAGAGGGAAGAGGGTTTCAGGTAAGAAACACGGCAAGTGCAAAGGCCCTGAGGCATGCTTGGTGCAGTTGGAGCTGAATGAGTGAGGCTGGGCCCAGGCGGACACCGGTAGTGGAGGGGATGAGGTTGGAGAGGCGGGTGGGGGCTAGGTCACGGCTTTGAAGGCCATGTGAGAACTTTGAGACTGGCAAGGAGGCTTTGGAAGATTTTAGTTAAGAGGGGTAGTGGTGCTTTAACAAGCTGATTGTGGTCACCATGTGAAGGCTCTGAGGGTGGGGGCAGGAGCAGAAGCAGGGAGGCCGCCAGGAGGCTGTCCCTCCGTTCAGTGCTTGTTGGCTGAGCCCCTTCTGTGTTGGCTGCCGGGGGTGAGGGTGCTGTTGAGAGGACCCGGCCTGGGCTGAAGAGTCAGGCAGGTGAACAGAGAAGCAGGAAAGGGTGACAGGGACAGGGAGAGACAAAGCTGAGCAGAGAGGGTCATTCCCACAGCAAGGAAGAATCAGGGAGGGCTTCCTTGAGTAGGCGACCCCTGGCTGGTTTTTGAAAGGTGAATTTACTTTTTGGGATTTGAGGGAAGGAGTGAGACTCCAGGCAGGAGACACAAAGGCCCTGAGCATGGGACAAAATTGTGAGAGAGTTAAAAGAGAGTAGACTGTGGAGTTGGAAGGCCTGGGTCCTACCGGTTCTCCCACCTATGGCTGCGTGACCTCGGGCTGTGTGCCCATCCTCTCTGTGCCTCGGTGTCTGCTGCTCTGTAAGATGGGTCTAATAATGATAGCAATGAGATAACTAGGGTAAAAGCACTTAGAACAGTGCCTGGCACAGAGCAAACCTGCACTAGATGGCAGTATTGTTGTTAATAGTTATGATTGAACATCCAGCCAAGGAAATTGGACTTTATCTGGGGCAGTGGGGATCCAGGAGAAGAGGGTATTGAGTAGGGGAGGGGCATGATAGGATCCGCGTGTTAGGAAGGACAGTGGCATCGGGGAGGCTCAGAGGCCCAGGGAGCTATAAGGGGCCAAAAAGGCACTTGGCTGGCTGCAGGCTGGGCCGCCCTGGGCCAGGAGGGCAGGGGCATGGGGTCTTGGCCCAGGAGGTGCCCAGTGTGGATGCTGGCTGATAGGACGCTATCTGTGGCAGAGCGGAGACAGCAGCTCAGAGAGCAGAAGTGCTGAAGGACTTCTCCCGCTCCTCGTCCAGTGCCAGCAGCTTCGCCAGCGTCGTGGAGGAAGCAGAGGGTGTGGACGGGGACGATACAGGCCTGGTGAGAGGCCCAGGGAGGGGAGGTGCCCCACAACGGCCTGAAGGGGGTGCTCTTTGGTCCCTGGAGATGCTCTGGGTGGAAGCATGAGGCTGGGTGTGGTTGAGTTGTGATCAAGGGACTCAGCCCAAAGGAGTAATGTAGACTGACCTTCCCTTACTCTAAAGCCTTCCATGGCTCCCCAGTACCCCCCACAGCCCAATCTCTGAGACCATTGAAGATCTAGCCCCTCCCTCCCCAGCCTCATCTCTTACCACTTCAGCCATTCTGCCCTCCTTTGCAGTCCCCCAAACCAACCAGGCTTACTCTGCTTCTGGGCCTTTGCACATGCCATTTCCTCTGTCTGGAGCACTACCTGCTTCCTCCTTCCCACTTTGTCTGACTGACTCGTATTCATCCTTCTAAACTCAGCCTCGTATCACCTCCTCCTGAAAGCCTGCCTTCCTGGTCCCAGGGTGGGTTAGGAGCCCCCTTTACACTCTCATAGACCCTGGGCTCTGTCCTTGGAACCTGTCTGTCATGCTTCACTCAACAGTCCTTCGGCGAGCGCTGTTCCTTGCCACGCCCCGTGCCAGGTGCTGCATGGGCAGAGGGGACAGTGCAGACCAAGGCCCTGCCCTGTGGGGCTTGTACTAGTCTGGAATTGTACTAGTCTCTTCACAGCCTGTCTCTCCTCTCAACTTCAAGCTCTCGGAGGGCTGAGACCTTTCCTGATTTCTGTCGGTGGCTTGGCCCACGAGAACATCAGTAAATGTTTGCTGAATGAATGAATGGGAGCGCACGTGTGCGTGTGCACGCGCGCGCCTCGGTCTGTGTCTGTTCCCACTCTGTCCTCCTTTGGTCCCCCCTGGGGCAGACATTGCTGGGCCCTCATCCTCTTTGCAGAGGGGCAAGGGTGGGGGGTTGTGGATTGCAGCGGCGAGGGGGCGGTGAGGAGGGGAGAGGGGAGCCAAGCCAGTGCCATGGCCAAGGGCTAACCTCCCTCTTTCTCTCCTCCCCCATCCCCAGGAGAGTGTCTCGTCCTCGGGGACGCCCCACAAGCGGGACTCCTTCATCTATAGCACGTGGCTGGAGGACAGTGTCAGCACCACAAGTGGGGGCAGCTCCCCAGGTACTGGCCAGGGCCAGCTTCCCCCGCCACAAGCAGGGCCAGTCTTGTGGTGGGCAGGGGACAGGGCTGGGCACAGAGGGTCAAAAGCAGTTCTAAGGCCCCAGGTGGTGGGTGTGTGATGGGACTGCCCCTGACATGGGGACAGTGGGCTGGTCATCCAGCCTAAGGCGGTTGGTGGCTTGGAGGGCTGGTGGTTTCCAGAAAGGCCTTGGAGGATGATGGGGGAGGGGGTTAAAGAAGGGAGTTAAGGGTGGGAGTCCCAGAGGGAGGGGCTCGGTGGGGTTGGGGAGCATTGGTGCCGACCGCCCATCCATGCCCCCGTCTCCCTGGTGCCTCCCCGCGGCCAGTGAGGTGGCTCCCTCCTGCCTCCCTCCCCAGGCCCCTCTCGGTCACCCCACCCAGACGCCGGCAAGTCGGGGGACCCTGCATGTCCCGAGATCAAGATCCAGCTGGAAGCATCTGAACAGCACATGCCCCAGCTGGTACGCACAGCAACCAGGGCCCTGGCCACGGTGGGGACAGGTGGCCTGGAGCCTGGCCCTGTGGGGAGCCCTACCTGGGAGGGGGATTGGCTGTTGGAGAGAGGCATCAAAGCGACCAGGGGTCCCCAGGGATGGGGGCTGGACCAAGGGGCCCCCTTAATCCTGGAGGGGTTGGGCTCGTCCAGCCTGGGCACAGCCAGTGACTTCTGCTTGCATGTGTCTCCCATGTCATCTGTCCTGTCACCTGCATTGCCGCCATTCTCTGTGTGCAGGGCTGTTAGCCAGGATGCCCCTCTGAAGGTGACACCGAGCAGGTCAGTACCAGCCCTCAGCTTCTGTTTGGTGGGGAGAGGGTGGGGGTGGGCCGAGTTCTCTCTCTTCCTCTGTCGCCTCTCTTGGGTGAGAGCTATGTATCTAGGTTTGAGTCCTCTGCCACTCAGTTGCTAGGTGACCGTGGGCCTCAGTTTCCTTATCTGTGCAATGGGGCTAATAAATGCTGCCTCACCTCTGCCCATGAGTTTCTGGGAGGATTTGATTGGAGCCTGAAAGGGACTTGGGAATTGTTGGGAGGGAGGGGTCTAGGGGGTTCCCAGTGGGATGGAAAGACCCAGCGCCTGGAACTCCAAGGGTGGGCCCCTTCTGCATCTGTCCCCCTGCTTCATGGTGCCTCCATCTCCCTTTACCCTGCAGATGAGGCCGCAGAAGCACAAGGTGAAGATGCTGTGTCAAATCCAGGCAGACGGGACCTCTGCCCCCGAGGCCAGCACCAGCCTGTGGGCTGCCCCCGGCCTCCCCAACCCTCCTCCTGGCCCACTGTCTGGGCTGTCTCTGCAGGGTGGAGCCATCCAGACCTGGGAGTGGGGAAGAGGCTGGCACCATCCCCACCCCCTGGGCTGGGGGGCTGGCTGGGGCAGGGAGTGGTCACTTGAAACAGGACTCCAGGCCTGGCTCATCTATCACCCCTGGGTGCTCCTCTGGACTCAGGGGGAGTGAGCTGGAAGGGGGGATTGAGACATCTCAGTGCATACAGAGCCTACTATGGAGGCCGTGGGGTGTGACGTTTGGTAGAATGAGCACTGGGCTGGGAGTCCTAAGTCCTAGCTTTTGATTTGGGTTCTGCTCTGTGACTATGGGCAAATCACTCTCCCTCTCTGGGCAAATCACTCTCCCTCTCTGGGTGCCTCTGCTATAAATGGACAAGATTATTTCAGAGGTCACTGAAGGCTGTGAGTCCATGCATCTGCCCCAGAATGGAGGATTGTCGTCCCAGGGACCTCCCATCACCCTACCCTGCTTCTTGGGGTTCCTGGGGCCCCGGTGGGCCGAGAGGCAGGGAGCTGGCTGTGCCCATTGCCCCTCCTGGACCCTCAGTCTCTACCACAGATCTGCCGATGCCCTGTCCACTGCCTCCACGACAGACGAGTGACCCGCTTGTGGGGGAAGTGGGAGCTACCTGGCTCCTCAGCCAGCACCCAGCTTAAGCCCTGCCTTCCCATGCTCCTGGGCACGCCGGGCCGAGGGGTCTCAGCTGGCCTAGAGTTACGGGCCGCACCTTTGCGCCACCCTCACCCACCATGGAGGGGGCAGCCAGGCACAGCCCACATCCTTGTGTGTGTCTGTCCACACTTTTTAGGCGCCACGCCAAAGGCCAGCCTTCCAGCCCCAACACCCATTTTGGAAGCCCCCCGTGGCCGTGTGTATGTCAGTAACAGTTGTACAAAATAAATTCTATTTATCGCTATTGTACCCCGAGTTGGATGTGGCTTCATGTGACCCCACCCCCCACCTGGATCAACCCGACAGATCTCAGTGGCACCGTGGTGGCGGGGGAGAGCCTATTCACCCCCGAATCAGAGCAGCTGGGTCTACGAGCACCTCCAGGGCCAAGCCGCAGGCTCCATGACCACCACAGCTGTGGCTTCCCCCCCGTGGCCCTGCCCTTTCTTCCACCTTGCTCCCCTCTCCTCAGGGAGGAGAACGTGGCTTTGAAGGTCCAATCAGGCAGACCTAGATTGGAGTCCTGCCACCATCTCTTAACTCTCTGAGTGGCACTGAGAAACTTACAAGCTTCTCTGAGCCTCAGTTTCCACTTCTGTAAAACGGAAGCGATAGTACCTCTCCCAAGGGTTCGTCGTGAGGATTCACTGAGCTGGAGCATACGGAACACCTAGCACAGCGTCTGGCACCCCGTGGGTGCTCAAGGATCGGCTTTCCTCTCCTTTCCTATGCCCAGTGAAGCTCAAGGGTTTCCCCTATGTGGCCACCTGGGGGCGCCAAGGGATTGCTTACCCAGAATGATGGGGGTGGGGAGATGGCGATGAATCTGTCCAGCTGCTGGAAGGAGCTCACAGTGCAGAGCGGTTACAATAAAGGGTGACGAATGCCCTGGCGGGGGTGCGGGGTGGGGATGAGCATGGGGTCCAGCCTGGCTAAGGGAAGAATGGGGAAGACTCTGGAACAGTGGTGCCTGAGCATCGTGGAAAGGCTTAGGATAGTGTCCCTGGGGGAGCGAGCTGCAGGTGCAAAGGTAGGAGGCGAGAGTGCTGCTTGCAGTCGGGAAGGGAGCCAGCAGTTCTGAATGATAGGAAGGTGATGATGGAGGGGCAGGGAGATGGGGCAGAGATGAGGCCAGAGGTCACATGGCCTTGGGTGCCAGAACAAGGGGCTAAGGCTTTATGCTGAGGGCAGTGGGGAGCCATGGAGGATGTGAAATAGCAGTAGAAAGAGAAGTGGGGGCTGCTGGTGGGGACTGGCTGGGCAATGTCAGCCCAAGAAGGGGAGGACCCAGGAGGCCATTGCTGGGTGCAGAGGGTAACCAGGACGGTGGGCAGGTCTGGAAGATGCTGGGAGACTTGCGCATCTGGACGAAGGGCCTGATGTGATGTGGGGCTGAGGGAGGACCTGAGGAGCCTTGGGGTGGGGCAGGGGGGTGTCCTGGCCTGAGTATTGGGTGAATGGGAGGGTCTCCTCTGAGGTAGGAGCACAGGAGGAAGAGCAGGTTGGAGGATTTGGGGTATGGGAGGGTGGGCACAGAATTGGGTTCCAGTGGGACTAACCATGCCTTGGCCTCGCCCCCTCCCCACCACAGCTCCCATGCCCTCCCCAGGACGATGCTGGGTGCACCCCAGGGCCTTTCCCGACAGGGTCCTGCTGTGACCCTCAGATGTCTGGGGCCACCCAGGGGTGGTGACTCACATCCACTCCCCAACCCCGCCCACCTGGGTTTGGCCCTGGGCAACCCTGGGCTCAGTGGGTCCCCTGGTAACCCCCCTCCCCTCCTCTGCCTCACCCCTGTTCTCTAACCCCTCCCAGGCCCTGGCTCTTCCCCACTCTCTGCCTCAGTCTCTTACCCTGTCTCCTCCCATCCCACCACCAAGGGCCAGTAGCCCCACTTCAGCACCAAGATCAAGAGCTTAGCTCTGAGCCTGTTCATCTCCTAGCTCTGTGACTTTGGGCACATGACTTTGGCTCTCTGGGCTTCAGGGTCTTCATCTGTATGATGGGAATGCTAATAGTCCTGCCCTTGGTACCCTGATGTGAGGATTCAATGAGGTGATACCTCAGAAAGTTCTTGGTGCTGCCCTAGCACACAGTGGGCTCAAAAAATGTGTGTGTTGTGTTTGGGGACATGCAGTTAGCCATTAACGAGGACCATCTCCGTAACCCGCATCAGAGGCTGTGGAGTCGCTCTCTGAATGGGAGCTGGAGCGGCTGATGCGGAGCCCGGCACAGGTGTCTGGATACGAGGCGCTGGGAATGTATCAGTTGCTTCCCTGAGCCTCAGCTTCCTGGGCTTTACTGGGGTTCACGATCCTTGTATAAAAGAAGTGGGGCACCCCTGCTTGTATCCCTTTATGATGTGCCCCACCCCACAGCTCTGGCCCGCAGCTGAGCTGGAGCGGAAGCAGGGGGCCGGCCTGATGAGTAGAACCTTCCTTTGCCCCTTGGCCTGCCCGGGTTGTGGCAGAGCCCCCGTCAGCGGGAAGGGCTGGCCTCCGGGCTGGGTTTCAGCCCGGGTCCCCGCCCCACCCCTCCAGGCTCCAAGGTGGGGCTGGGGGAGGCCGAGGACGAATCTGGCCTCTGGGATCAAAGTGTCCAGTGCTGTTTCTCTTGTGCCCATGCCAGCTCTGTGCTCGTCCTGGGTTCTGAGGTGGGGAGGGCGAGCCAGGACACTGACCCGAGGCTGAAATTAGGGCTTGGGCGGGGGGCGCCGGGCTCCGGAAAGCACAGGACTCTGCTTAGAAATAACTCTGGTGGTGGAAACGGCAGCCAAAAGTTTCTCTGGACGCAGGAGGCAAGAGGCCTCCATGGAGGGACTTGGGTGCCGGGCTGACCCGGCAGCCGCGTCTCCCCTGCCTCAGAGCTGGGACCTGTCTCTCCAGGTCTCAGTTTCCTCACCCATAAAATGGAGGCAAAGCCCTACCTGTTGCTGTCAGGCCAAGAAGCTGTCATGGCCTCTAAGGGATGTGGCATAGACCCCATGCCCATAGGAGGGGTCCTCCCCGTCCCCCAGCAGCTGGGGCATCCCTGGACATCCATGGCTAACTCTAGGGCAACGTTGCCAAAGAGCCGGCCACAGGCCCGGGCCCGCCCAGTGCCAGGGGACTGGGACCTGGACATTCTCTGCTGCTCAGGCCACAGGGGGTACTTAACCAGGGACCCTGGAATGTGGAGGTCCCTCCCTCCTTCCCTGTACCCGCCCTGCCAAGGGGACAGTCAGGGACGGAGCCTCCTGAAATAACCAGATCTGGTTAGCAAGGCTAATTTTAAAAGCCACTGTGGCTGCCCCATAGGCCCTTCTGGGAAGCCATGAATGTCCCTGTGTTTGCCCCTGGGAGGCAGGGTGAGGGGAGAGCAGAGGGGCTGGGAGGACTCCCACCCCTGACCGCCAGTGCCGGAGACCCCAAGCTGCCTCCCAAGGCCTGCCCATCCAGGGCCCAGAGCCCTGGCCCAGTACAGGGGCTCAGGGGCCCAGCCTCTGCCCTGATCCGCTCAGAATGAACCCTGGTGGGCTCTCAGGATGCTCCACCCTCTGTACCGGTCTCCCTGAAGCCGTTCTGGGCAGGGAGCCTTAAGCTCTCTGTCTGTCTCTGTCTTGGCTATCTCCCACAGTCTCCATCTGCTTACTCTTTATGTCCCTTTATCTCTGTGTCTCTGCCTCTCTCTGTCTCTGACACTCGAGGTCCCTCTCTGCAGCTGTGACTCTATCCCCCTCTCTCTGGGTCCACCATGCAGGAGGCCCCCGCAGCCTTCTGACAGTCTGTAGGCTGGACTGTGCAAGCCAGGTAAGGGGTGAGGGTCCACCTGGGAGCTGGGGCTGCAGGTGGGTCCTGGTGGGGGAGGACAGTAGGCCTGGGGACCGACAGGAGCTGTAAGTGGGCAGGCAGGGGCTGTGTCATGACCTGGGCCATCCATCCAGGCCAGGTGCGAGCAGAAGAATTGAGCTCCAGGGGTAGGGTGGCCAGATTTAGCAAGTAGAAACACACAGAGCCCAGTTAAACTTGAATTTCAGATAAACAAGGGATGATTTTTAGTTTAAGTATACCTCATGCAATGTTTGGGACATACTTAAACTAAAAATCATCCCTTGTTTATCTGAAATTCAAGTTTGACTGGACATCCTATGTTTTATCTGGCAGCCCTATCGGGGAGGCTCTAAGAATGAGAGGAGAAACCTGCTCTTAGGAGCAGCAGGTTCTATAGACCGAGGGAGCCCCCGCCTGGCGGGGATGTCACAGCCATGCCTGGGGGAAATCCCTGTCCGATGTGGGAGGAACAGCTCCTGCCCACAGGGAGCCTTCAGTTTTCTGGGGTGGGGCCAGTCCTCAGGAGCTTGGCTGGCGGGGTGCGGTGCACGTGATACACAGACACCAGTTACCTCCTCAGGGGAACCACAGACATGAGAAGGGAGGGTCTCTCCTGAGCCCCGGTGCCTCATCCAGGGCCTGGCACACAGTAAGGGCTTCATAAATATTTGTTGAATGAATGAAGAATTCTCCCAACCCATGCCCACAGCAGTGGGGTGGTGCCTGGCCAGCAGGGGCTCCAGCACCCTACCTGCCCCTCCCAAGCTCCTTGGATCCAACGGGTGTGTGCACCGCCCTCACCCCAGGGGCTCCCCAAAGTGAGCTGTGGAGGGGGAGGAGCAGGGCAGAGGGCATAGAGAGATGATGCCAGCTTTTCTCCTACCCCACCCTCACCCCAGACCCCGATCCCAACTCGAAGTCCAGCCCGGGCAAGCATGCAGGTCGGGCTGGGAGCTAGGGCAGGGTGGCCGCTGGCTTCTGGCACTGGGGGCTTTTGGGGACTAAGGTAGGGGAGCAGGCCAAAGAGGTGCTGATCAGTGCTCCTTAGGGAGACATTTGGACAGCTGGGAGATTCCTGGGACCCAGAAACTTGAGGACACTTGTTTCTGGGGAGGTAAGATTTGGATCTTTTCCTGAAGTGCATTGATCTCAGGGGTCTTCCTGAAGGGGCCAACTAGGGAGAGGCCTGTGGTTCTCCCACACCTCCCCCAGGACAGAGTCCCTTAAACAGCCTTTTTGTTCATTCATTCATACATTCATTCACTTATTCACTTGCTGATCCCTCCCTCACTGCCGCCATTCTCTGGGATGACCCGGCTCCAGGCCAGGTGATAAAGGACTGCAGCATCTCTTCTGGTCTCAGTAGGAACATACCAGTTCCAGTGCTGGCCCTGCCACTGGCTCCCCGTGTGACCTTGGGCAAGTCACTGACCACTTTGAACCTCAGTTTCCCCATCCCTACAATGGGGATAACGCTAGCAGCTCCCTCCTGGGCTACTGTGAAGGGTACGAGATGATGCCAGCCCTCCGTGAGAGAGCTTCAGAGGGGAAGCCACCATGATTATTGTTGTTATTATTATTATCAGTATCATTTTTTAAAATTTTATTTATTTTATTTATTTTTGGCTGCATTGGGTCTTCGTTGCTGCGCGCGGGCTTCCTCTAGTTGCGGCGAGTGGGGGCTACTCTTCTTTGCGGTGCGTGGGCTTCTCACTGCGGTGGCTTCTCTTTGTTGCGGAGCACGGGCTCTAGGCACCCAGGCTTCAGTAGTTGTGGCTCACGGGCTCAGTAGTTGTGGCTCTTGGGCTCTAGAGTGCAGGCTCAGTAGTTGTGGCGCACGGGCTTAGTTGCTCCGCAGTATGTGAGAACTTCCCGGACCAGGGCTCGAACCCGTGTCCCCTGCATTGGCAGGCGGATTCTTAACCACTGCGCCACCAGGGAAGCCCCATATTATCAGTATCATTTTGAGGCTCTGTGGGTTGGGCAGGGAGTGGCTGGCCCCAAGGCCCAGGCCCCATGGCCAGTGTCACACTGAGCCATCCCGATAGGCCCGCTTCCTCTCGGTGCTTCAGCCATCTTGGCCCCCATCCCTCTTTTTCAAGGCATGTCGGCTCCTTCAAGGTGCCTCTGGCTTCTAGATCAGCAAGAAATCCTTCAGAGAAAAGTTAAAGCTGGGGCAGAGCTTGGAGCGGCCATCCGGTGGCAGGGCTTGGGCCTGGTCCCCCAACCTGCAGTGTGAGCTGGAGCCGGTCCCTCCCGCTCGGGCCTGGTTTCCCCAGTTGTACAGCGAGGGGGCGGGGCTGGACGTCCTGCCACGGCCTGGACGGGGCCCTCTGTGTGTCATCCTGTTAGTAACGGGTTAGCTCGGAGCCTATAATCACATCTGCCCTGGGAAGAACTAACAGCGTCTCTGTAAATTGAGCTCTAATTGCGGCTTTTAGTGGAGTCAGCTGCTCCCCCATGCCCCGCCCTGCCCACTGCTCTGAATCAGCGAGGTCGTCCCAGCCTGCCCTGCCAGGCCCAGGAATCCCCCAGGATTGTTCTGGCTCCCACTGAGCCAGCGATGGGTCAGGGACTAATGTCCTTCCAGGACCTACTGTGCACGAGGCTCTGAGCCGGGTGCTTTCCATGCAGTGGACTCCAGGTCATGTGACTACAGCTCTGGGAGGCAGGGGCTACTGGGGCTGTTTTTGCAGAAGGGGAAACTGAGGCACAGGGCAGCGAAGTCACTTGTCCAAGGCCACTCAGCTAGGATGTGGCAGAGTCTGGATATAAACCTAGATCTGTCTGATTCCGAGGCTTTGTTCCCGGCCTGAGGCGGAGGAGACACGCCCCACCCCTCCCAGGGGCTCCGAGACCCCCAGCTGATGCTTCTTCCCCACTGGTGTTTGCTGACGAGGCCAGAGGCAGCCCCCCTCCTCAGGCGGGGCGCAGGCCTGTGGTTTCCCTGTTTGTTCTGGAGGTCCCAGCCGCTTCCCCAAGGAGACAGCTAGTGGTTCCCAGGCCACAGCCCCTTGGGCGGAGCCAGACCGCGACAGGCCGGCCTGGGAACACTGCCCGCCAGCCCCACTGGGCTCCACCAGGCCCTGGCGCTGGGTGGTCTGGGCAGGGGCCGGGGAGGGCCTCGATCCTGGCCACGGGGCAGGAGCCACAACTGGTGCCAGACTCGAGGCTGCCCTGCCAGAGACCTGGAAGGGTCCTGAGGCCGGGGATGGCTAAACTGGGGCAAACATTGCCCTGGGGGGGAGCCCAGGAGGGAAGGCCCCAGGCCCCAGTTCTCTCTGAGGACCTCAAGAGAAACATCCACCCCCTTCAGGATCGTCATTGTTGGGTGGCTGCAACTCAACCATTGAGTTGGTTCAGACAGGAACCCTCCTTAGAGGCTGGTGGAGAAGCCAGGGTTGGCAGGCAGAAGACCTAGCATCTAGCCCTGCCCTCCTCTGGACCTCAGTTTCTCCATCTGTACAATGGGCAGGGGTCAGGACTCCATGCTCGACCAGGGCTCCGCCAGCTGGGCAGGCTGTGGTTGTGGGGTGGGCAGCCCAGGCTGGAAGGATCTCAGTTGTTCCCAAAGTCATTTTCAGGGGCTTCTTGTTGTCCCCACCCCCAAGTCTTATAGCCCCCGCCCACACCTCTGACAAAGCCCCCTCTGTTCCCCTCTCCCAGGTGACTGCCTGATGGAATGGAAAGAGCTCCCATGGGTTTTGGAGTCTGACAGAGCCCAGTTCAAATCCTGGCCACTGGCTCTCTGTGATCTTGGGCATGTTTCATCCTCTCCCTCCCCCATAGCTTTAAATGCCATTGTGACGCTTATCCTCCTATCTCCGGCCTGGGCTCCTCGCCTGAACTCCAGACTCTTTCCCAACTACCTACCAGCATGTCCACTCCAAAGTCCAATGGGCATCTCCAAGCTAACGTGATCCAAACCAACTCTCTATTTTCTCCCCAAATCTGCTCCCCCGTATGCATAAATGGCATTCCACCCAGATGCTCAGACCCCAAACTGAAGGGGAATCCCTGCTTCCGCTGTTTCCTCCTCTCCCTGCATTCAGCCCGTCAGCAAGCCCGGCTGGCTTTAACTCCCAAATGTGTCTGGGATGAAGCCCCTTCCCACCACACTTAGCTGGTCCAAGCCATCACCACCTCCACTCCCAGCAACAGAAAATCCTCCAGACTGCCCTCCGGCATCTTCTCCTGGCGTTCCTGATCCCTGCATGGCAGCCAGAGCAATCTTTCCATAAGCTGGTCTGTGTCGCTCCCTGCATCTAACCTTCCCGTGTGACAGAAGAAGACGCAGGTGCCTATCGTGCCCCACGCGACGCAGCTCCCGTCCACCACTCCCCCTCATCCCATCCACTGTCTCCCCTTTCTCTGGGCTCCAGCCACGTTGGTTATTTCTGTCCCTCAAACATATTAAGAGTATTCCTGCCCCAGGGTCTTTGCACTTGCTTTATTCTACTTGGAATAATCTTTCCTCCAGCTCTTTGAAAGGCCACCTTCTTACCGACTGTGTCTCAAACCAAGTGTCACCTCCTCAGACAAGTCCTCCCTGCCCACCAGCTACAGCAGGGCCCCCAGTCACTCTCTGGACCTTGGTTTTCTTATTTGTAAAATGGGGCCAGTGCCAGTGCCCTACCTAAGAGGGTGGAAAGAGATGGTTGGCGGGGAGGGGGGTGCTGAAATGCCAGCGTGAGGCAGGCACTGGGCTCCTCTCTCACTGGCACCCACAGTCCCAAGGCATGGCTGACCCTGAGCTGGCTGGACCCAGGGTCAGGAGACTGGGAGAACCCTTTGCCAGAGGTGGAAGCTGGGCTCCTCTGCCCGTTTTACTGTGTGACTTCAACTTGGTCTCTGACCCTCTCTGGGCTACCTTCCTCCCTGGCCTGCAGAAGCCAACTCTAGCCCTGAGCTTTGTCTGGGCGACAATGGAAAGAGGTCTGTCTCCAGGAGATCCCTCAGGAGTGGAGGGATCAGGGCAAAAGGCCCATCCAGCACTGAACCTTGCCTTGAGGTTGGATGTTAGGACAGCACCTGTTCATACCCTGAGAACAGGCAGCAGCTGCTCAGGCCTTAGCCCTGGAAGGGCTCTGGGAGAAGAGGGAATGATCACACCTTGAGCCTGTCCATATCCTGCCCCAGAGCCCTCTTCTCATCCTGACCCAGCCCCCTGTCCTCAGGGCACAGCCTCTTAGCTACCACTGTTCCCCAACCAGGTCACCTGAGTGGGCAGGAGGCTGATTACAGGGCCCTCAGCCAGAGTGTTGAAGCCCAGCCTGACCTCAGAGACCCTGGGGCCACCCGCCCTGGCCTGGGCAGGGGGAGGGAGGGGGAGGGAGGGGGAGGCAGGGGCTCTGCCCGAGGCTGCTGGGCACTCCCCACCGGGACAAGGGCAAAGGCCCAAGAGGTCAGGATCTCCTGACTGACTCCGGCAGCCCTGCTCCCTCGAACCTTTGCAGAGTTACAATCCCGCCTCCTCCTTTCTGCTCCGCATCCTGCCCGGTGCATGATTAGGTCCCGCACTCTGCAGCCACCCTGCCTGCCTTCGCGTCCTTCTCCACATCCTGTTAGTTGTGGGACTTCACATAAGTTATCAAATTTCTCTCTACTTCCTTTTCCTCATCTGTAAACCAGAGACAGTAACAGTCCCTGCCCTCTGAGAGCAGTTGGGCGGATAAACGAGTTAAGTGCGCTGTGAAGCACTAGGAAGAGCGCTGGCCCTCAGGGAGCGCCACGGAAATGTTCACGACTGTGCCTGTAGCCAGTGTTTCCACCACCTCAGCGATTCTAAGCCTCGGTTCCAGTGCGCAGGAGGGAGAGCCAGCACTGGCCGGTGGCGGCCCCCTGCCCCGCCTGCCCCTGCTGGGCTGGTGGGTCATGTGCGTGTCCCCCATCCTGAGGTTGCGGGCAGATGGCTGAGGAGCCAGAAAAGAGCCTGGAGCCATGATCAAGACAGCATCACAAGGAGGCCCCAGGAAGCCACACAGGAACTCGGAAGCCCAAATCCTCTTCTGAGAACTTAATCCCCCACCCCACCCCCAGATCGGCTGGTACTAGATCTTGGTGGGAGGTCTCGGGGTTAGCCACCAGGGCTAATTATAAACGCTGCTGCTTTGGGGATCTCACTACCTGATTGAAGGGCTTCTGTGGCTGATGGGGCTGGGGTTGTTTTCCTTGGAGAGATTAGCGCCTCGGAGGGGGTTGGAGGAGGTGGACTGGGGGTCAGGCAGACCTGGGTTCAACTTGCAGCTGTCACTTACAAGCCATGGAACAGGTCCCTGTGCCCTGCCAAGCCTCAACTTTCTAATCTGTAAAATGGGGATGATATTGTCCAGCTCACAGGATGGTGGTGGGGTATGTGGATGTGTCTAGCATCTGGGGATGCTACAAACCATCCTACAACTTCATGGCCATGTCTTGGGTGCTTAGTAGGGTGTACGGTGCATTGTAGGTCCCCTGCTCCCTCCTGCCTTCAATCTCAGAGCAGTAAGTTTGCTGACAATCTATCCACTTACATGCTGGTCCAGTTTCCTTCTTTACAAACAGGACTGAGACTCTCAGGCACAGGTTTGGGGACTGCTTCCTCCTCCCCATCTCCATGACCCCAGCTTCCCTTGCCTGGCCTCTTGCAGCAGACTCCTTGTTGGTCTCCCAGCCTCTAATTCTTCTCAAAGCTGCCCTCAAAGCTGGCAGCCAAGATGATCTTTCAAAAATGATGCTCACGCCCGAGCTCCAGAGTCTTCCATGGCTCCCCAGGGTCTTCAAGGTCAACCCCCAGCTTCTTGGAATGGCATTTGAGGCCCTCCTGCCCATCTTTCCCACAACGTTTCCTCTGAATTCCCCCTCTGTAGCCTCATGCCTGCCTCAGTCCTCCTCGCCTTGTCAAGCCCCAGTTCATTCTTTGCCTTCTGTCTCTGTGCCCACCCCACTTGTGCCCCCAGCTGGTTAGGTGCCCCCTCCATGCCCCCACAGTTCCTTGCCTCCCCACAGCCCTGGGATTCCCTCTGGTGGTCTCTGCCATGAGACATGAACTTCCTGAGGACAGAGCCTTGGGCCTGTTCGCAGTTGTCTCCCAGGCGTGGCCCAGGCTGTGGCCCAGAATAAGGCAGGGGCCACAAGCTCAGTTTCCGCAACGACCAGACAGGTAACACCAGTCCAGAGGGGCTTTGCATAAGGGTACAGGGAACCCTGGGGACTGAGGCAAACAGGAGAGGTACCCCCAAGATGGGCAGCCGTCTCTCGGCTCCAGCTGACTGCTGCCCTGCAGAAATGTGGGGCAGTGCCAGCACACTTTCCAATTTTTCAAAAAAAGCCAGAAATTCAAATCTTTTGTGCAAGTTCCCAATGTTCTGAAACACTGTGAAGATACTCAGTGACATCTGGGGAGCACGTGAGTTGGAAGGTGCCCTGAGCATAAGCTGAAGACAAGAAGCTGAAGCTGAGACAAGACAACCCAAGCTTCCTACACCCCTTCCTTTCTGTGGAGCAAAGCTTCTCACTGTTGAGTGGGATGGAGGGCAGCGATTGTGTCCCCTAGAAATCTAGTGAGGAGGGGCTGGGCATGTTGCTAACCATCCTACAGTGCACAGGACAGTCCTCACAACAGAGAAGCACCCAGCCCCAAGTGCCGGTAGTGCCGCGGTAGAGAACCTGCTAGAGTTGTTGGTGGGAAACAGCCACTCAACTGAAGACTACATTTCCCAGCCTCCTTTGCATTTGATGGGATCATGTGACTAGTTCTCACCAATGTACTGTGAGTAGAAGGGACATGTGTTACTTCCAGGAAGAAGTGGTTAAAAAGTGGGTCCCTCCCACCCCCCTCATTGATGAGCTGGTCAGATAGACGTTCTGGTTAGATAGAACATCTGGAACTTAGAGGACAGCAGAGCCACATAGTGGAAAGAACCTGGGTCCCAGGCACCTGACCAGAGGCACCACCAGATGTTTGAGATAGAAATAAACTCTTACTGTGTTAAGTTCTAGATTTCTCTTTAACAGAAGACAGGGTTATCTGGATGACTAGAAGAGGATTTGTCAGCTTAGCTTCAGTCTTCCTCCCTGAGAAAGCATCTTACTGTCACCCTTAGCCTCTAGTTCTGCGGGTGGATGGGTGGACCTGGGACCTCTGCCTGGACCCCTGGCCTGGATTAGGACTCAGAGCCACCAACAGTTAGAATAAAGGGGTGATGAGTGACGTGAAGGTGTGGGGCCCAGCCTGGGTGAGGGAGGCATGGGGAAGACTCTGGAGCAGTGGCGCCTGAGCATCCTTGGTTATTCTTGAAGCAGACATCAGTCCACAGCCTGGACTCACGGCAGGAGGAGCTCCTTGTTTCTCACGGGATCCTAAAGGCTCAGTATGTGTTCAGCATGGTGCTGGGACTGTACATTCAGATGCAGGAATGGAACATCAGCAAAGTTAAAGAACTCTCCTGAGTTCATAGAAACGAGAAAGCGATGGAGCAGAGACAGGAACCCCTATCTCTCTGACTCACAGCCCATGCTTTTGAACCCCATCCCAAAGTTTAACAGATATGATGGTGCTTTGTTTGTATCCTTTGAGCATTTACTGTTCTAGCACATGCTTGGGAGCTTTGTCTCAGCCCTTCCAGGGGCAGGTTGGAAGGGCCAGGGTGTTCATTTTCCTGGGAGCAGCGCTTAGCCAATGAGGGATTAGAGCTAGAGAATAAATACCCCTGCTCCCTCGCCCCACAGCGGGATAACTCTGAGATACATCTTCTACACAGTCTCCTGGAGGCCCACAGTGGGACTGAGCCCTAGTTGTCCAGAATGGTAACCTGCTTAATAACATATCCTTCCCTTTCCCAGCTGGCTTCCCCACTCTGCCTGGTGCTTTCTGGGTTCCTTTTATAAACTACTTGTACTCAGATCCTTGTCTCAGAGTCTGCCTCAGGAAAACCCAACCTAAGACACAAAGTATGGTTTGCATACCCCAGAGACATGTAAATTGATTTTGGGTGGTACTGGAGAACTTTTTTTTTTTTTTTAATTTTTATTTATTTTTGGCTGCGTTGGGTCTTCGTTGCTGCACATGGGCTTTCTCTAGTTGTGGCGAGCAGGGGCTACTCTTTGTTGTGGTGCGTAGGCTTCTCATTGCAGTGGCTTCTCTTGTTGAGGAACACAGGCTCTAGGCGTGCGGGCTTCAGTAGTTGTGGCTCGCAGGCTCAGTAGTTGTGGCTCACGGGCTCTAGAGCGCAGGCTCAGTAGTTGTGGTGCACGGGCTTAGTTGCGCCACGGCATGTGGGATCTTTCCGGACCAGGGCTCGAACCTGTGTCTCCTGCATTGGCAGGCAGTTTCTTAACCACTGTGCCACCAGGGAAGTCCCTGGCAAACTTTTAAAAACAGACTGCTTAAATGTGAATTTAAAGAAGTGTTTAGGGGGACTCCCCTGGTGGTCCAGGGGTAAAGACTCCGTGCTCCCAGTGCAGGGGACGTGGGTTTGATCCCTGGTCAGAGAACTAGATCCCGCATGTATGCCGCAACTAAGAGTTTGCATGCCCCAACTAAGAAGCCCACATGCCACAACTAAGGATCCTGCATGCCTCCAACTAAGACCCGGTGCAGCCAAAATAAATTTTAAAAAAAGAAAAAAATAACTGTTTAGGAAATGATAGTACAGAGATATGACAAAAATTATGAAGATGGTATGAGAATAACAAATGAAAATGCTGTAATGTACAGTGAAGATGAGGTCTCTGTCCTGGCAAGAATGTAGGCATGTAGTTTAATTTGTTATCCCAGCATCAGCTCGGCTGTGCTTCCCTTTTTGCCAGGACTGCTAGGAAACTCAAAGAGAAATCTACGCAGCTGCATTTTCATTCTTGAAGGATGTCTGCTTCTGACATACAATTTCTCATCTTTCCAAGTTCATATTTAACTGGCCCCTGTTATGAGTCATTAGTACTGGCTGCCTCAGAGCCTGGTTGGCAGGAGGTTGGAAATGCATTATAAATAAATAAAGGGTGTCATTAAGTATGGGAACTTTGTAATCAAATTCCAGCTCCACAACTTGAGGGACCTTGGGCACTCACATCACCTCCTGCACCCTTGGCTTCATCATCTATAAATGTGGATGATGGAGGCCTACTTCCTAGTGAGGATTAAATGAACTGAATGCATACAAGCATCAAGCACAGAGATTGGCAGATGGTAAATGATCAATGTTAATTGTTAGGATTAGTATCATTATTGGGACTTTGATTCTAAATGAGGAAAGAGGAGCAAACTTGGGGAACTCTGTATACCCCCAATATCAGGTGTAATCTTGAGTCTGGTACCCAGGCTTGACAATCAGGAATGGAAAAATCACAATCATCTAGGCTGAAGCTCTGTGGGGGCAACCACTAAATTCTTAGGACCTAGTACAGTGCCTGGCTCATACTCAATGCTTATTGAGTGAATGAATGGAGGAACAGCTACAATGGGCCAGGGTGGGCAGTTGTTTGTGGGCGCCATGCAGCAAGGGTGTCCCAGGGCCCTTGAAGGCCTTCCTGCCGTGGGTTTCAGGGCACAGAGGCAGTCTTCTTTAATCCTCATGGCAACCCCAGAGTGGACTGTCTCCCATTTTACAGATAAGAAAATGGAGAGGCAGAGACACAAAGGACTTTGTCCAAAGTCGCCCAGGTAATGAGCGGTGAAGTCCCCAGGTCAGCAGGAGACCCCCTTTCTCCCCGTCCAACCCCACCTGTGCTCCTGGGCCCCGAGTCCAGTGCTTCCCAGAGAAATGATCTTATTTCAGTCTCTTCCTCACTGACCACAAAGACTCAGTCCTGTCCTCAGAAATATTTGGAAAGTTTTATTTAAATGTTTTGTGTTCCCTTTTAACCAACATCAAAAAGAGAAAAATTCTTGGCTGTTCCCAACAGGAGAGCCACTTCAGAGAGGAGCATGTGTGTTCAGAGCTGGGAAGCGTCTGCTTTGCCAGGCTGCTCTTCCCAGCCTGGGCCACCCTGGGCTGGACGGCCAGTCCCAGGAGCTGACTTCCTGGGAGCCCCAGGCGGCCTTGGAATGAGTGAGTGAGCAAACCCCCATCCCGAGGAGGAGGACCTGGTCTCCCCTGCAGTTAGGACTGGGCTTGGGGACAGCGACATGAGCCTGGTAGGGCCTGGTGGGTTCCAGAGGGAAGGAGAGGGGAGTGGGAGGGTCAGATCCGGAATGTTCCGTAGAAGCTCCAAGGCCTCTGGGTCTGGAGAAATAATACGTCTGCTAGAAAAATAAGATGCTTTGAGAAGTTCTGCAGTCTATGTTCTCTGCCTGCGCAAGAGAAACCAACCCTGTTGGCCAAAGGGGCAGCGGGTGGGGGCAGAGGCTGGAGGCCAGCAACTGGTGGAGATTTCCAGAGGGGAGCGAGGTGGCAGCAGAGAGACTTTGGTTTCCTGGGTCCCCTTTCTGGCAGCTGCAGAGGCTGTGGAGGCCTCTGCCTCCCGCCCCTTGAGGTGTGGGCTGCCGGGGAGTGGGCAGCACTGGGAGAGGGAGGCCAGCCATCTGTCATGGGCTGGTCGATGCCCAGGCCCTGGGCCCTCAGAACAGGATGCCCAGGGGGAGCAGGGCCAGCAGGAACAGCAGAGGGCCTGGGGAGGGGCTGCCTGACAAGCTGGTGGAGGCACAGTGGTCGCGGTTGGCACCGATGCAGGCTGCGTAAGCCATCACGTGGGGGATGTAGTTCTGCTCGTGGACGCCGTGCAGCAGGTGTGCCATGGGGCCCTTGGCGAAGACGGCTACGTCCTCCCCGCCGTGGGTCTCGTGGCGCAGGGGCACGGCGGACTGTGCCTGGTAGTTGTCGTGAGCTGCGGGCCAGAAGAAACACTTGCTGAGAGCCTACCAGGGGCCTGGCACTATGCAGTAGCTTCCCCGTGCCCCTTCCAGGTTGGCTTGAATGCCCCCATTTTATAGAAGAGGAAACTGAGGCTCACTGCAGGGAAGTCATTTCACACCAGGCCACAGGATTTGGGCCTGAGTCTGTTCTGACACAGAAGCCTGCACTCTCAACCCCCAGACCTCATCCGGGCCGTCTGGATTAGAAGGGAAGAGTCAACCCAGGAGAGCCTCTTACCATCAGCTGTGCCATTAGGCCCCCAGGGACCCCTGGGGACATCATGAACAAACACCTAACAATATGGAATTGGATAAGCAGACTGGGAAGGCTCACACACTGGAGTATTATACAGCCAGTAAAAACAGTGTAACATAGCAAGCACCTGCACGTGCCAGGCAACACGCTAAGCTCATCAGATCTATCTAGTCCTTCAGACAACCTTAGGAGGTAGATATGGAGGAAACGGAAGCTGAGAAAGTTTAAGTTATGTGCCCAAGGTCACAGAGCTGGTAGATTTTAGGAGGGGATTCAAATTAAGGTTGTTCTGACTCAAGTCCTGGCTATTCTGAGACACACACCCCCAGCCTTAACTACAGGACTACACTGTTTCCAAGCTCATCCCTAAGGGGGTGCCCTGTCCCCTCCCAGCTCTGGGCCTTGCAGTCTTACCGTAGTCCACCATGGAGACATTCTCTCGCTCACCGCCCACCACCTTGTAGCCAGGCCCGTTGCCGTACAGGATGGCAGTGAAAGGCTTCTTGTCTGTGTCACTCAGCATGGGGGCCAGACCTGCACAGGGAGGCACTGGTCCAGGGATCATGTTGGAGTATAGTCCCCAGCCCCCAGCTTGGCAACCCCTGGGTCCCCTTTCAAGGAAGCCACCTTCCAAACCCAATTTATTTCCAACCAGCCATCCTTCAGTTTTCACTGTGCCCACATCCTCCCATCTGTTGGTCTGTCCGTCCATCCTTCCATCCATCCTCTCCTCTCCCCTGTCCATTAATCCATCCTCCCTCTCATTTTTCTACCCATCCATCATCCAGGTGGCCACCCATACACCCATCCAGGCATCACTTCACTCCATCCCCCATCCTGTGTTCCCCCACCTGTCAGTGACTTCTCCTCCCTACCCAATTCTGAGTCTCACATGTGCCAGGCCCTGGGCTTGCCAGGTCTCCCACCTGACTCCTGCTCCCAGAGGGCAGACCCTGGGAGTGTCCAGTGCCCACCCCAATGGAGGCCCACTTACCAAAAATAGAGTTGCCACGGGGGGTGTATCCGCCAAAGGTAAAGACGTGGGAGTGGTCGGCAGTGACAACGGTCAGCGTGTCTTCCACGGAGGTCATGGTGCCTGCCTGCCCGATTGCCCGGTCCATCTCCACCGCCTCGTGCAGTGCCTGCTTGGCTTTGCCCTCGTGGTGCCCATGGTCAATCCTTCCCCCTTGGGACACCAAGGCAAAGGCCTCCAGTGAGGGGGCGGGGAAGGAGATCTGACCCCCAATTCCCATCCCGTGACGGCCAGGGGACTCCCCTGGGCCAGGCACCACACCAGGCATTTGACGCAGCCATTCGACCTTCACAGCACCTCAGAAGGTGAGTTGTTGGACCACAGGCCCACGCATGGAGAGTGCAAAGCCAGGGTTTAAAGCAGACCCACCACCCCACTCTGCTCCCAGCACTGCTTCTTCAGCTGCTCGGTATCCCTGAAGACCTCGGAGAGGTAGGGAAGGGACCCAACATGCCTGAATGGCTACTAGATGCCAGGCAGCTAGGTGCCAGGCATAAGCTGACGTCTCGTTTCCCCTTCACAACAACCGTGGGCAGAGATGGGTACGATTAGCCCCGTTTACAGATGGAGCAGCTGAGGCCGGGAGTGGAAAGTGATGTGTCCAAGGTGGGATCTGCTGGGATTTGAATTCAGGTGTGACTCACTGGAAAGCCCTGTTTTTCCATCTCCACTTTGAATACATCCCCTCTGAGGGTAAAGCACGCTCCTAAAGGGGAAAAGCCCTCCATGCCTGGGCAGTGCCTACGGCAGCCTTCCATAAAGGCCTGGGGAAGCCTGCACCTCATGCCACCTCCCCCAGATGAGCACAGGAGGCCTGGAGTTAAGCCTGGCTTAAAGGTCACAGCTAAGGCTGTGTGATTTCAGAGAACACCTTCCATCTCTAACAGAAAGACAATGCCTGGTGGGCACTCCCAACTCTGAGGGTCCTGAGCCTGGGCGCCCGGCCGCCCTCCTTCCTGCTAGCCTGGGCCTCACCACTGCGGCCCGGCAGGCTGGCAGGGTGGGTCCCTCCTTTGTTGTGGCTCTGGGAGCAGCTGGTCTGGCGGGCCCAGTCTTGGCCCCGCTCACAAAGAGGACCGCTCCCGGGGGAGCCCGTGCTCACCACCACTGGTTCCTGCCTGGTTCTTCGGCATCAGAGGCCCGTTCAGGGCCAGGCCAAGACCGCCGTGCTTGAGTGGGAACCCCGGGGCTTGGCAAGAAAGCCGCCGAGTTGGGCTGGCGCCCGCTGGCCTCTGAAGGGCGGAGGGGCCTGAGCGTGTGCGTATGTGTGGTGAGAGGATGTGTGCAAATACGTCCGTTGTGTGGGTCCATTTAGAACATGGAAGACAATAGTTGTTAGAACCTTGGAAGATTCCAGAAACTTTATCATTTCCTCTCACTTCCTATTGTGATTGACTTAGCTACTGTGTAATCATAATAATGATAATAATAGAAGCATCAAGGATTTATTCTCTTTTGGGCCCTGTTCCAAGTACATTATGTCTCTGAACGCAATGGATGCTAATAACCGTTCTTGGAGAGGGGGACTATTTTTGGCCTCATTTTACAGAAATGTACAGGTAGAGGTCACAGAGCCAGTGGGCGGCAGCATCAGGACAACGACTCCAGGGCCTCACAACAGTGCTGGGAAACCCCAGGAATGTCGGCATACAGCACCCCTGCCTCCTGAAGGGTCTGGCTCTCCCAACCCAGGGGACCCCAGGATATACCAGGGTCCGCCCTGGGCCTTCTCCTCTCTGACCTTGTTCCCACACGGGCCCAGTAACATCAGAGGTCTGCTGTCCAGCTGCGAGGGTTCCTGCAGACCGATGGGCATCTACAGAGGAGGACCCTGGGCCGGCGTCCTTGGGCCCAGCCAGGCAGCTGCTAAGAGCACATTTGTCTACTGGGGCCTGCTGATTTGTCTTTTGGGAGGAGTGAAGCTGAGGGGCCTGCACACCCCTCCAGAGCCAGGCCTTGGGGAGGTATTTCCAAAAGGAAGAAACTTGCCTCCTCTCTCAGGAAGCCTTCCTGGACTAGTAAGCCAGATGTGCCATCTCCACGCCCAGAGGAGAGCTGCTTGTTGGGCTGGGAACTTCAGCACCGCCCCCTTTTCCCCCCTCCCTCCACAACCCATCTCCCTAAAGGAATCTCCCTGCTCATCCCCAAACTGGACAGTTCTGAGAGCTGGACCGCCCTACCCCTGAACCCATCTGGAAGCTCCCAGGGAAGTGGCCCTGCAGTCAGGCCCTGGACCCCTACCTTCCACCAGCAAGAAGAAGCCTTTGGGGTTCTTGCTCAGGATCTTAATGGCCATCTCCACCATCTCGGAGAGTGAAGGGTCAGTCACGTTGTTCCTGTTGAGCTCATACTGCATGTCCCCTGGCTCAAAGAGACCTGAGGAGGACCCGGGAGGATGTGGGTGTCTCAGGGGGCACAGGCTCCCCACACACAGCTTGGGGGTAAAGTGGGGGGATGGAAGCTCATCGGGGTGGCTCTTGCGGGCCTGACTTGTGCCAGGTGCTTTGGGCGCGCTTCCTCCTTTCATCTTCTTAGTCACGCCATGGTGAGAGGGACCACCGTGTCCATTTCACAGAGGAGGAGGCTGAGCCTCAGGTGTTCAGTACCTTGCTATTTTCAGCTGCTAAGTGGGAGACCTGGGATTCCAATCCATCAGCCCACCCTGAGCCCATAGAGCCCTGGACATGGCAGAGGACTGTGTCCTGGCCTCAACAAGGCAGCCTGGGTGTGTATTTACATGTGATTTACAGGTCAGGCTTGAAGGGCTCAGTGCCCTGTGCAGTGAAACAGAAGAAGGGTTGGGGTCACTGTCCCTTCTGTTCTGAGCTCGGTTTTTTCCCTTGTGAAGTAAGGAGAGTGATCCATTTCTTACCCATGTCACAAGATTCCACAAGTACTGGGTTGGTGTTTCCAGTCCTGGTTGTCCTTCCAGAACACCTTGCCCTTCCATGAGTGCATGCAGCCAAGCAAGAGCTCCAATTAACAGAGTGCTTACTCTGTGCCACACGCTGTCCTATGTGCTTTGGAAGCACTTATGCACCAGCCTCTGAGATGGCACCCAATAATCCTCCCTCCTGGAATTCATGCCCATGTGTGCCCCTCCCTCACTGACTAGGGCTAGCCGCTGTATCCAACAGAACACTGTAGAAATGATGGTGTGTGACTTCCAGGCCAGGGCATAACACACTGTGGCCTCGGCCTTGCATACTCTTACATTTCTGGGGGAAGCCAGCCGCCATGTTGTAAGGACACTCAAGCAACTCAATGGAGAGATTCATGTGGCAAGGAGCTGAGGCCTCCTGCCAACAGCCTGCACCAAGTTATGAGCCATATGAGTGGGCCACCTCGGAAGCCCCAGCCCCAGACAAGCCTTCAGATGACTGCAACCTCACGAGAGACCCAGCTAAATCACTCCCAAACTCCTGACCCAGAGAAACTGTGAAGGAATAAATTGTTCAACAATCATTATAAATAAAACAACTTTACAGTTGTTTTAAACTGTAAAGTTTTGGGATAATGTGTTATGCAGCAACAGGTAACTTATATATTAGCTCACTTAATCCTCATGACAACCCTGAGGTAGGCCCTATTGTTATCCCCATTTTACGGAGGATTCATTATCCTTATTTTATAGAAAACTGTGGCACAGAGAGGAGAAATCACTTGCCCAAGGTTGCACAGCTCATGGGTGGTAGGAGCTGGATTTGAACCCAGCACTCTGGCTCTAAGATCCATGAACAGAACTTTCTTGCTCCATGGGTACATGCATGACTCTACACAGCCAGTGTGGGGTATGGGGTGTGTGCTGTGTGACCCAGGCAAGTAGAGAGCTGTGTGTGTATCTGAGGGATCCTCCAGGTACCCAGCTCTAAGCCATAATTTCCAGTGACACACCCAGGACCCAGGGGCTGTGTTCCTTGAGAAAGATTTGCAGGAGGTTTTGCCACCACTTGCTTGGCCCAATAGCCAGAAGGGAAAGAGGACCCAGATGTCTGCATGGTGGCACTCAGGGTCTCATTCCACCTGGCCTGGAGCCGCCCCCAGGCCCCGCACCTGTTTCCCACTCCCTGGGGAAATGGGGGCAACCCCCAGTCAAGACCACTGGAGACAATCTAGCTGGCTTCTGCCCTGGCAACACAGCAGGGCTGGCTCTGGGTCCCCTTGCTCCTCAGTCTAGGACTGTTTAAGTCCCAGCTCCAGCCAGGGTTCAAACTCACCTGGGCCCTAATTCTAACTGGCTGTGTGGCAAGCCAGAGGTCGTTTCCTTTCTCTGAGCTTTGTTTCCCTTTGTGCTCAATGGAGCTATTCACCCTGCACAGCCAGCAGATTTCAGGTCTAATTCTATGAACCAGAACCCCTCCCTCACCCCTCCCAGGTCCTGGAGGCTGAGGGCAAAGGTCCCTAAGTAGGGGGGCAGCCTGGGACCTCGTCCCCGGGGCACCCAGCTGTATGTCCACTCCATCCCCCTCCACTTACCCAAGAGGTAGTCCACGGTGTAGGGGTCGAGGGCCAGGAGTTCGGTGCGGTTCCAGATATAGTGAGAGTGCTAGGAAGGAGGGCGGTGTCAGCCAGGCCAGGGCTGGGGAAGTCAGAAGGACTAACCCCAGCTGGTCTCAAAGTCTGCGGCATGTACTGGTTCTCTTCAGTCATTTAAAATCCCTCCCCGAAGACCTACCATCCCTGCCTTCAAGAAATGGCAAATAAATGGGCAATTTTAATGCAGGGAGATGAGAATCTGGAGACCAGAGACCACTGTGAGCCTAGAGGCAGGATCAGAGAGGGCTTCCTGATGTCCTAATGAGGCCTTGAAGGACAAGCAGCAATTGATCAGCCTGGGGTCAGGAAGTAGAGTTCCAAGCATGGGGAGGGATCAGGGAGCAAAGAGGGAGGCGCAGATCACAGCGGGCCTTGAGTGCCCACTGAGAGGTATGGGCTATGTGTATTCTGAGAGCTGTGGAGAGCCAGGGAGGAAGCAAAGCCCTAGCTCTGCCCTGGGGACCCCATCCAAGGGGGAGATAAAGGAAGTACTGTTTCCCCAGGGCACAGAGGCCATGCGAAGGGGCTGGCCAGCTTGCCTGGTGACGGCACCATTCAGGCCTAGACTGGGGGGTCCCAAACTACCAGGAATCAGCTGTGTGTCCACTGGAGAGCCCCTTGCCTTCTCTGGCCAATGGCATTGGGATCAGAGGTTTCTGAACCTCAGGGGCTGCTTTGGGAAGGAGGGTGGGAAGGCTAAGAAAGTGGAGCTCCCCTCCTTCACTGAGATGATTCTCCTATGTTATCTCATTTGTCCCTCACATCACCCATACAAGGTAGGTACTGTATTCTCATTTTACGGATGAGGACACTGAGACACACAGATTAACCCATACTAAGGCATGATTTGCGAAGAATGTGTGGCTTATCTGAAACCTCAAAGTGATACCCTGTTCGGTCCAGTGATGTGGGCGCCTCTCTCCCTCTTGGTGTCTAGACTGAGCTCCAGGGTAAGCCCCCTGCCTGGGCAAGAAGGATTAAGCTCTGGTCCCATGTTCCAGGTAGAGAAACTGAGGCTGGGAGTGGCGGTGTCTCTCGGACTCGGGCTGGGATGGGGCTCTGGTCCAGCCTGAGCTGACTCAGGAGTGGGAAAGGTTCAACGCAGCTCAGTCCCGCCCCTACCAGCCCCGGGGGGCCATTCCCCAGCCCCTACCCCCCACCTCGCTCTTGGCCCAGCCCTATCCCACAAGGCCTCCCCGGGGGCCAGTCCTGGAACCCTCAGAAACCCAACCCCAGAGTGACATCAAAGTGGCTGCCAGGCTGCTCCCCACTGTCTTCAGCCCTGACCGCAGTCATTTCCAGACCCCAGCTGCCCCAGGCCCAGCGGCCGGCAGACGGATTTCAAGGGCCAGAGCTGCTCCAGGGAGCCTGCGCCCAGGTCTTCCCACGCTCCAGCAGCCCAGCACGTGCCCCGGCCTGGCCCCTCCCTGCCACCTCTGCCTGCAAGACCCTCCCAATATCGCCTCCTCCCCCTCCTCCCCCTTGTCAGGGCTTCTCAGCCCCACCCTTGTGGTCTGTCCCCTCTGGGTTCCCGTAGCTCCTGGGCGTCTCACCATCCAAGCACACAGCATTCCACGTTTCCTTAACCACCTGACTCATCCTTTGGACCTCATGCCTAGCCAGGGGCCCTGCACACAGTAGGGGTGCAGGTGGACTGAATGTCTATGCAGGTTATGCCTTGGCCCACCTTCCTCCTTACTGCCTGAAGGTATTTCACTGTGGTCTTGAAGGAAGGAATTGATGGGCACCTATTATGTGCCATTCATATATCTGTAAGGCCCTCTGAGCCCGTTGAAGTAAGAATTATGACCCCATTCTACAGAAATGAACACGGATTCAGAGAGGGCTCCCGCAGCCCTGCCCACTGCAGGCGTCCCCTGCAGCCATCAGGCCCCCAGACAGGCTACCTTGTGTTTCGGTTTGAAGCTCTTCCAGATGTCGATGAGGTTCAGGCCGTCCAGCCTCGTGCCCCTGGCCTTCTCGTCCATCTCATACTCCACATCGGTTCTATTCTTGGGGAACATGTACTTCCGGCCGCCCCCCATGATCACCTAAAGGGGACACAGCCATGAGGAGCCCAGGGCGCCATGACGTCCAGAGGCTCCAGAGGCCCGGCCTGGAGAGCTGGGCTCCTGGGGGCCTGGCGGGTGGGGTGGAAGCTTCTCCGGCATGGCGAATCCTGGCTGCAGTCCACGCTGCCCTCCCCGAGCCTCCACTTCTCCAGCTTGGGGGCAGGGATGAAATCACGAGGCTATTGGGACTGTGATTTGGGCTTCTGGGTGAAACATTGCAGCTAACCTCCCTTATTCGGCTTTCCAGAAGCCCGACGCATAACTTGGGCTTCTGTGAGAATAATACCATTTACAGAGTGTGTGTCAGGCACTAAGGACTTGAGATACATGATCTTATTCAACATCATACCAAGGCTGTAAGGGAACCCGTGTCACCTGTTTTCCAAATAAAGAAATGGGTGTAGAAATGTGATTTCTTTCTCATAAGGCCACACGGCCAGTGAGGGGCAGAGCCAGGATTCGAACCCGAGGCTCCTCCAGCCCCAGCACCAGGGCCCTGCGGCGTCCATGGAGCTGAGGAAGGGGACTCTGAAAGCCTCCTCCCCCCACAGCCAGGGAGGTCTTGGGGCAGCCCAGCTGGGAGCCTGGCAAACAGTGGGCCAGTACCCACGTCTGTGTAGTCACCACCAGGCTAATTTTACCCACTGTGCTGACCCGCTTGGGCAGACGGACACGGGACTGTTTGTTTTCCTGGGGAGTCCATGTTTGAAGTCCCGGCTATTTTTAAAACGGGGGCCAAGGGCATAATAGCCGCCGCCCGCAGTGACCACCACACCACCAGTGTCCTCCTGTCACCGTGGGCGTCAGCCCAGGCCACTGCCCTTGGCTGACACCTTGGGAGAGCAGACCCAGTGACAGCTGGCCTCAGATCCATTGTCCTGGGACTGGCATTTCATGGGCACCCTTCTCAACCTTCCATTCCAGCTCCCTCCTCAGAACCCAGGTTCCACAGGGTGGAGGGGGAGCCAGGAGTCCAGGCCGGTGGTACAGGTGGTACAGGTGAGGGGGGTTACGGGCTGGCCGCAGGACCAGCCTGGATCCTGGGGAACCAGAAAGAGCTCTGAAGTCAGGCTTGGGTTTGAATCTTGATTCTACTGCATCTTGACCAAGGGCTTGTCACTTAAGCTCTCTGCACCTCAGTTTCCTCAACTATAAAATGGAAGTAATGCCCACGCACAGGACTGTCCCAGCCACTGGACTGTCCCAGGAGGAAATGCAGTGATGCAGTGCAGTCCCGGCACCTGGGGCTGGCCTCCCGTGGAAGGTATTCTCAACGGCCAGAAGTAGTAGAGATCCAAGTAGTTCCATGGAGGCAAGTTCCTCACTGCCAGCTCCAGCCAGGAGCTCTGGGGGTAGGGCAGGCTGTTAAAAAAGGAGAAGGGGACCCCGGGTCACTGGCCCCCCGCCCCCGCAAACTGTTCCCACAGAACCTGACCCCTTGGCATTTTCAGAATGGAAAATGAAGCCCCCAATCTTCTTGCCTGGAGCCTCATCATTTCCAGCCCCAGCAGGCACTTCACACACTCATTAAACTCCCAAATAACAGACTTGCTGTTTGGCTTTGGGGTTTGGGTTTGTGCCTTTCATTTTTCTTTTTTCTTTTTTTCTTTTTTTTTTTAGCAAAAGATATTTATTTTCAGGGCGGACACCAGGATTTTTGTTTCATGTACAGCCTGGGGGCTGGGGGGCTTTGGGGTGGTGGTGATGCAGGGGCAGAGGAGAGAGAGAAGGATGAGGAGGCTGAGAGAGGAGAGGGAGGAGGGGCAGTCCCCACAGCTGCCCCACCTCCCCACTCACGCCCTAGCTCATCCCCCAGCGGCCTCTGCGGATTACCACCCCCCTAAACCCAGTTCACACCCCTCCCCCCTGCCCGCCCCCACCAGAGAAGCCTTCCTTTAAGCTCCTGTCCCCTTCTCAGGCTGTTGCTGCCAAATCTCTCTCAAGAGCAGCCCGTAATTACACCCTGTGCTTGTACAACAAATGTTCTCACATCCATGACCTCATCTCAGCCTCCAGCGGCCCTGGGAGGGGGCAGGTGGGGCTCTCTGTCCCTGTTGCACAGGTGGGGACACTGAGGCTTGGGGAGGGGAAGCGACTTGTCCCAGGACATGAGTCAGGTACAAAGTCAGAACGGCGGCTTTGCCTGAGACGGTCACTTGCTAGGAGCGATCAACAGGACTACGTGTCCCGAGAGGGGCAACTCAATCCACTGCTCAGAAAAATGAGGGGTTGGAAGAGGGGCCAGGTGGCACTTAGAAATTGGGGGGATGGCATGGGGGGGCAGAGGGTGGGTCTGGGAGCCAGGAAGTTTGTCTGGTGGGGGTAGAAACAGAGGTAAGGGGTAGGAGGGACCTGGGGGCTCTCTGAGCCTCACTGAACCCCCATTCTAGGCTTGGGGGCTGAAGTCCCCTCACCTCCTCACCAGCCCCTGGCAGTAGGTAACAGGAGTCTGAAAAGGGAACAAGCCAGAGGTTCTCATTTAAGAACAGAGAGTAGGGACCCATCTGAACATCAGGTGGACAATGCTGGGGTGCACATGTGCTAAGCCTGCTCCGTATGTCAAAGCTGGTGTTTCAGGGCAGGGACATGTGGCTGCTCGTGCATAAATGCTACCACTTTCTGAGCACTCACTAGGCATTGGGCCCAGGGCTAAACTCTACAGGGATTATTTTATTTAGATCTTGCAATGGGCTTTTAAGGTAGGTACATTTCACAAAAGGGTTGTAGAAGGGAAGGCTCAGAGAGGTTAAGTAACTGACCCAAGGTCACACAGCTAGCAAGCAGCAGGGCAAGGATTGGAACCCAAGTTTTAAAGTAAGAGCTCGGGTTAACCACGGCCCACACCACCTTTTCTCTGGGCATGCTGCCTGAGGGCACGGGACACGTGCGTGTCTGTGCATGTGGGAATGTACAGGGCAGGTACTCCCCTGAGATGGCACTGTGTCACCCCCACGCTCCAGTGCAGCGCCAGTTTCCAATTTACAGAATAATCCCTGGGCGCCTGGTTCTTGAGGTGTGGTGGCGGCCACATCAGGATTCATCCCTCAGCCCCACCGCGGAGGAATCCTACAGTGCCTCCCTGCCCCAAATGCAAATCCCCTCATGGGCTGGGAGCCCTCCCAGGTGCGTGGGGAGCCAGGCCAAACTGCTTTTCCCGGGCCAGTCTAGGCCTGAGGCCTCGGACCCACAAGCCCCTACTCTGGCTGCACTCCCGCACTCGCCTCGATGTCCCTGACGTTGTGCATGAGCTGGTAGGCGATGTCCTTGCAGCCCTGGCTCAGGGCCTCCGGGGGCATCTCGTTGTCCGAGTACCAGTCCCGGTCAGCAGAGTGGGCGTAGGCGGCGCTGGGGGTGGCGTGGTTCACTCGCGTGGTGGTCACGATGCCCACGGATTTCCCTGGGGTGTGGGAGAGGAGGGGTTGGCTTCGCCTGGAAATGGGCGTGTCCAAGCTGTCTTCCCCCTCCCTCTCCTAGCTAAAGACAGGCCAGTTCTGCTGCCTGCCTGGGCCCCAGTCTCCCCATCCGTACTAAAGGTGGGGTCGGTGGCTTCCAAATATCCGGGCAGCTCAGATACTCTGCCTCTGTGACCCTCGCCCCTCCTGAGGGCCCTTGAGTTGTGAGCACCTGGGCTGGAGCCCTCCCCTCCACCACAGACCCTGCAGAGCCCCACCCTGCAGGAAGCCCCCCGGCTGCCCTGCAGGAACACAAGGGCCCCTCCGCAGGGCTCTCAGGTGGAGTGTGGTTCTGTCACCTATGTCAGCCGGCCTCATAGCCTGACTCCAAAGTCCCTGGGGGCACGTGCCAGGGCCTCCCAATTCCAAGGAGGAAGGGAGAAGGGGTAGACATTTACTGGACTCCCACGGGAACAGTGCTGGGCTCGTCCCTGACCTTCCTCACACTAAACCTGGGAGGGGGTTCTGTGTTCATGCCCATTTCATAGTCAAAGGAATAGACTCATGGAAATGAGCTGGGAGCAAACGCACACCTGAGTGACCCCCTAAACCACTAGCTTTCGCTGTCATGGAAAGGAGTCCATGACTATTTCACAGAGGCCCAGAACCTCAGAGCTGGAAGGGCCCTGGAGAGCATCTTCTTCTACCCTCTCCCCACTGTACGGTTGGAAAGAGGCTCAGACAGGCCACAGAGCCAGGCCCACTCCCCACCACTCGCCCCACTCACCTGCGTCCTTGGCCCAGCGCAGGATGGAGGTGACCTCGTTGCCCTGAGTGGTGTTGCACTCGGTGCGCTGGGTCGCTGCGCTCACTCCCACGGTGCCCTCGTTGGCCTTCACCCCGCACAAATAGGCGGTGGCGGTGCCCGCGCTGTCAGGGACCTGAGCGTTGGTGTTGTATGTCTGCAGGAGGGAAAGGAGGGTCAGGAGGTGGCCCGGCCTTGGCCCACTCTGCTGCCCTCCGACCCCCACTCACACCATGGGGCCTGGGCACGAGGGAGACAGAGGCCTCCCGCGGCCTTGGCTGAGCCCTGCTACCCACCAAGGTCCCCCCGGAGCCACAGGATCACCTAGCTGCCTGCTTCCTGCCCACGCCCTGTGCCCTGGCAGCCAGGGTAGCAGGAAGGGGCGGGAACACAATGTTCCAATATGTGGAGACTCGTTTGGCAGAGAAATGGGGGCTGGGTCAGCTCTCTCTGGGTCTGGGGCTGCAGAAGCCAGAAAGGGGGAGGGGGAGGCAGGTGAGCCGTGGAGAAGGGAGACGGAGGGGGTTCTTGAGGGAGTGAGGGAGGCTGGGGAAGGGGAGGGAAAGTTAGGGGGAGGCAGGATCTAGGATGGGGAAATGGGGACCCCCCCCTCACTATTCAGACCTCTGGTCTGAAACTATCTGCCTGTCTCCCTGCCCCACCAGCCTGAGAGCTCCTTGAAGGCCAGAAAACATTACAGTCCCTGGTATTACCCCAGAAGGGAGCCCAGGGCCTGGCCCAGAGTGTCTAAAGGACCTTTATTATGTGACACCACCGCCACCAGCAACTACAACACCAGAAACAAAGCTACCACTTTCCATCTGAGCCGCCTTGGGAGAGAACGAACGTAACTGAACCCCATGCAAAGAGTACACACTGCGTGATCCCGTTTACGTCAAATACAAAAGCAGGAACAGCTAATCTATGGTGTTAGAAGTCAAGGAGCAAGGACTGGAGGGGGGCGCGGGGGGACCCCTGGCTGCTGTCATGTTCAGTTTCTCAACCTGGATGCTGGTCATACAGACACGTGCAAAGTTTGTGAAAATTCACTCTGTACACCGGTGCAGGTCTCTCTATGTATGTTATGTGTCAACAGATTTTGAAATCAATGAGCTGAAATCCCCAGAGTCTTGGGAAGCAGCCGCTACTGTCCTCACTTCACAGAGCCCGTGGGAGGGCTGACCGCATTGCCAGCAGGTTTGAGGGTTCCAGCGAATGCCATTCCCCTGCCCTTTCCTCCTAGAGGTGGGAGGCTTGGGGCTGGAGCTCACCTTGGAGAGGGCCACGTAGGGAAACTTGTCCATCTCCAGCCTGGTCTCCTCTCCCGGGCTGTGATGGAGCTGACCCTTGAGGATGCGGGCCGCCGTCACCGTGGAGACGCCCATCCCTGTGGCGGGGGCGGGGGGCGGGGGGGCTCAGTCTCTCGGGCTCCCAGCCTCTCCAATCAGCCCTCTTGGGCACCCAGAGCTCCCTAGAGTTAGGTGCCAAGGCAGGCCGAGCAGTGGGCACCAGAGCATGACCGGGTGGCCCCTTTCCTCCTTCCCTCCCGAGACCCTCGGGGTTCACAGCCTGGCTCTCCCATCCTCTTCAACATGCCCCCAGGGCCCCAGCCTCTGCAACACAGCCACCTTCACCTCTGCCTGGCTCCCTGGGCCCCCATCCAGCCCCTCCCTTGGGCCCCCAGGCCTCACCGTCTCCTAGGAACATGATGACATTCTTAGCCACGTTGGTGTTGAGAGTCTGAAGCCTCAGGGCATTTTTCAGGGTCTGCTGAGCTTGGTCTCTCCAGTACTTGGGGTCTTTCTCTTTCTCTGTACGGACAGAGAGGCAGAGTTATTTGGCAGGGGGTGGGGCAGCTTCCCATCCCCAGCCACTACAGACGCCAACTTCTCATTGCAGAAGGCTGCCTGGACTCGGCAGAGGAAGCAGTAGTTGCCCATCTCAGACAGCCGGCATGAGATCTGCAAAACCTATGCCAGTCCCATCCTCCAAACGAGCCTGTGGACCCTGGGTCTTCTACCCACATCTGAGGCTGGAAAAACCAAGGCTCAGAGACACCAAGCGACTTGCCCAAGAAGGCCACACCGCTCTGGCAGACACTGGCAGAGCTGGGCTTCACTCCAAAGCCCACGCTCTTTCCTTCCACCCAGCAGAGAGACATTGTGCTAAGGCAGCAAATGAATTGTGCTAGCACAATTAGGAGGGTGATGTTTAACTTATTCAAGAGAACAAACTACTTCCAACTGCAGGAGCCCCCAGATGTATCCAGCCATCAATTATAAACTCTGCCTGGCTTATTCATTAGAGTAGGCTCCGCAGGAACCTGACTTAGCAACAGCTATTTAGCTGTGCTGGAAAGCAAGACTTGCCTGTTGTTTAACGTATCAGACTTAAAGTAGCCGAGAACAGCCTCACTCCTGTAAGGATAAATTAGCAAAGACGACGTTCTGTGTCCCTAATCTTGAGAAAAATTGGGAACCAGGAATGCCCTCTCCTCTCTCTCTCTCTCACGTCCATGAGTCTAGTCGTCAATTCTCCAGTGGAAAGAACACTCTAGTGCCCGACAGTCCTCAGTTAGAACCGCATCTGTGCCAAGCAGCAGCTGTGTGGATAAGCGAGTTCCCTGGACCTTAGTCTCCTCCCTGTCAGATGCAGGTGTTTGTACCTCCCTCTCGGGGTCTTCACGAGGACGGGATTTAGATAAGGCAAGCGACACACCTGACCCACAGGAGAGGATCGATGCCCCCCCACCCCAGTAAGTCCTGGAATCCCCTTTTCTTCCAAGCAGAGGCCCAGGATCCCTGTCCACAGGGGTCGGGGTCCCTGCCACCATCTGCTGGTTTGTCTTCTGTACTCGGGCCCCATCAAACCTGCCGGTGGAAGTACAGAAGCCTAGAGAGGGGAGCTCCTTGGGGATTCTCTCTTTCAGTGGCCTCCACTGCATGGATGGAAGGCTGAGGCCAGCAGAGGCGGGAGGGTCCTGTCCAAGGCCATGTTACACATTCATGGGCTGAAGACACAGGCCCATGCTGTGCGGGTGAAGAGCACAGCTCTCCTTTCTTACACACTCACGGTACCCAGGCTCGTGCCAAGCGCCCCGTACACGGCAACAGTACCTTCCCCTCCCCACAGCCTTACAGGGTGGCTACCATTACTTCCTCCACGTTGCGGAATGAGGAAACAGGATTCTGAGACTGAGCCGCAGGGGAACAGAAAACCCACACATCTCCATGGCTGTCTGGGCCTGGGGCAGGCAGCGCAGGCAAGGAGACAGAAGGAAGCAGTTCTCCACCTCAAGCCTGGGACCCATCCACGCCCCACCCCTCCCCCTAGAGGTCCCATCCCCACCCTGATGCCTTAGTCCCCCACCTTCACGCTGGCAGCCCCCAGCGCCACATCTCTCTTCTGAAGCTCCCCAATTTCAGACCTCATGGGCGATGGTCCCTAGCTGGAGCCCGGAGAGCCTTGGCCCTTCCATCCAGCTGTGCGCCTTTAGGCAAGTTCCTGCCACTCAAATTTCTGCCCCAGAAAAATGGGAGGACATAGCTACTTGCAGGCAGTTCTAGGATCAAGTGAGGTAAAGCCTGGGCAAGTGCCCTGAGCCAGTGTTGTTTTTTTTTTAAACTTGGGTTTGTTTTATTTCCAAATATAAGCTTTTCTTATAAATTTATCTTTTAATTGAAGTATAGTTGACTTACAGTGTTGTGTTAATTTCTGCTGTACAGCAAAGTGACTCAGTTATACACATAGATACGTTCTTTTTCATATTCTTTTCCATTATGGTTTATCCCAGGATATTGAATATAGTTCCCTGTGCTCTACAGTAGGACCCTGTTGTTTCTCCATTTTACATGTAACAGTTTGCATCTGCTAGCCCCAAACTCCCTGGGCTAGTGGTTTTGATCAGGGATCCCACTAGCTCTGGGCGGGTTTCAATCTCCCCCCCGCCTTCCTCCCACATACCACGGTGCCAGGGCTTTGGTCAAGGAGCTTCTTTGGCCATTTGGGTGCCATCTGGGTGGTGATGAACTTCTACCCACCTTGCCCTCCCCGCAGCACCTGGCACAGCACCCCCGGGGCTGGGCTGCCATCAGCCTCCCTGTTCCCGTTGCTACTCCTCCAGGTGAGCCCTGTTACCCGTTTGCCAGTTCCCTGCTGTGCCTGCTCCCTGAGAGACTGGGACTCTGGCAGAGCCCTTGTCTTTTTCACCAGCGCCATCCCAGGGTCCGAGAAGGGTTCAGTGGGTGTCAAACTGACTTTATTGTCAGAGGACTGGTTTAAGCAACAGTGGCTTTGGACAACTGAGTATCAGGAGACCATTGTTTTTGGAGACCATTAAATGACGCTCAGAAATGCTCGTGCTGTAATGAATGCTACGTGAAGAGTGTTTGTCAGTACGTACTGTATGACTCCATTTATACGAAGCTCAAAACAGGCAAAACTCGACTAAGGTGACAGGAGTTAGCCTAGTCATTTCCTCTGGCTTGGGGCAGGGCGGGGCAGGGGCAGTGGTTGGGAGGGGCACAGGAAAGCCCTTGGTGTCCCATGATCAATATTCTTTCTTGATCCGGGTGATGGTTACATGGGTACAAAAATATGTCAAAACTCATCAAGCTATACATTTAAGATTTGTGCACTTTGCTGTAAGTTACACCTAATTTTCTTAAAAAAGGAAAAGACCATGATGTAACACCACTACAGACCCATCAGAATGACTAAAATGAAACATACAAAAAACTGAAGCGCTGAATATTTGAAGATGTTTCATTTTGTCGCCTTTTCGTCTTCTCACATTTCATCCATCTGCTCACCTTTCGCTCAGGTGGGTTGTGAGTGCTGAGAAAGCAGGGACTCGGTCCCAGGGTGACCTTGGGCCCCCAAGGACACAAGCCGAAAGGCATCATGGGATCGCAGAGGGAGCAGTGGCCTGGGAATCTAGCAGCTCAGGTTCAGTCCCCAGGGCTGCTACTGACTTGCTGTGTGACCTGGGAGGGCCAGTCCCTTCTCTGAATCCCAATTCCCTCATCTGTTGAAATATATTCTTCCTACGAGCACCCACTCCCTGCCTGCACTGTGACTGTCCCTTATAATTCCCACAACAGCCTGAAGGAGGAGAGATTATTATCTCCACTGGACAGATGGAGAAATTAAGGTTCGGGGAGGGCAAGTGGGACTTCCAGCCACATGATGGACTGAGCCAAGGAGGGCTCCCCTCCTACAACAGACACTGAAATGCTGGAAAAAAAAAAAAATCAAGAACAGTATATGACTTGAAAAAGGAAGAAAAGGGGGAAGGGAAATCCCCAGGAGGCGGAAATTGAGAGGGTATTCAAAACCAGAAAGGTAAACAGGAGCTGAGGCTGAAGGACCCTTGCGGTGTCAGACCAAATACAAGCCTAGGCTGAAACTATTTTCAGGTACATGTTTTGCCTGGTAGCTGTGGAAGGGATGGGGACGGAAAGCCAGTCATAAAAATGTGAACTCAACTCCAAATCTGAGCCGGAATTTATAGTGTAAGAACCAAAAACTGAGAAATTAACATAAGTACTCTCGGGCTTCCCTGGTGGCGCAGTGGTTGAGAATCTGCCTGCTAATGCAGGGGACACGGGGTCTAGCCCTGGTCTGGGAAGATCCCACATGCCGCGGAGCAACTAGGCCCGTGAGCCACAACTACTGAGCCTGCGCGTCTGGAGCCTGTGCTCCGCAACAAGAGAGGCCGCGATAGTGAGAGGCCCGCGCACCACGATGAAGAGTGGCCCCCGCTTGCCGCAACTAGAGAAAGCCCTTGCACAGAAACGAAGACCCAACACAGCCAAAAATAAAAATAAATAAATAAATAAATAAATAACATAAGTACTCTCATAGAATTAGTTGAAGAATCAAACGTAATACTGCACTGTAGAAACACTTTTGTACGAGTTTACAACAGGAAACAAAAACAAAACAACAACAACAACAAAACTGTTGAAGGTGAGTTTACAAGCAAGAATTACAAAATATAAGGAAATGTACTATCATGAGGGAGAGTTAAGCAGACGAAACCAACAGGAGACTTAACATACCACAACTTGGAAGAGTTTATAGAATAAGTTCTATTTCAGATTCTTTGAGGTAAGAGAGAATAGAAACCCCAATTAAAGAATAATATAAAGAGAAAAAGAGTGACCTTTCCAACACTAGCACATGTAGAGGCTGGGATTTCCTGCTCTGAACATTTGTTTCCAGCTCTTAAATACTTTGGATGGTTCTATGACCCTGAACACAGACACTGCCCTCATCCTATCCTTCCTGCACCATGTCTCCCCCTCCCTCCACCCTTGCCCCCCATCCTACCTGGCACTAAGGAGTTGGTAAGGCAGGTGCCAATGGCCAGCACTAAGAATGGTGAAATCATGGTGCACTCCAAGACCTGCTTTTTCTCTGGAGCCCAGAGGTATGATGGATATGGGTGGGAAGGGTGGGCTGCCAGTGGTCAGTAGTTAATTGATGTTCCAATCCTAGAAAAAAAAAAAAAAGACATGAAGGTCACAGCTCCAGAGTTCATTTGTTCATTCACTTATTCATTTGTTGATTCATTCATTATTCACCTATTACAAAAGACTAGGCATTTAGATGCAAAACCTAGGTGGTCCCTCCCTCAAGAAGCTTAATCACATAAACAGTTGTATAGGCATAAATGAGTTCCATGCTGCAAAGTGGTTCCTTCTCCTTTCCCAAGTGAATTCCCACTTTCAATCCACCTGAAGCCCAGAACCCACCAGTGTTCACTTTCTGTGTAGTGCTTCTCAAACTGCAGCATGCATCAGAATCTTCTAGAGGGCTTGCTGAAACAGATTCCAGTACCCTCCACCCCTAGCCCAGAGACTCCAACTGCATTTCTAACAAGCTCCCAGGTGCTGCAGCTACTGCTGCTGCTGGTTTGTGGACCCCACTTTGAGAAGCACTGCTCTAGAACATCAGCCTTTAGCCTTGAATTACCCATGTCCCAAGCACATCAGAGACAAAACAAAGGGTCCACCTTTTCTTACAGGGACACCTACATTTGCTCTTACAGGACAACTATATTTGCTACGTTCTCTTCTAGAGCTTGTCATTTATGGCGAGAGATATAAAAACCATAGGAGGGACATACAGGAAAAGATTGTCTTATAAGAGTGGCCATTTCTGGGCAGTGACATTTTAGGTGACTCATTATTTTTTCATTGTCTTTTTTGCATTTTCCAAATTTTCCTTCTGTGTTGAGATGTTACCTTTATAATTTTTTAAAAAAATGTTATTAAAAAAAAAAAAACTGGAAGGAAATACACCAAAATGTTAACTGGTTTTCTCTGGGCAGTAGGACTGTGAATGATTATTTCTTCTTTAATTTTTTTTTTGAATTTTCCAAATTGCCTAAAATGAGCATGTATTAATGGCCTAAGAAAGTTTTTAAACTGTGGTCATCCTGTTAGGATCACATGGGATAATCCCATTGGCAGCTGCGAAATGTAAATACTAACCATTTTGTGTACAAATGTTACTGGAAGATGAGGAATTTTAAATGGCAAGAGTTTCACTGGGAAATAATGTTATTATTTCCACCAAAATCAAGATAAAAATGATCATTTCATTTGTTGTGGGAAATGGCAGTGATACACAACATTCTACCATTAGACAGAGTGGGCTGTTAGGTAAGAAACCACTCTAACTGGAAAAAGGGATGTTGATTCAACCTTAAAAATGTGCATGGAGGGAATTCCCTGGTGGTCCAGTGGTTAAGACTCTGCACTTCTACTGCAGGTGGGCATGGGTTCGATCCCTGGTCGGGGAACTAAGATCCCGCATGCCACGAGGTGCGGCCAAAAAAAAATTTTTTTTAAGTGCACTCGGGTGCTTTTCTACTGCCTTCCTTGTCCACCTGGCTCCTTAAAAACCTGGCTTGGGGCAGGGACAGGTGGCAGGAAGGAAAGCACAGGAATTGAAAGGAAATACCTTTCATCTAACATCTAACAGCACTTAACTCTGAGTGGTAGGATTTCAGATGACTTCTAATTCTTTAAGTCTACTTTAGTTTTTCCAAACATTACTAGAGTAAATTCTAACATCAGAAAAAAAGTTATTAAATTGATATACAATATCAATACAATCATTGCATGTACTTCTCTGTTTTGAAAGTAATTCCCTCCTGGTCCATCTCACGTACCACACTGGGAGCTTCTAAGAGCAGAGACTTTGCCTTGTTTGTTTCCACTCCAGTGCTTGGCACAGTAAGTATTTACATCATCAGTTGAAAGTCAGTGCTCTAAGAAGTGGAGGTAGGGAGGAATCACCCAAAATCCTCCCTTTGTGTGTGAAGAAAAGTCCAAGTGTTGGCAAGGAATTGGGACTACCAGAGTATCTGTTCACTGCTGGTAGAGTGTAGATTGGTACAACCACTTTGGAAAACTGACAGTACTACCAAGGTGACACCATACACATGCCCTCTGACCCATTTAACGTCAACAGAAATGTACATGTAGTCACCAAAAGACATATATAAGAATGTTCATATCAGCCCTGTTCATAATGGCTTCAAAACTCTGTCCATCTTCAGCAGGATGAATAAATACATTGTGTGGGTTCACAAGAAGGTAATCCACACACAACAATGAGAATGAATAATTGAGAACTCCATACACCAACATGGATGAATCCTGCAAAGGTGAGGTTGAGTGAAGGAAGCTGACCCGAGAGTATATATAGTGTGATTCTAATGATATAAAGCAGGGGTCCCCAACCCCGGGCCTCGGACCGGTACTGGTCCTCAGCCTGTTAGGAACCAGGCCGCACAGCAGGAGGTGAGCAGCGTGCGAGTGAGTGAAGCTTCATCTACTGCTCCCATCACTCGCATTACCGCCTGAACCATTCCCCCCCTCCCCGTGAAAAAACTGTCTTCCACAAAACCGGTCCCTGGTGCCAAAAAGGTTGGGGACCGCTGATATAAAGTATAAAACCCAAGGGGGGGAGGGGCAATATAGAGGTAGGGGATCAAGAGGTACAAACTACTATGTATAAAATAAGCTACAAGGATATATTGTACAACATAGGGAATATTGCCAGTATTCTATAATTATAAATGGAAAATAACCTTTAAAAATTGTGAATCACTATACAGTACACCTGTAACTTACATAATATTGTACATCAACTATACGTCAATTTAAAAGAATTTTTTAAAAAGTATAAAAACCAACTAAGGGTATTACAAGACAGGATAAAGGCAGAGGGAGATTTGACACAGAAGTGAAGGCTGAGTGAGGACAGAAGATTCAGAGAAGAAAGATGCTAAGCGACTGGCTGTGAGGAAAAAGGCCACAAGCCAAAAAATACAGGAGCCTCCAGGAGCTAGAAAGGCAAGGAAGCGGATTCTCTCTGGAGCCTCCCCAGATGGGAACGGCCCCACCAATGTGTTGATTCTCAGCCCTAAAGACTCTCTTGGAGCTCCTGACTTCCAGAACTGAGGATAGCTTCATATTGTTTTAAGTCACTGTGTTTGCGGTCATTTGTTATGGCAGCGACAAGAAAGTGAATATTGAACATTAAAAAAAAAAAAAAAGGCACTCTCTGCCTTATATGGGTGGGTTCAATCTGAAAATCCAAAAAGCTGTCAATTGAGGATATAGACATTTTGCTGTATGTTATACTTCAATAAAATAAAAACACTACTCTCTGAGAGATTATATGAACAATCCCTAAAGGACACTGATAAAATGTTCACCATAATAACTTATGCGGTAGACAGAGGGAGATGTATGATCTCCTTTGTAGATAGGAAAAACAAGGCTCTGAAAGGAAAAGTGACTCGCCCAAGGTTACAAACAAGCAGGTAGCAGAGCTGAGCTCTAACCACTAAGCTGCCAATTACAGAATTAGCAACGAGGTTACCACGGGGATCCTCCAAGGGTGGCGATTCTCGTTCACCAACTACAGGATGAAGGTTCTGAAGTTTAACACATGGATAGATTCGTGGATATGGATACCCACAAGGATATCCACCACAGTCAGGATAGAGAACAGTTCTGCCAGCCCAAAAAACTCTCTTGTGCTGTCGCTTTGTAGTCAGAAGCTGCCCATGCCTGTACCTGGCAGCCACAGGTCTGTTCTCCATCACTATAGCTTTTTTTGTTTTAATTAATTAATTAATTTTATTTATTTATTTTTGTCTGCATTGGGTTTGTTGCTGTGCGTGGGCTTTCTCTAGTTGTGGTGAGTGGGGGCTGTTCTTCGCTGCGGTGCACAGGCTTCTCATTACGGAGCACAGGCTCTAGGTGCATGGGCTTCAGTAGTTGTGGCATGCAGGCTCAGTTGTTGTGGCGCACGGGCTTAGTTGTTCCGCCGCATGTGGGATCTTCCCAGACCAGGGCTCGAACCCGTGTCCCCTGCATTGGCAGGCGGATTCTTAACCACTGTGCCACCAGGGAAGCCCCATCGGTATAGTTTTGATTGATATTGTATTAAATCTGTGGATCAATATGGGGAAGATCTGCATCTTGACAATGTTCAGTCTTCCAATCATGAAGAAAATATGTCTCTCTGTGCATTTAAATCTTATAGTCTTCAACATACAGATCCTGTTAGATTTATACTGTTGTATTGCACTTTGGGGGGAGCTATTAAAATAGCATTGCTTTTTTTTTTTTTTTTTTTGGCCACGCCGTGCAGCATGTGGGATCTTAGTTCCCCGACCAGGGATCGAACCCCTGCTCCCTACAGTGGAAGTGCAGAGTCTCAACCACTGGACCCCCAGGGAAGTCCCTTTTCTGTTTTGTTTTTTTTTTTGGCCGTGCCGCATAGCTTGCAGGATCTTAGTTCCCTGACTAGGAACTGAACCTGGGTCCTTGCCATCTTCTGTGTAGTCAATCATGTCACTGACAAATAGGGACAGTTTTAGTTCTTCCTATCCAATCTGTATGCCTTTATTTCTTTTTCTTGCCTTATTGTGCTGGCTAGGACTTCCAGCACCATGCTGAATAGGAGAGGCAAGAGTGGACATCCTCATATTGTTCCTAATCTTAGAGGAAAAGCATTCAGCCTTTCAGCATTTGGGGTGGTGTTTTGAGGTGTGAGGTGGAGTAAATTTGGTGGGGAAAATCAGCAGCGTGGTTTTGGACGTGTTGAGTTTAAGATGAAGTGGAGATGTTAAGCGGACTGTTGCATATAGGCATCTGGCAACCGGGAAAGAGTTCTTGGCTAGAGGTATACACTTGGGAACCCTGGGCATAAAGGTGGCATTTAAAGCCTTAATCAAACTTACAAGATCATTTAAGAAGAGGGAATGGGGATGTAGAGAACTATATGATAAAAGCCCTCAGAAAACCAGGAATTGAAATAATTTCTTTAACTTGATAAAGACTTTATATATCAAAAAGAACCTACAGAACCATCATATTTATTGAAGAAACTTTTGGCATATTCCCTTTAACACTGGCTTATGATTAGAAGATTTGGGGGCAACCTCTAGGTCCATAACTAGGGGAAGGAAGTTGTAAAGAGTGGTGGGGCAATATCTATGTGGCAGTAGTATTAAAACTAGAAGTTAAAACAGTAGGATGGGTGGAGTTTAAAAACACAGGATTTCAGTAGTTTGTATGTCAGTGTAAACCACACTCATATATACAACACAGCGTTACTTGCAAGGACACTTATAAATTCAACAACATATTAAATAAAGCATACTAGCATGAAGACCTTTGGAGGGTGGTGGGATTGGTACTGGGGAGCAGGGATGAAGGGGAAAATGAACAAATAAAACAAAAACTGAGCTCATGATAGTACCCCACGCACTAAGGAATATGACTTATTCAACCCTCTGCACCGCAGGTCCAAAACAAACACATAAATAAGGTCCAAAGCAAGCACATAAATAAGGAAAAATAAAAGTGAAGCGTGGCTCCAGGAGCTCTAATGGGCTCATCCAGCCCTGCACGGTTATTCTTATTTGTCTCTCTTCTCTGCTAGCCCGACACTCTGTGAGAGTAAAGACCATCTCTTCTCCATCTCTGACTCCCAACCCCGTGCACATAGAATCAGCTCTGTAAATGCTAACTTAATGAAAAGCTCCATGATTCAGGCTGGAATGCTCTGAATTTTGACCCCAGGGATGTGGCATTGAGAAGGGCCTGTTCTGGAGACAGACAGGTGCCTTCTCCCATTGCCTCTGCCTGGAAAGGAGAATCTAGGAAACCCTTCAGGAGCCAGAGTCTCCCCTGCTGGCTCCTCCTCACGGCCCCCGCCCCTACTCAGAGGCTCCAAGTCCGCTCTCTGGCAGCCCTAGGTGATGGGCTCCGTGGGGCCCAGCCTGGGGCTGCGGGGGCCCCAGCTGCCCACCACCCTCTGCCAATGCTCTACCAGTTCATAATGGAGCCTCCGGGTGTGTGCCAGCCCCATCACTCCCCACCTCCCAGCCGAACCATCTCTGCCAGGCTCCCAGCTACGTGCCCTGATTATTCATGACAAGTGTGCAGATGCCCTGGCTGGGCTCTGGCCTTGGAGGAGAAGCAGCCACTTGGCAGGTCAGGGGAGGGAGCGGAGGCTGGGCCTTGGCCCTGGGGACTGACTCAGCATCCTGGGACAGAGGGCACTGGAGCCCTTTGGAGCTGGGCAGAAAGCCAGCCCTGGGCTGGGTCTCAAAAGGTCCAGGACAAATGACAGAACAATAGGACTGATAAGAATCACTACCACTTCTTGGGCATCTCACTTAATCCTCACAAGTGTTATTAGCTCCTGTTTTACAGTTTAGGAAACTGAGCAAAGGATCTCAGCTAGTCCATGGCCAAGTGCAATTCGATCCCAAGCTGACTCAACCTCTCTGGGCCTCAGTTTCCCCACCACGGAGAGGGAGAGACGCCGGTGCCCACCCTTCCACTATCCCTCAAGAGCAAATAGAAGCCAACTGAATTTAGGGCAGGAGATCTGGCAGAGGAAGGAGTCGGGCCGGGGTGAGTTCTACCTGAGCGGCCTGGCCAGGCGGCAGGTGAAGAAGCAGACCAGGCTCAAGGTCAGCACCAGGAGGAGGAGGCTGAGGACCGCTGTGAGGACCACGTCCATGGTGGGGGACAGGAGGGCCATCTTGAGTGAAGAGGGCCCCACGGAGTAGCCACCACAACCTGTAACACCTAGTCACACTAGCCTTGGATGTCTGCTCCAAAGCTCTGGGTCAGTGGCTGTGACCTGGCTTTGTTCCCTGGGGTTAATCTTCGGGGCTTAGCCCAGGATGGGTGACATGGGAGGGAGGACAATCCATGGGGCTCCCCTCCCCCAGCCCAGTCCTTCCCCACCTGAGGCTTGTTCATTCCTCTTTGTCCATTCATTCTTTATTCCCAAACACTTACTGAGTACCTGCTATGTACCTGGCTCTGTTCTAGGTACTAAAGACTCAGTGGGGGGCTTCCCTGGTGGCGCAGTGGTTGAGAGTCTGCCTGCCAATGCAGGGGACACGGGTTCGAGCCCTGGTCTGGGAAGATCCCACATGCCGCGGAGCAACTAGGCCCATGAGCCACAACTACTGAGCCTGCGCGTCTGGAGCCTGTGCTCCACAACAAGAGAGGCCGCAGTAGTGAGAGGCCCGCGCACCGCGATGAAGAGTGGCCCCCGCTCGCCACAACTAGAGAAAGCCCTCGCACAGAAACGAAGACCCAACACAGCCATAAATAAATAAATTAATTAATTTAAAAAAAAAATTAAAAAAAAAAAAAAGACTCAGTGGGGAGGAGGACAGACACGGTCTCTGATTTCTTGGAGATTCCTGACCGGCCAGGGTAGGAAAAAGCACTACTATGTGCCAGTCATTGTGCTGGGCACCTTGTGGGATAAAAGCACAGAAGGAAAGGAACCCCTATCTGGGGTCACAATAGTTTTTTCCCCAGCAGCAGTGGCCGTTCCACCCCATTTACATGCCCAGGAACCTGAGTCTGCACTGAATCAGCCAGAGGGGTGAACTCATGTCCAGAATAAGAGCAACTGCTCTTACTGAGCACCAACTGTGTGCCAGGCCACATATGAGCTAGATACTAGCATCCCCACTTCCAGATGAAGGAAACATGCTCAGAGGTGCAAAGATGGAGTTGGAATTTGAACCCAGATCTGCTGGCCTCCACAGCTGTAATAACCCCAGCTCCTGCACTGCCTCAGATCTAGGATAGCACCAGCCCTGCAGGGCAGCAAGGAGGCTTCAGTCAAGTCTCAGCCAGGTGTTGGCCGTCACCAGAGAGTCAGCACATACAGGCTGGAGGTAGCTGAGCTGTCACCTGCCTGGAGGGGTCTTTTCTGCTTCCAAAGTGTCCTCAACCCCTTTTTCATTTTCTCTTGGGTTCCGACAACATCTCATCAAGTCAGGATGGTGACTATGGTTCTCATCTTACAGATTCAGAAGCTGAGGCTCAGAGAGGTGAAGCCACTGGACACACACAGAGCCCGGAAGCAACCCCAGCTATGTGCCTATGAGACCAGGCCTTTTCCCATTATATTTCCTGCCTCTTGGGACACCTCAGATCCCAAGGTACAAAGCACCCAAGGTTGGGGGGAGATGCTTTTACCCTCTCGGTGCCAAGGGAGGGGCCCTGTTCCTGGCCCCAGAAAGGCCACTGAGCTCACCATGACAACAGGAAACCCATCGCATCACTCCATTAAACCTTTTTCTTTCTCACTTTGTATCAGATCTTCCTACTGCATCAGATTTTCACCACACCTTAGTGACACAGGCAGGGTGGAGTGATTAGCCCCACTGATAGATGGGGAAACTGAGGCTTATCAGGGAAGTCACTCGGTCAGCTGTCAAACAACCAGCAAGTCTGGTCCAAGTCCCAGCTCCATCACTTCCCAGCTGTGTGATGCTGGGTCAGTCCGTGCACCTGTGAGCCCATTGCCTTATCCTCCTAACATCCATCTCCCATTCAGGAGAGCCCAGAGGTGGGCCAGGCACTGAATATACCTGATATTACTTTAATCCTTATTAACAAGTGAGCACTAGATACAGTTGTCCGCTTTTCCAGGTGAGGGAATAAAGGCCCAGGGGACCATGGTGAAGATGACCCAGGGTCACACAGATGGGAGGTGCTGAGCCTGGCTCTGCACAGGACTCCACACAGGACCTACCCAGGTCACCCCTACTCCAGACTCTTTCCACCACAGCTCACCCAGGGACCCTCCCCGCCCCATCCAGCTCCCAGGCCTGGGACACCCTCTAAGGCTCCCCTACTCACCAGCCTAATAAATCAATACGAGATCCAAGAAGTTTCACCTTGTGCTCACCAGCAGTATCTGGTGGGGCCAGAGGGACAGTTATTTGTCCTTAGGGAACCCCCAGTCTAGAGGACACAGTCCAAAAATGTCTGAGCTGGGAAGGGTCCTTTGACCAGATTTTCCCAAATGTCCCAGACCACAAAAATCACTTGGGGTGACTGTGGGAAAAGTCCTATTCCCAAGTGGTACCCAGGGAGGTATATAGCCTAGGAAGTGTATGAGGTGGGTGATGGAAGTATTCTTTACAATGATCTGGGAGGTGTTGATAGTTTAAAGTGTATATATGTATGGGATTTCCCTGGCGGTCCAGTGGTTAAGAATCCACCTTCCAATGCAGGGGACGCGCCTTCCAATACAGGGGACGCGGGTTCAGTCTCTGATTGAGGAACTAAGATCCCACATGCCGCAGGGCAAATAAGCCCACGTGCCACAACTATTGAGCTCTCGCGCCTCAAGGAGAGAGCCCATGCACCACAACTAGAGAGAAGCCTGTGTGCCACAACGAAGAGCCCATGTGCTGCAACTAAGACCCAACACAGCCTAAAGAAAGAAAGAAAAGAAAGAAAAATTTAAAAAAAAGAAAACTTTAAAAAAAAAAGTGTATATATGTAAAAATTCATCCAGGGGCTAATAACCCCTACCCTGCCCATATTGTTAGGTGTGATAAAGTGCTGAGGAGACTTAAGGGAGTGTTGAGAAGGAGAAGGTGTCATGATGTGGCTGTATTCAAACTTTAAAAGAGATTAAAGAGACATAACAACCCCTCCCCCCTAATTAATTCCCAGCCCCACCTCCCCCCCAGAACTTCTCAGTCAGAATCTCCCAGGGCAGGGCCTGGAAAGTCATCCTATGAGCAGATTAGTTTGGGAAACATTGCCTTAGACATTATCCCATTGCCCAGAGAGGAAGACTAAGGCCTAAAGAAGAAGAAAGACTTACCCCAGGCCTCCCAGCTCCTACTCCCCGTAGACACACACAGGGAACAATCAGAACTAGCTCGGAGCCAGTGCCCTCTGGGCTGTCAGCTGCGCCTTCTTGGCTCTTTCAAGGAGCTGTGGCTGAAGAGAAGGGCTTAATGTTCCTTGTGCTTCCGGGGGGACGTGGGGAATGGGAGGGGCGTTGAAGGGGGTCTTGCAACATCAAACTGGGCTGCAGCAGCTGCTGGGGGAGGGAGTGCCACTAAAGATCAGCCCAGGAACATCTCACCTGCAGGGTCAGAGAGAAGGAACATAGAACCGCTCTCTCAGCCAAGCCCAGCGTCTCTGGCAAGCCTTGTTGGCCGGGACTCTATTCATTCACTGATGGAAGTTATTTATGGCTGCCATAAAGCAGCCTCTGGGTGAAGGCTCTGGAAGGAATGTGTGCTGGTCAGGGTAGGCTGCAGGTCAGACCCAAGGAGGGACTTCCCCAGAGGGCAGTAGGCCAGGTGCTGGCATAGAGCAAGGCTCAGACCTCTAGCCGCTGCAGACAGCACCTCATCTCGACAAAAAAACAGACGCGGGCCTGCCTGGGGAGGCTTGGCGTCAGCCCTGCCTGCTGCCAAGCCACTGCATCTTTAGGGCTGTGATGAAAGGCCAGCTGTCCCCCTGAGCACCTCCAGCCTCAGCACCTCTGCACACTGCGTTCCCTGGTCTGGAATGTTCCCTGCTGTCCATCCGATAAAGTCCTCCCATCACCCTTCCCCCTCGACCTCAGCTCTGCTGGGCTGCCCTGCAGCCCAGCCCCAGCCCAGGCGGTAGCTACAGTTCCTCCCCAAGCTCCCAAAACCCAGCCGCTCAAGACCTTGGTCACGTTTATCAGAGTCAGAGAACCATGGGTGGTCGCCTCCTCACCATGGGGTGAGCTCCTAGAAAGCAGGGATCTTGCTCTGTGGATGTTGGCAGCCCCACGGCTGGCAGAGCCGGGTGCACAGCTGGCTGGCTGGGCAGGAATGTGGGTAGGTGGGTGGAAGGGTGGCGGGTCAATGGTGAGTGACCAAAGAGGCAGCTCGGCAGCAGGAAGCAAGCTCTGGAGCCAGGGCTCCAGGTTCAGATCCTGCCTCTGCCCCTCTTGAGCTGGGTAGCTCAGGGCCAGTGACCCCACCCCTGGGGCCTCAGGTTTCTCATCTGCAAAGTGGGAGACGAATAAAATCCATAGGGTCCTTGTAAGGATTATATGAGTTAATGCACAGAAAGGCTTAAAACAGGGCCTGGGACACAGTAAGTGGGCAATGAATGTCACCCAGCAGCCATGATCACTGGGCAGGGGAGGATGGAGTGAGGGGTAAGTGGGCAGGTGAGGGGCTGGAGCTGAGAAGGGACAGACCCTTCTCTGCCCACTCGGCCAGCAGCCATTTACCCTTGTGCTCATCACAGACCTGCCCACCTGGAAGGCCCGCGAGGTCTTTCTAGCTCTAAGGCTCTAGAAACCAAAAAGCTTACCTGGCTGCTGTGCACCTCCACTTGGGGGAGGGGTTAAATAGGGGGTGGAGGTTCCAGTTCCTATAGTCAAGGGGCGCTATGTTTCCTGAGAGAACCAGATTTGTCTGTCTGCCTGTCTCCCTCTCACAGACAAACATCCCACCAGGAGGCCTGATGCCTTCTCTTCCTCTTGAAGGAGAAAGAGAAAGAGACCACCTAGGGTCAGCCGGGAAGATTCCACGGAGTGGGTGGGAGGAGAGCCAGGTTGGAAGGATGGTAGGGTTGAGATGAACAGAGAGAGAAACAGCGCTCCCTACAGGAGAAACTGAATGTGCAAAGGCAAGGAGGTAGGAATGAAGTATTTAGAGGTGGGGAGAAAGGCAGGAGCCGGCAGTTGGTGACAGAGGACAGAGAGGCAGCCAGGACCGACCACAAAGGGCTTTGCTCCCTGAGCTCAGCCTGGTCAAGAGCAGGCGCTTGGCATCCCCGCCTGACTTACACGTCTCTTGCCAGCCCATTTCACAAGTGAGGACTTCGCAGCTCAGATGGTCTGCCCCTCGCCCAAGGCCACACAGCAGAGCTGGAATCGGAAGCCTCAGGGGTCTGGGTTCCAGAGCTAAAGATTTTTCTGTGGCTTCCTGGGGCGCCTGGCCGGTCTGGATGCCACAGACTGGCTCTGTGGGCAGAAGACTGAAGCCAGTCAAGGTTCATCTGGTGGGAGGAGAGCTGGCAGCAGGGAGGCGGGGGAGGGAGATGGCAGGGCCCAGAGGCACCGTGCCTGGGGTGGCTGGAGCGCCTGGGCAGAGGGGTGTCAGGGATGGCTGCTCCACGGGCACACAGGCTCCCACCATCCCACGCAGAGGACATGTTCTGTCCCAGGCCACCTTGCTCTGAGCCAAGCCTGGGAGCTGAGTGGTGGGGTGGGGGGAAGGAGCATGTGCTGTGTGTCCCTGAGGTGTTTGTCATCCCCTGCACTCTGGCACCTCACTCAGCACTCCTGCAGTGGGAGCCCCTCTGGTACCAGGAGACGTAGCCATCCCATCCTTACTCTCACAGTGGACAACAAGAAAAGGAAGGCACAGAGAGGGTATACAACCTGCCCAGGGTCACACAGCAATCATCAGCAGGGATAAGTCTCCCCACTAACCAGCTAAGATTTGGGAGGCTATTACCAGAAGCACAAGGCAGTCTGTGAGGCACAGCATGGATACCAATGTCTTGGAATTCCGGAAATCAGTGATTTCTGTCAACTGAAAAGAAGATTTCAAACTGAGACTACTCTAGAAAAACCCTTACTTTATATACTTTGTCATTGTATTTGTAATAATAATAGCATACCTTTTCATAGCATTTACTATGTTCCAGACATTGTTCTAAACACTTTACCTACATTAACTCATTCAATCTCCACAACAACCTACTAGGTAGGCACTATTATTATACCCATTTTACAGGTAACAAAACAGAAGCACAGAGAGATCGTGCTTGCTCAAGGTCACACAGCCAGTAAGTGACCAAGCCAGAATTCAACGTCACCTGTAGATGTTTCTGTCTCCCAGGGCCAAGTGTAAACTCCTAAAGCAGTCAGTAAGACTGAAAACAAACCACATTTGTTCTGTCTGCAATATGTACGTTATGTGTTTGTAGATGAATGGAATACACACAGCTACCATGTGACTTATACTCACTACACACTCTTCCCAAATGTCACTTTACTGTATGTGCATCACAACCCCCTGAGGGAGGGCTTCTTACCCCCACTTTATGGAAGAGAGGTGAGGTGACTTGCCCCAGGTCACACAGCATGAGAGTGGCCAAGGACTGACTGAGTCCAAGTCCTTGATCACAGGTGGCCTGCCCTGCAGAGGGGACGACCTGGGGTGTGCAGCAGAGACGGGGGGCGGGGTGGGGAAGACCTCGGCTGGAGACCTGGCTCCACCCCTGGACAGGCCAGTGACCCTGGACACACCCCTCCTCCCCCACAATCCCCTACTTCAGCTGGTCCTCATGCAGGACCCTGGACCACCGTGGCTTTTCCCCCTCCCGGCCCCCGACGCCCGACGTGCTCTGGCAGCCTTCCCCTAGGAGATGAAACCTCCATTCCATAGACAGCCCCACACAGGCCTTGTAAGAAGAGGCTGAGGCGGCTCTGGACTTCAGGGAAATAGGCCATGAACTTGTAACCTTCTGAGTGGCGGCCAACACAAGCAGTATCCGTCGGTGGCAAGTGCCGGGTTTCTCGAATGCCTGCCTTGCGTCAGAACAGGGAGTACACGGACGTTCCCAGAGACAGGTCTCACTGCCCTGGGCCCACGGTAATAGCGCTCCTCACGTTCCCAGAGAACCTTCCAGCTGGTGGAGGCTCCTGGCACTATTACATTTGATATCCATGGTGACCCTGGGAGGTACAGGGCAGGGATGTGCCCCAACCTCCAGGCAGGAAATGTGGACCCACAGAGGTGAGGGTCTCACCCAAGGGCGCACAGCTGAGCAGAGCCCCCAGATTGCTTACTGGCTTTGTGACCTTGGGCACATCACTTCCCCTTTCTGGGCCTCAGTTTTCTCACGGGTCCAATGGGGATAATCACAGAGAGTGCCTATATCACTGTGCTATTATAGGAAGGATAACTGCACAATAAACAATGAGATCAAGGCCCAGGGCTTGGTCCATATTAAACACTCAAAATAAATGTTAGCTAGTAGTAAAGGTGATAACGAGTGTGCCAGGCACTGTTCTAAGTGCTTTCCAGGCATTCCTTCATCTACTCCTCACAACACCATGTGGTAGGTGCTATCATTGCTCCCACTGCACAGAGAAGTTAAGTAACTTGGCCAGGGTCACACAGCTATTAACAGGACACTATGAAGGGGGAAAAGGAGAAACTCATAATGAATGAAGCACCTATTATGTACTGGGAGCTTTTTGTTCAGCCTTCTAAGAAACCAGTCATGTGGGAATTATCAGCCCGGGTCAGAAGAGAAAACTGAGGCTCCAAAGGGGGGAGGGAAGTGCGGGGTCACACAGCAACCACGTGGGAGAGCTGGGATGCAGGCCAGGCCTGTCTGGCTCCATCAGTGTGCTGGCTCCCCCACCTCAGTCACGTGCCAAGACAACTTCCATCACAGTCACCATTATGGGCGGCAGACCCCGATGCCTTGGCCACCCCCGGTACAGGGAGCCCCACGTCAGTGTGTCACGTGACCTCCCTCTGCCTGTGTGGCAGTGTGCGTGTGTGAGTTTGTGTGCATGTGTATGCGCGTGCATGCCGGGGTCCTGGCAGTGAGCGAGGCAGGGCTCCCATTGTGTGTGTGCCCAGCCCCGTGACCAGTCCTCACGTCAGGCTGTTCCCTCTGCCCCCAGACCAGCTCTTCCTGGGCTTTCACGTGATTGCAGCTTCCTGGGGACCTCTCATATCTGGAACGGGCGCTCCCTCCGTAAAGGGAGGGGCTTCAGTCACACTGGCTCCCTCCCTCCCAGGTCAGCCCCTCTGGGTTTATAATTTTACACAAAGAGGCTGAGATGGGTGGGGGCAGCTCAGGGTTACAAGTCAGAGTCCTGGCCAGTTACTCAAGGGTTGTTTTCTCATCTGCAAAGTAGTGATAATAAGTGCCATTCCACTTCCAATATTGGCTTCTTAGGAGGGAAGGAACTTTGCAAACTGTAAAGTGCTATGCAGATGTTTCTATGGCTTTATGTTGTTTCCCCTTCTGATGACTGTAGTAGATACGTGCTATAATTTTTGGCCACCCAGAATCCATTCCCCTTTCCTAACAATACCACAAAGTTTCCTTGGGGGGCTTCCCTGGTGGCGCGGTGGTTGAGAGTCTGCCTGCCAATGCAGGCGACACGGTTCGAGCCCTGGTCTGGGAGGATCCCACATGCCGCGGAGCAGCTGGGCCCGTGAGCCACAATTACTGAGCCTGCGCGTCTGGAGCCTGTGCTCCGCAACAAGAGAGGCCACGATAGTGAGAGGCCCGTGCACCGCGATGAAGAGTGGCCCCCGCTTGCCACGACGAGAGAAGTCCCTCGCATAGAAACGAAGATCCAACACAGCCATAAATAAATAAATAAATAATAAAATAAATTAAAAAAAAAGAGAGGAAGAATTCTTAAAAAAACAAAACAAAAAAAAGTTTCCTTGGGAAGTGACTCTCTCTTTTCCAGCCAACTGGTTTGGGTAGGACTGATCCTACCTCCAGGCTCCAGGTGGGTCCTGACTGGCTTAAGCTCAAGACTCTCTCCACCTGGATGGTGTGTTGTGAGGGTGTGGGGCGATCGGGAGGGGCACTGTGTGCAGCCTGAAGATAAGGCAAGCTCTCAGAAGGTGGAGTAGAGAGATGCAGAGAATCTGAGTCTTTGATGACGCTGCTTGAGCCCCTGGATGCAGCCATGCCTGAAGCCTACTTCTGAACATCCAAGTTTCATGAGCTAGTTAATTCCCCATATTGCTTACCTTGGATTTTCTGTTACTTGGAACACAGAGTCTGACCTCAGAACTCCAGTTCAGCCTGTTTTTCTCAGCCCCTTACATTGTAAGCAACCACATCATGTCACTCATCTAGTTGTTTCTACCAAAGGAAAAATCTTGCAAACAAGCTAAAGATGGGTCAATAAGTTTCAAGTGCATGGTAAAATGAGGCCAACCAATACAAGCTTGGTTTTCTTCTTGGAATCTATAAACTTGTAGAATTGTAGGAGGTCCTTGGGCAGGATTTGCCTAAAAGTCCTACTGTGTGCAGGACTCGGACCCTCCCCTTCCAAGGTTGTTGTCAGTTGAGTTTAACAACTCTTTGACTACCATGTTCCAAGTGTCTACTGTGTGGCTGGCCCTGCACCAAGGGCCACAGGTACAACTTCTGCCTTCTAGGCCCTTCAGTCTAGTGATGATTGGTCACAATACACATTTTTACTATATTTTACACAAAGCCCTAGGAGGCTGGCATACAGGGGGGAAACTGCTACACCCATTTCACAGAGGAGGAAACAGAGACTCAGAGAGGTGCAGTGATTTGCCGAACATCCCTCTGGTAAAGAGGGGCAGGGCTAGGCCACAACCCTGGATCTGCCTGCCTCCAAACCCAGTGCTTTTTCTTCTAGCCTTTGGGGTGGCAGGGATGGCGCTGGGACTGACATTTCTTTGAGGTAGTCTGTTCCACTTAGGGGCAATCAGAATGGTTTAAAAAGCTAAAGAAAGCAGGGAAGCCAAGTATCATGGGCTTCCTGTTTGCCCCAAGAGTCTTGGCTCCATGAGAAGCCCCAGTACTCAGGCCCATCCGGTTTTACTCTCCTAAAGGACTCACCTCCTACAGGCTGTGGACAGAGAGGGACCAGCCACAACCTTAAAATCCAGGCCCCAGATGCTTTCATGGGCAGCCCTTGGCACCCCAAGTGAGCTGTCCTGGCCTCTCTCGTGCCTCTGTCCTGCATCTCTAAGATCCAACTGACACGGCCTCAACATCCCCTATCCCCTAGGGTCTTCCCTATATGTTATTCAACCAACATTCATTCGACCACTGTTTATTGAGCACCTACTATATGCAAGGGGCTGTTCTAGGTGCTCAAATCCCTGCTGGTGGGGTGAGCAGACAATAAGAAAATAAGTAAAATCAATAGGATGCCAGGTAGTGGTAAGTGAGATGGAGAAAAAGAAGTGGGGGGGGAGGAGAGTTGGTATTTGCAGTTTTAAATAGAGAGATCAGAGAAGGTCTCACCACGAAGTCATCTCACTGGAGGCTTGCAATAATCCCACGCAGGCAAGAATGTGATTCCCAAACTGCAAATAAGGAAACTGAGGCTTCAGGATTAAATCGAGTCTACACATGCCAATCTAACCAGCTGTGGAGCTGAGATTCTGGTGCAGGGCTACTGCTGCTCCCCCACGTACCCTCTCCCCTACCAAATGGTACTAGCAGCCCTTTTGCAGGCTCTGAGAGGTAAAGCCACATATCCGGACCTGCAGGAGTACGGGGCGGGGCTGGAGTCAGCCCTAGTGCCACCCTCTGGAACTGCGTCTTAGCAAGGCCTACATCTGCTTCCACAGGCCTTGCTCTTCAGCTTCAGCTCTGGGCTTGCTGAATCTCAGTCCTCCTCTTTGCTGACTCCGTGTCCTCCAAGACCACTGCTCTCTTTCCCAGAGCCCCTTTGGCTCTCTATCCCAGGTCACATGAGACGCTAATCGTCCAACCCACCCTTGTTCTGCCCCCTCAATTAACTTCTGGCCCATCATTAAATCTGCATTTGCATGAAACCTACAAAAGACATCTTGTGGACGGCCTAGGCAGGCAGACAGCTGGCGTACATGTGTAACGGGGAGGGGGAGTTTCTCACCAAGCTTTTCCATCTGGATTTGTTCAGTAATCTCCCAAAACCCCAGACTAATCTTTCTGAACACTGTGGCATAGTGGAAAGACCTTGACCATGGAGGAGCTGGATATCGGGTTAAGTTCTGGCTGTGTAGCTTTGAAAGTGACTTTATGTTTGGGGCCGCAGGATCCTTATCCGTAAAACAGGGTTACAGATCCTCATTCTGCAAGGTTGTTTTAAAGATAAAATGCAGGCACTTCCCTGGTGGTGCAGTGGTTAAGAATCTGCCTGCCAATGCAGGGGACACGGCTTTGATCCCTGGTCCGGGAAGTTCCCACATGCCGCAGAGCAACTAAGCCCTTGTGCCACAACTACTGAGCCTGCGCTCTAGAGCCCACGAGCCACAACTACTGAGCCTGAGTGCCACAACTACTGAAGCCCGCACGCCTAGAGCCCGTGCTCCACAACAAAGGGAAGCCACCGCAATGAGAAGCCCTCACTGCAACGAAGAGTAGCCCCAGCTCGCCGCAACTAGAGAAAGCCCGCGCGCAGCAACGGAGACCCAACACAGCCAAAAAAAAAAAGAAGATAAAAGGCAAGAGAGAGTATCTGTTAAACGATAAAATTTGGTAGAATTTTAAAAAGCATTTAGATAGAGCCTGGCAGACAAACATCAAGATTTTGTTGAATGGAATGGAGAAGTCTGTATAATGGTGAACAACCACCACCAGCACAACAACAGCTGCATTCATTGTGCTCCTACACTCGGAGGTAGGCACCCTTAATATCAACATTATTTTACAGAAGAGGGGAAAAAAAAGCACAGGGAGGCTCAGTAACTTGCCTATGGTCACACAGCAGGCAAGTGACAGAGTTGGGATTATGAACCCAAATTGTCCAACTCCAAAGTATAAGCTCTTTACCATTATGCTAGGTTAGTAAATGAGGCTTGAAACACAGCGATTAAGTCCAGAACCTTCATTCTTAACCACTGTACCAGCTTGTCAGAGCTGAAAGGGGCTCTAGGACTAATCTAACCCAGCACTCTCATTTTTTTCCCAGCAGGAGCCTAAGGTCCAGAGAGGTAGTGTGACTTTCCCAAAGTAACACAGTCAGTTAGTTGAAGAATAGGACAAGCACCCTGGTTTCCTAACTCTTGAACCCCATGCCATCACTGAGTATCACAATGACCGTGAGAGGCCTTCAGGGAAGGAGTCTCGAGGATATACCAGAATTTTTCCAGCAGAAGTGTAGGGAAGGCAGACTAATCAGAGGGAACAGCCCATGCGAAGGTCTGGCGGCCATGAAAGTCTTTTTTTGGAGAATAGTGAGCTGTGAGGTGCATGCAAAGGTTGGGGCTGGAACAGATGATAAGGCTGGTTTTCCTATTAAACCATGTTTCATATTTCCACATGGTTCTTTTATTGTTTAACACTTTCTTATTCTGTCTTATGTTGCTAATATCTTTCCTTATTTCTTTCGCGTGTTTCTAATGTTAATTAAAAATTCTTGGTCTATCTGTTCTAATGTCGCTGACTCCAGTGCTATCTCGAGTCAGTTTGCTGTTTTTCTTTTGAAGCCTCTGTGCTCCGGCTGGTGATACAGTAGGGGTGAGGGTGCACATACCATCCCTAGAAACAGTGAGGGAAGACATATGGCTCCCCGCCCCTCGTCCTCAAATCAACACCAGAGTAACAATAGAGCAAAAACGTCACTAAGCCTAGGAAACCGTGGAGAGAAACGGAATCTCCTGGGGAGACGGAAGGGGTTTTAACTTGGTGTGTGCAGCGCTGGCAGGTGGGAACGCAGCAGCCAGGAGAAGGGGCAGGGCCTAGTCTTTAGCGGGTGGAGAATACTGTAGAAAAGACAATCGGATTTGAGCTCTGCTCTTGCCTCTTTGCATCAAGCCTTCCCCAGCACACCTCCCCACACCCCCTGCCCCAAAACATGCCCACTTGCCCTGGAGCAACCGAGGCCAGCATTCTCACTTGCACACGCGGGGCCCAGGCAGACGGTCCAAGTATATGCCGGAGTAAAATCAGGGCCGTGCAGCAGGCACTGTGGAGTTGCAGAAATCAAGAGGGAACTAATGGGGTGACAGGCCTCCACGGTCACTCCAGCACCCCTTCTCTTCTGGACCTGGAGGCTGGTGGATTCTGACCTAGGCAGACAGCCCCCTCCCTTGGCTGCTTCTTCCTGGCATCCAGAAAGTGAGGCTCAATCCTGTAGAGTTAGTTACTTGGTGGGGGTGCTGGGGGTGAGGGTCGTGATGACAAACCCAGGGAGGAACTATGCAGTTCTGACACCTGGGGGCCTCCACTCTGGGACCGTCATCTCCTTGGGCTCATCAATGCTGACAGAGACCAGGGTCAGGCTTGGATTCTTACCCCAACATGCAGCACCAGACAGAATAGCTGAAACCCTCCCACCCCGAGGAGTGAGCTCACGGGTTACAGAACAGGGAATCCGAGGAGTACACTGGCTTCAAAAGAAAAACAAACCAATTAGAGATACCACTGGAATCAGCCGTGTTCAACAGATGGACTGAGAATTTTAAAATAAGCATTAGAAACACGCCGAAGAAATAAGAAAAGATATTAGTGAAACAAAACAGAATAAGAAAGTGTTAAAGGACCCAAGTGGAAATATTCTATATGAAAAAACAGTTGAAATAACAAACATAATAGGTAGAATTAACTGCAGAATGGATACTGCAGCTGAGGAATGAAATAGGGAACGGGGATATCAGATGGAGGAATATTTCCAGGAAGAAGGCAGGAAGGATTAAGAAATCGGAAATATGAAAGAAATGGTAAAAGATCAGTTAAAAGTGAAAACAGCAGCCCCAATCTTACTCCATTAATTTGAAATGGATCATAAACCTAATTGTACAAATCTTCTTGGTTTTTTTTTTTTGGCCGCACCACACGGCATGCGGGATCTTAGTTCCCCAGCAGTGGAAGCGCCGCGTCTTAACCCCTGGACCACCACGGAAGTCCCCATAATCCTAACTATAAAAGCCAGAACCATAAAGCCTCTAGAAGATAACATAAGCAGGTATCTTTGTGACTTTGGGGTAAGGCAAGGAGTCCTAACTTCATTAAAAAAAAATGATAATTTGGACTTCATCAAAATTTTACACTTCTGCTCATCAAAAGATACCATTAAGAAGCTGAATAGACAAGACACATAATGGGAAAGAATACACACAATACACATAGCTCCCAAAGGACTTGTATCCAGTAAATAAAGAACTCCTAAAGTTGCCAATAAAATGATTAACAACTCCCCACACACACAATGGGCAAGAGACTTAGCCACTTCAAAATGAAAACATACGAATGACCAATAGTTCATGGTGTTCCACATCATTATCATCAGGTAAATGAAAATTAAACCCGTTTCACACACACCAGAATGACTAAAACCAAATCAAAATGACTTGCAAAATCAAACATTGGCAGGAATGTAGAAAAACTCATGGTTATGTAATAAAGTACACTGACTTTGGAAAAGAGTTTGGCAGTTAAACCAACATACACTTATCACATGATCCAGCAATTCCACTCCTAAGTATCTGCTCAAGAGAAATAAAAATACACCCAAAGGGCTTCCCTGGTGGCGCAGTGGTTGAGAATCCGCCTGCCAATGCAGGGGACATGGGTTCGAGCCCTTGTCCGGGAAGATCCCACATGCCACGGAGCAACTAAGCCCGTGTGCCACAACTGCTGAGCTGGCGTGCCACAACTACTGAAGCTCGGGCACCTAGAGCCCACGCTCCACAACAAGAGAAGCCACCACAATGAGAAGCCCGCACACCACAACAAAGAGTAGCCCCGCTCGCTGCAACTAGAGAAAGCCCCTGCGCAGCAATGAAGACTCAACACAGCCAAAAATAAATAAATAAATTTATTAAAAAAAGAAAGAAAATACACCCAAAGAGTCATACATTAAGTGTTCATAGGAACTTTATTTATAATACCCCCAAACTGGAAACACGCTATTTATTTAATTTTTGGCGGCATGGCATGTGGGATCTTAGTTCCCCGACCAGGGATTGAAGCCACGCCCCCTGCATTGGAAGCATGCAGTCTTAACCACTGGACCGCCAGGGAAGTCCCTGGAAACAGTTTAAATATTCACTAACAGATCAATGAATAAACAATGGTGGTATATTAATTCAACGGAAAACCACTTGGCAAAAAAAGGAGAGAACTATTGAGGCAACAAACATAGATGAATCTCAAAAACATTATGCTAAGTGAAAGAAGCTAGACACAGAAGAGTATCTGCTGTATGATTCCATTTACACGAAACTCTAGAAAAGACCAATCTAATCTATGGTAAAAGAAATCAGAATAATGATTGCAATTTGGGAGGAAAAATAGACTGGAAAGGGTTGTGAGGGAAATTGCTACAGAGACAAAATTTTTTTAAATCTTATTTTGGGGTTATGGTTACAAGGTAATGTAATTGGTCAAAATACCACATTGAACTGAACACTTAAGATCTGTGCATTTTATTGAATGAAATTATACATCAACCAAAAAAAAGAGAGAGATGGAAATATAAGTGCCAACATCTAGATATCAGGAGTCCCATGAGAGGAAAATAAATCAAAAGTAGAGATATTTGAAGAAATAATGAAGACAACCTTGGAACTGAAGAAAAATGATAGATCTCAGTTTGAAAGCATCCCAAATACATCAGACAGGATAGATAATGAAAAACCCACACTCAGAAATATTAGAGTGACTATCAGAAGACACATTCTCAAAGTCTAGAGAAAAACAGATCACTTACAAAGGAATAAGTAACAAATTGAATTGACCAAAGTACCAAAGGAAAAGAATTTGAACTGAGAATTTTATATCCAGCTAAACTGCCATTCAAATGTTAAAGGCTAAAAAAAAACATTCAATGGCTCAGGTTTATACAAAAAGACACCCCCCCAAAAAAAATTTTGAAGTAACTACTTCAGTAATAGAAACAAATTCCACATATGATACTAAAGATATGTGAAAGCTGAGCAAATAACTTAGTAAAGTTTAGTGTTTAAAAAAAATCCCCAGATCAAAGACAAATATATAATATCTGAACAACTCAGAACTGCAAAACCTAGACAGTTTTAATGTGCTGTCATGGGGGCTCAAAGGCATGTCACTGAAGAGTATAAGGGTTGAAAGGGAAGAGAGAGACCAAAGGGTATAAGAAAGTGCTAATCTTGTCTTTGCAGGGAAGAGCTACAGCTAACAATTCTTTTAAAGTAATAAAATATTAAAACGAAACAGAAAAAGCAAGATAAATTGAAATTAAAAAGTAGGATACACACACATACTTTTCAGGAACAGTCAAACATTTTAAAAATTAATCACATACCAGACCACAAAACAAGTCTCACATTTTAAATAACAGGTCTTCACAGAGTCCACATTCTCTGACCATTAAGTTTGAAGTTAGTTTTTAAAAGGACAAACAATTTTCCATACACTTAGAGATTAAAAAATCCCTAAATAACTCATAGATCAAAGAAATGTCATAGTAGAAATGAAACACCACTTAGAACTGAACGATAATAAAACACTATATATCAAAAACTGCAATGCAGCAAAGAAAGTCTAAAAATTAATGAGCTAAGTTTCCAATTAAAGAAATTAGAAAAAACAGAAACTCGAAGAAAATAAAAGGAGATTACAAAGAGCAGAAATCAACAAAACAGAAAACAAAGATTAAACTGAGAAGATCAAAGCCACAAGTTGGTCCTTTAAAAAAGTCAATAAACTTGAGGCAAGATTAATTTTAAAAAATAAACAGAGGGAGAAAGAGATAATACACAATTATTACAGAAAAGAGGAATACAATAAGGAAATGCTATAAGCAACCTTACACTGATAAATATGAAAATGCAGATTAAATGCATACATTTCTAAAAATACATATATAACATACCAAAACTGACTCAAGAAGAAATAAGGAAACAATTTAAAAATTGAAACAGTAGTTAAAATCTTTCCACAAAGAAAACAGAAACAGGCCAAGGTGATTTTACAGGTGAGTTCTATCAGACTTCAAGAAGCAAATTATCTCAATTTTACCCAGACTTTTCCAGAAAACAGTAAAAGAGAAAATATTACTATCTACTTCTATGAGGCCATTATTATTGCAATACCAAAGCCAGAAAAGTACAACATAAAAAATGAAAATTACAGACCCATTTTATTCATGAAAACTGATAAAATAATTCTAAACAAGATATAAGAGAATAACCAATATACAAGTTAGACTTACCTTAGGACTGCAAGGACGGTTTAATATTAGAAGATCAAATATGTAATTAACTACATTAACAGATTAAAGGAGAAAAACCATATAATCATCTCAAGATACTTTTTGAAAGCATTTAATGCAAATTAATTCAACACAAATTATTATTTTCAAGAAGTTCTCGGTAAGTTATGAATAGAAGAAAGCTTCCTTAACCTAAAAAAAGCCATTTATAAAAAATCTGCAATACATATATATTAAATGGGGAAACATTAGAACATTATCTCTAAAAAACAAGACAAGGATACCTAATACCACCTTTTAAATTTTTAAGATTGTACTGGTAGTCCTAGACAGTGTAATAAGATGAGGAAAAAAGTTAAAAGCATAAAGATCTAAAAATACAAAAGAAAACTATCATTACTTGTAACTGATTGTCTGCATAGAATCTACAGACAAATAATTGGAAATAGAGTTTAGCAAATTAGCTTGATAAGATCAAATGCAAAAAAGCCTATTGCATTTTCATATACCAGCTACAAAGAGAACTGGAAAACATAAGAAAAAATGGGTACCCAGATGGGAAAAAAGTTGAATTGGATCCTTATCCTACACTATACACAAAATCAACTGAACATGGATCAAGGTCTTAAATGTGAAAAACAAAACTTTGAAACATTTAGTAGAAACTGTAGGTGACAGCTTTCTGATCTTGGAGTTAAGGCACACTTTCTTAAATAAGATCCAAAAAGCACTAAATATTAAATAAAACAGTGCTAGATTAGACTCTATTAAATTTTAGAATTTCAGTTTCCCAAACATCAGTAGACTCAGAAATATAAAGAACTATTACAAGGGAGTTCCCTGGTGGCCTAGTGGTTAGGATTCCGGGCTTTCACAGCTGTGGTCTGGGTCCAATCCCGGGTCAGGGAACTGAGATCCTGCAAACCACACAGTGAGGGAAGGAAGGAAGGAAGGGAGGGAAGGAGAGAGGTAGGGAGGGAGGGAGGAAGGAAGGACTATTACAAATCCATAAGAAAAGAACAAAAAAAGGACAAATAGAAAAATGGGCAAGGGACTTCCCTGGTGGTCCAGTGGTTGGGAATCCGCCTTCCAGTGCAGGGGACGTGGGTTCGATCCCTGGTCAGGGAACTAAGATCCCACATGCCTCGGAGCAACTAAGCCTGCATGCCTCAACTAGAGAGGAGTCTGCACGCCCCAAGGAGGACCTGACACAGCCAAAAATAATTAATTAATTAATTAATTAATTTAAAAATGGGCAAAAGACATCTCACACACACACATTCATACACACTTCTTCAACCTCATTGGCAATCAGGGATATGTAAATCAAATCTACAATGAGAAATCATTATACTTGTTGGGTTGGAAAAAATAAGAAGTCTGACAACACTTATGGAAGATGTAGAACAACAGGATCTCTTATATGTTACTGGTGGGAGTATAAACTGATACAATCATTTGGAAAACAGTTTGCTCTTATCTTGTGATACTGAACAAATATTCATATACCCTATGACCCCACAATTCCACTCCTAGTTATATATCAAGAGATAATTTCTATATATATGCATTAGAAAGCATGTACATGAATACTCATAGTGCTTTTTCTACACTAGCAAAAACCTGAAAACAACCCAAATGCCATCAACAAGAAATTGACTAAATAAAAACTGCGGTGGGAATTCCCTTGAGGTCCAGTGGTTAGGACTTGGCACTTTCACTGCCAAGGCCCCAGGTTCAATCCCTGGTCGGGGAACTAAAATCCCACAAACAGGGTGGCACGGCCAAAAAAAAAAAATTACGGAACACTCAGTGGAATATTATACTGTAGTTAAAAAAAAAGGATTACAGCTACATGCAACCATTGGATCAATCTCGGCAATGTAAGATTGAGTGAAAAAAGCAAGTCCCAGGAGATTATGTAAAGCATGATACACTTTCATAAAGTAAAAAATATATATTTTTTACATAATGTATATAACACACACATATATATGATTTTAAATACTAATCCAAAAAAGGCAAAGGGAATGAGAAACTTCATATGTATAATACGTATATCTGTGTGTGATAATAATACTAATAAAGTATTAATCAAAAGTTTAAAATAATAATTTTAAAAGGCAAGGGAATGAGAAAGCCCAGACTCAGGAGAGTGGTTACCCCACATGAAGAAAGGTGGGTAGGAGACAGATGGAGGAACCAGAGGAAGATGTAAGGTATTGGATGATGGCTCATAGGCATTTAAAATTTATTTTTAATAATAAAATAGGGACTTCCTTGGCAGTCCAGTGGTTAAGACTCAACGCTCCCACTGCAGGGGACATGGGTTCGATCCCTGGTAGAGGAACTAAGATCCCACATGCCACGCGGTGGGGCCAAAAAATAAATAAATAAAAATAATAAAATATACAAGAGGGACATTATGAACCAGTGATAAATGTGCTTGAACAAGGATCATGATTAATCCACTGAAAGATCTCAGGGTCCATAAAACAACTTAAATGAAAACAAAAATGCTCAGTAAATATTCACATTTTGCCAAGCACTATAGAGACTGTTCAACACGCTTCATATCTCATTGAATCCTCAACAGTTTTATGAGCTGGAAACCATTACTGTCCCCATTTTATGAGTAAACTGAGGTTCAGTCACTCGGCCAGGGTCAATCATCTGGAACCCAGGTCACCTCCTCCTGTCAAAGTAGGCAAGATATGTAACTTTCTTTTTTTTTAAAATTTAATTAATTAATTAATTTATTTTTGGCTGTGTTGGGTCCTCGTCCCTGTGCGAGGGCTTTCTCTAGTTGTGGCAAGCGGGGGCCACTCTTCATCGTGGTGCGCGGGCCTCTCACTATCGCGGCCTCTCTTGTTGCGGAGCACAGGCTCCAGACGCGCAGGCTCAGTAATTGTGGCTCACGGGCCCAGTTGCTCCGCGGCATGTGGGATCTTCCCAGACCAGGGCTCGAACCAGTGTCCCCTGCATTAGCAGGCAGATTCTCAACCACTGCACCACCAGGGAAGCCCAAGATATGTAACTTTCTTGGCAAACAGTAAGTGCTTAGTAAGTGTTTGCCTTAATTCAGAGGGGCTGTGTGGGCATATTGGAGAGAAACTGGTTGGTGGCTAGGGGACCCAGATACAGTCCTACCACCTCCCTTCACGACCTGGCAGGGTCACTTTCCCTCTCTGTGCCTGGAGAGGGCTGGAGTGGCAAACCCCAAAGGCCATTCCTGCTTAAACAACCGTTTAAGGGGCCACCGAACAAACAGGTCACCCTTACCTTACTTCTCCTGGCAGGCCCTGCTGATTCTCCCAGAGTCAGTCTGAGGTCTGCAAGCTTTGGGTCCAGCCCACCTTCTGACATCACCTCCTGGCCCCCTCCGCTCACCACTCAGACCTTCTGTGCCCTGCTCTCTTCCCTCAGGGTTTTTGCACAGCCTGTTCCCCTGCCTGGAACACTCATCCCCAAGGTCTCTGCTTGGATCACTCCTTCTCATTCTTCAGGTCAAAGGCCACCTCCTCTGAGCCCCTACCGCACCCCAGTCCCTCACTGTTTCACAACCCTGCTCATCACTGGCTGAAATTAACCCAATTTTATTTTATGGTCTGTCTTTTGCATTACAGAGGAGCTCCTGTATCCCCAGCACCCAAAACCACACCTGCCTGCAGAAGATGCTCAGTATTTGTTGGAAAGAGAGAGGAAAAAAAAAAAGAATGACGCTGCCTCCCGCAGGAATTCTTTGTGGTTGTTCTGCCCGAGGCTTGGTTAGGTGGCTCCTCTGGTCCCACAGCTCTTGAACTTTCCTTCACCCTACACCACCTGGTGAGTGTGTCTGAATGTGTCTGTTTACATGACCATCTCCTGCACACACTGGTTGATCTTTGAAGGAAAAGCGAGACCAGATTTGTCTGCGAATTCCAGCAGCCAGCCTTGGGCCTAGCAGGCAATTGGGCTAAGGAAATGTTTGTTGAATGAATGAATGAATGAATGTTCTGCACCCATCTTTCCTCCTTCCTGACTCTGCTTCCTCCTTTTTCCAGCCTGACAGGCGCCAAGAGCTGACACCCAAGTGAGCTGACAAGAAAGGCCACTCCAGCGTGAATTTTCTGAAGTGGGGACAGCCCCTCCTTCCCCCAACAGTAGTCACTCCAGACAGTGAGGGAACAAAGCCCAAGGTCAGCCCTGCCTCTGCCACAGGAACCACCTGGGGCCTGCCCAGCAAAGCCAATGGGACAGGGTTTTCCGTGCATCTCAGTCTCGCTGATCAGAGCGTGCCACAGGACGGGGAGGCTGGCAGGCCTGCCTCAGAGCCCCAGCTAGAGGCCTTGCCAAGTGAGCTCTGCCTGGCCAGGGGCCAGTGGGGAAATACTTGATTATTCGAATCAAGTAGCCACTCAAGAGGAAAAGATCTGCTTCCTCCAAAAGGACGAAGTGGGGCAGGCAGGCCAGTCCAGGGACTTGGTGTCGAAGGGGGAAATTGCAGAGCAAAGTTCTCACACACACCAGTGCTCTGAGATTTGCCACCCCAGGAAGACTCTGGAAGCCTGAGATGGAACTCCAGGAGGGTCAGGTCCAAGGCCAGAGCCCTGGACTGAAGCTGGGGCCAGTCCCCCACTGAGGATTCTCAGTTAGCAGTAGCTTCAGCCAGGCTAATTACTCTGGCCTCCTTCTGACCCTGGTTCTGGAGACACCGGGACTGCCCCCCTGTGCTCCCCACCCCTGTCCGTTCCTCCCTTCGACCAGGATCACACAAGGGGTAGATAAACTCTGCATCCTCGGCTCAGGGGGCCAGGGAGTGTCCCGCAGTCTATTCCTGCCATTTGCTCAACTCCTGCCTTGCACCCACTACCTGAGTCGGGCTCTGGAAGAACCATCAGGTGCACGAAGAGTTTACACATCTGGCCTGCAGAGACCTATCTAACATTTATCAAGTGACTACGGGCCCACACTCCGGAGCCAGGCTGCCCAGGTTCCAATTCTGGCTTAACCACTTATGAGCTGCATGACCTTGGGCAAGTCCCTTCCCTTTTCCGTGCTTCTCCTTTTCACCTGTAAAAGCTGGGATTGGAGTACCTACTCTGTGGGAAGTTTAAGAGGACCAAATGAAAAAGGGTGTATAAAACACTTACTTAGCAGGCCACACATGGGGATTCAGCAAATGACAACTCTTAGTATTATTAAACAAATTAAGATTGTTTGGAGGCAGGCCTAAGTCTCCGGACCAGACATCCCCAAGACAGACAACTTTTCCATCACCAGAGGCAAAACCAGTCAGCTCAGAGCAGACTGAAAAGCAGAGGGGAAAGCCCCCAGACTCTGGGTTCAAATCCCAGCTCCTCCACCCATCAGCTCTGCAACCCTGGGCAAGTTACTTAACCACACTGAGTCTTGTTTCTGCCTCTGTGTATTATAGACCACAGTAGTACCTCCCTCAGAACTGTCACGAATCTTCCCCATCGGGAGGGATGTTAGTCCCTGTTGCTGTCGGCTCTGAGCAGTGCCAGGGAATTAGGGAGCTGACACGTGCGGGGGCTGACACGTGCGGGGGCTGACACGTGCGGGGGCTGCCCCAGGCAGGGGTGAGGTGGTAGGCTGGTTTCCTTTCCTGAAAACCTCTGTCTGGGCCCAGCCTCAGGGTGTGATGTGGGGAAGGCGCTCCAGGAGGTGGGGAAACTCTCCTCCACTCCAAGGATCATGTAATAGCGTGTACACTCACACAGGCCTGCTTGCCAACAGCCAGCCCTGAGCAGAGGTGAGAGGAACTGACCAGCAGGAAACTTCGATGAGCCTTTCCGTACAAAAGGAGGCAGTACGGCCAGACTCCATAGCCTGATGGCTGGGATTTACATGCCGGCCTGCCAGCTACTAACCATTTCCTGGGCAAGTGAGTTCATTTCTCTCATCCGTGGGGTGGGGATGATTAAGTACGGTGCTACCTCCCAGGGCTGATGAGTTCCTACATCTAACACACTTGGGGCAGCGTCTGCTCCTCAGGAGGTATCAGTTGGTGCTGTTACAGTCATTCAGGGCTGCTTTAATTTCTTCCGTGAAGGATCTCCTGGCTTTCTCCAGCAGACTCAGGTCTCCCTCCTGTGGGCTTCTATACAGGGCAGGATCCATGCCTGTTACACAGATGATGATCACAAGACCTACTATGTGCTCGGCACTGTGTTAAGCATTTTATATCCATGGAGATGTTTCCTAGCCAGGGGGCAAAACCACCACTGGACTCACCTACTACTTATGACCACAGGCTCTGGGGCAGGGGCTTCTGTGCTATGGAAAGAGGTTGGGGGAAAGTGGTCACCACACTATATTACTTGGAATACATGTGCCCTGGAAGGTATGAAAATATTTGCACTTGGTACCAACTGTGTGACCTAGGAGACATTACTTAGACTCTCTGGGGCTCAGTTGTGAGGATAAATGAATAAATATAAGTGAAGCACTTAAAGCAGAGCCTGGTTCATGACCTATTTAAAACAAACATCTATTGATATATATGTATCAATCACTCCTCCGAGTACCTCTCAGGGACAGAGGAGGAAACAGGCATGGAGGTCATACAAGGTCTTAGTTCCTAAGAGATGTTATTTCCTGCAAGTATTCATTCACCCATTCACCATATATGTATTAAGTGCGTACTATGCACCAGAATGCATGTTATATAGATTCGGCAAATGACGGCTGTTACTATTTTTAAAGAAATTAAGGTTACTTGGCACTGAGGGTCCATCTGTGAACAAGTTGGACAAGATTGGTCAGAGGTATGATGCTGGGGAAACTCATACCTGACTAAGGGTCTGAGCCACCAATAGGGAGGCTGGATTGTCCTGCTGCCAATCATTAACCAATCATTCATGAGCTGATGTCACTGGTGGAGAGAAGAAGATACCAATGCAGATGCGGGAAGGGCAGCCAGGCTCAGCCTGGAGTGGCTCAGGTGTTAAACCCAGCGGCACAGCCTTTCCAGATTTCCCCATGGGAACCAAGCCCGGCTGGGCTGTGGACACCCCTGCCAGGCGGGGCAGCCTTTCGTTACGTTAACATCATTGGACACTTGCTGAATGCGGGTACCTTGTTAGACACTGGGATTCACGAATGACTCAGATGGGGTTCCTGCCCTCCAGAAACTCACACAGAGCCAGACACTACCTGGATGATCAGATTACAAAGGACTGAAGATTTCCAAGCAAGATCTAGAAAAGCAGCCGTGATGCCAACTGGCAACACAGGCAGGGAGGACACCGCAGGGGAGGGGACAGCAGGTGCAAAGGCAAAGATGGGACAGGTTGGGGGACACATTCGGGGAAAGATCTTTAGCCTGGGATCCTGACCTGAGTTTGAGGGCTGGTTCTGCCATCGACTTGACCTGAGCCTGTTTCCATTTTGCAAAATGAAGATAATACTTTATTGGGCTGTTTCAAGGATTCAGTGAGTTCATGAATAAGAAAGAGCTTTAAAACTGGAAAAGTATAAGAGCCTGGATACTGAGGCTGGCAGTATCCAGTATTAAAGTGACTATTAAATGAGTATTAAAGTGACTCATCTACGGTCCCATGGCTGATTAAAACAGGAACTAGATTTGGTTCATCCAGGATGGGGGGCCAGCAACTCAACCCCACCTCAGCTGCAACACTCCCATGTTCCCATCCCCCAACCCAGGCTGCCCTGGCCAATCCAGGGCCCAGGGATAACCATTTCCTCACTGTGTGATCCCAGGCCCGATTTTCTAACCTGCAACATGGAGATGCCATTTGCTGTGCTACTCCCATGCGTACATGGAAGGCTCTGCCTGCAGAAGAGCACTTTCCACAGGTGAAGGAATGTCAGGGTCACAAATGAGAGGTGATGATGGTGAGTGAGGAAGAGCCAGTGTGGAAACTGAGCCAGGGAGGGGAGCCAGCTTCAGGGCTGGACGGATGTGAAAATTCTAATCTCAGCAACCCTGCTGGTTCACCAGCTGAGGAAACTTGGGCAAATTATTTCACCTTCAAGTCATTTCCCTCACTTGAAAAATGGGCTGTTACAAGGATTAAAAGCATGAATGTATATAAAGCATTTAGTAGAGTGGCTTGGTGCATAACAAATATTCAGTAGATGTTAATAACTCTTATTACTACTATTACTACTACTATGGATATTATTATGGAGGGTGGGGGAAGGGGTAAGCGGAACTCTTTCCGGGACCATCTGAAACCAGCCTCTTCCTTCTCATTTTTACTTTAAGCCTGAGTTGTGACCAGCCCCAGAAACCATTCCCCACCCTTCCTTGAGGAGTGAACCAGGGACACAGCTCCATGGAAGGTCTCCACCCTACACCAGAAGTGAGTTCTGCCGCCGTCTAGCTCAGGAGTCCTCCTGCTTTCCCAGGCCAGGAAAAGAAGACTGAGGAGCACAGTGACACTGACCTGGGCACCACCCTGGGCCTGTCCCTTCTCTGCCCCTGTTCACACAATGCCTAAGTCTAATTTGGTTCTGGGATGTCTTTCCATCTTGTGTGCCAATTCTAATGAGTGGATAATGGCTGCCTGGAGGACTGCATTTAGAAGGAACTTGAGGTTTAGAAGGAAAGAGAGCAGTGGTTGATTAGTCATGTCTGACATGTATAGGACAAGAGGGTGACAGCATGCATGCCAACTACTTGCCACACGTGAACTAGAAAAGTCCTAACCTTGCCTCCCTCAAACAAGCCATAGTTGTCAGGCAGGGTAACTGAAAGCCAAGAGGGAAAGGGACGTGTCCAAGGTCACACAGCTTGAAATGGCAGGGTTGGGATTCAAACCCAGGCTCCTCCGGCTTTCTGAGGATGCTTCCTGCTAGGATTGTCATTTCCTTCCTCTTGACTAGAAGAGGAGGTGTCCAGGCCAAAACCCATTGTCTTGGAGAACAGAAGCTGCTGTCCAACCAGGAGTGTGCCTGTCCTTGGTCACCTTCCTCTGAGACATCCCACGTGACTTTGCAAACCCTAGAGACAGATGGTTCCACTGAAAACAAATATATACAGCAAGGTCCCCTGAGGGCTTGTATCCAGACAAAAAAATTGAATCCAGATGCTAATCTGATTGGGCAGGAAGGCATGAGACCTGAATTTGGGTCTCATCGCCTCCTTCTAGCTGTGTGACCTTGAGAAAGTTACTCAGCTTCTCTGAGCTTTAGTTTTCGTCTCTATAAAATGGAGAGGATAACAAGTTAAATATAATAAGGTCATTAAAAGTGATTTGCTCAGTTCCTGACACAGAGTAAGACCTTAAATGTTAGTTGGAAGGATGAGGTCAAGGGGAAAAATGAAAACTCACAGCATTTTCACAAAAATTACTCAAGTGATTAAGGCAAGTCTCATATGAGCTGTTGAGAGGAACTTGTTTATCTTTGATATCCTGATAGGCTAACTGAAGCTGAAATATGAATTACTAGATTTCATAATTTCAAAATAAGGAACCAGACTCTTCTAGGAAAACAGGGTGTGTCATTCATGTCACAAAGAAGAAAGCATCCTTGAGTGGGTGGGTTGGCAATGGTAGGGGATGAGTGTGTATATTTCCCACTTTCCAGGCTGAGTGATCTTGTGCCTCAGTTTCCTCATCTGTAATGGGATAATTGCACTTGCCACATAGGGCAGCCGTTTAGACTAACTGAACAGTTCCAGGACAGGCGCTGAGTACCACCTGGCATGGCAATGTTAGCGGTGGTGTGTGGAGGTGGGAGGGGGGTGCTCGCTTAATGAGGCAGAGGAAACAGAGCAGCTATACAGGTGCTAAGAAGGAGTGAAGGAGGGGAGGGGGTCTCAGAGTCAGCTGACACACTTTCTACCCAGAATGGTGGCAGATGAGTACGTTATTAACTCCTGTATGTTAAGAGGCCAGTAAGTCAAAGTGGGAACAGGTGGAGTAAGAAAGAGACAAATGATACTCAGAGAGGCCAAGCCTGACACAGGTGAATGACAGCCAGCTTAGAGGATTACAGGACAGCGAACTGACAACCTCAACCTGAGGTCTGGGAGAGTGCCCACCCTGCTGTTCTGTAGACAAAGTAAAAGGTGGATCAGAGAAGGCAAGAACTTGACTTCACAAAGAGTCACATGGCAGATCCTTTTAAAAGTGAGATTTACGGGGACTCCCCTGGTGGCGCAGTGGTTAAGAATCCACCTGCCAATGGAGGCGACACGGGTTCAAGCCCTGGTCCAGGAAGATCCCACATGCCGTGGAGCAACTAAGCCCGTGCACCACAACTACTCAGCCTGCGCTCTAGAGCCCGCAAGCCACAACTACTGAGCCCGTGTGCCTAGAGCCCACGCTCCGCAGCAAGAGAAGCCACCACAATGAGAGGCCCGTGCATGCAACAAACAGTAGCCCCCGCTCACCACAACTAGAGAAAACCCGCGCACAATAACAAAGACCCAATGCGGCCAAAAAATAAAAATTAAAAAAATTAAAAAAAAATTTTTAAGAAGTGGGATTTATGGTTTTTCAAATAAAAGCCACCTAAACACTTTTTTAAAGAACATAAAATGTTAGCTGGGCTTGTCCGGCAGCTTGCAGACCTGGTCAGCTGAAGTTCATCCACCTGAATCACAAACTGAGATCTGGGAAGATGAAGACGCTTCTCTCAAACAAGCCCTGGGTCAGCGCCTCACTACAGGGTCTCAGAGGAAATAGCCTCCCAGCCGCCATTCCCCTCTCTCCCTTCCCTGGGTCAGGGCAGGGTGACTGAGGCACCTAGGGGAGGGGTTTGGACCCAAGGTGTCCATCCCTTGAGCCTCAACTGCAAAATGGCAGGGAGTGAGGGGTAGGTGAGGTTCAAAGATGATGGGTTAAGTGCCTGGTACCCAGCGGGTGCTCACAAAATGCTACTTCCCACACAAGGTCATTCCTCGAACTCCTCTGCAGCTGCAGGGACCAGGGGCCCTGTGGCTCTGTCAGGAATCAAGGCTCCCCCTTGTTCACCTTGTACCCCACAGAGCAGTTTGCTTGTGGAGACCTCCTAGGATCTCATGCTAGGCAGCTGCCTCCAGAGCCTTCACCGTGAGCTTTAACCATGAGGTTTCATGGCCTCCTGCACTGCCCTTGAGCTCAGACACGGCGATTTGGAGATCTGTGCTACAGCTGGGCTACGGCCTGTCATCAATCACCAGGCCTTGGTCCCCAGAAAAGGGGGCAGAACAGAGAGCTGTGGGTTCAGAGTGCAAGACGGTGTTTCCTGTCTGCAAAGTGACACCAATGCACAGGGCTACCGGGAGCATTAGGTGAGGCGGCAGATGTCAAGGGAGTCCCTCCCCTCAGGGGGCTGCATAATCTCTAGTCTGAAGCACCCCAGGTTGCCTGTCCCCAAGGGGGTGGGCCCCGGGCCCAGCTTCCTAAGCACTGACAGGCTGATGCTCTATTAGCCCCCAAACTCTAGAGCCCTTAGCCTCTTCCTGGGACCAGAAAAGCAGAAAGAAAGCTCCCTCATCCTGGCTGACATGTTTCAGAGACGCTGCCAGGCCCCGGAAGAGGGATTGGTGTCTATGTGTCCCACATTCCTACCCTGAGCCTCCTGAGGGCTGGCCCAAGCCTCATGCACCTAGCCCAGAAACTGCAAACTCAGGAGGCAGGCAGGGAATGGCAATGAATCAAATGCAGGGCATTTGGCACAGTGAGAGCAGGGCACAGTGGGGACTGCGGTCAAGTGGATAGAGCAGCTGCTAATCAGCTCCAGTCATGGTGGCCAGGCAGGGATGCAGCCCAGAGTGGCCACATCTTTTGATCTTTTGAGGGAAGCCAGAAACCCTTATTTTTATGTAAAATGAAATCACCAGCAATGAAATCAAAGTTTTAAAATCACTGCAGGAGACTTACAGACATCGAAAACAAGCTTATGGTTACCAAAGGGGAAACGTGGCGGGGAGGGATAAACCAGGAGCTTGGGATTAACACATGCACACTACTATATATAAGATAGATGACCGACAGGGACCTACTGCATAGCATAGGGAACTCTACCCAATATTCTATGATAACCTATATGAGAAAAGAATCTAAAAAAGAATGAATATATGTATATGTATAACTGAATCATTTTGTTGTACACCTGAAACTAACACAACACTGTAAGTCAACTATATTTCAATAAAATTAAAAAAAAATCACTGTGGGAGTCAACAGTGCCCCCACCCCCACCCTTTTCTGCCTCAGGAGGGCAGTTTGTGACTGACCTGCCATAACCTAAGTCACAAATGTTTGAGGACCAACTCAAATTAAATCAGACCCATTCCAAGTCTTAGGAATGTCCCAACCCCCCAACTCCTGCTCTTCAGGCAACTTGGGTTACAGATGAGGACACTGAGGCTCAGAAAGGGGAAGGGACTTGCCCAAGGTCATACAGGTAGTATATCAACAGTTCAAGGGCTTAAACTCTGCTCTGAGTTGTGGATCTTTCTCTACCAACGCATACCATCTATATTCTTCCTTCAACAATTCTTTCTTTTTAAAAAATAGATATATTAAGGATATGCTATGGAAATGATACACACCAAAATCAAGATAGTGGTTACTTTTAGGACGGTCATGGGTGACCCTGGGCAAGCCCTTCCCCTCTCTGGACCTCAGTCTCCCTGGTCTGCAAAGCAGCCGGTTGACAGAGGCAGCCTTTAAATGCCTTCCAGCTCTGAGGCATCTATGAGGTCTCTTCTCTGGCCAGTACTTTGTGGCCTCAGATGAATATAAAATTGTAATAATAATAATAATGGGGAGGGCAAGTCCACGGTAGCCAGGAAGGAACACTACAATTTTAAGTGAAACTTGACTCCTGGTTACTGGAATTCAGGAAGAACGATGTTAATACCCAGGCAGTTTAACCACCACCCAACAGTTAAACAAAAACACATCTGGTTTAACTTCATTTTCCTCGTCTCCTCCCCCCTACCCCCAACCCTCATCTCAAATTTTACCCCTTAATTTGAGAAGTCAAATTAAATGCAAACAATTGATTTCATGCCACAGTGAGGTTGAGAATTTCAGCATGGAAAACTTTAAGCATGAAGTTTTTCTGGGAGTAATTAGGAAATGTTGGGGGGTGGTATGAGGGGGGTGGAAAAATATGGAGACTATTCTTGAATGTTCTTTGGACACTGAGCATCAGAGAAGAGTTGCTGGGGGCCTACTATGAACCCAGCACTCAGAGAGGCCAAGTGACTTGCCTCAGGTCACACAGCTAGGGATTGGAACCCAAGATGCTGATCCCAAAGCCAGCACTTTCCCTCCTGTCTAGGCCTTTGTAACCTACATAGGGCCTTCCCTCTGGCCCTTATGGATCACCTGGTAGTGGCAAAGAAACTGTCCCATAGGAAATATTAACTTCTCAACAACAATCTCCAACAGTGGGTCAGCCCCAGCTGAGCCATTCAATGGTGAAAAACCATTTATGATTTTGCTGGCCCCACACAGCAAATCTGCAAAGTACATATTATTAACCCATATTACAGATGATTTCCTTAACCTGAGGCTCAGAGAGGGAAATAAACTTGTCTAGGGTCACACAGCAGTGCTGGGAATGAACCTCCAATCTACTGCCCACAGCTGCCCTCTAAAAGTGAGGACATCTCTAAAAACAAAACAAAACAAAATGGGCTTCCCTGGTGGCGCAGTGGTTGAGAATCTGCCTGCCAATGCAGGGGACACGGGTTCGAGCCCTGCTCTGGGAAGATCCCACATGCCGCGGAGCAACTAGGCCCGTGAGCCACAACTACTGAGCCTGCGCGTCTGGAGACCGTGCTCCGCAACAAGAGAGGCCGCGATAGTGAGAGGCCCGCGCACCGCGATGAAGAGTGGCCCCCGCTCGCCGCAACTAGAGAAAGCCCTCGCGCAGAAACGAAGACCCAACACGGCCATAAATAAATATTAAAAAAAATAAATTCAAAACAAAACAAAACAAAAAACAAAAAAACACACTGCACAGCTTAGCTCCAGCCTGCTGAGGATGAGGACGACATAGCACTGGAAAGGTGAGTCTGCATTCCCGTGGCCATGCGGAGATTTCTGAGCGCTGGTTCTCAGCTCAGCTTGCTCCCTCTCCCCGTAATGTTCTCTTCAAGCTCTGAGTTTTGTATTAATAACTCAAGGTGAGAACTCCGAGCTATGTCACTGGATCCTACCCCTGGATTAAGAGGCCTCATCCCCAAAGATGGGTACAACGTGAAGATCGCTAGAGGTGATCACCAGGGCTCCAGCCCCAGCTCCCCAGGTAGCATTTGTGTGTCCTTGAACAAGTCACTTCCCTTCTCCAGGACTGATTTCTAGTTTGCAGGGAATGCTGGGTATGTAAGCCATGGGACAGGCAGGGTTTGAGTTTGGTTTCACCTCATTTCAAAGCTGGGACACATAGAGGCAGAAGGCACTGCGGAGATAACAGCCCCAGGCCTGTTTCCAGCAAGGACCTCCAGGCTCCTGGCCAAGGCTGAGTTTAGGATGACAGGAGGTGGCACCTGAGTGTGGGCAAGGAAGATGCCGTGCCACTCTACAGCACAGCCCATCAGGGAAAGGACAGGGCCTAGGCGGTGGGTGACAGGTTTCCAGGGTTCAGGGGCAGCGACATAACCCTATGCCCCGTCTCAGGGTTGCATTTTCTGCTGAGATTAGAGCTGATTATAGACAATATTTTCTTAGGCACAGACACCAGCTAAACACTTTGCATACATTAATCATACTATTTATTGATCTCCTCAGCTTAAAGGAGGAGACTGGGGCATGACAGAGAACAGAATTTGTCCCAGGTCACACAGCTAGGTTGCCTTTTCTATTAGTGAAAACCAAAGGTTGGCTGATCAGTTTTACCCATCTTATTGCATTTTAATCTCCTTCCTTGTGAATTGCTTAATTCCAATTCTAAAGTGTCAATTTCAGAGCCTGAAAACATTTTGTTATACAAGTGTCCAGATGGCTGTTTAATTTACCGCTGCATTCTCAGCACCTAGAACAGGGCTTGGCGCATTCATTAAGTATTTGTTAAATGAAGATAGCATTTCATTTCTGGCCTCAGTTCAGTTTTATTCCTCACAATAGTCTCATGAGAGAGGCATACTCCCTATTTTCCAGGTGGGGCCACAAATACAGACAGGGGCCATCACTCAAGCCTGTCTTACTCCAGGGGCCGGGAGTAAGTTAGGAAGCCATGTCCAGGAGCCTCTTCTGCTTAGGGAGTTCAGAGGCATGAAGTTCAGGAAGAAAAAAGGAGGCAAAGGGACAAGAGCAGGGGCAGGGAGTGGAGTAGGTGGGGGTGCGGGGAACAACACAGTGGGGAGGACTAAATATTTGAAGAAGGCAGGTCTAGAGCATGGGGGGAGGCAAGACTGAGCACCAGCAGGGCCAGAAGAGGAACCAAGGTCAGCCCCTCATCTCTTGGGTCATATAATGGAAGCAGGGAGCTAAGGTTGTAGGGTTTAGAGTCTGGATTCACATCCTTGTCTCATATTTACTTAACTTCTCCAGGCCTCCGTCTTCCTATTTGTAAACAAGATGATGCATGTGAAGTGTTGGAGCCTGGCACACAGTAGGCATTCAATAAACAGTTGCTGTCATCTTTGCTGGTGTGGGAGCCAAGCCCTTGCCTACCAGGGAAGCCCGGCCCACCGGGGGAGTCTTTCTTTCCCAGGGCCCAGAGGCCCTTTCTGGCCTGAGAATTGCCCCCTTTTGATCTCCAGGGTTTTCCCCCTCCACCCACAGGCCTTTGTAAAGCCCCCCTCCCCCAATCCCATTACGCTTGGAAAAAGGGTCAGAAGGGACAATGTAGGGGAAGGATGGGGTTTTCCTTAGCTTCCCGCCCCACCATTGTTACCATGCATTTAACCCTTTCTTATCCAGACTAGGCGTGGGAACCAACCCTGAGCTATCCGCTCACCTGCACATGCCCAGAGATGGATCGCAAACTCCCTCAGCTTCCGGGGCTCCGGAGCTTTGCCCTAAGGCTTTTGTGCCCACCCCCGACTCCCAAACAGCCTCCAACACGCCGGATGTCCGTTCCCCCCACTCCCACCCCCCTGCGGCTCCCGTACCCAAGTGCCTGCCTCCCTCTACTGTTCCCAGCTCTGGCCCAAACTACTTTGGAGCCCACCCAAGCAGACCAGCCCCCTCCCCGCCTGCTGTGGCAAGATCTAGAGATTACTAGGTGGTTGGCAGTTCTGGGTGGGCAACCTGACTCGCTTGATCTCGGACCAAGGGGGTTCCGTAGAAGCCGCTCAGTCACGGAGCACCGGAAGGAGGTGCCTAGACTGAAGGTGGGGGTCTCGGGCAGCGGCCTGGGAGGTAGGAGACCCCAGGGCTGCAGCAGCGGTCGCGAGCGCAGTCCCCTTGACTCGCCGGCTCCGCGAGCGCCAAGTCCGATTTCCAGCCCGGCCCAGCGCGCCCGCCGGGAGCCTCGGATGCACGCGAGTACGGGAGCGGGACAGGTGGCTGGGGGTTCATAATGGGCTGCCTTGGGAGGTGTCGGGGCGCGGAGGTCCCTGCTCCACCACTGATATCCGACCTCACCACCGTCCCCAGGCGAGGGGAGGATGTGGGAGGGGCCGGGGAATCGACCACATCCCTGGGGCCGCGGGGAGCCGGGAGCCAGCGTCGAGTCTTTACCTGCGCTGAGTTCGTGGGCGAAGGTCTGTCCCGGCACAAGTGACGAGATGTCGGTGCGCTGGGACGGAGAGCGCGGAGTAGCGGGAGCGCGACGCTGCCGGGGCCACCTCCCCCGCGGGCTTATAAGGGCGACCGCCGGGCCCGAGCGCGGCCGAGGCAGCCCTCCCCTGCTCCCGACCCCGCCCCCGGCCGGGGCCCCGGCCCTCCCCGCCCCCGCCCCCGCCCCGCCCCCGGCCCCGGCCGGAGCGATGCCCGCAGGTCCGCCGCGTGGCCAGGGCTCCCCCTGCCGGGGAGTAGGGCACCCTCCCCCTTCCCGCGCCCCGGCTCGGCTCGTGCCCCGCGCGGGGTTGCGGCGGGCTGGGGTGCCGCTGTCTCCGTGTTCTCCTGCTCTTTCCGCCTCCGCGCGACCATCTCTCTCTCTCTCTCTCTCTCTCTACTTTCTCTCCGCGAGCTCCGGCTCTGATTCCGTCTCTGTGAGCGACTCTTTGGGGTTGTCTTTATCTTTGGCTCCAACTTCCTTCTGTGTCTCTTTGTGGCTGTCTTTCTCGCGCCCTCTGTCTTGTCTGCCCCTCTGTGTATGTCTGCCCCTCTCTGTACGTCTGCCTCTGTGTCTGGCAACCTGTCTCTATTTGGGTCTCTGTCTCTACCCATCTCTATCCACGAGTCTCTCTCTCTGTCTCTGTCCACCTGTGTCTCTGACTCTCCTCCCTGTCCCCTCTCGCCTTCCCACTCCAACCAGACCACTAGCCTGTCTCTCTCTCCCCTGCCCTTGGACTGTCTCTTTTGCTAGGGGCTGAGGAAGCAGAGGGAGACCTAGAAGGGGGTGGCTTCGGGGAGGGGAGCCTCCCCTAGACAGGGCCAACTCTCCTAGACAGGGACTGTTCCCTCTTTCTCCTTAGAGCCAACTAGGGTTCCTGCAGACTGCATCTCAGCCAGAGCCTGAGGACCTGTCCCCTGGGTGACCAGAGGAGGAAGCCAACACTCCCCATGCAGTAGAAACAGACAGCCCAGGTTCAAGACTCCACCCTGGTGACCTTGGGCAAATCATTTGAGCCCTGTGGCATGGCCGGCCCTTTAATAGGCAGACATTATCTCCCCTGGCTTCCCTTATCACATGCTGAGAGGCAGATTAATATATGAGTCAGGGTTGAAAAGTGCACAGGAAACTCTCAAGTTCTAGATAAAGGGGGTTGGAGCTGGGACTGGAGGGGATTGAGGCCAGAGCAGAGCAGAGAAGGTGTCAACACCAGCAGAACCAATACCAGCCCAGAATTCTCTCTCTTACCTACCCCATGCCAGCTCAGAGCCAGGCATCTTGCATACATTATCTCCCAACAATCCCATTTTAGGGAGGAGAAAACAGAGGTCCAGAGAGAACATGCAGGCGGCTTGTCAGTATAATTGGAACAAGAACTGGGGCCTGGCACCAGAAACCAAGAATGTATTTATTTTTCTTTTTTCTTGTATTTTTAGCAACTGATAACTGCTTCTTTATTTACAGGAGTGATATGAAGTTTTTTTTTGACATAAGTTTATGTTTTTAGAAAGTGAAGCAAAACATTGATTAAATATTATTTATTTATGTATTCAGTGGGTTAGATTATTATGGCAAAAATCATGGAGGTGGTAAATGAATCAAGTTTGGGAAACAACACTTTTGCATAAGAAATTGTGGGTGAAAGCATCCAGAACCTGGGAGGGGTCCTGTAATTGCTCACAAACTCCAAGGAAGGATTTAGGGATACGAAGAGACTTGAGATGGTGTCATCATCAGTGAGCCAGGGGCAAATCCCCAGGTATGGGAGGTCTGCCTGTCCCAGCCTGAACAGAGGCTGGGGAGCTGAGGCAACAGGGAGTTGGAAGGACCCCATTTCACCAATCATGGGCCCCCATGCCTGCCCCTGACTTCTGATCTCCCCAAGGCTGAGGGGGGATGGACACTTCTGGTTGCACCACATGGCCAGCATTGGGCCTCCTGTGTGTCGATGATTTTTCCCCAAGTACCACCTTGGGAGTCCAGGGATTGGTTATGAGCAAGACGGACCACTGCCTTGCCAGTCCTGCTACCTTCCTCCCTCACTCTTCCTACCCTGGTCCTGGGCTCTGTCCCCCAAGAATTCAACTGAGGTGGAGTCACCCAGCAGCCATTGCCTCCCCTGTTCCCTGGGTGCCACCCCTCCTGGTGCTGTCAACACAGCAGGAAGGAGGCCTGGACTGGAAACCAGGAGCCCCATCTTCCAGCTCTGCTTCCTGGGTGAGCTGAGCAATCGCTTTCCCTGTCCAGGCCTAGATTTCCTCTGGCTGGCTGGACTGGACAATCTCTAGAATTCCAGGATTCGTGGACCACTCAGCTGTGAGAAAACAGTTCATTATATTAGGTTTCTCTGCATCTACACATACCGTGTCTCTGGGGATTTGTTTCCTTCTTGAAAAAATAAGCAAATTGGACTGCGTGACCTCCAAGCTCCCTTTATTCTAAGAGCTGATGATCTCATTTGATTCTTATGACAGTTTTTTAAGGTGGACAGGGAAGGCATTTATAACCCTCATTAGAGATGAGGAAACTGAAGGCCAGAGGAAGAAAATGACCTAATGGTCAGGGTCAGAGCTGGGGCTTTTCCTACTCATTCATTCACTCCATGTTTATTAAATGGGTCAGAGCTGGGGCTTTTCCTACTCATTCATTCACTCCATGTTTATTAATTGCGTGCCATGAGCCCCCTGCCTTGAGCAAGGTCTGAAGCTCACCAGGCATCAGAAGCTGAGTTAGAGGTGAAAAGACCCAGGAGCTCAGAGTTTTCTCATTTCCACTAACCCTGGGGAGGTTCCTACAGGGATAAAGGCTGAGATGGAGATCACAGGGGTGTCAGGTCCTCAGCGTGAAGGATGAAGGAGAAAGGATGGAGAGGGAAGAACAGAACTCCAAGGCCTATTTATGGGTGGCATCGAGGAGTCAGCTCTGACCCAGCGCTGGAGGATGGAGCGCCTGAAATCTAGGCAGATATTTAAAGAGGAGGGAGTCTGGAAACCCTTTGTCTGTTTTAAGCCTTGGATGTGAGGGATCATTTTATCTTAAGCCTAAGCATAACCAAAGGTTCAGCCATTTGACTCCCAGAGTCACCTCCAGCCTCTCCTTCAACTCAATAAAACAAGGACCCAAAAGGCTGAGATGGAAGGAACTAAGGGTGGTACTGCCCAGCGTTACTGAATGCTGACTTCATGTGAGGCTATGACCTAATATGAGGCTTTGTACATATTAACCCAGCTAACCCTCACAGATTTTATTCCCACTTTACAGTTGAGGAAACTGAGGCATATACGAGCTGTCATTTGCAGAAGTGCCCGCCAGCCTGGTGCAAAGCTCTTCACAGGCGAGATCTCATTGGCTCCTCCCTGCGTCACCGAGGCAGCATCATTAATGTCATCCTCGCTTTTCTTTTTTTTTTTTTTAATTAATTTATTTTATTTATTTTATTTTTGGCTGCATTGGGTCTTTGTTGCTGTGCGCAGGCTTTCTCTAGTTGTGGCGAACAGGGGCTACGCTTCTTGTGGTGCACGGGCTTCTCATTGCAGTGGCTTCTCTTCTTGCGGAGCACAGGCTCTAGGCACGCAGGCTTCAGTAGTTGTGGTGCGCGGGCTCAGTAGTTGTGGCTCGCGGGCTCTAGAGTGCACGCTCAGTAGTTGTGGCGCACGGGCTTAGTTGCTCCTCGGCATGTGGGATCTTCCTGGACCAGGGCTCGAACCCGTGTCCCCTGCATTGGCAGGCGGATTCTTAACCACTGTGCCACCGGGGAAGCCCTCATCCTCACTTTTCAAATGAGAAAGCTCTCGGCTCAGAGAGGCTTAACAACTTTATTCATTCAACAAATATTTATTGGATGCCTGCTCAGTGCCAGGCACCGTGCTAGGATCTGGGGACACAAGTGAACAAGATAAAGATTTCTGTCCTCAGGGAACTGACATTCTAGTTAAGGAAGACAGATAAACAATAAACATTATAATTAAGTAAATTATATAGTAAATGAGAAGGTGTTAAGGGAATGAGTAAAGAATGAGCACAGATATAGGGGGAGGAGTGCCAAGGGGGCCAGATTGTGGCATTAAAAAGAGTGTTCAGGGGAGAGAAGATGGGATCGGAGTGAAGATGGAAGCCGAGAGAGAGCCTGCCTGAGACCACCCAGACAGTCAGGGAAGAACCCAGGCCGCCCATGGCTAAAGCCTGGGCTTTGAGCAGTGTACAGTATGCTCTCCCAGGACCAGCTGTAACCCCCAAGCCTCTTCCCAGCTTCCCAGCCCTGGCTGCAGCCCCAGGCCTAGACTTACCCACCCGCCCCACCCACCCCAGTCCTGCCCTGGCCCCTGTGCTGTCCCATCTTGAGGCTTGCCCTCGCTCAGCCCTCGTCTTCTCTCTCTTAGGCCAATCTCTCAGGCAGTATTAACTCAAGCACACTTCCAGCCCCATCTGCAGCCCCAGGCCCCCCCTCCACCACCCCCCCTCCACCCCCACCCCCCCCACCGCGGTCAGCCCTGTGCTCAGGCCGAGGCCGGAGGGTGTCCTCCAGCCCCAGCTGCACTTAAAGGAAGCCTTCCTCACAAAGGCCTGGGTAGCCCACCCTGTGAGAAAACCCCATTGTCCAGGGAACAGTGTCGCCATTTTGTCCTTTGTTTCTAAAGGGACTTGTGAGCAGGCTCCAAGCTCCAAGAGGGAGTATTGCTGCTTCCTCTTCTGAGCCCTGGAGGAGGCTGCAGGCCAGAAGGAAGGGTCAAGGCTGTCTGCTGGGGGCTGGATTCCAGAGGTCAGAGCAGATTCAGGCAGGCCCAGCCATAGCAGCCCCGTGGCATTTCCAGAAGGAAGGCAGGAAGGAAGCCATCCCGAATAAGCAGAAAGAGAGTTTGGCTGTACGCAGGATGGCGGAGAGATCTCCTCCACCCTCGCCCCCCTCTCCCCCATGCATATAATGGCTTTTATCGTCACTGATAAAATCTTCCTGAAGATTCATCCATCCTCTTGGCTGTGCATCAGTCTGTCCATCCATCTCCCCGTCTTCGATGGACACAACTGAGATGGGCCTTGGAGATGCTCTCTCTGGGGGCTGTACCCCTTTAGCATCCCACTTCCTGTTAGATGCAAATTTGGGGACCCAAGAATACTTTAGGCCTTGGGCAATGGCAGGCTGATATTGGGCAGATTGGGGATTACTTTAGCAATGTTCTAAAAGGCTCAGTAGGTGTCTGACCTATTTGCTTTTAGCCAAATACATGGAGACTTTGCCACTTATCTGTGTCTAGGACATGACCTGGGGATATTCATCTCCTGACAACTAACCCTGGGCTCAGGGCATGCCCCTGCCCTTGGTTTAATGGATGGCTTCTTCCTTGACATGTCAAAGCTATAGCAGGTGTGGAGAGATATTGCTAATTGACCTCTTGTCCACAGTCTGCATCCCAGCAGAAGCGTGAGAGGAGGAGTTGCGTCTCCTTGCCAAACAAAGAATGCTTGGGAATTCCCTGGTGGTCCAGTGGCTAGGACTCACTGCTGAGCCCCGAGTTCAATCCCTGGCTGGGGAACGAAGATCCCGCAAGTCGCATGGCGCAGCCAAAAAAAAAACAACATCATCTCAGACAAAGAATGCTTAAATGGGATGAGTTTGGGAGGGACATGAGGGGTCTTCAGCTTTATCTCCTGCTAAGTCCCCCACCTCCTGGCCTCTGCTTACACTAAATATAACTGGGCATGGAGAATTCAGCTTTTTGGCTGTAATCCTGGACTCACTGTTAACTTGGATCACAGGCCTCAGGTCTAAAGTGTCTAGTTCTTCTTTCTCTTCTTTCAAACAGGCCAATTTCAAAGGAACCACACACGTCTCTTTCTTGTAGGAATTTACTAAAGACTACAAGACATGAACAACCTCCAAAATCCTGAAATTTTCCCACAAGTCTCACAAAAGAGCAGCCTTGGAGGCACCTTGGTTTGAATTCTAAGATTCAGACTACAGCCTAACTGACTCCTTCACCACCAGCTCTTTGAGAATTGCCAACCTCCCAGGCAGAAGCCCTGGCTCCACCTACACCATACCGCCCTCCTCAGCCCCACAAGTTCTGCACCATAGGGTCTGTTATTTGCCATATCCCACTTCAGGTCCCTGTTTCCTTATCAGTTAGGAAGTTGTAAATAACAAAATCTAACTTTTCAAACTGGTTTTGAAAGTAGAGGAAATTTACTGGCTCATGAAACAGAAAAGTCTACATTCAGGAGAGGCTTTTTTCCCCAGTGGTTCAGTGATGTAATCAGGACCTGGTTTCCCTCTCTTTCCATTTCTCAGCTCCTTTTCCTCTCTTTTGGCCCCAATTTCACCCAGGTGGAGGTTCCCAGGTGACATATGGATATATGTCACCTATAATATATCAAAAACGTGGAAATCTGTTTCCCCAGACAAACACAAGTCTTGGAATTAAGTCTCGTGCACCAAACCTCCATCACGGACTCCCTAATCCAGTCACCACAATGCTTGATTTAAGCTGATCCAGGCCCACCTGTGGAGGTAGGATAAGGTCCCCACCTACCCAATCTGCTCCAAAAGGAGAAGAGGGAAGTGCATGTGGGAGAGGCAACTCACAAATGTCCCCCACACGTGACTCTAGGACTTGGGCAAGTACTCACACTCTACATTTATGGGCTCTATACTTGCCAAAGCACTTTGAAGTAAATAATAATAAAAATATTTTATATGTGTAAAGTGAGATATATATATATATATTTTTTAAGTATTTATTTATTTATTTATGGCTGTGCTGGGTCTTCGTTTCTGTGCCAGGGCTTTCTCCAGTTGCGGCGAGCGGGGGCCACTCCTCATCGCGGTGCGCGGGCCTCTCACCATCGCGGCCTCTCTCGTTACGGAGCACAGGCTCCAGACGCGCAGGCTCAGTAATTGTGGCTCACGGGCCCAGCCGCTCCGCGGCACGTGGGATCTTCCAAGACCAGGGCTCGAACCCGTGTCCCCTGCATTGGCAGGCAGACTCCCAACCACTGCGCCACCAGGGAAGCCCCGAGATATATTTTTAAATACATAAATCATCTATGTTCATGTCAGAAAGTTTGAATCCAAAAAATAAAAAGTAAATTAAAATACCCTGTAGTCTCATCACACAGGGATATACAATTTAACGCCTTGATATTTATCTTTCCCAATTTAAAAGCAAAACAAAACAAAAACTCGAAGAATGGGATCATAGAATACATATAAAACAAAAAAGTCTACATTTAGGTGAGGCTTTTCCCAGTGGCTCAGTGATGTAATCAGGACATGGTTTCTGTCACTTATTAAGAAAAGCACAAAGGCCCCCGCTTTTCTCACTTAATACATAAACATTTTCCCATTATCCTATTTTGTCCTCTGGGTAGGGGTTAGTATGACCCCCGTTTTACAGATAACAAATCCAAGGCTTGGAGATCAAGTTAGGAGCAGGCAGCCAGTGTACAATTCCCAGCCCAGGCCCCTCACCATGGTGGCTTCAAGTGGGAGAGAGGATGCGCTGCTGGTCATTCAGGAAGTGCCCAGAAGCAATTCTGGAAGGTGAGAGTGACCACGTGCTGCACCTCCCGAACAGTCTTGTCCCCTTTCCAGCCTCCTTCGAGGTGGTTCCAGAGGTCTCTGGGCACTCAGAGGAAGGAAGACCAATGGGTTTAATGTTTACCACCCCAAAGTGCAGTGCCATGGAAACCCAGGGACTCTGTACTCTCCCTCTACTTCTGGGGGTGGGGTAGGCAGGGCAGGGGGCAGAGGGCAAGCACTCTCCCTCAGAGGCCAACTCCTCCAGCTTGAGTTTTCTGTGTGGGTGCAGGGCTGGAATGAGCATGTGATGCGGGGGGAGCTCAGAAGGCCTGAGTCCCCACCTCCCAGCAGTCTCAACTGAAAAGGCTGTCATAACGAACAGTGGCCCAGACTCTGAAGCCAGACGACCTGCGGTCAAATCTGGCTCCACTAGCTGTGTGACCTTGAGCAGGTGAACCTATCTGTGCTCAGTTTCTTCAGCTGTGAAATGGGAATAATAATACATACCCCCACAGAGTTGTTGAGGGGTTTAAATAAGATAATCTATATTAAATCCCTTGGGAGAGTGTATGGCATATAATAAGCATTCAATAAATATCAGCTATTATTATTATTATTTTATTAAATATATGTGTTAATGAGTATTCTAGCTGCAGGCAATAGAAAACCACTCCTGCTGGACTAACAGAAAAGAGGAATTTATTAAAGGGAAGTTTGTCATGAAGGGAGGCAGCCAGGGTTCCAGAAGCGACTGGAAGCAGGGATTTTTTTTTTTTTTTTCTTTTTGGCTGGGGGAAACATTCAAAAGCCTTTGTATTCAATTCTTTTTTTAAAAAAATTTATTTATTTATTTATTTATTTATTTATTTTTGGCTGTGTTGTGTCTTCGTTTCTGTGCGAGGGCTTTCTCTAGTTGTGGCAAGCGGGGGCCACTCTTCATCGCGGTGCGCGGGCCTCTCACCATCGCGGCCTCTCTTATTGCGGAGCACAGGCTCCAGACGCGCAGGCTCAGTAGTTGTGGCTCACGGGACTAGTTGCTCCGCGGCATGTGGGATCCTCCCAGACCAGGGCTCGAACCCATGTCCCCTGCATTGGCAGGCGGATTCTCAACCACTGCGCCACCAGGGAAGCCCCAATTCTTTTTTTAATTGAGATATAGCTGATGTACAATATTATATAAGTTTTAGGTGTACAACATAGTGGTTCACAATTTTTTAATGTTTTACTACATTTATATTGTTGTAAAATATTGGCTATATTCCATGTGCTGTACAATATAACCTTGTAGCTTATTTATTTTATACATAGTAGTTTGCACCTCTTAATCCACTACCCCTATCTTGCCCCTCCCTGCTTCCCTCTCCCCACTGGTAACCACTAGTTTGTTCTCTATATGTGTGAGTCTGTTTCTTTTTTTGTTATATGCATTAGTTTGTTTTATTTTTTAGATTCCACATGTAAGGGAGATCAAACAGTATTTGTCTTTCTCTGTCTGACTTGTTTCACCTGGCATAATACCTTCCAAGTCCATCCATGTTGTTGCAAATGGCAAAATTTCATTTTTTTTATGGCTGAGTAGTATTCCATTGTATATATACGTACCACATCTTTATCCATTCATCTGTCGATGGACACTTAGGTTGCTTCCATATCTTGGCTATCATAAATAGTGCTGCTATAAACATTGGGTGCATGTGTCTTTTTGAATTAGTGTTTTCATTTTTCTTCAGCTATATACTCAGGAGTGGAATTGCTGGGTCATATTGTAGTTCTGTTTTTAGTTTTTTGAGAAACCTCCATATGTTTTCCACAGTGACTAGAAGCAGGGATTTGCTCAGTCACCAATTCAGACCATTTTCAAACTTAGTTTCTTCTCTCTGTACCTGCTTCACTCTGCCCTCCCTGCAGACCCGCTTTCTCTTCTTGCCAGTCGTTGTGGCAGGACCTGGCCCCCCAGGGCTATCTGGCAAGTGCACTGAGGCATTGCAGTGCCAGTGCCCAGCAGAGAGAATTGGATTGTCCCCTCTGGGTCACATGTCCACTCCTGGTCCAATCAACTATGGATGGGGTCGGGGTCAGGCAGTGCCAACATGGCAGCTCTTAAAGAATTGGGGACTGGCCTGTGAAGGGGTCTGGACACTCAGATGATGAGAGGCCATCATCCCACTTCCTTTTGTTACAAACCACGTTTGCTCCTTGGTTCTCAAACTGAGAGAACAAACTCTCATTCCCACTCTACCACACACTTACTTAGAGGGCCTGCTTGCAGCGTCCATCTGTTACTCTAGGTAGCCATCACAACACACCCCTTCACACACACACACACACACACACACACACACACACACACACACACCCTTCTGGACATAGCGGATCAGCTCAGGTTCAGCCAATCCCTAGACTTGTCCCCTGACTCCACAATCAATCAGAATCTGAACCAAGAAGCACTAATGGGAGGGCGGTTGCTGACCACAAGAAAGGAAAGGCCAGGTTCTCCTGGGTGCCAGGGGCCACGTGGAGCTACGTGGAGTCTGAGGCAGTGGACTGTGTCCGCTGGATGAGAGGAGAAGCGAGCAGTTGCTCAGAAAGGAACTGAGGTAAGAGAGACCTGCAGCCCAAGGCACCGGGCAGGTAGCTTCAGTCTCCAACTCTCCAGTCCCCACGTCCAGCACCAGAGGGACCTGGCTGCGTTTAGCTTTCCTGGGCCCATGGAGCTCCCTGGAAATTCCAATATGGCCTCACAATTCCCTCCACCCAAAGTTTTGTTTCATGTCACGAAACATGCCCTGCCCAGAAAAAATTCACTTCCTTATTTCTCCCTGAAACAAATAATCCAACTTCCTTATTTCTCCGAGGAGAGAAGACCCCACAACCAACCCACCCCCTTATTTCTCCTACTTAAAGCCCCATGGACATGTGTGCATAGAGCGTGTACCAGAAACACCCATTTAAGGACACTTAGAACAATGGTTGGCACCACAATACTCTCCTTGTCCCAATGCCACCTGACCTCCCCCAGGAGAGAGGGGACAGAAAGCAACTTTCCCAAAATGGCCGGTAGAAACAATCGTTATGACTGCCAACTCCAGATTGTGGGCATGGCATCCCTGGGGGCAGAAGGGGAAGATCCCCAGTGTGCACGGCCCTTCTCCATGCCTCAGAGCTGGGCTGGTCATGGCACGTCAAAGTGGGGCCAGAGTAGGACTTTGAGGAAAATATCTCCTCTGAAGCACCACTCTCAGTGTTTCTGCACTTAATTAGATGCAGAAGTTGTTTGTAGACTAAGCAACCATTCACTGGGAGGGAGGTGGGTTAGAATCTGCCATGGAGGCCACCTCTCTCTCTCTCTTTTTAATATATATTTAATTAATTAATTTATTTATTTATTTTTGGCTGCGTTGGGTCTTCATTGCTGTGCACAGGCTTTCTCTAGTTGCAGCGAGCAGTGGCTACTCTTCGTTGCGGTGCGTGGGCTTCTCATTGCAGTGGCTTCTCTTGTTGTGGAGCACAGGCTCTAGTCGTGCGGGCTCAGTAGTTGTGGCTCGCAGGCTCAGTAGTTGTGGCCCACGGGCTTAGTTGCTTTGCGGCATGTGGGATCTTGCCGGACCAGAGCTCGAACCCGTGATTAAGAATCTGCCGTGGCAGGCGGATTCTTAACCATTGCGTCACCGGAAGTCCCTATAGGCCACCTCTCTTCCCACCACGTCCCCACCACAGGTAAGTAGCTCAACCAAGACCTGGTTCCAACTTCCTCTCTCCTGCAGCAAATCAGAAGATTTATTTGAATTCAGTGATGATTTATTTTTTTTGAGCCCATGGTGTGCTAGGACCTGCCCATGATTGAATTACACACATGTTAATCCCTCCTTGGCAGGAGCCACTGTTAACACCAAAATCTTATTTCCTTATTTGTAAAATGACAAGGTTGGACAAGGTATGGTCTCAGGCCCCGACTTGCTCTGATGGTCTAGAAATGAGGTGTCTCATTGCTACCATGTGTTATGATAGTGGATAGTAGACTGTTTTATTCTTTATTCTTGGGCCATTTTCTACACCTGTTTCCTGATCTCTCGGTGTCCCCAACACAGAGAGTCTGTGTGGAGTAAACTGATAACTGCTTGCTGAGAATCCAGCTAGTGCCTGTGAGATGAGACAGGTTCCTGTTCGGCTGGCTAAAAGGCTGATGTCAGACCGACAGCACAGAGTGATCCTGACAGGTGACATGTCAACATTCTGAGCCTAGGGGCAGCGGCAGTCCCTGGGCTGGGCCGGGTCACACTCCCACCTCATCCCGCTCCACACCCACCCTCCCTTAGCAACTAGTGGTTAGGCGAAAAAAATGTGCCCAGGGTGCCAGAAAAGTGAAAGAATCACCCCCAGTCCAAACAATACCCGAGAACAGAAGTTCATTTCAACAATCTTATTCAAATTCTGCAATCAGTAAGTTTAAAATACGGAAGTATAAGCTAATTTTAACTTTGGCATATCTGAAAGGTGTTTGTGGTTTAATGTTATTTATATTTCAAATTACATGGGAAGAGGGTAGTAAGGGGCACCACAGTGCTCAGGCAGCTAAAGGTCTAAAGCGGGCCCTGGTGCTGGAAGTCGGGTCCGCAACCTTGGAACTGGTGGCCCCAAGTCATCGCTTTTCTCTTTCTCTGGGTGGACGGCCCTGTCTGTTTTCTTATCACCATCTCTTAAAATATCTTAAGACCTTCGTTGCAAAACAACGCTCAACTCACCCAAACAACACTTAACTAGTTGAGTCCAAGTGGCTTTGTTTATATTAACTTTTCTTCCCAGGAGGAGGGGTTGGAGGGAGGAAAACAGTCCCTGCAGAAAATAATACCAAGGTTGTTAATTGCTCTTTATCCCAAGCAGGTTGAGTTGATCCCAGACCAAAAGGAAAATCCTCCATTCTCTGGGGTATTTTGGAAATAGTTGGGACAGGGATTCCGCGGGATAGTCTCGAGTCTGTGGGGCTGGGTGGAGACAGTTTGTTTCCTTTTGCTTACCTCCAGGTGGTTGTTGGCCTGTCTGTGGGTCACCACCTGGGCTATTACTGGTTGATACGCTTCTTCAAATGGGTGCACGTTTACCTTTTTTTAATTCCAATAGATTCATTTTAGAATTAAATCACTATTCAAAATGGGAAACCAATTTCATTTGCCATAATTAGAAGCTAACCATGACCATAGATTCAATGAATTCTAGCTTGAATCTGTTGCCTGCCAAGGGCTTTTAACAAGTGGTGGGGAGGTGTTGATGATGTACTGGCCCAGGGAGAGTGAAATAAAATTGAAAAAGGAAAGCTTTCTCAATATGTGATTTGAGGTTATTTAAGATCACATCTGGATACCACTCCAGATGTGATTCTGTGTCATTTTTTTTTTAACATCTTTATTGGAGTATAATTGCTTTACAATGGTGTGTTAGTTTCTGCTTTATAACAAAGTGAATCAGTTATACATATACATATATCCTCATATCTCTTCCTTCTTGCGTCTCCCTCCCTCCCTGGGTCATTTTTATGAGGCTGTGAGCTCCCTGGTGGAGAGAGATGGGTTGATGTCCTTGTTAGCAGAATGTCTTACATATATTGAGTGTACGGTAAATATGTCTACGTGTTGGGTGCCCTGAGCACAATGGCAGCCTGCCAAGGCTGTGACAACCCAGGGGCCAGGTCCTCCCTCAGACTTCTAACTTGGTGAGAGGTGGAAGAGCCTATGGATAGGAGTGGGGGATGGAGCGTCACGATCCTGAACTGCCATTAGGTCCCAGGGTCTTACAAGCAGGGCAGGGCTGGGGTGAAAGTTCCCCACTTGCCTCACCCTGGTCTGACCCAAAAGGGTCTGGAGAGCTGGGTGAGGCCGACCTCTTTTCTGGGAGAACAACGCCCCAACACAATCCATGAATTGGCCTTTTGGTATTTGTAATTCTTAAAAGAACAATAATTTGTTGCCACTTTTCCTGTGGCCTCCAGCCAATGTTTGCTTTCTGCCTATTTTCAGCCTTTGGCTGCTAATTTGGGGCAAATTGCCAAGTGTTTGAATAGGATGGAATTACAGTCCCAGCTTGGGAATTTTATCTCTTCCCCCACCACCCAGGAGTGGGGGAGGTGTTTTGGAACTTGAAATTCAACTTTGGCAATTATATTTCATCTTTTCAAATTTCCGAGCCCTGGGGGCTTCAGAACCAACCTTGACCTCTTTGTTCTGATACCTAGTTCCTGCCTTGGGTAGAGTATCACCTCCGAGGCCCCCAGCCTGGAGGTTCTGGGCCCACCTCAGCAGAGGGCCACTGGTTACTGAACACCTACTGTGTAGCAGGCACTGTGCACTGTCAGCCGGGTGGCTACTGCCAGGATATTCTTGTGCTCTTAGGAAACAGTTTCTTGGCTTCGTTCTCGCTGGCTCTGTCGTCCATCCGAGGTGTGAAGTTGATTCCAGAATGCCCAGGCAAGAATGCTCCCAGATCTTAAGCAATGGAGCATTTCTAACTACCACCTCCACTCCCCACCCCACCCCTACACGCCAGCTGGAAATTTCCTCAGGAGCAGGTGTTCAGAATAGCATTACCACCCATCCCCACCTCATCCTGCCATCTGGCCACAACCAGTCCCTTTACCTCGCAGAACCTTGGCTTCTTCAGCTCAGAATGGTCTCCTGACCCCTCAGGTCAGGTCCCCTCTAGGAGTTCCTACCTCACTGGCATTGCCTTTTATCCATGGCTCACACCAGTGTCCTCCCTGGCTCTCCCTCCTTATGTCCAGACCATCTCCAAATCCTGTTTGTTTTACCTGATAAAACCCTAAATATTTCTAAATTCTGAACACTCCCCTTCATGCCCACCACCACCATCCTGCTCCAGGAAACCAGTTCCTCACCAAGATGAGTGCAGGTCCTCCCCATGGTCTCAGGATGTGACACTGCTCTCTCTTCTCAGGGCAGATCTGATCATATCATGCTCCTGTGCTAAAGACCTGACTTCTAACTATGGTTGCCTGAGCCTTGTGAGGTCTGGCCCTCACCACCTTCAGCCACATCTGGCCCTTGCTGTAGCTACCTGGGCCTTCCTTTGGTTCCTTCAATGCACCATGCTCTTGCCTGCCACAGGGCATTTGCACACCCTGTTTCTTCTTCCTGGAAAGCCATCCTTTACTCCCCCAAAGCCTTGCCTCATTCTGTCCTATTTACTAAGTTCTTAGCTAAAGGGTCACCTCCTCCTCGATGCCCTCTCTGATCAGCAGCCCTGATAGAGTCAGGGCCTCATTATACCCTCTCAGAGCACTGGGTACTTCTTCACCTTACTCTAATATGGTTATTTGATTAACCATCTTCTTGACTGTAATCTTCATGAAGGGAGGGACAGTGGCTATTTAAAGTCACATTGTTGCCCCAGAGCTTAGCACCTGACACACAGTAGTTGAGTGAATAAACGATTGTATGAAGGCTGTTCTGAGAATCAAATAAGGAAGAGGGAGTGGGAAATGGAGAGGAACTTAATGTTTGGAAGGTGCCCACATGGTGCCAGGTGTTTCAGATACATTGTTCTAACTAATTTTCACAAACCACCAATTTTACATTTGAGAAAACTGAGACTTAAACATATTAGGTAACCCATCCATAGTACACAGCCAATAAATGGTAGAGTTAGGATAAGAGCAGATTCTATTTAACTCCAATGCTCATTATCTCCCCCTTTCCCCACTCTGCCTCCAAGTTAAAAATGTGAAAGAATGTGTTTTGCAAATTCTTGAGATAAATATTAGTCTTTTATGACCATCCCCAGAGCTATCATTACCATATTCATAATAGATGTGGAGGGAGGTGGGGGAGCTGTTGGAAAGAAAAACGCTCAGGGGTAATGGAAAGGTCTGTATTCTGTTTGGGGTGGTGGTAGCACAGGTATGTATATATTTATTGTAACTCATTGAAATGTGCACCTAAGAGCTGTAAATTTTACCATATATAAATTTTACCTCCATGCCACAGCTATGAATAGTTGGTACTACTGAGGAAATTTAACTATGTTTCCATTAGCTAATATTATTGTATCAATGCTAAATTCTGTCAAAGTTTAACCACAGAGTTACCATGTAACCCAGCAATTCACTCCTAGTACCTAAGAGAATTGAAAACACGTATACACCCACACAGAAAACTGGTACATAAATGTTCATAGCAGCATATTCAGAATAGCCCCAAGGTGGAGATAACACAAATGTCCATCAGCTGATGAATAGAAGAATAAAACGTGTTTTTTTTTTTAAAGTAGAAAGAACATGAACAAATAATTTTCAAAGAAAAAATCTCAACCTGAAAAAAATAAAGATAAAACAAAATGTGAGCTACATATAAAAGAATGAAATTAGAACACTTCCTAACACCATACACAAAAATAAACTCAAAATGGATTAAAAACCTAAACGTAAGGCCAGACACTATAGAACTCTCAGAGGAAAACATAGGAAGAACACTCTTTGACATAAATCACAGCAAGATCCTTTTTGACCCACCTCCTAGAGAAATGGAAATAAAAACAAAAATAAACAAATGGGACCTAATGAAACTTAATTTTCACAGCAAAGGAAACCATAAACGAGATGAAAAGACAACCCTCAGAATGGGAGAAAGTATTTGCAAATGAAGCAACTGACAAAGGATTAATCTCCAAAATATACAAGCAGCTCATGCAGCTCAATATCAAAAAAACAAACAACCCAAACCAAAAATGGGAAGAAGACCTAAATAGACATTTCTCCAAAGAAGACATACAGATGGCCAAAATGCACATGAAAAGATACTCAACATCACTAATCATTAGAGAAATGAAAATCAAAACTACAATGAGGTATCACCTCACACCAGTCAGAATAGCCATCATCAGAAAATCTACAAACAGTAAATGCTGGAGAGGGTGTGGAGAAAAGGGAACCCTCTTGCACTGTTGGTGGGAATGTAAATTGATACAGCCACTATGGAGAACAGTATGGAGGTTCCTTAAAAAACTAAAAATAGAACTATCATATGACCCAGCAGTCCCACTACTGGGCATATACCCAGAGAAAACCATAATTCAGGAAGAGTCATGTACCACCATGTTCATTGCAGCACTATTTACAATAGCCAGGACATGCAAGCAACCTAAGTGTCCATTGACAGATGAATGGATAAAGAAGATGTGGCACAGAGAAGCAAGAAGAACTACAATCCTACAGCCTGTGGAACAAAAACCACATTCACAGAAAGAGAGACAAGATGAAAAGGCAGAGGGCTATGTACCAGATGAAGGAACAAGATAAACCCCCAGAAAAACAGCTCAATGAAGTGGAGATAGGCAACCTTCCAGAAAAATAATTCAGAATAATGATAGTGAAGATGATCCAGGACCTCGGAAAAAGAATGGAGGCAAAGATGGAGAAGATGCAAGAAATATTTAACAAAGACCTTGAAGAATTAAAGAACAAACAAACAGAGATGAACAATACAATAACTGAGGTGAAAAATACACTAGAAGGAATCAGTAGCAGAATAACTGAGGCAGAAGAACAGATAAGTGACCTGGAAGACAGAATGGTGGAATTCACTGCTGCAGAACAGAATAAAGAAAAAAGTATGAAAAGAAATGAAGACAGCCTAAGAGACCTCTGGGACAACATTAAACACAACAACATTTGCATTATAGGAGTCCCAGAAGGAGAAGAGAGAGAGAAAAGACCTGAGAAAATATTTGAAGAGATTATAGTGGAAAACTTCCCAAACATGGGAAAGGAAATAGCCAACCAAGTCCAGGAAGTGCACAGGGTCCCAGGCAGGATAAACCCAAGGAGAAACATGTCGAGACACAGAGTATCAAATTGGCAGAAATTAAAGACAAAGAAAAATTATTGAAAGCAGCAAGGGAAAAAAAGACAAATAACATACAAGGGAACTCCCATAAGGTTAACAGCTGATTTCTCAGCAGAAACTCTACAAGCCAGAAGGGAGTGGCATGACATATTTAAAGTGATGAAAGGGAAGAACCTACAACCAAGATTACTCTACCCGGCAAGGAGCTCATTCAGATTCGATGGAGAAATCAAAAGCTTTACAGACAAGCAAAAGCTAAGAGAATACAGCACCACCAAACCAGCTCTACAACAAATGCTAAAGGAACGTCTCCAAGTGGGAAACACAAGAGAAGAAAAGGACCTACAAAAAACAAACCCAAAACAATTAAGAAATGGTCATAGGAACATACATATCGATAATTACCTTAAACGTGAATGGATTAAATGCTCCAACCAAAAGACACAGGCTCACTGAATGGATACAAAACCAAGACCCATTTATATATAGACTGTCTACAAGAGACCCACTTCAGACCTAGGGACACATACAGACTGAAAGTGAGGGGATGGAAAAAGATATTCCATGCAAATGGAAATCAAAAGAAAGCTGGGGTAGCAATACTTGTATCAGATAAAATAGATTTTAAAATAAAGAATGTTACAAGAGAAAAGGAAGGACAGTACATAATGATCAAGGGATCATTCCAAGAAGAAGATACAACTACTGTAAATATTTATGCACCCAACATAGGAGCACCTCAATACATAAGGCAACTGCTAACAGCTATAAAAGAGGAAATCGACAGTACCACAATAATAGTGGGGGACTTTAACACCTCACTTACACCAATGGACAGATCATCCAAACAGAAAATTAATAAGGAAACACAAGCTTTAAATGACACGATAGACCAGATAGATTTAATTGATATTTATAGGACATTCCATCCAAAAACAGCAGATTACACTTTCTTCTCAAGTGCTCACGGAACATTCTCCAGGATAGATCACATCTTGGGTCACAAATCAAGCCTCAGTAAATTTAAGAAAATTGAAATCATATCAAGCATCTTTTCTGACCACAATGCTATGAGATTAGAAATCAATTACAGGGAAAAAAACGTAAAAAACACAAACACATGGAGGCTAAACAATACGTTACTAAACAACCAAGAGATCACTGAAGAAATCAAAGAGGAAATCAAAAAATACCTAGAGACAAATGACAATGAAAACACGATGATCCAAAACCTATGGGATGCAGCAAAGGCAGTTCTAAGAGGGAAGTTTATAGCAATACAAGCTTACCTCAAGAAACAAGAAAAATCTCAAATAAACAATCTAACCTTACACCTAGAGGAACTAGAGAAAGAAGAACAAGCAAAACCCAAAGTTAGCAGAAGGGAAGAAATCATAAAGACCAGAGCAGAAATAAATGAAATAGAAACAAAGAAAACAATAGCAAAGATCAATAAAACTAAAAGCTGGTTCTTTGAGAAGATAAACAAAATTGATAAACCATTAGCCAGACTCATCAAGAAAAAGAGGGAGAGGACTCAAATCAATGAAATTAGAAATGAAAAAGGAGAAGTTTTTCATAGGAGAGAAAAACAAATACCATATGCTAACACATGTGTTTGGAATCTAAAATAATAAAAAATGGTTCTAATGAACCTAGGGACAGGACAGGAATAAAGACACAGACGTACAGAATGGACTTGAGGACATGGGGAGGGGGAAGGGTAAGCTGGGACGAAGTGAGAGAGTAGCATTGACATATATACCCTACCAAATGTAAAATAAATAGCTAGTGGGAAGCAGCTGCATAGCACAGGGAGATCACCTTGGTGCTTTGTGACCACCTAGAGGGGTGGGTTAGGGAGGATGGGAGGGAGACGCAAGAGGGAGGGGATATGGGGATATAGGTATACATAACGTTGATTCACTTTGTTATACAGCAGAAACTAACACAACATTGTAAAGCAATTGTACTCCAATAAAGATGTTTAAAAAAATGTGGTATATCTGTCTAGTGGAATATTATTTGGGAATAAAAAGAAACAAAGAAATGCAGTGAAAGCAGTGCTCAGAGGGAAATTTATACCTATATATCCCTACACTATAAAAGAAGAAAAATCTCAAATAAATGACCTAACCTTCCACCTTAAAGAGCTAGAAACAAAGGAGCAAATTAACCCCAAAGCAAGCATAAGACAGGAAATTAAAAAGATCACAGTGGTGGGGCTTCTCTGGTGGCGCAGTGGTTGAGAATCTGCCTGCCAATGCAGGGGACACGGGTTTGAGCCCTGGTCTGGGAAGATCCCACATGCCACGGAGCAACTAGGCCCGTGAGCCACAATTACTGAGCCTGCGCATCTGGAGCCTGTGCTCCGCAACAAGAGAGGCCACGACAGTGAGAGGCCCGTGCACCACAATGAAGAGTGGCCCCCACTTGCCGCAACTAGAGAAAGCCCTTGCACAGAAATGAAGACCCAACACAGCCATAAATAAATAAATAAAATTTAAAAAAAAAAGATCACAGTGGAGATAAATGAAATTAAAAACAGAATAACAATAGAGAGGATCAATGAAACCAGAAGTTGGTTCTTTGAAAAGATAAAATTTTTTGTCAAGAGGTGCTTTAGCTGGACTGACCAAGCAAAAAAAAGAGAGAAGATTCAAATTACTAAAAATCAGAAATGAAAGTGGGGACATTACTACCAAACTTATAGAAATAAAAAGGATTATAGGAGAATACTATCAACAATTGTATGACAATAAATTAGATAATGTAAATGAAATGGAAAAATCCCAGAAAGACACAAACTGCCAAAAAAACTAAAGATAGCACCACTATATGATCCAGCAACTCCACTCCTGGTTATACATCCGAAGAAAATGAAAACACTAATTTGAAAAGATAGATGCACCCCAATATTCATAGCAAAATTACTTACAATAGCCAAGATAGGAAGCAACCTAAGTGTCCATCAACAAATTAATAGATAAAGAAGATGTGGTATATATATACAATGGAATATTACTCAGCCATAAAAAAGAAATGAAATTCTGCTATTTGCAATATGGATGGACCTAGAGAGTATTATGCTTAGTGAAATAAGTCAGACAGAAAAAGACAAATACTGTATGTTACCACTGATATGTGGAATCTAAAAAATAAAACAAACGAATATAACAAAACAGAAACAGACTCACAGAAATAGAGAAAAAACTAGTGGCTACCAGTGGGGAGAGAGGAGGGGGAGGGGCAATTATAGGGGTGGTAGATCAAGAGGTACAAACTGCTATGTATAAAATAAGTTACAAGAATATATTGTACAGCACAGGGAAATATAGCCATTATTTTATAATAATTTTAAATGGAGTATAATCTATAGAAATATTGTATTCCTATGTTATATGCCTGAAATTAATATATCAATAATATTGTAAATTAAAAAAAAAATCTGAATAGATATATAGTAAGTAAGGAGATTGAGTCAGTAGTCAAAAAATTTCCGGCAAAGAAAAGTTCAGGACTAGATGGTTTTACTGTTAAATTATATCAACATTTCAAGGAAGAATTAGCACCAATCCTTCCAAAACTCTTCCAAAAAAATAGAGGAGGAGGGAACACTTCCCAGCTCATTCTATGAGCCCAGTATTACTCTGATACCAAAGCCAAAGACATTACAAGAAAAGAAAACTACAGACCAATATCCATTATGAATATACATGCAGAAATTCTCAACAAAATACTAGTAAACCAAATACAAACCAAATATACTGTGACCAAGTGGGACTTTTCCCAGGAATGCAAGATTGGTTTAATATGCAAAAATCAATTGATGTAATATACCATATTAATACAATAAAGGGAGAAAACCACATGATCATCCCAATTGATGCCAAAAAAAAAAAGCATTTGAAAAGTTCCAACATCCTTTCATGATAAAAACACTCAACAAACTAGGAAGGGAAAGAAATTTTCCTCAACCTGATAAAGGGTCTCTGTGAAAAACCCACAGCTAACATCAGACTGGTGATGCTTTCTCCCTAAGATAAAGAATGAGACAAGGATGTCTGCTCTCACCACTTCTATTCAACATTGTACTGGGGGTTCTAGACAGAGCAATTAGGCAAGAAAAAGAAATAAAAAGCATACAGGGGCTTCCCTGGTGGCGCAGTGGTTGAGAATCTGCCTGCCAATGCAGGGGACACGGGTTCGAGCCCTGGTCTGGGAAGATTCCACATGCCGTGGAGCAACTAGGCCCGTGAGCCACAATTACTGAGCCTGCGCGTCTGGAGCCTGTGCTCCGCAACAAGAGAGGCCGCGACAGTGAGAGGCCTGCGCACCGCGATGAAGAGTGGTCCCCACTTGCCACAACTAGAGAAAGCCCTCGCACAGAAACGAAGACCCAACACAGCCATAAATAAATAAAAAATAAATAAATAAATAAATAATTAAAAAAAAAAATTTAAAAAAAAAGTTAAAAAAAAAAAAAAGCATACAGATTGGAACGAAAGAAGTAGAATTATCTCTATTCTCAAATGACATGATGTTATATATGGAAAATCTTAAGGAATCCATTAAAGAAACTTTTAGAACCAACAAACAAGTTCAGCAAGGTTGGAGAATACAAAATCAATATACAAAAATAAATTGTATTTCTATGTACTAAGCAATAAACAATTCAAAAATGAATAAGAAAATTCCGTTTACATTATCATTGAAAAATAAAATATTCAGGAGTAAACTTAACAAAGGAGATATAATATATGTACACTAAAAGTTACAAAACATTGTTAATAGAAATTTAATAACCCTTAAGTAAATAGAAAAATATCTCATGTTCATGGATTGGAAGACAATATTTATATGATGGCAATACCAGATTGATCTACAGATTCAATGCATTTCCTATCAAAATTCCACCTGATATTTTTGTAGAAATGGACAAGATAATCATAAAATTCATCTGGAAACTCAAGGGACCCAGAATAGCCAAAACAATCTCAAAAGAAAAAAAGAGCAGAATTGGAGAATTCACAATTCCTGATTTCAGAACTTACTACAAAGCTACAATATTCAAGACAGTGTCGAACTGGCATAATGGAACAGATCTGAGAGCCCAGAAATAAACCCATAAATCTATGGTCAATTGATTTTCTACAAGAGTGCCAAGACCTTCAATAGGGAAAAATGGTCTTATCAATAAATGGTGCTGGGACAACTGGATATCCACATGCAAAAGAACGAAAATGAAGTAGAACCCTTATCTCATACCATATGCAAAAATTAACTAAAAATTGATCAAAGACCTAAACATCAGAGCTGTAACCATAAATTCCTAGAAGAAAGCATAGAGTTAAATCTTCATGACCATGGGTTTGGAAATGGATTCTTACATATGACACCAAAAATACAAGCAACAAAAGAAAAACTAAGATAAATTGGATTTCATCAACATTAAAAAAATTTGTGCATCAAAGGACACCATCAAGAAAGTGAAAAGACTTAACACAACATTGTAAATCAACTATATTTCAATAAAAAAGGAAAGTGAAAAGACAACCCACAGAATAGGAGAAAATATTTGCAAATCATGTCTGATAAAGGTCTAGTATGCAGAATATGTAAAGAATTCTTACAGTGCAACAACAAAAAGACAACCCAATTACAAGATGGACAAAGGACTTGAATTGACATTTCTCCAAAGAAGATATACAAATGGCCAATACCACATGAAATGATACTCAGCATCATTAGTCATTAGGGAAATGCAATTAAAAACCACGAGATGCCACTTCACACCCACTAGGATGGTTCAGGTATAAAACATTTCTATCATCACAGAAATTTTTATTGGCCAGTGTTGATATACATAGAGAAAAAGCAAGTGTGGTAAAATGTTAGCAAATGGGAAATCTTGGTGAAGCATATATAGGTGTTTCTTATATTTCTGTCAACAGAGGGATAATAATAACATGGCAAAGAACTTCCAATGTTCATTCCATGGGCCCAAGCACCATGTGAATCCAAGTTCTTTGGAAATTCCGAGATCCTTGTCCCAGCAGTTTGTTTTGCTTATTAACACATTGTTCCCAGGATCCTCTCCCTAAAGTGAGGTATGTGCATAGTATACAATGCTCTTTGCGCCCCTGTTCATCTACTTCCTTAGAGAGGAATTACAGGGTAGTGGTTTTGGAGCTAGACAGACTCAGTTTTAAATTTCTGCTCTGTCACTTCATTAACTGTGTGACCTTGGTCACATTACTTAACCTCTTAGTCATAGGTCTCTCACCTGTAAAAAGAGGCTGAGGATAGAGATTGTCTCTTGCATTATGGAGGACACTTAGCTTTGGTCCTAGCACAAAGCAAGTGTTTATTACAAGCCGCTAGGCTTGTTCTAGGGTGATGGAGAGATGGATTGGCTGAGACTGCAGGTTGAACTGCCATGGCCTCTTTGGTTTTTTGTTTGTTTTGTTGTTGTTTTGGCATTTTGTTGGGGGGTTTTTTTTGGCACTTCTTTTTTTAATTTTTATTGGAGTATAGTTGATTTACAATGTTGTGTTAGTTTCTGCTGTGTAGCAAAGTGAATCAGTTATACTAATATATGTCCACTCTTTCTTAGATTCTTTTCCCATATAGGTCATTACAGAGTATTGAGTAGAGTTCCCTGTGCTATACAGTAGGTCCTTATTAGTTATCTATTTTATATATAGTAGTGTGTATATGTCAGTCCCAACCTTCCAATTTATCCCTCCCTCCCTTCCCGCCCTGGTAACCATGAGATTGTTTTCTACATCTGTGACTCTATTTTTGTTTTGTAGATAAGTTCATTTGTACCTTTTTTTTTTAGATCCCACATATAAGCCATATCATACAATATCTGTCCTTCTCTGACTTACTTTACTCAGTATGAGAAACTCTAGGTCCATCCAGGTTGCTGCAAGTAGCATTATTTCGTTCTTTTTTAACGGCTGAATAATATTCCATTGTATATATGTACCACATCTTCTTTATCCATTCCTCTGTTGATGGATATTTAGGTTGCTTCCATGTCCTAGCTATTGTAAATAGTGCTGCAATGAACACTGAGGTGCATGTATCTTTTCGAATTATGGTTTTCTCTGGGTATATGCCCAGGAGTGGGATTGCTGGGTCATATGGTAGCTCTATTTTTAGTTTTTTAAGGAACCTCTGTACTGTTCTCCATAGTGGCTGTACCAATTTACATTCCCACCAACAATGTAGAAGGGTTCCCTTTTCTCCACACCCTCTCCAGCATTTATTTTTTTATTTTTATTTTTTGTATCTTTATTGGAGTATAATTGCTTTACAATGTTGTATTCGTTTCTGCTGTACAACAAAATGAATCAGCTATATGTATACCTATATCCCCATATCCCCTCCCTCTTGAGCCTCCCTCCCACCCTCCCTATCCCATCCCTCTAGGTCATCACAAAGTATCGAGCTGATCTCCCTGTGCTATGCAGCAGCTTCCCACTAGCCATCCATTTTACATTTGGTAATGTATATATGTCAATGCTACTATCTCACTTCGTCCCAGCTTCCCCTTCCCCCTCTGTGTCCTCAAGTCCATTCTCTACGTCTGCATCTTTATTCCTGCCCTGCCACTAGGTTCATCAGTACTATTTTTTTAGATTCCATATATGTGCGTTAGCCTACGGTATTTGTTTTTCTCTATCTGACTTACTTTACTCTGTATGACAGACTGTAGGTCCATCCACCTCAACACAAATAACTCAATTCCGCTCCTTTTTATGGCTGAGTAATATTCCATTGTATGTATGTGCCACATCTTCTTTATCCATTCATCTGTCGATGGACATTTAAGTTGTTTCCTTGTCCTGGCTATTGTAAATAGTGCTGCAATGAACACGGTGGTACATGTATCTTTTTGAATTATGGTTTTCTTGGGGTATGTGCCCAGTAGTGGGATTGCTGGGTCATATGGTAGTTCTATTTTTAGTTTTTTAAGGAACCTCCATACTGTTCTCCATAGTGGCTGTATCAATTTACATTCCCACCAACAGTGCAAGAGGGTTCCCTTTCTCCACACCCTCTCCAGCATTTATTGTTTGTAGATTTTCTGATGATGCCCATTCTAACCGGTGTGAGGTGATACCTCATTGTAGTTTTGATTTGCATTTCTCTAATGATTAGTGATGTTGAGCATCTTTTCATGTGCATTTTGGCCATCTGTATGTCTTCTTTGGAGAAATGTCTATTTAGGTCTTCTGCCCATTTTTGGATTGGGTTGTTTGTTTTTTTTTGATATTGAGCTGCATGAGCTGTTTGTATATTTTGGAGATTAATCCTTTGTCAGTTACTTCATTTGCAAATGTTTTCTCCCATTCTGAGGGTTGTCTTTTCATCTTGTTTATGGTTTCCTTTGCTGTGCAAAAGCTTTAAAGTTTAATTAGGTCCCATTTGTTTATTTCCGTTTTTATTCTCATTACTCTGGGAGGTGGGTCAAAAAAGATCTTGCTTCGATTTATGTCAGAGAGTGTCCTGCCTGTTTTCCTCTAAGAGTTTTATAGTATCTGGTCTTACATTTAGGTCTTTAATCCATTTGCCATGGCTTCTTACCTCAAGGAGTTTCTAGTCTAAAACAGAGGTTAGCCATCTGCCGGGGGACCAGAATAGCCGTGCCTGACAATTGAGGACATAATTTTGTCAGCAATAAAAGAACAAGTGTTATGACTATTCAATAAAATTAAGTATGCCCCTATGCTTGCATTAAAATGACCTTAATTTCTGGACAGATGGAGCTAGGTTGCCAGGAGTTGTGGTTTTTAATGACCTTATATGGCAATTCTACGTCAGTCCCTGTATCTTTTGACACTGTACAGGCTTGTGAAACCCCAAGTCTGGGAACCACTAACTCAAAGGACACTTGAAGGGGGATCAGTGGACAGGGAGAGCCAAACTTCGGAGTCAATAAATTGAATTCACTCAAGTATTTGCATGTTTATAACCAGTCAGTGAAGTAGTAGACATTTGCCTGTGGGAATGAGTTCCTAGGAAGGCTTTTTTCTATTATCTTTTGCTTGAGCAATTGTTTCTCTGGGGCTGGCATTTCCTTCCTGTGTCTGCCTGCTCCCTGTTACCCAGGTTTGGGACAGAGAAGGGCAAGGGTGAGGTGAGGCTCTGCAGAGCAGGAAAGAGGCAAGGTCAGGAGAGAGGGCTGAGCTGCACCCCTAGGTGTCAGAATCGTATCCTGCCACTCTCCTGCTTTGTGATCCAGGGAACTCACTTCACCTCCCTGAGCCTCCATTTTCTCATCCATTAAAATAACATCTCTTGGGCTTCCCTGGTGGCGCAGTGGTTAAGAATCCGCCTGCCAATGCAGGGAACACGGGTTCGAGCCCTGGTCCGGGAAGATCCCACATGCCGCGGAGCAACTAATCCGTGCGCCACAACTACTGAGCCTGCGTTCTAGAGCCCGCGAGTCACAACTACTGAGCCCGTGCTCCACAACAAGAGAAGCCACTGCTCCCTGCAACTAGAGAAAGCCCACGCACAGCAATGGAGACCCACTGCAGCCAAAGATAAATAAATATATAAATATTTTTAAAAATAAAATTAAAATAACATCTCTTCCCACTGTTGGACAGTTTCTGCTTTTATGCTCAATTTTTTTTTTTTAAGATTTATTGATTGATTGATTGCTATGTTGGGTCTTCGTTTCTTGCGAGGGCTTTCTCTAGTTGCGGCAAGCGGGGGCCACTCTTCATCGCGGTGCGCAGGCCTCTCACTATCGCGGCCTCTCTTGTTGCGGAGCACAGGCTCCAGACGTGCAGGCTCAGTAGCTGTGGCTCACGGGCCCAGTTGCTCCGCGGCATGTGGGATCTTCCCAGACCAGGGCTCGAACCCGTGTCCCCTGCATTAGCAGGCAGACTCTCAACCACTGCGCCACCAGGGAAGCCCTATGCTCAATTTTAAGGCTCAATTTCCTCAGCTGTAAAATGGGCATAAAAATCTTGCCCACCTTATAGCATGGAGGTGAGGATTAACACTTAGCACAGTTCCTGGCACATAGTAAGTGCTCAGGAAATGCTTGCTAATGCTGGCCATTAGCTTTTACTACAGACCTACAATCCCTTATCTGCAATTTGAAATTCATAAAGCTCTGAAAACTCAAGTGTTTTTGTAAGTTTGCCACCAAAACTCATTTGATGGCAGAACCTGATCTGAATTGATGCCAAGCTATTTATAGTCTTAATGGAATAACCCACTGATTGTAAGTTAATGTGGTTGATTACCAGGTGTGGTCCCAGAATATGCACCAAATCACCTTTTTACAATCTGAAAAATTTTGAATTCTGAATCACCTCAGGCCCCTAGAGTTTAGACAGAGGACATTGAGTTTATAGTAAGGGAGATATGATAGAGGCATAAAATAATGACTGGTTATAGCCAGGACTTGCTGGCTGCAGGGAGGGGGAGATCCTTTGTGCTGCAGGAGCCTTAGAAGTGAGAGAGAAGGACAACCAAGAAGAACCTAGCAGAGGGGGGTCTTGGTTACAACAGAAACTGACTCTGGCTAATTTAAGGAGACTTGTTGGAAGAGTATCGGGTTCATCCCAGGGTATTGGTAGGAGGGAGAACCAGGCTCAGAGGCCTCAAGGCCAAGAAACTATCGAAATCACCCACAGAACTGGTCAGGTGAATAACAGCCGAGCCCCAAAGCCACAGCCTGCAGTGCCAATCCTGACCCACAACTGGCACCAGATGAGGGCAGCCACTTCCAGCCTAGCTGCTGCTGCCCCACTGGGCACAGTCTCTCTGTCCCTGCTTTGAATTCAAAGTTTAGAGTGGGAACATCTGATTGACAGAACCAGATCACGTGACCACGCCCAGACTGCAAGGGAAGCTGGGAAAACAAACATCTAGAAATTTTTGCTTTTAAAATGGGAGGCAGTTCTGCCTCCTCCCACGACTCCTAAGGAAGAGACTCCTCTAGAATAGGAAAGAGGGTTCAGATGTCAGGCAGTCAAAACAAACAAGAACAGGCAAAGGCTCAAGCAACAGTTTCTCAGAGGAGGCATTGATTCTACCAGCACCTTGAAGAGAGATCAGACTTAGGCTGGAAGGGGTATGAAGGGTGGAGGGGTTCAGACCAGGGCAGGGGCTTATGTGTCTGGCTGGAGGGTGCTTACTAGATGACAGTCACTGAGCTCAGCACTTTATTCACACTTAATTCTCACAAATGTAGGCAGCAGGGGAACTATTATTAGCAACTTTTTTCAGACAAAGAACCTGAGGGTCAAGGTGGTTAGGTCAACTTGCCCAAGATCATACAGCTAGAAGGTGGCAGAGCTGAGATCTGAATGCAGGCAATCTGACACCTGGCCCATAACCTCTACACTCTACAGGAAATAGGTTCCCTATTGAGGTCATACTCCTATCAATTGATAGTGGCTGCCTGGAGCCCTATGTTGAGAAGGATTCTGAGGTTGTCTCTGATATATAATGTAAGAAGGGCTGTGATCAATTAGTGATATTTTCTTAACGAATTTGACCTGAGAATTCAAAATTCACGTTTTCAAGTGAACATACAATATTTATCAAAATTGACCATATACTGGCCCATAAAAAAAGACTCAACACATTTTGAAAGACTGAAATTATTCAGACTGTATTCTCTAACCACAAAGGAACTAAACTATAAATCAATAACAAAAAAGAAAAATTAAAAACCCCAAGTGCCTGGAAATTAAACATTAAACTCATCAAAGGAAAAATCAGAAAACTGTTTGGACTGAATGATAATAAAGATATCTCATATTAAAACTTGCAGGATGCAGCTAATGCAGTTCTTAAAGGAAAATTTGTAGCCTCAAAATGGTTATATTAGAAAAGGAGAAAGATTTGGAAATTAGTGATTAAAGCGTCCATCTCAAGAAGCTGAAAAGTAACAGCAAAGGGGAAAAAAAAAGAACAAAGGAAAGAAGAAAACAACAAAGATAAGAGCATAAATCAACAATGCTAATAGTTGGTTCTTTGAAAGTATCAATATTAACAAAAAATTGAGTAAGTCATATCTACCATAGACATAATGACAGAACATGTGCCAGAAAGTACCTATCCTTGGAACCCTCTACCTTTTATATGGTATATGCTTACAATAGTATTAGTTAAACTGAATTTGAACAAGGGCAGAGAGACACAATGTTTAAGGAATGATGAGTAATTCAGTTAGGTTGGAGTTGAAATGCTGTAAGGGAGACGAATTAGACTGGATTCTGTTGTAGGTGACAGAAGTCCACATCAAATTGACTTAAGCAAATAAGAGACTTTATTTGTTTGCATAACTGAAAAGTCCAGGAGGAAGTCTGGCTCTACACACAGGTGGCTCTAGGTGTTTAAGTGCTGCTGCAGGAGTGGCTCTTTGTGCTTTTTATCCTCATCTTTCTGTATTCATTTAATTCTCAGACAGTCTCTCCAGCCTAGGCTGGAAGGGCAGTGAGCTACTTGGGTGTTTTCATGGTGATGGCAGAAGTGCAAGAGAACAAGGGCACAAGTGTATTTCAGGCAGCTAAATGTGACTCATTTGCCAATACACTATTGGTCAAAGCAAGTCACATGACCAACCCCAAAGTCTAGGGCTTGGGAAATTCTCTCTGCCCATCCTGAGGTTGTGGCAAGGATATAAAATAAATAATTAGGAGCACAATTCAGTCTACATAGATTCTAACTCAGCATTGGGCTTTCTGGGTCATAGGGTACGTGCATGCTTAATTTCACTTACAAACTGCCCGACTGTTTTCCAGAATGGCTGCACCAGTCTACATTCCCACCAGCAATTCACAAGGGTGTCTCCCTGAATCCTCACCAATGCTCAGCATTATCCACTTCTCTCATTTTTTGCCAGCCTGATGGATGTGAAATGGCATCTCACTGATGTTTTACTTTGTGTGTCTCTGATTATGGATGCATCTAAGTATCTCTGCACCTTGTTAGTCATTTGGATTCTCTTTCTGTGAGTTGCCTATTCACATCCTTCACGCATTTGCCCTCACATTTTGGTTCCTTTTCTTATTGATTTGCAGGAGTTTCATGTATAGTCTAGATATGAATCCCTTGTCAGCTTTTGACATTGAAAACATCTTTTACAAATCAGTTTTCCATCTGTTAATTTTGTTTACAGGGTCCTTCGTTGAACAAAAATCTTTGATATAAGCAAATTCAACATTTCTTCTCATGGCTTTTGCTTTTTGGGTCTAGTTTAGGAGGTGCTTTCCCCACTTCTAGATCACAAAATATTCTACATTTTTTTTCTTTCACATCTAGGTCTTTCATACAGCTGGAATCCACGTTTGTGGTGGCCAGGGGCAAGGAGTCAGTTTTGTTCTAAAAAGTCTGTTCCTTCCTTCTTTGATTCATGGTGCCATCTTTGTTATATATCAGATCTATCTATCCATCATTTATTTTTATCTATCTATCTATCATCACCATCATCATCATCATTGTCATCATCTGTATCTATATTTGTATCTATGTCTATCTATCTATCTGTGTATATGATAAGACAAGTTCTCCCATTTAGTTTTTCTTTTACAAAGTTGACTTAACTCTTTGTGGACCTTATTCTTGCACATATAATTTAGAACAAGCTTGATGAGTTTCTCCAAAATGAAATCCATCTAGAATTTTGCTTGGGATTGTACTGATTTTGTAGCTCAATTTGAGAAGAACCAGCAAGTTTATGACGTTAAGTTACCCTAACCATGAGTATGGAGTAGGTATCCATTTATATCTTCTTTTATATTCTTTAATAGAATTTTTAAAATTTCACCTTAGGGATCTTTTGCATTTCTTAAGTTAATTTCTAGAGACTTTTAATGTAAATCTTAGGATATTAAAAAATTTTTAAATAATCTTAAACATACAGGAGAGTTGTAAGAACAATACAAAGAGTTTTTTTCCTGAACCATTTGAGGTTTTGTTGCCAACCTGATGCCCCATCATCCTCACATACTTTATTGGGTATTCCATACAACAAGGACACTCTCATACATAGCCACCATATAACCATCAACGTTGGGAAGTTAACACTGATGTATTACTATCATCTCATCCTCAGACCTCATTCAAGTTTCAACAATTGTCCCAATAATGTTCTTTTTTTTATATATAAATTTATTTATTTTATTTATTTAGTTTTGGCTGTGTTGGGTCTTTGTTGCTGCGCGCGGGGCTTTCTCTAGTTGCGGTGAGCGGCGGCTACTCTTCATTGCGTTGCGCGGGCTTCTCATTGCGGTGGCTTCTCTCATTGTGGAGCACGGGCTCTAGGCACATGGGCTTCAGTAGTTGCAGCACGCGGGCTCAGTAGTTGTGGCTCGCGGGCTCTAGAGCACAGGCTCAGTAGTTGTGGTGCACGGTCTTAGTTGCTCCATGGCATGTGGGATCTTCCCGGACCAGGGATCGAACCCGTGTCCCCTGCATTGGCAGGCGGATTCTCAACCACTGCACCACCAGGGAAGCCCCCCAGTAATGTTCTTAATGGCAAAAGGAATCACATGTTCAGACCACACCTTGCATTTGCTTTTCGTGTCTCTTTAATCTCCTTTGGTTTGGAACTTGTTCCTCAGTCTTTCTTTGACTCACATGACCTTGATGCTTTTGAAGATCACAGGCAAGTTATTTTACAGAATGTTCCTCAATTTAGATTTGTCTAATATTTCCTCATGATTAGATCCAGATTATGCATCTTTGGCAGGAACATCACAGAAGTGATGCTGCATTCTTCCTGTGGCATCCTACCAGATGGCACACAGTTTCAGTTTGTCCTGTTGCTAATGGTGTTTACTTTGATCGCTTGATTAAGGTGGCATCTGCCAGGTTTTGCCATTGTAAAGTTACTCTTTTTCCCTTTGTAATTAAAAGTACTTTGTGGAGTACTTTAAAATTATGTAAATAATCTATTTTCATGAAACTTTCAATTTATTCATGGTTTTCATTTTATTGAATCCATTATTACCATTATTTATTTTGCTCTCAGATTGTCCTATTTTTGTCTAGTGGAAGCCCTTCCAAGTTGGACATGTCCTTTTGGCATGTCCTCATCATTCTTTTTTTTTTTTAATTAATTAATTAATTTATTTATTTATTGCTGTGTTGGGTCTTCGTTTCTGTGCGAGGGTTCTCTCTAGTTGTGGCAAATGGGGGCCACTCTGCATCGCGGTGCGCGGGCCTCTCACTATCGCGGCCTCTCCCGTTGCGGAGCACACGCTCCAGACGCGCAGACTCAGTAATTGTGGCTCACGGGTCCAGCTGCTCCGCGGCACGTGGGATCTTCCCAGACCAGGGCTCGAACCCGTGTCCCCTGCATTGGCAGGCAGGTTCTCAACGACTGCGCCACCAGGGAAGCCCCATCGTCATTCTTTGAGCCCTTCCTTGCTTTCTCTTATAATAAGATGATCTAGGCTCCTTTTCTACTTTCTCTGCCCGAAACCTGGGATCAGCGATTCATCCAAAGACACCTGGTTCCTTCTAGTGGAGAATAGTATTTAGAAGCTAAGAGCTGAGAATAGGTGTGCTTATTGCTGCTGGGGTATCACTGCTCCCAGGCCCTCTCAAAGCTAGAGAATATATGTTGCTCTCTTCACCTGTCTCAGGCCCCAGCTTCTCATGCCAGGCTTGCCCCATGCTGGATGCCTTCCTCACCCCACTTGAGTCCCAACACCCCACACAGGCTGCCCTTCTGCACAGATGTCACTTTTCTGCGTGCCGCCTAATGGCTTTAGGACTGAACTTTGGGGGGAAGGGCAGGAAAAAGAATAAAAAGGAAGAGGAAGCTAATTTCCTTGTTACTTTAGTATTTTATTTTCCTTTATATTTTTCAGTTAGCTATTGCTGATATGGAAAAATGCTTTCACTTTTTATAGGTAGGTCTTTTATATGGTGATTATTGCATTGGTTTTTCTGTGTAGGTGATTAGTAAATAGTCTGCAAGTAATCACAGGTTTACCTGTTATCTTCTAATCCTTACATTTCTTTTGCTTTTCTTTGTAATGTGAACTAGAATCTCGGGGCTGTTATATAGTAGCTGTGATAGCAGGCATCTTTGAGTTGTTTCTGATCTTAGAGGCATCTAAAGTTTGTCCATTAAGAATATATTTGTTGGGGGGCTTCCCTGGTGGCGCAGTGGTTGAGAGTCTGCCTGCCAATGCGGGGGACGCGGGTTCGAGCCCTGGTCTGGGAGGATCCCACGTGCTGCGGGGCGACTGGGCCCGTGAGCCACAACTACTGAGCCTGCGCGTCTGGAGCCTGTGCTCCGCAGCGGGAGAGGCCGCGATAGTGAGAGGCCCGTGCACCGCGATGGGGAGTGGTCCCTGCTTGCCGCGGCTAGGGAGGGCCCTCGCACAGAGGCGAAGATCCAACACAGACATAAATAAAATAAATAAATTAATTAACTAAAAAAAAAAAAAAAAAAAGATTATATTTGTTGGACTTCCCTGGTGGCTTACTGGTTAAGAATCCGCCTGCCAATGCAGGGGACACGGGTTCGAGCCTTGGTCCGGGAGGATTCCCACATGCCGCGGAGCAACGAAGCCCGTGTACCACAACTATTGAGCCTGCGATCTAGAGCCCGCAAGCCACAACTACTGAAGCCCGCGTGCCTGGAGCCCGTGTTCCGCAACAAGAGAGGCCGCTACAGTGAGGGGCCCACGCACCGCAACAAAGAGTAGCCCCTGCTCACAGCAACTAGAGAAAGCCCGCGCGCAGCAACGGAGACCCAATGCAGCCAAAAATAAATAAATAAAATAAATTTATTAAAAAAAAAAAAAAAAGAATATATTTGTTGGACTTCCCTGGTGGCGCAGTGGTTAAGAATCCGCCTGCCAATGCAGGGGACAGGGGTCCGAGCCCTGGTCTGGGAAGATCCCACATGTTGCGGAGCAACTAAGCTCGTGTGCCACAACTACTGAGCCTGTGCTCTAAGAGAGCCCATAAGCCACAACTACTGAATCCCGTGCGCCTAGAGCCCGTGCTCCGCAACAAGAGAAGCCACCACAGTGAGAAGCCCGCACACCACAATGAAGAGTAGCCCCCGCTCGCCGCAACTAGAGAGAGCCTGCATGCAGCAACAAAGACCCAACGCAGCCAAAAATAAATAAATAAATAAATTTATTTATTTTAAAAAAAAGAAAGAACATATTTGTTCTAAATTTTTGGCATATAATTTTTATCAAAATTTGCAGCTTATTTTCTATTTCTAGTTTGTAAAGAAGAATTTTTAAAATCATAAATTATTGCTAAATTTATCAAAACCCTTTTTTGTGTATATGTGCCTATAATGAAACAAATACGATTTTTCTCCTTCAGTCTACTAATTAACATGGAAAATTTAAAGAAATAATTTTCTGATGGTTAATTCTTGTTTCTTATATGTGATAAACCCCATTTGGCTGTGATTTTATAACATCAACAACAACATAGGATCCAGTTAGCCAATATTTTGCTTAGGATTTTCATCTTCATATTCATAGGTGAAAGAACCTATAATTGTCTTGTCTTGTTTATTTTTCCAATTTTGAAAATAAGATTATACCATCTCATCGAATGTCTTAAACAATTTCTTCTCCCCCTTTTTTCTGATCTCTCTGCTTCAGAATTGAAACTTTGATACCCAGAGAGAGGGATGGATTTAACAAAGATCACAGAGAGAGGAGAGAGTCTGTGACATTTTCTACCCTGAAAAAAATCCTTCTTGGAGATGTCACCCACCTGGGCTCCTTTTTCAGGCAGAAGTGCTCCAGCCACTGCGTGATTATCTATACTTTGTGTGACCAATCAGGTAGAACACTGGGGTCTCAGGTTCAGGTGCTTGCTTTGCCACAGGACTTTGCCTCTACGACCTTGTGCGTTGGTTTCCTCCTCCTTAAAATGGGAACACGGGATCAGGCAACCCTGAGCCTGTTCTGTCTCTGACAGTTGAGGCCTTTTTCAGTCTCAGACACCCTCCTGGGGTTTTAGGCCAAGCTTCAGGGCACAAATAGAATCTGGTGAAAAGGGAAGTACTTGATGGGAGCATCATCTACACAGGCAGCCAGGGCCTTGTTTGTGATTCCAGTCTTGGCCTTGATTGCAGCCTTGTGTGGTTCTCCACATCCGAGAGAATGGGCTCTGGGTGATGTGTCTGCTGAGACCATGGGCAGGGGAGTGAAGGAACCTGGGAGAAGCAGGAGGAAGAAGAACAGACTGCCTTATTACTGACTAGCAGCAGAGTCAAGCCTGGTGGAGCACCGGCCCCGGCCCAGGCCCTCCCTCACCCTTCAGAGGCCTCGTCTGGGTAGAGGAGTGCTTGAGGCCAGGGGAGGCCAGCTCAGACTGGCACCGGCTGCTGGGTCTGGGACTCCAGCAGAAAGCTGCATCTGGGGCCTGACTCTCCTGGAGGCCTGATTGGTTCTCCCTGGCCCTCCTCCTTTGGCACCTCCACCATGATTCCCTGCCCCAGCTCCTGGATGCCAACTCAGCTTTCCAACTCCCAACTGCAAAGCCCATTTCACACCCCAAACCCCAACCCCCAAATCCCTGCCTAAACTCTGCCCTTTCAATCCCAGTACAATTCCTTCCCCCAGACTTACCTAAGCAAGGCTCATTCTTATCTGAGTTCTTCATCTCATTCTCCCCAAGGTGTCCCTGGTCACCCACACAGGTCTGCTTTGGGCCCAGGGAAATATCTAGTATTGATCTATTTCCCTCTTGACTCATCCAGGCTGCCCATGAAGCTGTCCTAGCTATTCCCAGGGACAATCCGTGAGTCCACCCGCTGGCTCCCACCCCACCTGAGATGGAGCTCCCCCTCCTCTGCCACTCCTAACCTTATTATCTACCATACTGGGGCTCCATGCTGGCCTGGGCCCCCTCCAGCCTGCATCATTGCCCCCTTGGGTACTACGACCTGAAGGTTTGCACCAAGTCCTTCCCTGCATGGATATGCTGCCCCCTGCTGGTAAGTTGGTTATAAAACATGAACGGTTTTCCAGGCCCAGGGAGGCTTGCAGAGCTGCCCTGCTGCGCTCTTACCACAAGTTGTAAGCACTTAATATGCTTTATCTAATTGAATCTTCACAGCAGCTTCATGAGGAAGGTTCCGTTATTACCCCTATTTTACAGATTGGGATGAATGGAGCTGGTTTTGAACCCAGTACAACTAGGAATAAGAATGAGAGCAGTTCATCAACCCAGCTCTTCCTTAGGATTCAGAACCGCATTAGGCCTTTCCAACGTGTTGTCTCCTTAAACCTTCTCTCCCACTTTCCACAGCCTGGTATCAAAGGTTCTCCATGGGCCCCACCCAGCAACCACCCCTTCCACAAACACAGCCTGCATGGTCTCCCCCGCTCTCAGCTAGGGACCCTCAAGCTGCCCACAGCACGTGTGAAACTCCTCACACCTGCATCCCTCCTCAACTCCCTTCCCACTACCCACCGCAGGCCAGTCTGCCTCGGTCCTCTGGGTCCTATTCCTTCCTGTGTCCAGCTAATTATCCCTCTTTCTCCAGCTCCTTCCACCCCCCATCTCAACCAAAACTTTCCCGGAGACATTTAAAATGCTAACGTCTCTCTCCTCTTAAAAATATAAGCAAACAATCCCTCCGCCCCCTGCTCTTCAACTCTAGCTACCCTCCTATTTCTCCTCACAGCAAAAGTTCTGGAAGGGCTGTCTACACTCACTGTGCTCATTTCCTCACTTCCTCCTCATTTTTCAGCCCAGGCCGTTTTGGCTTTTGGCCCACAGCTTCAGCAAAGCATCCTAAGGTCACCACTCAGGGGACATTGTTCAGGCTCTGGGCATTTGATTTCTCTCTCAGCTGCGCTTAACGCTCTTGGCCACACCCTCCTTCTGGCAAGAGTCCCTCACCTGTGTTTCTGGCTTCTGGTTCTCCTCCCACCTCTCAAGCCTCTCCTCCCCAGCCTCCTCTGATGGCCTGTTATAATTATCTGGCCATTAGATGCTGGCGCTCCTCAACACTCGGTCCTGGACCCTCTCCTCTTTCCATCCCATTCTCTCACCCTGGGTAATCTCATCCACACCCGTATAGATGCTGATGACTCCCAAGTGTATACCTCTAGCCAAGGGTCCCAACTGGGAGCAGTTTGGCCCTCCAAGGGACACTCAGCAATGTCTGAAGACATTTGTGGTTGTCACAACTATGGAGGGATGCTACTGACATCTAGTGGGCAGAGGCCAGGGATGCTGTTAAATATCCCACAATGCACGGGACGGCCCCCACAGCAAAGAACTGTCTAAGCCGCCAATGTCAGCAATACCCAGGTTGAGGACCCCCTTCCTCTGAACCCCAGGTTGGTACATCCAACCACTTGTACCACATCTCCACTTGGATGTCTCAAACATACCTCAAACTCAACTTGTCCAAGTTGAACTCATGATCTACCCCAACCTGATTCTCTAACAATCTTCCCCACCTCAGTTGCACCCTGTTATGTGAGCTACAAACCTGGGAGTCATCCTGGAAACCTCCCTCTCCCTCACCTCAGTATCCGGTCCATCACCAGCTACTGCCCATGTTCTCTTACCATCTCTCCAACACCCTACTCCAGATACCATCATCTTCTGCCTAGGCTTTTATAAAAGCATCCTGTCTGGTCTCCTGGCAACGTCTCAGGGGATTCCCTCCAATCTTTTCACCACACAGCAGCCAGAGTTGTCCACATCAAACTGTGGATCTGATTGTGACACCTCCTTGTTTGCAACACTGAAGGATTCCCGTTACTCTTTGGATTAAGACCCAAAACCTTAATGCAGCCTGCAAGGCCACATGTTCCGGACCCTGGCAATTCTCCAGCCTCTCGTAAAGCCCTTGCCCACCCCCCTCTCTGCACTCTAGTCACCATTGCTCTATTTTTCAGTTCTTCAAATCCACTGAGCTCCCTCCCACCCCAGGGCCTTTGCATATGCTGTTCCCCTGCCTGGACTGCTCTCCTTCTGCTTCCATTCCCTTCACCTAGTTGACTCCTACTCATTCTTTAGATATATCAACAACTTCAGAGGTCACCACTTTAGGGAGACGTTACATGACCCCAGCATCTAGGTCAAGTTCTATGGTAAACCCTATCAAAGAGCCATGTTTCTTTCCTCACGAAACTTAGTTTAGCATGTAATTTCTTTGCTTATCCATGCAATGACCTGATTAATGTCTGTCTCCCTGACTTGATTCTGTACCCACCAGGTGGGACCACATCTGTGCTTGCTCACCAGTCCCTAGCATAGGCCGGGCACTTAGAGGGGGTCAGTACAATCTCTGAAGGATAGAGTGAGTGAAATCTGATCTTTCCTGCCGGCAACACAGTGAATGGCACAAAGAAGAAGCATCTGAGTCATCACCTTTTCTTTTCCCCTGAAAGGCATTGCTTCTATTTCTTCCTTATCACAAAAGCAATCCATGCTTGTGATGGTAAAATCAGAAATACAAATAAACAAAAGGAAGAAAATATAATCCTGCTGCACATACTATTTCGCAAACTACTTTTTAACCTGAGCAATAAAACATGAACATAGGTATAGATGCGTGTCAGGAGTTACATTTCTTTATTATTGTTTTTCCTGCATAATATCCCATTATATGTTCAGTGTATAGATTCTTTCTCAATGGACCCGCTGCATTAGAATACCAGGAAGCTCTTTAAAATACAGATTTCAAGCTCTACGCCCAGGAGACTGATCTGGGAAGACTTGGGTGGGTCCCAGGTATTGCTACTTTAAAATTTCCCCTGGAGATTCTGCTGGGCTTGCCGGGGTTGGGAACCACTAATTGAACAAATCCTCTATTCTGGGCCACAAAGGGAGCACCCAACATTTTGTTATTCCTAGTTGTGCAGCAATGAGAATCCTTATGTCTGCGCTAGCAAATGACCTCAGTTCTTTCAGAAAGCTGGTTCCCAGGGTGGCCTTGCACAGTGGTAAGCCTGGCTGGGCCATGCTGCCAAACAGCTTTGAGTTTTCAATCCCCTTTCTCTCGATCGGGTCTCTTCTCCCAAGTCAAGTCAAGAATGACTTGATCTGGGAAGGGTAAAGCAGTGGTGGGAGAAGCATGATTTTCATTTCTTTACTTTATACCCTTCTGAATAGTTTGATTTTGTGATGACTGGCATGTATTCTTTTTTTTTTTAATTACTTTTACACTAAGACTTGGGATTTTTATTTTATTTTATTTTAAATGTTTTATTTATTTTATTTTATTTATTTATTTTTGGCTACATTGGGTTTTCGTTGCTGCCCGTGGACTTTCTTCTAGTTGTGGTGAGCGGGGGGCTGCTCTTTGTTGCGGTGCATGGGCTTCTCATTGCGGTGGCTTCTCCTGTTGCAGAGCGTGGGCTCTAGGCACACAGGCTTCAGTAGTTGTGGCACGTAGGCTCAGTAGTTGTGGCTCACGGGCTTAGTTGCTCCGCGGCATGTGGGATCTTCCTGGACCAGGGCTCGAACCCATGTCCCCTGCATTGGCAGGCAGATTCTTAACCACTGCGCCACCAGGGGAAGCCCGGCATGTATTCTTTATGCAATTAAAAAAAAAAAAAAAGGATTTTCTGAAATGTCAAATGAGCTTCCAGCCTGGATGGATCTCTTTTGCTGAGCTCTGACCTTGCTCTCCAGCTGCTGCCTTGTGACCCTCAGGTGTTTTACAGACATCTCAAAATTGACACACATGTGAAAATTAACAGAGCCAAACTCATTCTCCCCTCTCAAACCTGTTTCGCCACAGTAAATGGCACCTCCGCTCACCTAGCTGCTTGGACAGAAGCAGGGAGCCCTCAGCACCCTCTCCTTCACCCCCAATATCCATCCTTCCCAAACCCTGGGGACTCTGTCTACAGATCCCATCTCACACTGATCCAGTTCTCTCCATCCCCACCACCATCATCTTGGTCTAAGCTGTCTTCATCACTTGCTGGACTTCTGCATCTCACCCCCAAACAAGCCATTTTACCCGTGGTAACTAGAGTGGTCTTTCAAAACCTAAGTTAGATCAAGACAACCTGACTCGGGATGTTCTGATAACTTCCTGTTGTACTTAGGATGAAATCCAAGTCTTGAAGGTGACCTACCAGCCCCATGTGGTCTGGCCTTTGCCCACCTCTTCTTGCCTTACCTCTCTCTGGGCTGCAACAGCCCTGGCCTCCAGTGACTCCTCATGACAGGAGGTGAAGCTCCTTCCCACCTGAATGCCTTCACACATGTCTGGAACATTCTTCTGACCAAGCCTCACCTTCCCTTGGCTCTCAACTTGAGCGCCCTTCTCCAGGGGTTTCTCTGACCTGATCTAGGGTAGAATCCCCCTCCACCTTCTTTCTAGCTGCTTCTGCTTCTTCATAACCCTCAGCCTCCATTGCAATGATATGTTTAGGTGTCTGATAATTGGCTATTGTTGGCTTCACTTACTGGAACGTAAGTTCCCCGAGAGAGTAGAGACATGGCTGTTTGTTCACCGTGAATCCAGCACTAGCTCAGTGCCTGACACATTTAAGGTTCTAAGTACATGTTCATTAAAGACGTTGAAGGACAAGGGGTAAGAGTATCATTCTTCCTGTTTTAAAGGGGAGACAATACAGGCCTGAAATGTAAAGGGACTTACCTGATGTCATACAGCAAGTCAGTGGAGCTCAGGGACCTCACCCTGTAGACCCTGGATGCAGTGCTCCCTTACCATCTTAGGCTGCCCATCATTTAAACTCACCATAACCCTGAGAGGAAAGTGATGGTCTCCTCATGTCACAGGTAACTGTGCAAATTCAGGCCCACTGAGGTCATGTGACTTACCGAAAGTCACCGGGTTAAGAGAGTGGACGCTGTACTCACACCCAGTCTGTTCTCTCTCTGTTCTTTCTCCTACAACAAACTACAGTCCACACATTTTTACTGAGTACCTACTAAGTGCTGGGCACTGTGTTGGGAGCTGGGGAAGTGGAGTGAACCAGAAGACACATCCCTGCTCTCCTGGCACTCACATCACTGTGGAAGGAGGCAGGAAAGCACCGCAGAGAAAAGCCCACTAATAATTATGAGTTGTGATATCCGGCTTGGAAACCCAGCCAAGTGCTTTAGGCATCATCCCTGGCACGCCCCCTGTCTCTGGGCATCTGGAAATTCTTCTGCTCCCAGCCCTTCCCCAGGGCCTCCCTAGCTTGCCAAAGCTGGCCCCTTACCAGAAATAATAAAGGCCAGAGTGGAAATAAATGAAATAACAACTAAAAAAAATTTAGAAAAGATCAATGAACAGAGCTGGTTCTTTGAAAAGGTAAACAAAATCAACAAACCTTTAGCCAGACTAACCAGGAAAAAAGAGAGAGGACTCAAATAAATAAGATAAGAAATGAAAGAGGAGAAGGTACAGCTGATAACTCAGAAATACAAAGAATCATAAGAGACTACTATGAACAATTATACACCAATAAATTGGACAAACTAGAAGAAACGGATATTTTCCTAGAAACATACAATCTTTCAAGACTGAATCATGAAGAAAGAGAAAATCTGAATAGACTGATTACTAGTAAGGGGATTGAAACAGTAATCAAAAATCTCCCAACAGCAACAACAACAAAACCCCAGACCATATGGCTTCACTGGTGAATTCTACCAAACACTCAAAGAAAAATTAATACCAATCCTTTTCAAACTCTTCCAAAGTAGAAGAGAGGTGAATTCTTCCAAACACATTTATGAGGTCAGCATTATCCTGATACCCAAACCAGACAAAGATACTAAAAAAAAAGAAAACTACAGGCCAATATCCTTGTTGAACATAGATGCAAAAATCCCCAACAAAATATTAGCAAACTGAATTCAACAATACATTAAAAGGATCATACACTATGATCAAGTGGGATTTATTCTAGGGGTGCAATGATGGTTCAGTATCCACAAATCAATCAATTTGATACATCACATTCACAAAATGAAGGATAAAAATTATGATCATCTCAATAGATACAGAAAGAGCATTTGACAATATTCAACAACCATTTATGATAAAACTCTCAACAAAGTGACTATGGAGGAATGTACCTCACCATAATAAAAGGCACATGTAACAAACCCATAGTTAACATCATACTCAGTGGTGAAAAGCTGAGACTTTCCCTCTAAGATCAGGAACAAGACAAGGATATCCACTCTTGCCACTTGTATTCAACATAGTATTGGAAGTCCTAGACACAGCAATTAGGCAAGAAAAAGAAATAAAAGGCATCCAAATTGGAAAGGAAGAAGTAAAACTCACAATTTGCAGATGACAGGACTCTATGTACAGAAAACCCTAATGACCACCAAAAAATATTTAGAGCTAGTAAATGAATTCAGTAAAGTTGCAGAATACAAAATCAATATACAGAAATACATGACATTTCTATACACTAACAATGAAATATTAGAAAGAGAAATTGAGAAAACAACCCCATTTACAGTTGCATGAAAAAGAATAAAATACCTGGGAATAGATTTAACCAAGGAGGTAAAAGACCTGTAAACTGAAAACTGCTAGATATTGATGAAATAATTTGAAAAAGACACACACAAAAAATGGAGAGCTAGTCCATGCTCATGCATTGGAAAAATTAATATTGTTTAAAATGTCCATACTACACAAAGCAATTCACAGATTCAATGCAATCTGTATCAAAATTCCAATGGCATATTTCATGAACTAGACAAATAATTCTAAAATTTGTAGGAACCACAAAAGACCCTGAATAGCAAAAACGATCTTGAGAAAGAAGAGCAAAGCTGGAGGTATCACTATCTCTGATTTCAAACTATACTACAAAGCTATAGTAATCAAAACAGTATGATACTGGCACAGAAACAGACACACAGATGAACGAAACAGAATTGAGAGTCCAGAAATAAACTCAAACATATATGGACAACTAATTTACAACAAAAGAGCAAAGAATATACAATAGAGAAAGGATAGTCTCTTCAATAAATGGTGTTGGTAAAACTGGACAGCCACATGCAAAAGAATGAAACGGGACCATTATTTTACACCATACACAAAAACTAACTCAAAATGGATTAAAGACCTGAATGTAAGACCTGAAACCATAAAATTCCTGGAAGAAAACATAGGCAGTAACCTCACTGACATTGGTTTTAGTGATGTTTTAGTGGATCTGACTCCAAAAGCAAGGGAAACAAAAGAAAAAGTAAGCATATGAGACTACATCAAACTAAAAAGCTTCTGCACAGCAAAGGAAACCATCATCAAATCAAAAAGGCAGCCTACTGAATGGGAGAAGATATTTGCAAATTATATATCCAATAAGGGATTAACATCCAAAATATATAAAGAACTCACATGACTCAACAATAGAAGAACAAACAACCCTATTAAGAAATGAGGATCTGAAATACACAGTTTTTTCCAAAAAAGACATAGAGATGACCAACAGGCACGTGAAAAGTTGTTCAACGTCACTAACTACTAGGGAAAAGCAAATCAAAACCACAATGAGATATTACCTCACACCTAATAGAATAGCTATTATTGAAATGACAAGAAATAACAAATGTCAGAGAGGCTAGAAACCCTCGCACACTGTTGGCAAGACTGTAAATTGGTGCAGCCACTATGGGAAAAGGTATGGAGATTCCTCAAAAAAAGAATAGAACTATCATACGACCCAGCTATTCCACTTCTGGGTACTTATGCCAAGAACAGGAAAACACTAATTCAGAAAGACATATGAACCCTGTGTTCATTGAAGCATTATTTACAATAGCTAAGATATGGAAACAACTTAAGTGTCCATAGATGGATGAATAGGTAAAGAAGATGTGGTATATATAAAATGAAATACTATTCAGCCATAAAAAAGAGTGAAATCCTGCCATTTGCAGCAACATGGATGGAACCTGAAGGTATTACACCAAGTGAAATAAGTCAGATGGGGAAAGACAAATACCATATGATCTCACTCATGTATGGAATCCAGGCAACAACAGCAACAACAAACAAACAAACACAGATACAGAGATCAGAGAAGTAGTTAGCAAAGAAGGGTATTGGGAGGCGGACGAAATGAGTGAAGGGGGATCAGCTGTATGGTGATGAATGGTGGCTAGACTTGTGGTGGTGATCACTTTGCAGTGTATACAGATGTCAAATGATAATATTGTACACCTGAAACTTATATTAAAAAAAAAAAAGCTGGTCTCTTACCCAGGTCTGTCCCCACCACCACACGCCCACTTCAGACTACCACCAGGGGGCAGTTGTGTGCCATCTCAGATGGTTCCTCCACCAGCGCAGCTTGGGATGGGGAGAGAAGGGGAGAGAAGCAGATATCTAAGGGACAGAAGGGAACTAAAAGGCTGCCAGACTCCCCAGCTCCGGTGTCTTAGGGAATAGGCTCTGCCCAGATCTAGAGAAAAGTTTCTCAATTGTTTTTCCTCCCTTGTCTCCCTCCTACTTTTTTATTTTTTTTATTTTTAGCTGTGTTGGGTCTTCATTTCTGTGCGAGGGCTTTCTCTAGTTGCGGCGAGCAGGGGCCACTCTTCATTGTGTTGTGCGGGCCTCTCACTGTCACGGCCTCTCTTGTTGCGGAGCACAGGCTCCAGATGCGCAGGCTCAGTAGTTGTGGCTCACGGGCCCAGTTGCTCCGCGGCACGTGGGATCTTCCCAGACCAGGGCTCGAACCCATGTCCCCTGCATTGGCAGGCAGATTCTCAACTACTGCGCCACCAGGGAAGCCCTCCCTCCTACTTTTATGTCTCCTCATTCATTCATTTAATAAACTTTTAAAATAGGTTTATTGAGATAATTTCTATCCCATAAAAGTTCACCCCCTTAAAGTGGACAAGACAATGATTTCTAGTATATTTACAGAACTGTGCAACTGTTACCATAATCCAATTTCAGGACATTTTCATCCCCCAAAGAAGCCTTGTACCCATCAGCAATCACTTCCCAGCTTTCCATCCCCTGTTCCTCTCCCTCCCTGCCCTAGGCAACCACTAATCTACTTTCTGTCTCTATAGACTTACCTATTCTGGATGTCTCCTATAAATGGAATCATAGAATATGCAGCCTTTTGTGACTGGCTTCTTTCACTTGGTGTAATGTTGTCAATGTTCAACCATGTTGTAGCCTGTATCAGTACTTACTTCCTTTTTAATGGCTGAATAATATTCCATTGTATGGATAGACCACACTTTATCCATTAATCAGTTGATGGATATTTGGTTTTTTTTCTACTTTCGGGCTATCATGAATAACACTGCTATGAACATTAGCATTCCAGTTTTTTAAATTGAGATATAATTCACATACCATAAACTTCATCCTTTTAAAGACTACAATTCAGTGGTTCTTAGTATATTCACAAAGTTGTGCAACCATCACCACTACCTAATTCCAGAACATTTCATCATCCTACAAAAGACCCCATACTCATTAGCAGTCATTCCCTATTTCCCCTTCCCTCTAGCCCCTGGAAACCATGAATCTACTTTCTGTCTCTGTGTATTTGTCTATTCTGGACATTTCATGTAAATGAAATCATACAATATGTGGCCTTTTGTGTCTGCCTTTTTTACTTAGTATATGTTTTTGAGGTTTGTCCATGTTGTTACATGTATCATTACTTTATTCTTTTTGTTGCTGAATAATAGTGCATTGTAATGATATACTACATTTTATTTATGTATTTGTCAGCTGGTAGACATTTGGGTTGTTTCCAGTTTTTGGCAATTATGAATAGTGCTGCTATGAATATTCATGAACAAGTTTTTGTGTAGACATGTGTTTTCATTCGCTTGCGTATATACCTCGGATTGGAATTGCAGGCAATCATATGGCAACACAAAACAGCTGCACCATTTTCCATTCCTACCAGCAATGTATAGAAATTCTAATTTCTCCGCATCCTCACCCTTTTGATTCTAGCCATTCTCGTGGGTATGAAATGTTATCTCATTTACTCAGTATGCTTTTACAGAGCACTGAACTATGTGCCAAGCCCGTTCTAGGTGCTAGAGATGAGCAGTGAACAGGACAGAGATGGCCCTGCCCTCATGGGGGCCCAAGACCTACTATAGATTTAGATATTCAAGGAGTAATGAATACACTAACCAGACAAGTTCAGGAAGTGCGACAATGACTTGAAGCAGAGTATGGGTGGCAGGGCAAGGGCAGTGGTGGCGGAGCTGCCTCATCCAGGGGATCAGGGGAAACGGCGCTGCTGGGAAGGTGACATTTGTGATGAGACGTAACAGGTAAGAAGGAGCCATCCTGCTCAGCCCTGGAGGACAAGGTCCCAAGTACAGGGAACAGCAGGGGCAAAGGCCCTGAAACCTGATGAGTGTGGTGTCTTGTAGGGACAGCAGGAGAACAGTGTGGTGGGAGCTAAGTGAGCAAAAGTGGGGAGAGGAGGTGACAGGGGTGGTGGAGGAAGATCACTCATGCCTTTGAAGGCTACCATAAAGAGCCTGAATTTAATTCTGAGCTTGGTGAGAAGCCACTAAAGTTTTGAGAGGAGAGTATCTACATTCTCAGAATCTCCCTCTTTCCGTGTGTGGGGAAGTGGCTCTCGGGAGACAAGGGCAGAGCAGGGAGACTGTTGAGGGCACCATTCGCACAGTCCAGGTGAAGGATGGCGGAGGCTGGGAGGGTTAGGCCTGGGTCTGGATATGCTTCGGAGGTAGAACTAAACAATTTACTGGAGGATTGCATGTGAAGGATGAAGAGAGGAGAAGCATGTTCCTTCTGGCCCCTCGCATTTGGCAAACATGCAGTGAGGCCTCAGTGTACTGATTCGATCCAGTGGACCCACCAGGACCAGAAGAGGTACATCTTCTGCCTTCAGCCCGGAGAGCCAGGACTCTCCCCCACCAGAAAATTGCAGGCTGGTGGCCAGTCTTCATCAAGCTCCTGTGGCATCCTGGGTCCTACCCTTGGCACTGTGAGGGCTCAAAAGAAGACCCTTATTTTTGCCCTTAGGAGTTCAAGCCTCATGCCAACCCTACTCTAACTGCTTCTGGTCGTCCAGAACACGCTGCCCAATTCATCTCCCTGGCACCGTGCTCCCACCAGCTCATCCCCGACTTGGAGCCCTTCAGTAGGTCGCTGTGCCCCTAGCCGTGTTTCCCAACTTGAGTAATGTATAGACAGGCTCTCCAAAAGGAAGAAGATCCTCCCATGCCAGATACTGTTGATTTAAAATGCTTTTATCATACTGTTCCTTAAGATATAAAGCTAGGTACAAACTTCAAGGGCTCCTATACAACCATAAAACCAAGTTATAAATTAAATACAAACACAACTAGAAACCTGATAACACTCAGACGAATGTTATTCATTTAATGTGCTGGATGATGTTGTTTTGCAGAATCAAAATCACCCCCTTGCAATTTTGAGCCTTGCAATTTTATTGGCTGTGCCAGTGTGGTGGTTTGTTTTGTCTTTGTTTGTTTGTTTTTACTTTGGAGCTCCTACACGACTGTGTGGGCTGAATCGATTTGCTCACTTCTTTTCTCATGTGGGTGAGGGGAACCCTCTCAAAGGGTGAGCGCATAGCCTCATCATTTGGCTCCTTTGCTGTGGGCATGTCCGTTCCTCTGTGTTTTAAGCCCAGGACTGTTATAAGGACCTTCATAGGCCCACAGAATTCTTACCTTTGGAGGCTCCACCTCACCCCTTGTCAAACATATGAAAATGTACCCACACTTCACATCAACTATACTTTTTCTTTTTGCTATTAAAAGGGATTTATTTTTATAATTCTGCAGTTGAAATTATTTCAAGGAACAATGTTTGCAGGTGTGTCTGTTATTTTAGTTGTTGTTGTTTGTTACTTCAGAGTCATTAACATTCTTTTCTCAGATGTGAAACATTGTCTGGGCCCTTGGCATTCTCCCAGGCCCAAGGGCTGAGCTCACGGTGCTGGAAGATAAACCAGCCAAGCCGAGGCCTGCTTCTTTCTTTCCTCATCAGCCCAAGACAATTAAAGTGGGGCAGTTGGCGCCAACCTGACCCCAATCACAGACCAACATGGGCATGAAAATGGGGTTGGCTTCTCTGGGTTATGAGACCTGGGTCATTCAGAGGAGTCAGAATTATGCTTATACTTGTTGTTTTTAGATTATCAGTGAAATGAAAGCCCTAAATTATGAAAACCCTAGTGAAGCCAGATTACTGGGAACATGCCTGAGGCTCCTCAGAGGTCAGAGACCCCAGTTTGAGGCCCCTTGGCCTTCAAGGTCAAGTCGCAGCACCTCGGCCTGGGACCAAGTGCTGCACATTGTACGGCTAGTTCTCCTTTCCAGAGGTTTTCTCCTCATCACTCCCCTACCCGATACCAAATATAGGAGCTTCTCCACAGCCAGCCTTTGACCCTACTGTTGTCTCTGCTCAAAATGACCCCCTTACAGTTTTCAGACTATTTTATTTTTTAAAGGTTTTAAAACATTGTGCGGGTTATACATGTTAACTATAGGAAAATCAGAAAATACAGGTATAGGAAAATAAAAAAATAAAAATAATCAGTGATCTCATCACAGAGAAATAATCATGATTAACTGATTATTTGCTATATATGCTCTTTAAACTTCAGTTTTCCACATGCATATATTTATATTAACAAAATATAATGAGTGTGATTTTTCAAATGAAGTATCATAAGTAAATAAAAACAGAGAGAGTACTATAACATGTACTTCTCATAACCGAGTTTTGAGAAATCTTAACACTTTTAGCATATTTGCTTCAGCTCCTTAAAAAAAATAATAAAACCTGACAGATGTGGCTGAAGCACCCTCTACCTTTGACCTAGTGCTCCTTGGCAATCCCTCCCCTGCATCCCCCTACCAGAGTCAATCTCTCTTACAAATTTGGGGTTTAGCTTTCCCATCCATGCGCTGGATATTGTTAAACTTCAAATGAATTGCATTGTTGTGCATATATCCTTCTGCAACCTGCCTTTGGGTCTGACGTTATGTCCTACAGGTGCGTTCGTGTTGATTCATGTCACCTAGTTTGTTCATTCACACTGCCATTCCCAATTCCGTGGAATGAATGGACCACAGTTTCTTTACCAATTCCACTGATAATTGATTGTGCAGACTGTGCTACAGAACACCTTAGTACGTACAGTCTTCTTGTGTTGGGAACATGAATTTCTCTGGGATCAATACCCAAGACAGAATTCCTGAGTTGTAGGGCACATGCAATATCATAACCTTCCTTTTTCTTAATTCACTCACAATTCATGAACATTTTTCCATTTCAATACCTATCCCACATCAATATATTTTGTTTGTTTGTTTGTTTTGGTTTTTATAAATTTATTTATTTATTTTTGGCTGCTTTGGGTCTTCGTTGCTATGCGTGAGCTTTCTCTAGTTGCAGTGAGCAGGGGCTACTCTTCATTGCGGTGCACGGGCTTCTCATTTTGGTGGCTTCTCTTGTTGTGGAGCACGGGCTCTAGGCTCGCAGGCTTCAGTAGTTGTGGCATGTGGGCTCAGTAGTTGTGGCTCGCAGGCTCTAGAGCACAGGCTTAGTAGTTGTGGCGCACGGGCTTAGTTGCTCCACGGCATGTGGGATCTTCCCAGACCAGGGCTCGAACCTGTGTCCCCTGCACTGGCAGGCGGATTCTTAACCACTGCGCCACCAGGGAAGTCCTAATATATATATATATATAAAAAATATTTTTTTTCAAAGAGACATCTGCACTTCTATTTTTATTGCAGCATTATTCACAATAGCCAAGACATGGAAACAATATAAGTACTCATCAAATGGATAATATCTCTCTCTCTCTCTCTCACACACACACACACACGCACAATGGAATATGATTCAGCCTCGAGGAAGGAGGACATTCTGCCATTTACGACAACATGGATGGACTTGCACACGTAGAAAGACAGAGTATGACATCACTTACATGTACAACTTAACAAAGCTAAAATTTTAAAAACAGAATAAAATAGTGATTAGCAGGGGATGAGGGGGTGGGGGGACAGATGTTAAGAGTACACATTTACAAGTAGTAAATAAGCCCTAGAGATATAATGCTTAGTACCGTACAATAGGGACAAAAATATTATAATCATCAAACTTGCTAAGAGACTCTAACAATTTTTCCAACTACTAAAAAGAAAGGATAATTTTGTAATGAGATAGAGGTGCTAATTATTGCTACAATCACATTAAAATATAACAATGTCCTTAAATTAACATGTTGTACACCTTGAATTTATATAACTTTACCTGTCCAATGTATCTCGATTTAAAAAAAAAGGATCACGGTCAAGGTCTGGATGAGTCAATATCAAGGCAAGGGTGAGCCTAAGGGTCACAGTCAGGTACAGGATTGGGCCAGTGTCAGGTTGAGGATTTGAATAAGATTCAGTACGTGGGTGGATCTGGGTCATGAGGGTCAGGGACATAATCGAGTCCAGCTGAGGTTCAGTCAAGGTCACAGTCAGTGTAAGGGTGAGGGTCAGAACACCTTCTGGTCAGTCAGTATTATGATGAAAACGTGGAACAGGGTTAGGGTCAAATTCAGATGAAAAGCCAGGTCCAGGATCAGACTGAGTTTGAGGGTCAGTGTGAGAGTGAAAGTCAGAAGGGTCAGGCTGAGGATCAAAGTCAGGTTCAGGTTGAGGTTTGTCGTCAGGGTATCAGGGTGAATCTCAGGGCCTGAATGACAACTTCAGGATTGTTGAGTCTTGAATAGGGTCAAGGTCAGGGTCAAGAGTAGAGTCAGATCTGTGTGAGGGACAGGGTCTGGGTGATGGCTGAGTTTCAAGGTCAAGGTCATAGTCTGGTTTAGTGATGAGTGAGGGTCAGGATTAAGGTCAGATTTAAATGACTTTCAGGTTCACAGTCAAGGTCATAAGAGTTTGGATGAGGAGCATAATCTGTCAAAGCGAACATCAGTGTTACCAGTTAGGATGAGTTAGGGTCACCGTAGGAGTCGAGACAGTGTTAGGATGAAGTCTTCAGTCAAGTTTCTGACTGAGAGTCAGGGTTACATAAATGTGAGGGACACAGGGTCAGGGTCATGGTGAGTCAGTCAGTCAGCATCAGAGACAGGATGGGGACGGGGTGGGGCCTGGTTGGCACCCTCAGGTAAGAGTGAGATTGAGGGTAAAGGTCAAGTTGTGGGTGGGATCATGGACATCAGGGGTTAGGATTAGAGTGGGTATGTTAAAGTTCAGGGTCAAGTTAAGGGTACCAGGATCATGGTCAAGGTGAAGGTCATCAGTGTCAGAGTGAAGTTGAAGGTGAGCAATCCCTGTCCCATTTCCCAGCACCATGTGTGGCTTTTGCAGATGCCACTTTCTGAAATGTTCTTCCTCCATTTACCTGCATATCTATATTCCTCACCTGCTTGGAGTCTTCAGTGCGGCCTAACCCTCCCCGTCCCCCTCCACTGGGATACAAGTATTATGAAGGCAAGGATCTTGGAATGCAATGTTTTGGTCATTGATGGGTTCCAAGCTACTCAGAAGAGTGTCTGGCACAGACTAGGTGCAGTTAAGCTTGTTTAATAGATGACTATGTGCTACATTATTTCTGGGGGAATAAAAGTACATCTGAAATACAACAAACTGTTCACAGTAGCTTTCTCTGGGGTAGAATTACAAGTAAGCTTCACAGCTGATTTAATACATGTCCATATTGTTTTTATTTTGAAAAAATTAACATTGTTTTATAATCTCCAAAAATGGATCTTTCCATTTTAAGAGAAAACAAAGAACTTCAGGTAAAGTTCCTGACACAGTGATTGGCACAAGACACTCACTGAACCATAGCTATTACCTAAACCTCAGGAACTGGCAGCCTTCCTGGGAACCCTGGAGCATCCTCAGAGAAACCCTATTCTAGTTCTCTAGACAGACCAAGAAGCAAGACAACATGGAGAGTCTATTTATTCAACAGCCAACTTTGAAGACAAAGCCTCAGTAGTCTGAGGGGATGTATTTCCCCTGTTTCTACTTCAGTCCTTTTCCACAAGTTTCTGTCCTTTGCAGGCTACAGTTTGATGCAAACAGGCTGGTTGCCCTAGATATACTTATACACAACCTTTGAGGGCACAGTTTGGAGGTGCAGATGCACGGGACACTTGTAAAAGTGGGACAGCAGAGTCTCACTGTCGCCCACAAGGATGTAGAACTTATGTGCAGGTAGCTGCCTCAGGACCAGGGCACAGATCTCCACTTGATTAGCCCGGCGCTTTAGAACAAGCTGGTCAGCCAGGCAGCCTGGGAAGGTGCCCAGCATAAATTTACGAAAGAAAACATCTTCCACTGTTCTCTCTGCAGCGTGGTCCTCCCCAGCCAGGTTACCTGTGTGCAGCGACAGCCAGCCCTTGCGATGGGCGATGTGGTGCGGCCCGTGCGCCTCCTCGTAGGTCACTGGCTTGTCCTCCTTGCCCACTCGGACTCGAGCCGCCCGGTTCTTGGCGCAGACCGCGGAGGTGTGCAGGGCGCGCCAGACGCACGGCAGCTCCCGGCTCCAGGACAGCACCAGCGACCGGAGCTCCCGACAGCAGACGGGCGCCGCCAACTTGGCAAGTCCTAATATATTTTTAACAGCTATAGAAATTCTGCCAAAAATTTCTCAACATAATCAAGATAGGCATAATTAGTTTCTATTAAAATCTACTCTGTGAGGGAGTATCTTTGCAGCTATATTTTTGTGCATATCTTTAATTATTTCTGTAGGAGGAATGCATAAAGGTAGAACTTCTGGGTCAAAAGGGATATGTATTTTCAAGACCAACTTCCCTGAGAGTTCTTTAACCAATTGCTCCTTCCATCAGCTCCCACCTCCTACAAGGGTACAAGGGCCTGTTTCCCCTAAATCTGGCCCACTCACACCCTTAAAGCTTTTGCCTCTGGAAATATTGTCCTTACACCTTCACCTCTCCTGCCGCTTCTCCTCTTCCCTCAGCCAAAATCTGGCCTCTGGACTTTCAAAGCCCTTAATAACTCTTGTATAACATTCATCACTTTCTCATTTCCTCCACAGCTATTTTGGTGTGTGATTTATCTTTGCTCCAGATATAAATATTTTAGTACCAGGAATTCTACTTTCTTCAATGTTATTCTTTCATAATTTATACACCTCCAAGTAACATATACAACGTCTATAGTAAACTACACATGCAGACTGTTTAAAAAATACATGGAGTTCTGGAAAATATTTGATTAAAATGTTCTAAGTTAGTGAAGTTACTGCATTTCCATTCCATTCCACCCAACTGACATTTGTTGAGAAAGCTCTCCGGAATAGGAGCTGTGCCAGGCCCCAGGGAACCAGAGGCAAACAGGCCCTGTTCCCTGTCCTCCAGGAGTTCACAGTCAATTAAATGTTGCCCTGAGCATCCTCTCATGCAAGGCAAAAAGGGAAACATGATGTATTATCTCCAACTCATGATTAAAGAATGAAGGCTATTTCAGCTGTGAAAGACCCTTTACCCTGGTGTTAAAGTACAAGAAGGATTTTTCACATAAGTGCTGCTATATGGACCTATGTTTTGAACAATCTCTTTAGCAGTCTTTTAGAGACAACGCAGAGAGGCTCCGCTCCATGTGGATTTAATTCCTCCATCATACGTCAGAGAGTCAAGGACACACTATTAAGACATCATTCAGGGGCTTTCCTGGTGGTGCAGTGGTTAAGAATCCGCCTGCCAATGCAGGGGACACGGGTTCGAGCCCTGGTCCGGGAAGATCCCACATGCCGCAGAGCAACTAAGCCCGTGTGCCACAACTACTGAAGCCCGCGCGCCTAGAGCCTGTGCTCCACAACAAGAGAAGCCACCGCAATGAGAAGGCCGCGCGCTGCAACGAAGAGTAGACCCGGCTCCCTGCAACTAGAGAAAGCCCGCGTGCAGCAACGAAGACCCAACGCAGCCAAAAATAAATAAAGATTAAAAAAAAAAAAAGAAAGACATCATTCAGTAAGGGTCCTTCTGGGGGTTGGGGCTGGGGTTCCACCAATGTAGCCTGGGTATAAAGTGGCTTAATGTCAACCCCAGAGGAGGACAGCCACCGGGTGATTAGCACAATGTTAGACGCCTAGTAGGGGTCTAACCACACGCCAGTTCAGCCAGCATTTGTTTACTCACTTATTTAACTGACTGCTTACTATGTGTCAGGCATTCAGGCTAAATCCTGGGGACATTTTGGTAGATAAAAGACATGTTGCCACCTCATACACTGCTGGTGGGAATGTAAAATGATATGGCCACTTTGGAAAAGAGTTTGACAGTCTCTGAGGAAGTTGAACATACACTGACCATAAAACCCAGCAATTCCATTCATAGGTATCCAGGTATTTACTCCAGCAAGATGAAAATGTGTGTCCACACAAAGACTTGTAGGCAAATGTTCATATCAGCATTATTCTATAGAGAAAACTGGAAGCAATCCAAAATTGAAAAGGCGAATGGATTAACAAATTGTAGCACAACCATGTTAGGGAATACTACTCAGCAATAAAAAGAAACAAACTTCCAATACTCGCAATATGGATGAAGCTCAGACTTCATGCTCAGTGAAAGAAGCCAGACACAGAAGGTCTCATATTATACTGATTCCATTTATGTGACATTCCCAGAAAAGGCAAAACTGGAGAGACAGAAAGCAGATCGGTGATTGCCTGGCAATGAGGGTAAAAGCAGGGATTAATGGCAAACAGGTCTGAGGGATCTTTTGGGGGTGATGAAAGTTCTAAAACTGGATTGTGGTGATGGTCATGCAATTCTGCGAATTTACTAAAAATCATGGAATTATACACTTAAAATGGGTGAGTTTTGTGGCATGTCTTGTAAAGAGACATGACAAAACAAAAAAGACACAGGCCCTACGTTTATGGGTTTTATCACCTAATTAGGGAGAGAGCAATCAAGCACCTAAGTATAGAATAATAAAGTCTGTCAAATAGAAGGAAGGAAATACAGTGGGTGCGGTGACAGAGAATAAAAAGGGGAAGCTCCTTGGAGAGGTGGCCAGGGAAGGCCTATCTGAAGAGGTGTCATTTGGATGGAGACCTACAAGGAGGAGAGATGGGAAGGGCACTCCAGGAGAGGGAACGGCATGGTCAAAGTCAGGGTTGGAAGCCCATGAGCTATACTTTTTATGCATATTTTGTAGTGCTTCAAAGAGGTGCCCTGACCTGCTAACCACATGGCACATGAGTGATGGGGCAGGTGTTTAAAACAAGGTCTGCTTGTGCCTGAAGTTGGCATCAGTCTTCCTGCCAGTTTGTTCCTGCAGCCGATGCGACTGCCCCAGTCACACACAAGCTGCCCAGCATGTCCACACTGGCCTGCCACTGCCCAGGGCTTGGGGCACAATGGGTAGTGGAGGTGCCCGGGCACATGCTAGGCAAGGAGACGGCCAAGGTATGTGTGACCTCATGCTGCCCCAGCACCTGCTTCCCAAACTGTGAGTCACGGGGCAGGGATGACTGCAGGGTCCCCCTTGACAGACTCCACCCAGGCTCAGGCAGTCCAGAGGGCCAGGGGAGCTATAGGCTCCAAGTGGACCTGCCTGCCTGCACCTCCTCTCCATATCCAGACCCAATGCCCCTGAGGGCAGACCTGGATTCAAACTGACACAATGGCACTTCTGAGCTGTGTGACCTTGGACTTCACTGAGCCTTGCTCTCCTCCTTTGCAGGATGAGGACGTTGGGGTATGGGAAAGAGCAGATCTGGGATTAGAACCCACATCCGCTTGGTTCTGAAGCCCTGGTTTCTCCGCCATGCCAGATGGAATGGCTTCTTGCAACAGGCCTCACTGAGGGGCTAGTTGGGTGTTCTCAGCCCTGACCGTGCAATCAGATCACTGGGGAGTTTGATGAACTTTAGGATCCACCCTCAGGGATCGGGTTTAATTGACCTGAGGTGGGGCCCAGGTGCCAGTACATTTTAAAAGCTCTCCAGATAATTCAAATAAATAGGCTGCCAGGGTTGAGAATCACAGATCCAACCCCTTCATTTTCTTTCCTTTTTTAAACCCCTTCATTTTAGAGATGAGGTGACGGATGCCCAGAGATTCTGAGTGACTGGCCCCATCCCCAAGGTCCTCCAGCCATTTGCAGCTGAGCTGGAGTCTTTGAATTCTCCCCTATGTGTGAAAGAACTACAGTGAGGACATATAAAGCCTCAGTAAAGAACAGGAGCTTTGTAATCAGCTAGAGGTGGGTTCAATTCCAAGTTGTCACTTACCTACACACTGTGTGACCTGGGGCAAGTCACTTCACCTCTCTGACCCTCAGGAACTTCATCTGTGAAAACAGGGGTTATGTGAAGTCTAAACCAAATAGTGTATGCAGAGAGGAGGTGCTCGTTAATCAGGTGGCATCCCCTAGAAGAGACCTTCAGTACAATTCGATAGACACTTATTGAGCACCAGCTACAGGCTGGTGCCTGTTTCTGGGGCTACAGAGCTGGGATCAGACAGGGGAGACCGACAGAGGGAACACAGGAAACAGGCTGGGCTAGACAGAGTGGAGGGGCTATGTTAGCAGTAACATAGGCTGTGGGAGCACAGACGTGGGAGCCCTAATCAGACTTGAGATGGGGCAGGGGTGTAGGGTATGGGGGTGTCTCCATCAAAGGCCTCTTTCCTAGTACCCTGGGTTTGGGGAAGTGAATGTTCATTGAAATAACTACTTTATGTTAAGTCTTTTGCTTTTGTCTACTCACCTAATCTTCAAAACACCCCTTCAGGATAGGTAACATCACTCGCATTTTAGAGATGAGCTTCAGAGAAGTACGGAACCTTGGCCAAGGTCCCTCAGCTGAGGTCAGAATCCACTCAAGGAGTCTGACTCCAGAGTGGAAGCTCATCCCATGGTCCCCAGCCCTAGTCATACGGGGTCTTTTGGGGGGTCTTAGTCCACCATCCTTGGTTCTGACTGGCTGGGCAGCCCCTGGGGAGTTGCCCCCTGAGTCAGTGGGGCTGAGCAGATGGTCTGCTTCAAGGGCACCTGGCTCGATGCTTTTCTCCTACCTTCACCTGCACCCCCAGCCCAAAGTCAAAGACACCCAGGAGTGGGAAACAGCAGCTCCCTGGGAAAGCTCCTGAGAACACAAATATTCAGCCCTTAGGATACAGGACACCTCCCTGAGTGGCAAGGCCTGGCCTGGCTCTACCACTCCCAGCCCCAGCTCACCCACTGTCCTCACTGCTCTAAGCACTCCAGCCACTGGAGTCTTCTTCCTGCCCTCCTGCACCCTTCCCACTTCCGGGTCTTTGCACAGGTCGCTCCCACTGCCTGAGCCCTCTTCCCTTCTCTCTGGGTGTGTGACTCCATCCTTCACACTCAGCTACTCCCTCTCTAGTGCCCCTGACCTCCCCGCCATGTGGAATATCTCCAGCACCAAGCACCTATTCCCCAAGTGACCAGTCATATTTGCTAAGATGGTCTTGACGTCCTCTCCCTCCTGCCTGATCCAGCTTCCCCCACCTTGGCCCTGTCCAGTCCTATGCCCTATCCCATTTCTCTAGAACCTGACTCTCTCCAGTTGTCAACCAACAAATTCACATTACAGAATGTTTTTGTTTATGATCAAAATCTCCTCCATTTACAAAAATTCAGTGGAACCGCTGCTCGGTGGTAAAGCAAACATTATAAAACATGGATTTAAAAGAGAGATTGAAAGCCACTAGAAAGAGATAGGGAGAAATCTATCAGGCTTCTGTACCAAATTAGTAACTGAGGTTCAATATGTAACTTACCTAAGAGCTTCCTAGCAGCCAAAGCAAAAGGGGAAATACACTGGGTTAGAGTAGTCTGGTTCTGGGGTGACTTGGTCCCTTGAAAAAACACATCCTTACTCCCCCCACTGAGAGGGGCTGTATATAGAAGAGCTGCTATTGGCAGGGAAGGCCTTTGAGCCTATGTCCCTCAAATGCTCTTTCAAAGCTCAGGCTGCACTGTTCTTACCTCCTTGGTCCCTGCTCTAGCCTCTCCCATCTTTTCCCACCCAGCAATCTCTGCCCTTTCTCTCCTAGCTTGTTTCTTTCCCCTCCCTCCTCCTGTTACTTGGAGGGAGTGGTTTTCCATTCTCTCTGCACTCCTGTCCCTGCTGGCAGTCTCCGTGCTTGTCCCAGCTAATTCTCAGGCATTTCATCTGCTTCACTGCTCCAGCCTGGCCTACTTTCCCTGGCTCTGGGCTCCGCAAAAGTAGTGGGTTTCCCATCAGCAGAGGTGTTCAGACTTGGGCCATGTGACCTCTGTGGGGGAAGCAGCAGAGGAGATTTATAAATGGAAAGAGGGACTAGAATAGATGACTTTTCACATCTCTTTCAGGTCCAGCCCTCAGGGTCTGTGACTCTGTGCCTGGGTGACCGAGATGTAGCCCAGATCCCCACCCCAGCTCCAGCTCCTGTATGGTCCTTCAGAGAAAACACAGTTGAGTTCAAATCCCATGACACAACTTAAAAGCTGCCTTACTCTAGATTAGTGATCATGTCCCACTCAGCTTCAGGTTCTTTTTTTTTTTTTTTTTTTTTTTTTTCAGGTTCTTAACGTAGAAAACTGGGGTAATACTGACCGCAGGGAATCGTGGGGTCAAGGACAGTGCATGCCTAACTTTTATTTATGTATATTCCTGCCCAATCACAAGCAGAAGGGGGTTTGAAGCTCCTTAACAAATAAACACACAAATAACAACAACAAAAACTAAGCAACTACATACCAGACGATTAAAATAATGGAAAAATTATCTCATCCCAGCTCCCCCACTTGCTGGCTGTGTGACCTTGGGCAAGTTGTTTCACCTCTCTGAGCCTCAGCTTCCTCATTTGTAAAATGAGATAATAGTAGTACCTGCCCCTATTGGGGTATTATAGAATTAAATAAAGTAATATGGAAGAATATTTAGCACAATGCCTGGCATATAGTAAATAGTCAATACATTTTAGCAATTATTAATATTATGTAATCTCATTTTTTTGTTTATAAAAAAGTAACCTGGGTAAAGCTGAGCCACTTTGAGGCCAGTCTCAAATCACTATTGAATTAGAAAGAAACACCAGTTCCTCCCCCCGCCCCAGCAACAAAAAATTGAAAGGCAATTTAAAGGGCTTTTTTTCTTTTTTTTTTAAATTTATTTTTGGCTGCGTTGGGTCTTTGATGCTGCGCACAGGCTTTCTCTAGTTGCAGCAAGCAGGGGCTACTTTTCATTGTGGTGCGCGGGCTTCTCATTGCGGTGGCTTCTCTTGTTGCGGAGCACGGGCTCTAGGCGAGCAAGCTTCAGTAGTTGTGGCACACGGGCTCAGTAGTTGTGGCACACAGGCTCAGTAGTTGTGGTGTACGAGCTCAGTAGTTGTGGCGCATGGGCTCAGTAGTTGTGGCGCACGGGCTTAGTTGCTCTGTGGCATGTGGGGTCTTCCCAGCCCAGGGCTCGAACCTGTGTCCCCTGCATTGGCAGGTGGATTCTTAACCACTGCGCCACCAGGGAAGTCCAAAAGGCAATTTAAATATTTATTCAATTCTTTTGAAAATGTTAAAGGTGATTTTATTCATAATCTCAAAAAAACTTCTTAACATTCCTTTTCCTCTTTCTGTTTCTTTTTCTCGTCTTCCCTCCCACCCTCTGCAGACAGCCTCCAAATCTGTATCCTGAGTCCCTCAAATGCTCTCTCAAAGCTCAGGCTGCACTGTTCTTACCTCCTTGCCCCCTGCTCCAGCCTCTCCCATCTTTTCCCACCCAGCAACCTCTGCCCTTTCTCTCTTAGCTTGTTTCCTTCCCTTCCCTCCTCCTGTTACTCAGATCCACAGAATAAAACCAGGCTGAAGCTACCTGAACTACAGAGTTTTCTTCCTCAAAGGCAGGGAGGAAAGGAGGCTATGAACAGGTGAATAATGTAATGTTCTTCCTCTCACAAAACAGACATACATCTGTTAATACAGCTAAATGCAGAATCTCATCAAGGAGTTAACAGTAGTTGATATTTGAGGAGTAGGATTATGGGGGACTTTTCCCCTATTGTATTTATTTCCATATTGTTTACATTATTTTACAGTGAGCACATATTAATTTCACTTGAAATCAGGGAAAAGGGGGAAAACAGCAGAAAGAGTAAAGCAAAAGCAGGGATAATGTGAGTATCCAAAATATATTCCACTGGTCCTGTATTTAAATCATGCAAAGTGCCAACTATGGGACCCAGCACACACTTGATAAATAGCAGCTATTGTTAGTCAAGACCTAATGGACCGCCAATCCCTCATGGAAACTCAAACTGCCCAATTGAATCAGAGTAGCTGGTGGCCCAAGGAGAAAGGGGTCAGGCTGGGACATGTCGGTCCCCAGCCCCACCCCAGGCAAACTCTCTGCAGGGTTGTATCAGTCAAGAAATAGTCTGACTGGGTCTGACAAGCTCTGCCTGCTCCTCCTGGACCAGCCTCCTAACGGGCTCTTTCTGATGCTTTCCTGACTATATCCTCCTAGGCTGGTGGGTGGATGTGTGTGATGGGGGAAGTCTGTCCCTGGAGAGTCTGGTGATGCCCCCAGGAGCTCTAGACTATAACTTCAGTTCAGTTATGGAAGACAAGACAAAATAAAAAATTAAATAATTCTCATAATGAGTCTCATCCTGTCTGCAGGACTGTGGGCTGTCCAATTTTTCCAGACTCTATCTGACTTGGTACATGGCATCAGCAACCCCCCACTCCCCCAAAAACTCAGTCAACCACTAAGGATTCTTTGGGTACCTACTGTATGCTAGACATTACCGAATGTCTATTCTGTACAAGATGATGACAGAGGCAAAGCAGAGGAAGAAGAATACCAATAATAACTGTTGCCATTTATTGAAGGCCTATGAAATGTAAGCCTCTCCACAAATTCGGGAGGATTCTTCTTGGACCTTGGTGAGTCCTGAGGCTGGGATGGCTAGAAATCACACCTAGACTCAAATGCCAGGTGCCTCTGAGGCCCTCACTCTCCATGGCCTGGACAGTCAGAACCCTTGGCCACAGTGATTGGCCAAGGAATGGATACATGTCTCAATAAGAGCCAATGAGACTTGGTTTGAGGAATGTTGTTGGAACTGTTGAGGAAAGAGTCCCTGTTTCTGTTGCAGCTGCTGAGAGACTAGGATGCCTGGCTGGTGCTGCTGGCAGCCACCCTGTGATCATGAGGAGAGAGCCTGCCAGAGAACAAGGCCAGCAGAGAGGGAAACAGTCTTGAGAGACCAAGAGAATGACACCACCAATCCTGACATCATCTGAGCTCCTCAATGCAGCCATGACTAAAGCTAGCTCTACCCCTGTACTTTTCAGTTTAAGGGAGTTCTTCTACCAGTTTGAGCCCTGATGCTCTGACTGCTGTGCCCAGAAACCTGAGTATTTGGAGGAAGCACCCTCACCATCCAGTCTATAGGAGCCTGACAAGGGAAACATGTTTCCTGCCACACAACCACCCAGGTTTCTGTCAGAGAGCCCAGCAAGCCCACAAATGTCAACAGAAGCAGCATGTTGCCAGCAAAGGACCAAATCCTCTTAGACTGGCTGTGCCACCTTGGGGAAGTCACTTTCCCTCTCTGAACATTAATTTTCCTCACCTGTAACATGGGGCTGGGGTGGGAATCATAGCATCTATAGAATAGAATTGTTCCTAGAAGGCTGTTTGGTGGAGGTGAGTTCTGAGGATCCTCAGGGAGCTGGGGGTTAGGGTCAGAGTTAGCAGCAAACCTTCTCACTGTTCTCCCCTGAGCAGCATAAGACCGGGGCCTGTCTCTCCTAGGCAGCCTGGTGGAATGGAATAGACTCAGCCATAGCACTAGGAGTCCTTCATTCTAGTCCTGGTTCTGCTGCCAGCCAGGGAGTGGCTCTGGGCAAGCCCCTCCCCTGCCAATGTGCCCCCTTCAGAGGTGAGAAAGCCACGCCCTTTCTCCTCTTTTCTTCATAGAGTCAGGATCACACCATGTTCACTGTTGTATCCCCAATACTCAGACCAGTTCCTGCCTCGTTGATAGAGCATTCCAGAATGCCCATCGTGTGAGTGAATAAAATGTGGTCAGGATGCCTGACCTTTCTTTTCTTTTTTTTGGAACATGTTGTTGTAGTATAACATATACAGAAAAAAATGCACAGATCCTAAGGCGTCTTCACAAACTGAGCACAGCCCTGTCCCCAGTCCTTCCATCTCCAAACCACCTTACCAGCAGCCGGAAGTCCCCCTGTTGCCCCCTTTCCAGTCATTCCCTCCCCAAAGGCAACACTGGCCAGACTTCTGACAGCATCGAAGTGCTTTGAACTTCATATAAATGGAGCAACGCTTAACATTTTCCAGTGGTTCATAGCTTACAGAGGGCCCATGTGTACATTAACTCATTAAATCTTCCCAACAGTACTGGGGGGTATGCAGGAATTACAAATCCTATTTTACAGAGGAGAAAACTGAAGCTCAGAGAGGAGAAGGGAATCCCCCAGAATCACACTGCTGGCAAGTGGAAAGCCAGGATAACTGGTTCCATTTTCATGTCTCCCTGGATTTCAGAATGTCCCTCCAGGCATCAGGAATGGTCACGAATCTGAAACCAGGAATGGTCAGGAATCTGAAACCAGCCCAGGCCTGGGCAGCTGATGGTATAAGTTACCAGTCCTCCAGGATGGAAAGAGGGTCTGGGCATCCAGGTCCAGAGAAGTTCTGGTCACCTTTTGGGCAGGGCCCACCCCTCCTTTCTAGTCTGTGACACTCAACAAACTTTGTGAATGCTGACAAGTGGCCTCCTCCCTGTCTCCTTCCCTCCACACTGGAGAATTCAGAGGGCTGTTGAATGGAAACAGGGAGAGTTATTTCCACAGCTCCCTCCCTGCCCTCCAGGTGGCCACACACACTGCCCAGGAGCAGATGGTCCCTTTGTAACCTTGCACTGTGTGCCCAGACCCCTCCTCTGCATGCTCAGTCACTGTGGGCCAGCTCCTGACCAGGGGTGGCTGCCAGCTGCTCTTACTTCTCCTCCTGGCAGTAGATGCCCTGTCTTCCAGAATCCACCTCTGTCACCTGCGACTGGTAGGCAAGATTCCCCAGGTCTTTCCTTCTGGCCTCATGAACTCCTATACATCCTTCAAAGCCCAAACACCATCTCCTCTGGAATGTCTTTGTCTCTCCTAAACATCCACTTATCATGGTTCCTGCATATTAGTTTCTCTCTCTCAACACAACATAGAGATAATCACAAAGTCACATAAACAAAACACACACTTTCACCTCACCCACAATCTTTCTCTCTCTCTTTTTTTTGCAAACTGGGCTACACACACAGTTGTACCAAATAACAGCCTTGCCCCTCTCATGTGCACATGCTACACCGCAAAACCAGAGGGGTTTGGGCTCTACTTGTTTACAGCAGGGACACAAAGTCTCTTTCTACCACACCAACGTGCATGCAAAACAGGCCCCAAAAGCACAGATCACACATTCATACAAATACACAGACACACACCTCTTTCACTCAGGCAGTTGCACAACCACATGTAGAGACAGTTTCTCCTCTGACATACAAACGTAGAGGCATGGAGAAACATCCATCCTTCTCTCTGCTTCCCTTCTACCTTCTCCTCTCAACCCTCTCTCACTCTTACACACACACACACACACACACACACACACACACACACACACACACACACACGGAAGCAGGCAGTAACAAACTCCCAAAATAGTCTCTGCCTTTCCGTCACACATAAACACACAGGCACGCGGGATCCATCCCCCGCTCCGCTTTTTCTGTCTCCTCCTCCCCTCTTACACACACACACACACACACACACACACACACACAGCCCACATAAACACACACACGCAGCTGCAGCGCGCTGGGTCACACTCCTTGCTGGCGCCAGGCAGGAGACAAAGGTCGCCGAGGCTCCCGGCGCCGCACACCTGACACAGCTGAGCCGCTCCCCGGGCTCCGCCAGCCCCGAGCCGGTCTCGGCGAGGTCTGGACACCGCACCCTGAAGCCGGAGACCCAGCCCGTTTCTGCCCTCGGGGGTCCGCACGCCGCCCCGGCCCCGGCCCCGGCTCCAGTCCCAGCGCGCAGAGGGTTAAGGCGCGGGCGCGGGCGGGGGAGGCGGTCCCCGGGCGTGATTGGCTGCGCTGCCCGGGCCCCCCGCCCCGCCATTGGCCCCTCGGCGGGCCCGCCTCCTGGGACTCCGCGCCTGTGCCGCGCTCAGCCTCGGGGCCCCAGCGCGCCGCCGCGGCAGGCAGCCGCGGCGTCCGAGGAGCGCGGCCGGGAACCGGGAGTGGGGCCCGGGGGGCAGCGCGGGGCCGGAGCGAAGCGCGCGAGCTATGGTGAGTGTTGCGCCCGGCCCGCCTCGACGGTCCCCCGCGGCGGCGCCGGAGTGGGACTCGGGGCCCGCCCGGCTCGCGGGGGCTGGGCTCAGGCAGCAACCCTGGGAGGGCGTGGAGTCGAGGGGCGCGCGGGCAGGGCTTGGCTCGCCTGGCGGCGCCGCGCTCTGTCCCGTCGGGGGCGGCCGCGCCGAGCTTGGTTCTGGGCGGCTGGACCCGGCCGGGTTTGGAGGGCTTGGGGTGGCCGATTCGGTTTGGGATCCCTTGGTGCGGTTCTGGGCTGGGGCGTCCGGAAATCCCTGTACCCGGCTGGGCTTGGAGACCCTCGGCTGGTTCCGTAAGGGGGTCGGGGGCAATCTGAAGAGGCTGGATTCGGTAGGACCTGAGTGTCCCGGGCCTCTGAGGTGGTTCCAGGTCTCGGCTTGGAGCATCGTGGGTGGCAGCGCCAAGCGCATTCGTAAGGCTAGGTCGGGCGCCCTGGGACTGTGGATCCAGTATTCCCCTAGGGAGTTGAGAGTGGAGGCTGGGCAGCCAGGTTGACGGCTGTCAGAGTCCAGGGGCCACTTGGGGACCCTAGGCCCAGCGATCTGGTCTCCCCAGCATCTCCCAGTAATGGGTCTTCAGAGGAGGGGCTTGCTGAGACCAAGCACTGACTTGGATGGGCAGTGGCACCGGGGAGAAGGGAGCTGGGCATGGGGATTTCAGGGGGGTTTCTGAAGCCTCAGGAGAGAAACCCATTTGGCTGGGCCGGAGCTGTTGAGGTTGTGTTAGAGAGGAGGGTTGTCTCTGGAAGGAAAGCTAAGACCTTTTAATATCTTTCTGGGGCCCAGTGATCACCTCTTCATCTTGGGGGCCAAGGCCACCTACTTCTCTGTGGCTTCTTTCCCCAAGGACAGGCCCCTCTGATTCTCTCTCTAGTCCAGTTCTGTACCCTGCGGAGTGGATACAAGTCACCACGTAGGGCCTGAGGAGGGCACGTGCCAGTGATGGTGGCTGCCAGTCCCGGGGATGCAGCCACCTCCACTTCTCCGTGGCAATGCTGCCAAGCCTGTGGGGGCCCGGGTGGGGGCAGGATGGGATCCCCTGTAGACTGACGAGTCCCCCCAGGGGCTCCCCAGGTCCAGCCCCTGCTCTGCCCAGGGCTGGAGTGCCCTTACAACATCCCTTTCCTCTTCCCTCCAAGCCAGTCCCCTCTTTTCTCGCTCCACTAGTGTCCGCCTCCCCTGCACCACCTGCCTCTCCGGAGTCAGTAGTAATGCAGGTATGGCTTAACTCCACGCCCAAAGGTGCTTAGAGACCATCTTGGATCCAGCCCACCTCTTGGATCAGGAACCTGCCCCTGGATTGCTCTGCTTGAACAGTTTCAGTGGTAGGGCGCTCACTCCCCGCGGACCGGCACTTGATTTAAGGTCTCAGTATACGGGAAATAAAAAGGGTGTCTTTGAGGTCATATCATCCACTTTGCCTCCAAGCCCACCCTGACCTAAGTTACTCAGAAAGAGAACTGTTTTCTCCTTAAAAATCAGTAAAGAAAGAGAGGTCACCTTGCATTGGTGACACTTTTCAGAGCCTTACAACCTAAGAAGCCTCCCAGCCTGTCAGAGAGACCCCTGGCTTTGGCATCAAACAGATTTGGGTTTGAATTCTGGTTCCTCTACTTCCCCAGAGGGACAAATTACGTCATCACCTCCCAGTATCAGTCTGTGAAACGAGATGATGGGTCTTATCTCACAGGGATGGTGTACAGATTCAGTGAGATAACCCAGTGAGAGTGCTTTGCTCGAATACAGCTAACTTTCCTTTCTTGTACAACCTTAAGCTCAAGGTGGGAAGTTCTGCCTGACATCTAACCTATTTGCTAAGTCTGGAAGAAGGATTAAAATTTATCATGTTGTGGGGAGAAGAAGGGAAGAGTGATACTTAGAGAATGGGTCATTGGCTCATCTTTTAACAAAGATTTATTAACACTTACTATATGCCAAGCCCTGTCTAGGGAGGGAAAAACAGTCATAAACACTGTGTCAGGAGAGCTTCCACCAGTTCATAAATGTCCACGCAATCCTCAGGCTAGGTGGCATATCTTTAGGAGAGGTAGAGAGATCCTGCCAGGCGAGGGCTCCCTTCTGTATGGAGAGGTGAGAGAAAGCTTCACCGAGCAGGTGGCATCTGAGTTGGAAAGAACATCCCAGGTAGGGGAACCTGTGTGAGCAGAGGACCAGAGGTGTGGGAGTACGGGAGAGGCCTGAATGGGGCTTGCCTGACACCTGGGCATCAGAGAGGCAGGAGAGAGGAGAGAGAGCGGGCATGGGATGTTGATGGGGCTGGATGGCTGGAGGCTTAGGCAGACCGAGGAGCCGGAGCTCCACTGTGGATTGTTGGTCCACTGCATGTGGGTGCAGAGGAGCTGATGTCAGGCCTCCTTGGCCCCCATCATTTTGGTTTCCCCTAAGCACTAGTCCCTGTGCTCATTCCTGAGGTGGGGGTGATTCAGGGCCGCTAGAGTGTTTATTCCTTGGATCTCCTGCTCCATGGGTTTTAAACAATTCAGCGTTCCCTCCATCGTTGCCAAGTTTCCCCTGGCCCCTGGGTTCCTAGTGGGGCTCCTTTGGAGAGTGTGTGGGCTGTTTCCTGTTGTCCTGGCTCAATCTCCCTGATGGTTCCAAGCTCCCCACCCAGGTCTCTAACCCCTTGGCAGGGAGTCAGTGCTGTTCTCAAAGACCTCAAGTAGACCCCCCCAGTGCAGGCTTGACATGAGGGTTCTCAGGAGGCTTTTTGTGTCTCCTGTCTCTGGCTGTCCCCATACTGCCCAGCAGCAGGCACAGAGGGGTGAAGGAGATTGCCCAGGGTCACACAGCAAGATAGTACCAGAGCGGGCACAGACCTCCCAGATGTTTGGAGGGTTACCAGACGGACAGGTTGGGGGAAGGAGGCCCAACCCGGCATTGCCAGTCCACTCTTGTGGCGCCTTGAGAATGTTCCTTTACATTCCAAACTAGGGGCTGAGCTCAAAGCCACAGCTAAGGGTTGGGAATCATCTTTACTGTAAGTGGCTGAGTTGAGGACAGGTCCAGCTCCTAGGTCTGAATACTGGATATACCACCAACTTGCTGCGTGACTTTGGATCAGTTATTCCCTCTTTCTACACCTCCTTTCCTACCAAGTGGGGCAGATCTGCTCCTTCTGTAAGATACAATGTAGAAATGCTTCATTACCTATTAAGCACTTGAGGGAAAAAGTATTATTAATTAAAGGTGGGAGGCCAGCCATGTCCCCCCTGAACCAGTCTGTAGGGGGTTCCCGGAACACAGAAGTACCTTTCCCGGTGTGGCCAGAGCCTGTGCTGATAACTGGATTATTGCTAACATTTTGGTAAATAAGCATGTTGTTAACTTTTGTTAAAGAATAAATACATTGTTTCTCACACAGAATTGGAGAGACCAGGAGAGGAGCTGGATTTGAGAAGTAAGAGGGCTACAGGGTGGGTTCAGCAGAAAGTTTCAGGCATCAGCCAAGACATAAGCAGTTTGGCTAAAGTCCACACTTTAATGACAGTGAGGGAGGAACCATCAGCAAATGCTTACAACTTTTCGTTCCCCTCAATTTTTTCTTTTTGGTTGACTAGGTAAGCACCTCGCCCCCCGTCAAAGTGCTGCATTCATTCATTCATTCATTCACCAAACAAGTATGCGTGGCATAATGCCAGGAGCTGGGGCTGTGGGTGGTGTGAACGAGACGGGTAGGTCTGTCTTCCACAGTCCGGTGGGCAGGCAGATATGGAGCAGGAAATTACAAGTGTGATTTCTGTTACCAAGGAGACTCGCAGGGTGCTGAGGAGCAGATAGGGCAACCTGGCCTGGGGATCAGAAAAGGCTCCCTGAGGACGTGGCATTAAGGTTGTAGCCTAAAGAATGAACATTCTAGGCAGAGGGAGCAGTAAGTGGGAGATGGGACAAAACATGGTGCACTCGGGAGTTAATTCATTTGCAGTCTGGGAGGTGGCCCGGGGCAGGCACACCCAGGGAGGGCCAGGTTAAGAATTCGGGGCTCGATCCTAAGTGCAGTGAGAGGAGTGATGTGGTCAGGTCTGCATTTTGAGATGATCGTACAGGCTGCTTTCTGGAGAATGGGTAGGAGGGGTGAGGCTGGAGGCTGGGAGACCAGTTAGGAGGCTGCCAGAGTGGCCCTAGGAGAGATGACAGTAGTCTGGACACCAGTCACTGCCCCATCCACCCCACACCACATCCCCATCATGCTGCCCAGAATGGGCAGTGAGGAGAGGAGGGAGCTGTGGCCACAGAGGTCCCACAGAGCCCCCAGCCCTGTGGACATTGACCTTCCTCTTCTCATGCTTTCATGCAGATAACTAGTGGGGCTCCTGGCCTCCAAGAACTTTGACCTAAAAGAGAGAAAGGCGAAGCTTCTGAATGGCTCTGAAACAAGGTAGAAAACGGGGATGCACCTCCAGAGTCACCCTGGCCATGGAGGTGTATCAGGGAAGTCTTGCCAGAGGAGGCGGCATCTGAGCTGCTTCATATGGCAAAAGTTAGTGTAATGGAATGCTTCTTAGGAGCCAAGCTTTGGAGACATGACAACAAGGAGATACTCTCCTGTCCTTAAAGAGTTATAGTCTGGGGGGCAAAGTTTAATGAGCAAGCAACGCTGACTGAACCCCACTGCCAGTGAGAGGTGCTGGGGGTCTAGGCCCTGAGGGTTCTGCCCTTTCCCCAGCGGCCCTGAGGATGGGGTGCCTGGGATATCCACTGGCCTGTCTCAGCTCGCTTACAAGCCTCAGAATGGCTCCCTCCTCCCCACAGGGCTCCTGGCGAGGTGGGCGGGGTGGGGGGCGGTTTACTGACGGGGAGATGGAAACAGAAGAACAAGTTTCTGGAGAACATTTAGGAAATTAGCTGAGGGAGGACCCAATGTCAGGGCGCAGAGATAGGGAGGTGGGCCTGGCTGCTAGATCTTCTTAAAACCTCGAATGCTTGTGTTAAAAGGGGATTTGTAACCGTCTAATTCAACGTCCCCATTTTACAGGAGGGAAGACTGAGGGATACAATGAGCCTCTACCATGTGCCTGGCACTTAAATGTAACCCTTTTGACTGTCACACCAACCACAGGAAGTAGGTTTATCCCCATTACAGAGCTGTGAAAGCTGGTGCCCAACGGCCACTTAGGGAATTAGGAGCTGGAGCTGGGCAACGGCCTCCTGATTCCTCAAGATTCCGGCGTTAGTCCCAAACTGCCGCTCAATTTAGCAGAGACTTCCTTCCTGGGAAAGCCCCCTGAGGACAGGGATGGGACTCCTGGGCAGTGGCCAGGGGCATTGGGAGCTGATTGGGGCTGGACACTGGCCAGGCTGAAATACTGATTCTCTTTCACCTTTGCACAGCACTTGACAGTTAATGAAGTCCTTTCCTCCCCACTCACCAACTGTACTTGAGTCCCACTGCCAGTCAGTGGCAGAGCTAGGACATAAACCCAGGCCTGTGCTTCCCAGCCCAGACCCCCATCTCCCCAGCTCCCGGCATTGCCCCAGGGGCCCCGGCCCACGTCTCCAGTGGCCCCTGACTGGAGCTGTCCCAAGCTTCCTGACCACATGCCCCCGTGAGTGTGAGCCTGACACATAAGCCTCGCCTTCCCTGGGCTCCTCCCCACAAGCTCCTTTGCCTCCTTGGCTGTAGGCAGCAGCGGGGCGGGTGGCAGCCAGGAGGAGTAGGGTTACAAGTGTAAACACCGTCATGTCAATATTTACCTCTGCCTGGAACCAGAGCCTCCCCTCCCACACGCTGCCCCTCCAGGTGCACGTGGCCTGCTCCAGGCCGCTCTGGTCACTGAAGGCAAAGCCAAGGGTGGAGATACATGTAGCTTCCAGCCCAGCTCTGCCTCTAACTTTCCGTGTGGCCCTGAGCAAGACACTCTCCCTTCCTGAGCCTTAGTTTTCCCATCTGTAAAATGACATGGCTGGGATAGACCGATTCAAGGGGCCTTTTCAGCTGTGACATGTAGGATCACAAGCATAATACTCTGGTTCAGAGCACAGGCGTGAAGTTGGCCAGACGAGGTTTGAATCCCAGCTCTGCCGTTTCCTCACTGTGAGATTGTGGGCAAGTCAGTTAATCCCTTTGAGCTTTGGTTTCTCCATCTGTAAAATGAGATCCTAACATACCTGTTTTGGAGGGTCATTGGTGAGGGTTAACGAGATGACGCATTAATGCGCATAGCTTTTGGCACAGGGTAAGAACTGAGTGATGGTGGTGGTGGCCGTTATTCCAGATAAACATTTTATGATTCTCTGAATCCAGACGCAGGGTTGCGTCACTTGGGGACTGGAGCCAAGGGTGGGGACTCTACCCTCAAGCCCTCCTAGTACTCTGGGGCCACTGGCTGGGCTGGGGGAACCCAAGGGCTGGAAAAGCCCCTTGGTTAACACCACACACACACACACACACACACACACACACACACACACACACCCCTGAGGCTCCTTTTTTTGCATGGAGGTCCAGGGCTGACCTCCGAGACTGTGGCAGTGAGAGCAGCAAGGAAAGGTGGAGGAGGCAGAGCGGGGAGGAAGGATGCATTTCCAAAGCAGCTATTTCACAGAAGCTCCGAGTCCAGTACACACAGGACTGTTCCCTCCAGCCCTGGAGAGGAGGAGGCATGGGACGAGGCAGCTGCCGGTCAGCAGAAGTGGACCTACAGACCAGTGGGCCCAGGTTCAAGCCTGGCTCCCACGCTTTTTGCTCTGTCACTTTGGACAGCATGACACCTCTCTGAGCTGTGTTTTCCTCGTCGCTAATATGGAGATGCTGGGGCCTATTTTGTACAGTAGTTGGAACAGTTTTATCAGGTGCCGTTTCAGAAGAACCCAGCTCAGTCCTGGCACATACAGGGGGCTCAGCCCGTATCAGCCTCATGAGAACCACACGCCAGTCCTGGCGCTGCTTGTCTGGGTGCTTCTTGAGGACAAGGTTGTACGTTTTTTTAAAATTGTGGTATAATTTGCATAAGATGCACACATCTTGTACAGCTCAATTTTTACAGATGTACACACCTACATAATCACTCCCTAGATCAAAATATAGAACCTTTCCACTGCCCCAGAAAGTTCCCATGTGCCCCCTTCTGTCAATCCCCCTGCTACAGGGGGCTGCTGACCTACTTTCTATTACTCTGTTTTGCCTGATTTTGAACTTCATCTGCATGAATTCATATGTACGTACACTTGGGTCTGGTTTCCTTCAGCTTCAGTCAATACTGACCGTTTGTAGTTCTTCCATGCTGTTGCCAGTATCTGTGCCTTTTTAGGCTCTATTGCATCCCACTGGGTAGATGTGCATGTGAATGTCCGTGGATGAGATTTGAATTGATTCCAGTTTGGGCAGCTGTGACATTCCCGTGCGTGTCTCTTGGGTGGGTCTTAGGAGTGGAACTGCCGGGCCGTAGGGTCAATGCGTATTTAAGTTTCCTAGAAACTGCCACACAGTTCTCCAAGGAGGATACTGTTCACCTCTTTGCCCAGGGCCCCATGGCCTAACCTAGAGTACTTTCTTCATGAATGTTTTTAGAAGAAGGATGGAATTTGCGTCCTTTCTTTGTCTTAATGCTTCAGATCCACACTGTCGGCCCTGCCTCTGCTGTCAGGGCCTGGCAGCTCCAGGCAGGGGCTCTGCCTAGACCCTGCCTGAGCTTTATCTAGGCGTCTGTCATTTCTCAGGGCAGGGAGGGGGTCCTGGCCCTGGAGACCCCAGGCCATGAGGCTCTACCACTGATTGGCTGTGTGACCTTAGGCAAGTCCCTTCTCCTCCCTGGTCCTCAGTTTCCCCTTCTGCAAAACACTGTGTGGATTGAGGTTTCCGCAGCTCCCCAGTTTCTGGTGGGCTCCCCTCATTTGGGAGCCATTTGCCTCCAATTGCTCTGTGCTTTTCCACCTCCAGGGTTGCGTTTGTGCCACCTGTGAGCCCCAGGTGTCCCGTATCTCTGAGAAAGGACCATTTGGGAAAGTGGGTAGGCTCTTCATCTTGGTACCCTCCCTACGCACCTCACTGTGAATCAGTCCTCCCTGGGTGAGAGCCCCCCAGAGCAGGCCTCTGGCCATGAGAGCCCCGCCCATGGAGGCTTTGCAAAGGCGATGGAGCAAACCTGGGTCTGTATCCTGCCACTTCTGGGCTTTGTGACCTTGGGCAAGTCTCTCTACCTCTCTGAGCTCCTGTATCCTCATCTGCAGGGTTATAAGGATGAAATGAGGTCGTGCATCATTGTGGGGACAGAGGTGGATGGGGCAGCAAAATCCCTGCCCTTAAAGGAGCTACATTCTAGCGGAGGGAGCCAGAGACTAAACAGACCAACCAACCAACCAGAAAGATCACTTCAGAGAAAGGAAAGAAAAGAAAACAATGATGTGGCTGTGAGGTGGGGGAGTGGGTACTCTAGATGGCCGGGGAAGGATGAGGAGGGGGCAACCAGGCAAAGATGCGGGAGAGGAGAGTTCCAAACAGAAGGAACAGCAGGTGCAAAGAGCCTGAGGCAGGGACGAGGGATTTGGCACGTTATGAGTGGCAGGAAGGCCGATGTGACTGGGCAGAGGAAGCAAGGGGGAAGTGGGTAGGAAGAGGTGGGCATGGAGGGGCCAGGTCCTTCAGGGCCTTGTCAAGTGTGGGGGGAAGCTGGCATTTCAATTTTAGAGTGACGAGAAGCCACTGCAGGGGCTCCAAGTAGGGGATGACTCGTTTGGTTTATGTTTTAGAAAGGCCCTGGCTGCTGTGTGGGGGAATGGCCTGTAGGGGACAGGAGTGAGGCAGGGAGGCCAGTGTCTGGTGAGAGTGGGCCTCAGTACTTTCTCCTCTCCTGAGGGCAAGGAGGCTTGTGTTACTCTAGGATGTGGGATTTTAGCAGCTACTTCAGAGGACGGGAGAGCGGTAGTGGGGGCATCCCAGGTGCTGCAGGATGTTCCTGGCAGCAGAGCATGGTGGGCAAAATTTGCCTTTGGAGCCAGATAGACCTGTCTTAAAACCTCCCTTTGAACTCAGCCTTCCAGGGGGAGCTTGGGATTCTCCCAAAGTGACCCCTTTCCCACCACCCCAGGCCCTGGGGACCCAGGGACATGGAGCCAGAAGGGCACAGAGCCAGGGCCTGCCTCCCCCGCTTCCGCACACCCTGCCGAGAAGTGAGGCGGAGGAAGTGATGGCCTCAAAGGCACGCCTAGCCCCTCTGCCCTCGGGCTGCTGCTCCCACGGCCTGGCTCGAGGAAACCCTGTGGCTTGGTGGTTCCTGGGTGTCCCAGGCTGGTCTGAGGCAGGAGGCGGCCACGAGAAAGCAGTACTTCTCTGCCGCTGTGTGGGTGGTTACTTGGTATCCTGCTGGGCTTCCGCGGGTGGAGGGAAGGAGGAGGGAGGGGAGGGCATGGGGGTTCACAGAGTCTCAGAAGATCTAGTGGAAGTGAGATGTAGATATCATCTACAACAACCTCTTCGAGGGGAGGCAAAGGCTCAGAAAGGGAAAGAGGCTTTGCCTGAGGCCACACGAGTTAGAAGCAGGACTTAGACCCTGACTTCCGGGACTCCTAATTTGGTGCTCTTTCTGTTAAGATGTGGGTTTCAGAGCCAGATAGACCTGGGTTCTAGTCCCAGCTCTGCCGCTTAATCCTAGCTGGGTGATCTTGGGCCAGGGACTGTTTCTGAGCCTCGGTTTTCTCCCCTGTGGAATGGGATGATAGTAATTCCTTTCTCATGGTGTTTTTTGTTTTTTGGGGGGTTTTTTTGGTAATTTATTTATTTACTTTATTTATTTTTGGCTGTGTTGGGTCTTCGTTGCTGCTCGCGGGCTTTCTGTAGTTGCGGTGAACGGGGGCTGCTCTTCGCTGCGGTGCGCGGGCTTCTCATTGCGGTGGCTTCTCTCGTTGTGCAGCACGAGGTCTAGGCGCACGGGCTTCAGTAGTTGTGGCACGCGGGATCAGTAGCTGTGGCTCATGGGCTCTAGAGCACAGGCTCAGGAGTTGTGGCGCACGGGCTTAGTTGCTCCGCGGCATGTGGGATCTTCCCGGACCAGGGCTCGAACCCGCGTCCCCTGCATTGGCGGGCGGATTCTCAACCACTGCGCCACCAGGGAAGCCCGCTCATGGTGTTTTAAAGAGTGATTGAAATGATTCATGTAAAGCTCATAGGATGTGCACATAGTGGGTCCTCGGTAACGGGCGCTGTCAATAATGCAATGATAGTAGGATTGAATAACATTGCTATTGCAGTTCTGTCATTCTGAGCCTCGCGAAGAGCCGCAGAGACCTGCTGCATGCTAGGTTTCGCTTATGCTGTTTTCTAGTTCTGGTGAACGCAGTTAGGCTGGGGAGGTGAGGAAATTCCCATCATCAGCCTATCTCACTGCTGGTTTATTTTACTTCCCCATATAGTTGGGAGATCCTTTAACAAGGCCCTTAATTATCACCACCACCCCAACACATACACATACACACACACACACACACACACACGTGCATGCGTGAAAGGCTTAGGTGGGCTGGAGCTATTCTGTCTGCCTGCAGCCTGAATAGGGAGCAGACAGGCATTAAATGCAGGCCCGGGATGGAACCCTAGGCAGCTCCCACTTTCTGCGCCAGGTCCCTACCACACACTCACTGATTCCTGTTTGTGCAGCATGGCCTTGGGGCCAAGAGCAGGGGTTGGGGTATCAATTTGAACTTGAACCCTGGCTCCACCACTTATTTGTTGTAAAGGACCTTTGAGCAGTTAAGTTTTCCTCTCTGAGCCTTGGGTTTCCTATCTGTGGAGTGGGGATGACAACCCGCTCCGAGGTGTTTGCAAACATTAAACGAGGAAAGATGTGCTCAGAGCACGTGTGGTGCATATTCAGCACTTGACTCTGAGAGGTGGGCGTCACTAATTACAACACTGACATATGTATGTCCCAAACCCATTAGCCTGTTCCTCTTTCCACAGCTGTTCTCAGAAACTTTCTTGACCGCCCCTGGCCCACCCATCCCCTTTGAGGGACGAAGGAGACTGTCCCTTAGCCCCCTTCATTCCCCACCCCCGACTGCCTTCTGTCAGGCTACAAGTCACCTTGGACGGAATTTCCCGCTCTTTCTTGTCTCCTGCACCAATGCAGATCAAACGCCGGGACAAGCCTGCCTGGGTTTGAATCCCAGCTCTGCATTTACTTGAGCAACTTTAGGCAAATCCCTTTAGTTCTTAGCCTCTCTTTCTGCCTGAGTGAAATGGGAAGAATAATAGTACGAAACTCATACAGCCGTTTAAACAAGCAGTATAATTCTTGTAAAGAGCCAGAGTCTGTACCTATCATAATCTGGGATCCATACCATAAGTGCCTAGTAAATGTTAACTGATTTTATTATTGGATGGAGTTCTGCAGGAGCAGAGCCCCTGCCTCTTTATATCTGTATTCCCAGCACCTGGCAAGGATGGGCTTGGAAGGGATTTGGGTTCTGTAGGGATGTGCCCCATGGGCAGCAGAGAGTTGTATTGCCTTACCAGTGAATGGGGTCTCCCCGGAAAGACCTCTGTCAGGGACTCGGGCCATACTGTGAGCTTGTTTATGCCCATGTTATGGGCAGACATTTCCCGCAGCCCTGCTCCGCGTCACCCCGTGCTCGAGAGGGTGTGGGAGAAGGTGCAGGCGTAGGGCTGCCGTGGTGAGCTCACAGTCCACAGGGGAAGCTAGGCACCGTGGCTCTGGTCCAATTCGAGCATGATCGGCACTGGCCGGGCAGGTTGCTTCAGAGAAGACTTCCTGGGGTTGGTGACACTTGATGCCTTGGGAGAAATGGTGTATTAACTTCTGCCTACCTTTGATTTTTCTTCCATAATCCTTTTGTTCTTTCCTGCCATAGCGTTTACTGGTCTCAGCTATTACATAAAGATAATCAGGCTATCATCAAAAAATCCGCAAACAATAAATGCTGGAGAGGGTGTGGAGAGAAGGGAACCCTCCTGCACTGTTGGTGGGAATGTAAATCGATACAGCCACTATGGAGAACAGTATGGAGGTTCCTTAAAAAACTAAAAATAGAGCTACCATATGACCCTGCAATCCCACTCCTGAGCATATATCTGGAGAAAAACATGGTCCGAAAGGATACATGCACCCCAGTGTTCCTTGCGGCACTGTTTACAATAGCCAAGACATGGAAGCAACCTAAATGTCCCTTGACAGAGGAATAGATAAAGAAGATGTGGTACATATCTACAATGGAATATTACTCAGCCATGAAAAAGAATGAAATAATGCCATTTGCACCAACATGGATGGACCTAGGGATCATCATACTGAGTGAAGTAAGTCAGGCAGAGAAAGAGAAATACCATATGATATCACTTATATACGGAATCTAAAAAGAAATAATACAAATGAACCTGTTTACGAAACAGAAACGGACTCACAGACTAGAGAATGAACTTATGGTTACGGGGTGGGGGGGAGCGGAGGAAGGGTGGGGGGAAGGGATAGTTAGGGAGTTTGGGATTGACATGTACACACTGCTATATTTAAAAAGGATAACCAACAAGGACCTACTGTATAGCACAGGGAACTATGCTCAATGTTATGTGGCAGCCTGGGTGAGAGGGGAGTCTGGGGGAGAATGGATACATGTATATGTATGGTTGAGTCACTTTGCTGTGCATCTGAAACTCTCACAACATTGTTAATTGGCTATACTCCAATATAAAAGTTTAAAAAAAAAAGATAATCATGTTTTTTGAGTATTTACTGTGTGCCAGGCACAGTGCTAAGTGTTTTATGTTATCATTTCTCTTAACTGATAACATCAGCCCTATGAAGTATTTATTATTATCCCCATTTTAGAGGTGGGGAAACCGAATCACAGAGAGTAATGTATCTCTCTGAGCCAATAAGTGGTAGAGCAAGATTTGAACCCCAGACAGTTTGGCCACAGAGCCCAAGTTCTTTTTTTTTTTTTTTTTAAGGTGTTTTAGATATCTATTCTTTTTTAAAAAATTTATTTATGTATTATTTTTGGCTGAGTTGGGTCTTCGTTGATGCGCGTGGGCTTTCTCTAGTTGTGGACGGGCTTCTCATTGCGGTGGCATACCTGTTGCGGAGCACGGGCTCCAGGCACGCGGGCTTCAGTAGTTGTGGCTCACGGGCTTAGTTGCTCTGCGGCCTGTGGGATTTTCCCGGACCAGGGTTCGAACCCGTGTCCCCTGCATTGGCAGGCGGATTCCCAACCACGGCACCACCAGGGAAGCCCAGAGCCCAAGTTCTTAACCACTACACTAGAGTGCTTTGTCTGTAATTGACTGTCCCCCACAGTCCTATGACTAGGCAGTCTCGCAGACCCTGACTGCTTCCCCTTCCATGGGAGTCCTTTGCAGCCAGCAAAGGTTAAGAAGTTAATATGAGGTCTTTCTGTATATCCTCCCTAAAGCATCAGCTCTGGCTTGAGCTGATGTCCCTTCAGGAGAAAGGGATCTGGAAGTTGAAACCCTGGAGAACAAAGGGCTTGTATCTGAGAGAGGAACAGGGATTAGAATAGAGGCATTTAGTGGGGCGAGGAAGGGAACTCAGAAGGCTGAAAAAGTTGGGATTCAGACTGAACCAATATTTGCCAAATGCATCTTCTGTGCCAGGTATGGGGGTATCTCTGCCCTCAAGGAACTCCTAGGCCTGTGGGAGAGGTAGACAAGTCGACTGGCCACAAGTGAAAGGCAACAGCCTTTAAAGGATGGAGGAATGGATGACTAACTTGGCCCAGGGAGGTGATATTTTGAGTTGGGTCTTGAAGGATGATTAGGAGTTCACCAGCCAGGCAGAGCCAGTAGTGGCAGAGCCAAAATTTAAACCTGAAGAGTCTGTCTCCAGAGTCTGTGTTGTCACCCACCGTGGCATGCTTGGCTCCACTGCCCTGCGAGGCCTGGCCTTGGGAGAGTGATTCTTCTGGTCCTGGGCCACTCAGTGCGGGCCCTGGGCAACTGTCCAGCCATTTCCCATCCAACCCCTGCTTCTGTCCTCGCAAACCCTGCTGCCCACCCCTTCTGCAAGGGTGGTGGGTGGTTGACCAGCCTTGCATGGAGAGTCTCTGCCCTCTCTAGATGGCCAGGACTTGTGTCCTGAGAAGGACACACAGTTTCCACCTCCGGTGCACCTGTGGCAGCAGAAGAGGCATGAGGAGTCGGTGAAGGATTTCCTGTTTTGTTTTGCAGCTCTCCCCATCTCCCCCCACCCCAGCACCTGAAATGAGCTTTGCATAAGGCACTTCCTCAGATCATTTCCAACAACCCCGGCAGGTAGAGGTTGGTTGTTACATTTTACATCTGCAGAAGGCAACAAAGAGAGGTTGAGCGGCATGTCCAGGGTCACACAGCTAAGCAAGTAGAGAGTCCAGAATTTGTTCCTCACCTTGTCTAACTCCAAGGCATGTGCTCATGTTTTTAAGCCATGAGGAAGCAGAACAGTTCATGATAGGCCTGTGCCTTTCTGGTGACAGATGTTCTCACCCCCATTCCACATAACCTATGGGCTTCTAATCAGGGCCCCAGGAATTGCAGGTTAGTGGTAACAGTAAGACTGCATTGACTGCAGTGCTTCTCAAGCCCAAGTGTACATGAGAATCACCAGGAATTCCGGTGACAAATGCATATTTCATTGCCCTTGTCACAGACATTCTGATTCAGTACGTTTGGAGTTGGGTACAGGAACCTACATTTCCAGCAAACTTCCTGATTCTGACGCTGGTGGGCGAATGATCGCACTTTGGAAATCCTGACTTATTACACGTATGCTCTGGGCCCAGCCCTGTCCTGGGCCTTTTGTTTTGTCACTTCAGCCATCAGAACATTGCTTGGTGGGGGAAATTGATGCAAAAGGAGGTGGGGAGTCTTGAAAGAGACCTCTACCAGTCATAATAAAGACATTTGTAATCAATGTGCCGTAAGTGTTAATTTAATCTTCAGATTAATTGGCTGAGGAAACTGAGGCTCAGAGAGGTTCGGTGACTTACCCAAAGCCAAAAATCTCATCGAAGCAGAGCTGGAATTAGAACCCAGATCCCTCAGCTGCTGATGCCTGTGTTCTTCTCAGGCCCCCACATGGCCTCTTTTGCACACTCCCCCATGTAGATTCTTAGAGGCATGGAATATAGGTAAATATGAGAAGATTGGTGGTGGTGGTAACTACCATTTATTGAGCAACTGCTCTGTGCCAGGCACAGGGTATAGAATGGTAAGCACACAGAAATGGTCTTAGATAATTGCATAGATTTCTGATTTTGAGCAGGATACTGTGTGACCTTATGTCTGAGGAGCCCGTCCCAGGCAGGGGCTGGGGGGAGAGCAGTGGCAGGGAAGACATCTCTCAGGAAGAAACATTTGAGAAGAAATCTGAAGGGTGGGTTAAGTATTAACCAGGTAAAAAGATAGAAAAGGATTCTAGGCTAAGAGAATGGCATGTGCAAAGGTCCTGAGGTGGGTGACGTATAGCATGTTCAGCGCAGCTGGAGTAGAAAGCGAAAGTGACCCAAGGTGAGGCTGAGGGGTCACCAGGGCCTGGGCCCCATGGGGTTATGTGGACCAGGTGAGAGACTTGGACTTCATCCCAAGAGCAGTGGAAAATGGAAAGCCACAGAGTGTGTGTGTGTGTGTGTGTGTGTGTGTGTGTGTTTCAAATCAATAAAGTTTAGGCTTAATTTTCTTCTACACGGAAAGACCCCACTTAAGCCTGCAAAGGAAGAAAAGGCAAACATCTATAACTGGAAGGGTGGAGGGTCCACCTGGCCCTGGAAAGGGTGCCAGCAGGGAGATGGCAGGACCTGAATTGCCTTTTTTTAAACTCTCTCTGGCTGCCGAGTGGAGATGGACTTGGGTGAGGGGGCAGGAATGGAGGTGGGAGATGGTGGTCCAGCCCAAGCCCGTGGTAGTGGTGAGGGAGAGGCAGACAGAGACACTGAGGGGTAGAGTTGACAGTCTTGGTGATTGATTGGGGTGGGACAGGGGATCCAGCCCACTGCCTTGACAGATGAGAACTGAGCCCGGAAAGATGTGTGAGCTGCTCTGGGTCAGGGTCACACAGCTTGTTAGCGGGCCTTCCAGCAAAACTCTGACTCAAGGCCCAGACTCCTGGTAGCTGCTTTTGCAGTCCTTCTTCCAGGCCTTCTGGTGGCTGCACTCGCTCCCTGTGCCCCCCAACTCCCCCACTGTGGAGTCTGCTGGCTTCAGAGAAGGGGGAGGCTTTATGGGCACAGATTCTGTCTTTGAAGCATCTAATGGGGGAGGAGCAGCTCTCTGCCCTCCGGATTCTTTCTCCGTGACCTCTGCACTCAGCTGCCGCCCTCTCCAGGCTTTGAAGGAGTCCGCAGAAGTGGGGCTGGGGTGGGGACTGGAGTCGCTGTGCCCACACAGCCCCTCACTGGGCAGGGGTGGGGGCCTTCCAAGGACCTGAGGAGGCTCCCTGCCGTGGAGAGAAAGGAAACACAAGGGCCTCAGCCTGGGCCTCAGCCGGTGAGGTTTCCCCAGAAGTAGGAGATGCCCCCTCATCCAAACCTCTTGTACTGGAAACTGCTGGCTGCCATTTAAGATTTCTGTCCCCCTCCTGCCCCCCCCCATTAACTCTCTGGCAAATAAAATCTCTGAGATATTCAGTTAAATGAATTTCTAGCTCTGCAGGCCTCTCCCCACCTCCCCATCCTGGTCTAAAGTATCCCCTCTCGGGATCCAAGAGAGCCATAACTCCCCTGTCATGGAGCTCATTCCCTCTGTATCGGAGCCCCCATTTTCCTCTTTGGGGCTCAGGCTCCCCCTTTTTCTCTCCAGGTTCCAGAGCCCATTTTCCCTTCAGGACCCTTTTCCCTGGGAATTGCCCCTGGACCTTGGACCCAGGCCTGATCTCTCTCTGGGGACTGGGTCCCCTGCTCTCCTAGAGATGAGACACCTACACACACACACACACACACGCGCGCGCGCGCGCACACATGCGCTCACAGACACACGCACACCCACACCCCAAGAACTGGAACACAGTAGGTGCTCAAGAAATGTGTTCTCTTCCTCCTGCCGCCCCGTTTCCCAGGCCCCCCCACCCCCACATGGGTATTTTTGCTCCGGGAGCTGCATGCTGTGTGGCAGCTGGGCCTGGGAAGCAGCTACTGTTAACTCAGAACGTCGGGTGGAAGAAAATGAGGGCTGAGAAGGGACAGGGAAAGAGCTCAATGGTACTGGCTCAGCCCCCTGGTCCTGATGTCTTCTTGGGTCGGGATGAGGCAAGATTGGGACAAGTCAGAGGAAGTCCCCTTCCCACAGCCAGGAGCTCATTGTACTGGAATCATTGCGCTGGCAGGACATGGGCAGCAGGTTTAGAAGTGAGGTGGGGGGTGACCTAAGAGCCACTGGTGGCTTCCTGGAGAAAGAAGCCGGGATCTCCTCGAGCCTCTGGCCGCCGTCAGGAGGACAGTACCCTGACCTCTGGTGTTGGTGCAGCTCTTTGTGGCACCTGTTCTCTCTGTCCTCTTTCCTGTCTGCTCCGCAGAGCAGGAGGGAGGAGCCATGGTTTGGTGAGCGTTTACTTTGAGCCAGGCTCTGTGGCAAACGATGTATGTGCTGACTCATTTCATCAGAGTCAGATCTAAAGAGATGGGTCCTCTTATGTCCCCACTTAACAGATGAGGAAGCTGAGGCTTGGTGAGGCAAGGTGACTCGGCCAAGGCCACACAGCTTAGAGCCGTAACTCCAGAGCCAGGAGTTTTTTGCAGGCTCCTCTGGAGCGTCTAACTTCCGGGCAGGTACTGGGTGGGCTTGTGGCTCAGAAAGGCTTCAAGCAGTGAAGAGAGAGGGGCCAGCCGAGGAGGACGAGAGGAAGGTTGCTCTGGAACTCCTACTCGGGATCTCTCTGGAGGGAAGCAGGTGGTCCCCTTCGGGGAGGGGCCAGGCAGCTGGAAGCAGGTTTCGAGCTGGATGAGGATCTGGCACTGTTCTGTCCTCCGGGCACTCACGCCCTTTAATTGTGCCTGTTACTTCTCTGCCCCAGAGGGGAAGCCCTGGAGGGCAGAGACCCTGGCTGTCTTGGCCCACCTGCTCTCAGCAGACACCCGTGAAAGACTGAGTGGAGGGAGGGTGCCACCCCACAGGGCTGGAACAGGGGAGGGGTCGGGATGGGGAACAGCCTTCCTGTGCCAGGGCGACAGTCCTGGAGCCAGTGCATGGTTCATAGTGTCGTTAGGGACATGTCTCTAAGTGTTAATGCCAGCTAATGGAGAAATAGAATTCAATATATGTAATTGCACTTTGCAAGCAATTCTGACCCCCATCTATTGTGTAATGTGTTTCTTTAAGGAACAAAAGCTGGAACAAAATGTCAGGGAGCATTTCTGCCGCTGATCTCGGATCCCTCCATTGAAGAGGGATTTTTCCTTCTTTGGTGATTTGTGAGTTTTCTTGCTGTCCCCAAGTGCCAGTGAGTCAGCCGTAAAGCTCATTCAGGAAAGTCCAGAGGAATTTTCCTTCTCCATCAGGTTCCATTTGGGCAGTGCCGGGACACCCAGTGACACACTTGAGGCTGGATGAGGAAAGCCAGGCACGCTCCACCAGCCACTTGTCTCTGCCACCTCCACCTCCATTTGTCTCCCCTTCCTGGGGCCCAGAGCCATCTCAGCCGGATCAGGCAGGCAGATCAGTGACCCAAGGGCTCTTCCAGCCTGACTCGGTACAGCCCTGGCCCTCTCTGGGGGAAAATGAGTCACTTCTTCAACCCTGAAATGTTTCTCTTTATGTGGAAAGGAGGGGGAAGAAGTGGGGGTGGGGAGAGCCCCTCTTGGTTCCCTCCAGACTTGTTTCTCTGGCCGTGGAGGGAGGGATTCCAGGGCAACTTGTTGGATGGGGCAGCCAGACCCAGTGAAGTCAATAAACCGCAGCTTTGACAGCGACCAGGGTCACCCTGGAAGGAACTGTGCTGAGCTGAGCAAATAGAAGTTCCCACCCCTTGACTAAGGCTGATCCCTCGCCCCTTCCTCTGCCCACCCAGTGCCCTCGGGGTGGGGGGCATGTCAGTCCTTTCTACCCCTTAACCGGTCTTTAACCTGGTCAGGTTAAGGAGGTATATGGGGGTGGGGGGTGTTAATTAGCAGTGACTATTCTGAGGATTTGGAAATCTGACTTCAGCAAGGGAGAGAGGTGTGATGGATTCCATCAGTTGGTGATGTCTGCCAGGGCCTGGGGACAGGGCTGCAGGGTGGAGACAGGTGTTCCTGATCACCTTTCCTGGAGAGGAACTGATGGGCCTGGGTTCACTGCTCTCCCCCAGTTTCCCTGTTATTTCCTAGGTGACCTTAAGTAAATCGTTCTACCTCTTTGAGACACTTTTCTCATCTGTAAAACAGGGCAAATAATACCACCCACAGTTGTGAAAAATAAATGAGAAAGCATCTACAAAGCAGCCTCATTTCCTTTGCGTCTTTACCCAGATGTCACTTTCTCAGAGAGACCTTCCTGGCCACCCTACTGAAAATCGTCCCTCCCCCCATTTTCTGTCCCTTCCCTGCTTGATTTTTCTCTTTAGCACTCACTACAATCCAACATACTCCATATTTTATTTTATTTTTTAAAATTTATTTTATTTATTTATTTTTGGCTGTGTTGGGTCTTCATTGCTGCACGCGGGGGTGAGTGGGGGCTACTCTTCATTGCAGTGCGCGGGCTTCTCATTGCCGTGGCTTCTCTTGTTGCGGATCGTGGACTCCAGGCACACAAGTTTCAGTAGTTGTGGCTCGTGGGCTCTAGAGCGCAGGCTCAGTAGTTGTGGCGCACGGGCTTAGTTGCTCCGCGGCATGTGGGATCTTCCTGGACCAGGGCTCGAACCCGTGTCCCCTGCATTGGCAGGCAGATTCTTAACCACTGCGCCACTAGGGAAGCCCCTCCCTATTTTATTTACTCATTTTATTTCCTCTATCTCTTCCCACTAACCTATAAGGGTTTCTGTGTGTCTTGTTCCCTGGTTTAGCCACCTAGAACAGTGCTGCTACATGGGAGGCACATAAATATTGGTAAAAAGAATGAGTATGTGAAAAAAATGAATGAAATAATGAATGAAGGCACCTGAGCCTGGGGCACAGTCTGTAGCCAGTCGTAGGGCCCGGGTACCTCTTCCTCCTTCTCCAGCTGTGTTATTCTAGACAATGGAGTCCTTTCTCCCCCACTCTCTCCAGGTCAGTTGTCCACTTTTGAGGTTGCATACTTTGTATTTGAGCGTTTCATACCAGTGCACGAGATTGCCCTGGGGAGTACAGTGGGGGACATTTATAGTGAAATTAAAAGATACTATTTTGGAGTAGAATGCAGAATTGGCATGAATTTTTAAGATTTTTTTTTAAATGAAGCTTCAACAAAGGCTTTTTATTGTGTCCTCAGACCTCCCTGGCTACAGGGTCACTCTCTGGGAACCGCTGGGAAGGTGTGAGGAGACTTGGTTTTGGAAGTGACCCCAGCCTCGAAGCCCCATGAAGCCATCCCTCCTGAGCCCCTGTCGGGGATTTCAGCAAACGTGCACGATTTCTACAGGGCACAGATCCCAGCGCATCTGGTCATTCCCTGGGAATGACTTTATTTTTTTTAATATATTTATTTATTTATTTATTTGTGGCTGCGTTGGGTCTGCGTTGCTGCGCGCGGGCTTGCTCCAGCTGCGGCAAGTGGTAGCTGCTCTTTGTTGCAGTGCCCGGGCTTCTCATTGCAGTGGCTTCTCTTTGTTGCGGAGCACGGGCTCTAGGCACGTGGGCTTCAGCACTTGTGGCTCACAGGCTCTAGAAGCACAGGCTCAGTAGTTGTGGCGCACAGGCTTAGTTGTTCCACGGCATGTGGGATCTTCCCGGACCAGAGCTCGAACCTGTGTCCCTTGCATTGGCAGGTGGGTTCTTAACCACTGCACCACCAGGGAAGTCCCGCTGAAACCACCTTTCTTTAAATAAGCATTTTATTTTGGAATAATTTTAGGTTTACAGAAAAGTTGCAAAGATGATACTGAGTCCCTGTATACCCCTCACCCAGCTGCCCCTAATGGTAACATCTCACATGACCATGGTAGGTTTGTCAAAACCAAGAAGCCATCATTGGTTCATTACAGTTAATTAAATCCACGCTCTGTTCGGATTTCACCAGTTTTTATACTTTTCCGTTCCAGGATCCCATCCAGAACACCACATGGCAGTTAGTCATCATGTCTCCTTAGCCTCCTCTGGTCTGTGACCATTTCTCAGGCTTTCCTTGTTTTTCATGACCTTGGCAGTATTGAGGATACTGGGCAGGTATTTTGTAGAATGTACTGTGGCCTTCCTCTCTGTCTGCTGCACGTTGGAGTGGTCCCCAAAGCCATGGCCTTTTCCTCTGCCCTGGACTCCACCCATCCTCTCTTTCACTGATGCTGTCGTTCCATGGTGAAGGCCACCTCTGCACCCGCCCTCCTGCCTCCCAAACCCGGCTTTGCCTGCCCTGCTTTCTCAGTCAGCGGCACCTCTGTTCACAGTTGCCTGCATGAAGTTCCGGGTGCCAACCAGATGCCTTCCTGCCGAAGTTCGATCAGTATTCTGCCTCCCCTCCTCTTCTTTCCACCCTTGCCCTCTGCCAGCCACCCTCTTCCCTGGATTAAGGCAAAGCCTCCTGCTTGCCCTCCCTGCCTCCAGCCTTGCTCCTCCAACCTTGCCTCCTCACTGCAGCCTTAGACAGCTTTCTGAAACACATGTCAAGCCCTGTTACCATCCTGCTTAAAACCCTTCCAGTGCCCCCCATTGTCCTGGAGGAAGTCAGACTCCTCTGTAGGAATTCTGGGTTTTTTGTGACCTAGTCCTTGCCCGCTTCTCCAGCATCGTCTCTGGCCTTTCCCTACCCTGTTCTCCCTGCTTCAGGCAAACAGAAATACAGTCTCCCCTCCCACCCCCCAGTGCAGCTTACTCTGCACTCCCACCTCTGCCCCTTTGCATAGACTGTGCCATCTTTGTCTGTTTCCTGCCATTAGAATGTGAATTTCATGAGTATAGAGATCTTATCTGGCTTGTTCTCCACCTCCCTGCAGTACCTTGGACAGCACTTGGCACATAGTAGGTACTTGATAAATACCTATTAATCAATACGATAAGAGCGTGGAGGTAAGAAAGTTCTTTATCAGATAATCTCAGATAAGCATGAAATTGCAGCAGTGACAAATGCCATGAAGACAAGGGTCCTGATGCTGCACGTACCTGTAATAGGGGGATTTGACTAGTAAAGGTTAGAGAGGGCCTCTCTGCAGATGTGACACTCTAACTGCAATCCGAAGGAGAGGTGGTGTAACTAGGAGGGAAGGGAAGAGCATTCCAGGTACAGGGTGTGTGCAAAGGCCCAGTGGTTTAAGGGAATGAAGGACTACAAGAAAAGCAGAGTCACTGGGGTCTGGGGTAGGGAGGGGGAGGGCACATTGTGAAATGAGGCTAAACAGGGTGGCGGTACCAGAGCCTGGGGTGCTTGTAGTTTTATCTTTATCCTCGGAGCAATATGAGGCTTTTGAATGGGGTATGAAAGAGAGAGAGAGAAGAGTAGAGGGAGAAGACAGGGAGAGAGAAAGAATCATGATTATGTCTAGGCTGTGTGACCTTGGACAAATCATTTCGTCTGCCTGAGTGTTAGTCTCCTTGTCTATAAAATGGGGACAGAACCACCTACTTTGCAGGGTCATTGGGTGCATAAAATGATATAAAACACTTTACCGCATTATGATGCATATTTGGGGACCTGATGAATGTCCCATTTCCTCCCTCCCTCTGTCACGCACCGCACCGCCCCCCATCCCCCCCCCCCCCCCCCCCCCACCCTCCCGCCAGCTGCAAGCTGTGAAAGAGACATTAACAAGCCCTGTTCACAGTCCTGCCATCCTCTTTGCTCATGGTCCTTCCCCTTTTCCCTCCCATCTCAGGCCACCTCCAGCCTCTGCCCTGAAGGGAGGAAGGCAATGTCTGACTGTCCCTCCCAACCCAGACCCACCTCCTGCTCTGACCAGCAAGATGCTAGGATCCCTATTGCTTGCCTCTCCCTGAGTGCTGCAGGGACCAGTGAGCTACAGGAAAGCCAGCCGATCCGTTCGGCTCACTCTGGGGTTCAGGGGTCTGGGTGTGGAAGGGCTGCTCCTGTTCTGATAACTCAGGAACCTGCCCAGCCCCTTCCGCCTGCCCACTTGCCCTCAGAGCACCACCTGTCCTGCTCTGTGGCCACCATTTCTCAAGTCCCCTGCTGTAGATGCTCTGGAGTCATTACCCTGTTTAAGCCACAGGCATTCATGCAGGGCACGAATCAGCGTCCCCTTTTCACAGATGAGGAAACTGAGGCCCAGGGAGGTGACATGATATCCCCGGGGTCTCATAGCTTATTGGTGGCAGAGATGGATTGAAAGCAGGTATACCTGACCCGGAGACCCGGTACCGTGCACTGCCTCCTGTTAGACTTGGAAGTCAAGGACACTGGGAGGGTCCTCTGAGGTTAGCAGCCATTGCCTCTGAATGCAGGCACTCTTGGCATTTTGAGAGAGGCAGTTTTTATTATTTTGCAGGATTGTTCCACATATAGCAGGAAGTTAACAACTGTGGCCCCCAGGATTAAATGTGAGTACTCCCCAGTCATTTGACAACCAAAAATGCTCCCACATATATACAAAAACCCCTTAGAGGGGCAGAACTGCCCCAGATTGAGACCTGCTGATAATTCAATAAAAAGTATGGTAATACTAATAGCAGCTAATATTATTGAGAGCCTAGTATGGGCTAATTGCTTAACCTACATATTTTCACTTAATCTTATCAGATATAGGTACCATTAATAGACCCATTTTATAGATGAGGAAATTGAAGGTCGGAAAGGTTAAGTGATATGCCCAAGAAAGATCACTCAGCTAGTTGATGGTAGAGCCAGGATTTGAATTTATGCTTCTGCTTTAAAGAGAAGGCCCAGAGAAGGCAAATGATTTGCTCAATGTCACATAGTAAGTGAGCATCAGGGATGGGTTTGAACTCAGGACTTCAGAGCAGTGCTCTTTTCATTCCACCTGATGCTTAGAAGGACAAGATGAGCCCCACTGGCTGGCAGCTGGCAAGAGAAGCCACTGGCCTACGGTCAGGGGAGGGTTTCCACCTCTGTAGCTCGATGCCTTGGGTCCACCACTGTCCCCTCCACCCAGACAGCTTTGTTGTGTTTGCCTGCATCCCCATTTTCTCCCTCCATCATCCCTGACCTTGTACCCTTGGGCTGGGCCCATCAAGGCCCTCCTCTAGCCTCACTCTCTCTCCTCGTTCTTGGAATTTATCCTCAGTTTTCGTAGAGTGGGACAGTTTAGAGGATCGGGTGACAAAACTAGTGTGAAGAAGGTGCTAGTTTGATGCCAGGTATGTCCTACAGGCTCAGGAAATGTTTTCTAACTCTGAACCCCATTGTCCTTCCCGACTCCATTCTCTGACTGTCCCTCCGTCTGTTCTCCTTCCTCTCCTCTTCGCCTCTGAGTTTTTCTGTCCTCACCTGGCTAGGTATTTAGGCCAGTTTCCAACTCCTAGTGCCAAAACAGCACACCTCCCTGTCTCCTATGCCAACGGTTGGCACTGTCATTTTTGTCACAGGGCCTGGGGCCTTGGGGTGGAGTGCGTGGGAGGAGGGGCCCTGGCAGTCCCAGCTTGTGCCTTCGGCCTGCCCTTTGCACTGGCCAGGTGAGAAAGGCTGACTGGTCTCCTGCCCTTAGAGCATCCTCTGGTGTTTCCATGGCAGCCGTGCAGCCAGGATCCCTTGGCTCTTGCTGGGCAAAGGGCCACCAAATTCCCCACACGTGCCCATAGTCCTGGAACGGAAGCATCTGTTAGGAGGCCAGAAGTGGGCAGCACTGACTGACCTGCCCCAAATTCTTGGAGAGGGAAGCAGTGCTCAGCTCAGGTGGGTTGTGGGGTCTTCTGGTTTCATCCACACACACCCCGTCCCCAGTCCATCTCACTGGGAAGCTGCGTGTGAACAGCCTCGGTTTCCTCATCTGTAAAATGGGGATATAATGCTGATCTCAGAAGTCTTTCCAGCTGCCCACGTGAGCCAGATGGGGACTGTGGTCAGTGGGCCTGGGGAAGCTGTCCTGGGAGCCTCAGACAGAGCAGGAGGGAGGCAGGACCAGACCAAAGGGACACAACTGTTTCATTAGGACTTGGGAATCAGACAGATCTGCCCCTTCCAAGCAGTATGGTCTTGAGGAAACACCCTTCCTTCTCCAAGCCTCAGTTTCTCTTTCTCTAAAATGAAAATAATTCTTCCTGGGCTTCCCTGGTGGCGCAGTGGTTGAGAATCTGCCTGCCAATGCAGGGGACACGGGTTCGAGCCCTGGTCTGGGAAGATCCCACATGCCGCGGAGCAACTGGGCCCGTGAGCCACAACTACTGAGCCTGCGCGACTGGAGCCTGTGCTCTGCAACAAGAGAGGCCGCGACAGTGAGAGGCCCGCACAACGCGATGAAGAGTGGCCCCCGCTCGCCCCAACTAGAGAAAGCCCTCGCACAGAAACAAAGACCCAACACAGCCAAAGATAAATAAATAAATAAATAAATTTATTTAAAAAACAGCTGTTCTTGTTTAAAAAATAATAATAATAATAATTCTTCCTGTATGACAGGATTGCTGGGAAAATGGCCCAGTATACAGTAGGTGCTCATTAAGTGTTGATTACCTGTGAAGGCACTGGCCAGTCACAGCCACTCAGGGCAAGGTATTCCTGTGGTCAGCCCTGTCTGCACAGACCTAAGTCCTCAACAGACCCCCTTCCTGGGCACAGCTGCTGGGCGCCCCCAGGATGTGCTCTTCCCATGGGGAATTCCTCTTGTGTTATTCATACAGACTTCCCCAGGAAGGCCGAGCCCCTCTCTGTAAATGTCCCCAGCCCCTTATCTGGCTTTCCCTGAAGGCCTTTATCGCTTTCTGGTTTGTGTTAGGTTGTTTGTGTCCTGTCTTATCTCCCCCAGGAGACAGGGGCAGCCTGCTGAGTCAGAGTGACCTGAGTTTGAGTCCCCAGCTCTGCCACTGATTAACTGGGGGATGCTGGGCAAGTGCCTTCACCTCTTGGAACCTCAGTTTTCTCTTCCATAAAATGGGGATGATAATCCCTCCAGCACAGGGTGGTCATGAAGATTACATGAGAAAATGTCATTCAGCGCATCGCATGGGGTAGATGATGAGTCAGTGATAGCCCATCCCCCTCTTTTCCAAACCAGGGGCCCAGCAGCAGCGGGATCCTACAGGCTGTGACCCAGAGCCAGAGAAGAACATCACAGATGATCAAGTCACCACCGAGGCAATGGGCAGGGGTGGCTGCACAGCTGAGCCTGAGGCTGCTGGAAGTTCCCGGCACCCCCATGGCCTAGAGGAGGCTGGGACCTCAGGAAGCCTTCCCAGAATGGAGGAAGGGTGGGAGGGAAGACACAGATGCGGCCCCTACAGGGATGTGGGCAAGGGTAGAGGTTAAGAGCACAGTTTCTGGATCAAGCACACACTTCCTCCACCTACCAAGGGCTGTGTGACCCCATATAAGTGACTCGACCTTTTCTGGGCCTCAGCATTCCACCTGTGAAACGGGGGATAATGACGCACCACATCTCCTGGGGCTGCTGTGTGGAGGTGATGAGATGATGCATGGAAAGTGCTTGGCACAGTCTGGCCAAAAATTTCCTATTATTTATTTTTAAGAAGTGCTCTCAAGGGCCCACCAACTGCTTAGCCAAACTCCTCAATTATCCATAAAACAATTACCCATAAAAATTTTTTTTAATTTTAAGAGCTTATTTTTCTAGTACCTTTCAGGAGCCAGGCACTGTACTCTGTGCCTTCATCATGTTACCCCATGTAACCTTCACTGTCACCTGTTATCCCCATTTTGTAGATGAGGAAACTGAGCCTCTTGAGAAGCTGGGCCTCCTGTCCAAGCCCACACAGCCCTTGACTCCCAGAGCTTGGCCCTCTCTCACTTTGCCCCTGTTCTGGAGATCATCATGGCCTGGGTTAGGGTGTCTTGCCAGGTATCAGCTGGATGCAGCAAACCCCAAACATGATCCGCGGAGAGAACCTGTAAACAGAGGATCGGGAGTGGGCTGGAGGCTCCTGTGAGAGTGACGACCAGCCTGGGAGGCGAGCGGCCTGCAGGGGGCTGGAGACAGGAGCCTGTGAGCGCGTGTGTTTATTCAGACTGTTCCAGGCAGGCAGGGGGCCCTGGCCGGCCAGTGTAAACATCCGGTCTGCTTGTGGGCCTGCTGAGGGAGCTGAGGCAGCCGGGGAACCAGCATCCAGGGCCTCCTGGTGCCCGATGGGACAGCACTGACTGAGCACCTAGTATGTGTCATGTCATTTACACGCATCTAATCACATCTTTATAACAGCCCTTTTTGGTCTCTTATTATTTTTACCTTACTGATGAGGAAACAGAGCCCTGGGAATGGCACAGCCCCAGCTGTCAAAAGCCCACAAAATTTGGTTTGCTGAGAGGGTGAGTTTGTAAAAGTGTAACAATATTCCTTTGCGTCTGCCTCTGCTGATACCGCTCTTCCCATGCAAACTCTATTGGGACCCTAATTCACTTTCTCTCCTGCTGGGTTGTGCCCACCTGGGAGCTGTAGTTCTTGCTGTAAACTACCTCCTCCGGTTTAGTACTTTTTAGCGCATCACCGTGTGTGGGACTAGCCGGGCTGAGGAAGGCCAGCCCAGGGGTTTTGCCCCTTTCTCACCCAGGAAAGGGGATTTTGCTGACTCTGGTTATGCAGCCTTGTGGAGTGAGTCTGATAGATCAATAAGACCTTAGGTATCATCCCACCCATTTTATAGATGGAGAAGCAAGAAGCCCAGAGAGCAGAAATGTTTGTCCCAAAGATTCACACTGAGTGACCGAGGCAGAACTGGTGCCCAGGTCTCCAGGGAGGATGCCCATAGTCCTTTGTTAATGGGGGTGGGACAGGGTTAGGAAAAGGCAGGGATGAAGTAAATACGTTCCCCATATGCTTCATGATTTCACAGCCACCCCCCTCCCTTCTGCCCTCTCCAAGCTGTGCCCCAGAAATGCCCTTGGGCTCTCGGAAACTGATAAATTCCTGTGCTTGTGCCAGCAGGGTGGTTTCACTTGGTTCCAGTGGCTGAAAGCCCATGCCGGGCCCCCTGCTCCCCACCTCCTGCCACTCTCTGCCCCGGGTCTTGTCCTGCTGTATATTCACACGTTCCCGTGCCCGGGTTCATCTTGGCGTCCAGCGGAACTGCCACTTGGGTTGTGCCAAAGCCAGAGGAATCATTTAAATATGCCAGCAGCCCGAGCCTGGGCAGCCGGAGTGATCCATCGAACACCTGTGGGGTGCGCCTGGGCGGCGCAGGTGTTCCCCCCCACCCCGTGAGGGGGTGGCGGTGGCCCCAGTCGAAGGTTGGGAGCATTGAGGTCACGCCCTGCGCCTGGATTTGAACCAGGAGATGGACGCCCGGGCTCAAGTCCCTCGGCCACACCTGTTGGAGCCTGGGACCTGCGGAAGTCGCTCCAGAGCGTTTGTTTGGGTACAAGGTGGCTAAGACTCCACCTGGAGAATGAGGAGTAGGGTCTCGGGAGAGGCCGAGGAGAATTGGGCAGGGAGGGAGCCCAGCATTCCTGCCCAACTCACAGCAGGGAGGGGCACCTAGAAGGCCAGAGACAGAGAGTCTGAGTAGGGGTGGGGCCCTAGAGGGAGTCCAGCCAGCCCAGGCCCATGACTTTCTTTTTTGTGTCCTGGCCAAGGGACCAAGATTACCCAATCCCCAGAGCCCCATATGCGTCACCAGTTAAGAATCACTGAAGGCCAGCCTGGCCTTGGGACGAGTAAACCCTTTTCTCCCCTTGATCTGAGGCCTGTGGACTGGCCCTTCGCCTCCATCCATTCATTGTGGGAGACTCTCCTGAGAGCAGTAAGAACAATAACAGCTGCTGTGCGCCAAGCCCCCCAACAGTGCACCGAGCGCTGCTATGCGCCAAGCCACTGCGTGCCAGGCCCTGCTGTGAGCCATCCTGCCCCCGCACTGTGCGCCAGCCCACCTGCCCCCGCACTGTGCGCCAGCCCACCTGCCCCCGCACTGTGCGCCAGCCCACCTGCCCCTGCACTGTGCGCCAGGCCCGGTACAAACACAACCTTGTTTGAGTCTCAGAAGAGTCGTGGGAGCTAGCAGAGGGGTCTTATGATCCCCACTTCACAGAGGAAAAAACAGCTCACGCATCAGCAGAGCCCGATTCCGGCTCTCCATCCAAGTGTGTCTGCCTCCAAAGCCCATGCCTTTTTTGGTGTGGGACAAAATATTTCAGACGTATAAAAAGCATAGAGTTCAGCAAAAACAAATACTGGTGAACCCACCATCCAACTTAAGAACTAAAACATTCCAAATGCAGCTGAACGTCCCACGCGGGTCCCTCCCTGATCCCATTCCCTACCCACCCCTCTTCCAGAAGAAACTATTTTCTTAAATGACTGCCTGGATTCTTTTACTAGATGCTTCTGCCTCCCCAAATGATACATAGCATTGCTCATGTGTTTTAAAACTTTAATTGGTACAAGGCTATGTATTTCCCTCTGCAGCTTTTCTCTCTGCATGTCGTGTTTGAGTTTGTGTCCATGTCATTGCAGTGCCGTGTCATGTGTTGTGTCACATGAGTCTACACAGTTATGCAGGCTGCGAGAGGTGGCCGTTTAGGTGTTTCTCATTCACTGTTTTTTATTTTAAACTTATTTATTTTATCGTATTTATTTTTGGCTGCATTGGGTCTTCGTTGCTGTGCACAGGCTTTCTTTTTCTCTAATTGTGGTGAGCGGGGGCTACTCTTCGTTGCGGTGCGCGGGCTTCTCATTGCGGTGGCTTCTCTTGTTGCGGAGCACGGGCTCTAGGCGTGCGGGCTTCAGTAGTTGTGGCTTGTGGGCTCTAGATCGCAGGCTCAGTAGTTGTGGCTCACGGGCTTAGTTGCTCCGTGGCATGTGGGATCTTCCCGGACCAGGGCTCGAACCCGTGTCCCCTGCATTGGCAGGTGGATTCTTAACCACTGCGCCACCAGGGAAGCCCTCTCATTCACTGTTTAGATGATGCTGTGGAGCTGCCTTGTGCATGTCTCCTGGTGACCGCGGGAGAGCGTCCAAGGTGTATATATGTTATTTATGTTACGGAGGGGGATCCAATAAGCCCACTGTATCATAGGACTCTTTGCTGAGAGAACTGATCAATAATTTGAGGAGGGTTGCTCTAAGAGTTTAAAAACCGCTTAATGACAGGAGTGTTCCTATTTTGTCTGCTGCTGTGAACAGCACGAAGAAGAGTGTCTGGCACATAGTAGGTGCACAGTAAATATCTGTTGACTGAGTAAGTGCGTGTTCCAGGCCCTGTGTGAGGCCCTTGATCTTAATCAATCTGCTGTGAGGAAGGGTTCTTCTCACTTCGCAGATGAGCTGACTAAGGCTTCAGAGGTTGAGTCATGGTCCCAGTGTCCCACAGCCAGTAGCCAAGTCAGTCAGCTCCAGAGCCTGCTTTCTCCCCTAAGCCCAGGTATCCCCTGAAATTATCTGTGTAGCCAGGGAGTGGCTTCAGAGGCCAGGAGCTGCTTCTAAAGCCTAGTTGCCTGGATAGGTGTGCTTTTAAGGTGGTCCGGAGACTGGTAGAGTGAGGTGGGCCCAGCTGGTTGGTCCCCTTTGGCTTGGAATGCCACAGTGGGGTCGGGGTGAGTAACATCTCACCTCTGGGGCTGATCCATGGGGGAACTACAAAGGTTGGGACCATGCTAGGCTCAGGATTCCAGTGCAGTCAGTGGGAAAGACCCATCATGGGGGAGGCAGTCTGACCCCACCAAAGAATCATTTGCGTGGGGCTTGAGCAGACCTGGATTCAAATCCCAGGCCTGCCGCTTATTAGCTGTGTGACTTTAGGTAAGTCTCTCAGTCTCTCTGAGCCTTATCATCTCCATCTGTTAAATGGGGATATTAACTTTCTCTTGCAGAATTATTGGTACATTTAGAATTGAGTGTAACAATCTTGGCACAGTACCTGCATAGAAAATACAGTGCAGGAGGGAAGGACATTCTGTTAGCAATACATACAAATCACTACAGGTGCACAGAGATGGGGCAGTTTAGGACACAGAGGAGGACTTCATGGAGGAGATGACATTTGATCTGGGTTCTGAAGGGTGAATAGGAGTTCTCCAAGCCAAGGAGTATACTGTGAGTCAAGCAACTTCTATGTGTCCTGACTAGACTTGGTGTTGAGAGGAACATCATAGTGTTGCTTGGGAAAAAAACCAAAACAAAACAAATGCAAATTGCTTACAATTTGACAGAGATACATGATCCTGTGACAGTGGTATAGACCAAGTGCTGACTACATAGACAAAGAATCAGGAATCAGTGGTATTGGGATCAGAGGAACATGTGAAAACTGTGGGCTAGGGCAGTCAGGAAGTCCTGGGGGTGAGGGGTAGGGCTTGAATGAGAAAGGAAGACAAGAAGGAGAGGGGCTGCCTGATTCTTGGTTTCCTGGCTGGGCTGGGTCAGGAAAGGGGCCTCCCCAGCCTGGCAGGGGACTAGAGACAGATCTCATGGGTTCCGGCAGAAGCTCTGCTGTGTCCGTCTCACCAAGGCTTCTGCTGTTTTCTCCTTTGGAAGAGAAGAAAAGTTGTGCCTAATTGTTAATTGTGCAATTGCGAATTGGCTCCTGAGCCAGGCTGAGCAGAAGCCAAGCCCCAGGGGGAAGGAGGAAGAGCCCAAGCTGGATGGCTACAGAGCCAGGGGTTTGGGGGCCCAGGAGGGGGTTTGGGAATGCTGCTGTGTGAGTGTCCCAGGCAGGGACGCCCGCCTGGCCTAGTCAGGCCTCCCTGCCCAGAACTCCCACTCCATTCTGCAGGATCCTGTGGTGCCCAAGAGTTGGGTAGACCTGGGTTTGAATTATATCCTCTCCCCAGCTCTGTGACCTTGAACCAGTTACTTAACCTCTCTGTGCCTCTACTTTCAAATCTCTCACCTGCGGTTGCTGTGATGGTTTAACCAGAAAACACATGTAAAGTGCTTATTAGCACAGGGCCTGGATGAAGTCATTGCTCAAGGAATTGGTTTTGTTGCTGCTGCTGTCGTAGTTGTTGTGATTTAGCAGCAGTAACAGCAGCACCCTTGTGGCCAATACCTGCCATCACGCCTCTGTGACCCAGGCCAGGCTGTTGCTCAGGGTGAAGCCCGGGGTCATCCCAGCCGCCCCTGCCATCTCTCCATGAGCCAGGACATTCCTGTGCCATCTTATTAGCGTCCAGCATCACAGCCCGTCCCCTTGGCAGTGCCCCTCTTAGGACGAGGTGAAATTTGAGTTCCTGTGTGCCTTTTCATGGATTATCTCCTCATTTCTCACCCTGTGAAGTAGGTTCAGATGTCCGCATTTTATAGATGAAGAAACATGCTCAGAGAGGTGAGGTGACTTGCCCAGGGTCACACAGCAGTAAATTACAGGATTCAAACCCAGGTCTCTCTGCTCCAAAACCTTTGCTCTTCCCAATCCAGGATGGGGGAGCAGCTTGTTCCCATAGAAAATGAGCCTGGCACTCTCCCTTCCTGCAGTCACCCTCCACTCCCTTTTTTGTCATGTCCCCCTGTCCCTGGTTCTCCACCCCCTTAGCTCTGCTCTGCGCCTCGGGACCTCTCTGGGCCAAGACTGCAGATGGGGCAGCTTGTGTCTCCTGGAGCCAATACAGCCATCGCTCCCCCACTGTCAGCAGGAGCCAGGCCTCCTCTCCCCACCAGGCATTTCCTCCCGGGCTCCCCGGGAAGCGTGACACATGTGTGGTGAGGGGGGTAACGGGGACCAGATGGGAGGCTGAGCCTGGGGTGGGCTTTGTTAGGCGGACATTCCTGGTCACTGAGGCAACGCCAGCTCAGTAGCATCTGGTTTGGCCGAGGGTCCACCCCGATTGGCTGGGGCTGGACTTGGGGAGTTGCCCTCCCGTGAGGCCTTGGTGTGGTGGCAGGTGGGGACAAGCACTTCCTGCTGAGACAGGATTTCAGAGTCCAGGAGGGAATAACAGGGGGCAGAGGGGCAGAGTGAGAACAACAAGGAGTTCAGAGTCAGACCTGGCGCCCAGTCCTGGCTCTGTCACTTTCTGTCACTGTAACCCAAGCAAGTCACTGCCTGTCTCTGGGCTGCAGTTTTATCTTCTGCAGAATGGGAGACAGTGGTAGTACTTACCCCATGGATGCATGAGGGAATCAAATCAATAGCACCAGGGTCAGAATGCTTTGTATATTTTAATTCCTTTCATTCTCATAGCCACCCATGAGAGTGGTGCTGTGATGATCTCTGTTTTACTGATAAACCGAGGCACAGGGGGTCATGTCACTTGCCCAAGTCAGACTGGTAATAGGAGGCAGAGCTGGTGTCTGAATCCAGGCTGCCTGGGTCCCAGGTCCACCACGCTGCTACTGCTCCATTGTCCTGCCTCTTGGTGATGTGTGTGACAACATAAGAGAAAAGTGCCGTTTCAGCGGGCGATGCCACATGCTCTTTTTCCTGCTTGCCCCAGAAGCCGGTGCCTTTGGTGGCCTGTGGGACAGGCCTGCTGAGCTCATAAGTGGGTGAACAGAGGAGTGGGTGGACGCTGGGAACATCCCTGCACGTTGGGCGAGAGGAGGCACCGGCGCTGTGACTCTCGGTACCCTGCGGTCTGGGCAGCCAGTTAGACCCACTGGTTACCCTGAGAGGAACAGGGAACCCAACTCTGAAGGCAACAGCCCCCATCCCTCAGGTCCCGGCTTCGCTCCACATACTTTGTCCGCATTCTCTTCGTCTGTCATCTTGCCCAAGATCGTAACGTGTGTCTTCGGAAGAAGCTGGTTTTGAACATAAGTCCAGCTGACTGCAAAGCCAGAGCCCTTTCCCTACAGGGCACCAGTCTGGGGCCCATCTCCTTCTTTCTGAGGGATGGGTTACAGTCTCCTTGTCAAGGAGGGTTTTTTTGAAGATGATTTTTGATGATTGTGGGTGGAGGGAGGAGGCTGCAGGGTGGGGTCAGAAGAGCCTAGACGACGATTCACATCCAGGTTGGCCCCTTGGGTGACCCCTTTTACTTCTTGAGCCTCTTTTCCCTCATTTGTTGAAAGTTGTTTACAAGTAGGGGGCAGAGTTGAGTGCTAGAGGGCCCAGATGACCAGAGCCTTGGCCCTTTAAGATTTCATGGCTCAGTGGGTGGGACAGCCACATACCCAGTCCCCATGGCGTCCTGTTATCCAGTAGCAGGTGGGATCTGGTGGAGGGGTGTGCAGAGTGCCAGGGGAGCACAGAGCATGGAAAACTTGCAGGGCCAGGGTGTCAGGGGTGATGGCATGGACATCGGTTGTATCTGTCAGCTTCCCTACCCACTCCGTCTGCTAACAGCAGCCCCTTCCTTTGGAAACTGCTCCTCCCCCACTCTTTGTGCTATCAATTGGGTGCCAATCACAGGATCTTGCCCCACCTCTTCCCAGGGAGGGCACATGAACCAGGCCTGGCCAATCAGAGTTCTTCCCTGAGACTTTATAATTCAACACAGGGAGAGAGAAGGGTTCTTTTCTCTAGGGCTCTTAGCTGCCAGTAAGTAAGCCTGGCCCAATTCTCTGGGCCTGAAGGATGTCTAAACTCAGGAGATAAGAACGAGGGTAACACACAGAGGGAACCTGAGGGATGGGGTCAGACGGAGGGAGAGACCCCAGCGGCAACATCTGAACTGGATCTCCTCCTGCCTGATGCCTGATCCTCCCTCCCTCCCAGGCATTGCAAGCCCAGGCGTTTGCTTGAACTGAGTTACAAAACTCAGTTCAAGCTGGGTTTCTGTCTCTTAAAACCCTGAGGGGCCTGAGGAGGCTTCACAGAGGAGATGGCATTTGAGCCACGTGTCGAAGGAGTTCTTGGGATAAACAGCAATAGTGAGGTTGTGTCAGGCAATGGAAGCTGGTGGGAAGGGCCCAGTCGTGACTTGCCTGGGTGATGGCAGAGGGTGAGGTCTGGGCAGTGCCCAATTACATCCTCCTAACAACCCAGTGAGGTACGTACTATTATTTTACCACTTTACAGATGGGGAAACGAAGGCACAGAGAAGTTAAGTAACTTGTTTAAGGTCACATAGCTGGTAAATGACAGAGCTTGGATTTGAACCCAAGCAGTCTGGCTCCAGAGTTATTTTCTTAATCACAGAGTGGAAGTGACCACCCCCTGACTGCAACGCCCTGACTGCAGAGTTCTTTCCGTGGAACTCCACATCTCATGGCCCAGTGGGGATGGAACTGCAGTGCCCATGCTTGGGATGTGACCCCAGGACCCCGGAGCCCCACTGTGGCCTGGGCAATGGGGAAGAGAGGGAGGGAAGGCCCTGTGGATTCTTTCAGAGGATGTGGGGTGCTCTTCTGGCCCAGTTCCACCCCAGGCTAGCAAGGAGCTGGGGCTAGGTTCCCGCCAGGCGCCCTGCCGTTTCTGCGAGCTGTGATAATCTCCAGAAACAGTGAATGATGGTCTCTGGCTGTGTCCGGCTAAGCCCTCAGCAGGAGGTCAGTAACTTTAAGAAGCTCTGGCTTCTAGCCAAGATGCTGGAGAGTTTTAAAACCACTCCCAGCAGGGGAGGCCCTGGGCGGGCAGGAAGGGAAGAAGTACTCCAAGCTGCGGTCTTTGAGAGTGGAGCCCTGGGGATCCCAGCATCAGTCCACAGCTCCAGTTTGCCCCAGGGTCAGGCGTCTCCCATGTGTCAACAGCTTTTACCTTACACTTACAGAGTTAAGGAGCATCAGCCCCATTTCACAGGTGAGGAGGTTGAGGCTCAGCAAGGCTAAGCGACTTGCCCAGGGTCACACAGCCGGAGTTCCTAGGTCTGGTCTATGTCCAGATTTCCTGGACAGCCTCACTCCTGCCTCTTCGGCCTCATCCCTGAACTCAAGGATTTCTGGAATACATGCCAGAGCTTCCTCAGGTCTCCTGGCCCTTCCCACAAGACACCTTCCTTCTTCTTACCACCAATTCCGCAGAAGGGATTTTTCCCCCATGAGAGAGTACTTTTTCCATTCCTCCAAGGGAGGAGCCCAGCAGCCCCTGGGAATCCTACACAGGTGGCCTCTGGGGCAGGGGCTGGGGACTAAGGCTTCCAACTGTGCCCCTGTGTCCGGGCCCTGGCAGGATATGTGAAAGGGAGCCAATCTTGCTTGTTAGACTAAAGCTCCAAAGAAGGATGACTTCAGCTGCGGACAAAGGAAAGACGCTTTAGGCTGAGCCTCAGGTTAGTCCTTAGAGAGTAGAGCAAGGAGCAAGGCTCTCCAGGTGGAGGAAACAGCGTAAACAAAGGTCCAGAGGTGGAGAAGTAGGTGTGCTCTAGGGGGAGGGTGGCAGTTCCCACGTGGGTGGAGGGGCTGGATTATGGCACCAGGCAAGAGCGGGGCAGGCACGTTTCTAGAGGGATCCAGAAGGTATGTGACCCACTGGGGTCTTAGGAAAATGGGCTTCTCTCCTGTCCTGGCCCAGATCTCTGCCCCACAAGGATGCTTAAGGTCGGCTCAGGCCCCCAAGTGGTCAGGGGCCTCTCCTGTGGGCCTGGCTGCCTTTCCCAAAGGCTTATCTGTTCCTTCCTGTTTCCTGTCGAGCCCGGCGCCCCGGAGCAGCAGCCCCCTTGTGGGCACAGCCTGGCCATAACAGCAGGTCTGGTCCCCGCCGGTAAGGCAGAGAGAGCTTCCACCTCCGGCCCTCGCTTGTTTTCCTCAGCGGTGCAAAGAACCCCAGACTCTTGGCTCTAGACCCAGAGCTGCAGACCTGGTGGGGACAGGTAACCAGAATGGCTCCTGGGGTGCAAGGAAAGCTCTCCTGCCTGTCCTCGTGTCCCTGACGTCCTCCCATCAGTGACTGTGACGATGAGGGATGCCCTTTGTGAAACACCTACTCTGTGCCTGTCCCTGCGCTTGGCATTTTCCACCCAGGGTCTCATTTGACACTCAGGACAACCCTGCCAGGAAGCCACTGCTCTCCTCCTTGTGGGGTGGGGGAAACTGCAGCTCCAAGAGGTGACATAACTTGCTCAACATCACCGTCACTAAACAGCGAAGCCAAGTGTGTCTGACATCAAAGTCTGTTTTCCCGTCCATGACGTGGTGATCCTAACTCCGAACCCTCAGGGTTGCTGTGCACAGCAGAAGCAGATTTAGAGGAGTGATAAAGCAGGGAGTCCAGGGTTGTGCAGCCTGGGCTGGACAAATGTAGACAAGTGTCCTGAGCAGCGAGTCCAGGAGCTGACACACTGGACCTAGAAGGAGGGCGGGGATCTGGGTGCAGGGAGACGAGGACCCATCAGCGGCCCTCAGTCATCCTAAGCCCAAGTTGGCTCCTTCACCACCACCGAGCTCTTAGCAGCCATGGCACAGGCATGCAGGGCTTTGGAAGGAGTGTCCAGAGGCCTGTCTTCTGGGCCTGGCTGTGCCCCTGGTGCAGCTTACTCAGGAGACTTCCTCCCTCTGGACCTCAGCTAGTTCATCTGTAGAATGGGATGGGGTGGGCGTGGGGGTCAGACAAGGCTCACCCCTCCAGCCACACTGCCCTTCTTCCTGCTCCTTGATCTCTGCTTGGTCCTACCTCCGGGCCTTTGCTCTGGCTGTTGCCTCTGCCTGAAGTGGCCCCCTCACCGCTGACACCCCGTCATTCTGGTTTCACTTGATGTGTCACCTGCTCACAGAGGGCTCCTCCACTCCTCCTCAGAGTTCCCGACCACAACGCCCTGCTGTCCTTTCTCTGTAACACAAGTCACTCTCTGCAATGAGGCAGTCAAGGTACTGGTTAGGGTTAGGGACTCCAGAATCAAACTGCCTGGGTTCAAATCCCAAAGTTCACCACTTACAGCTGGATGATCTTGGCTGTAACCTCTCTGTGCCTCAATTTTCTCACCTATAAAACAGGGTCAATAATAATATATATTATTATTTTTGTAAGGATTAAATAAGAAATGCATTAAAAAGCACTTACAGTGCTCAGCACACAGTAAGCACTCAATACATGTTAGATGCTATTATTATAATAACTCTTAGCAACATTGTTTAGGGTCCCTTCTATTAAACTTCAAGCTCGTGAGAGCAAGGACTTTGTCTTGTTCAATGATGTATGTCAAGCGTGGAGCCATTTCCTAGCACACAGTAGGTGCCTAATAAGTATTTGTTGAATGAATGAATGGACAGATGAGCGCTGACATTCCCAGCTTTTATGGGGCTCTGTATAGCTGGATGTAGAGAAGGATGGATGCAAGGAAGGCGACCCCGGGCCAGCCCCGGCTCAGGGCCCAGCAAGCCCCCCATCCCGGCCTGCCCTGATGGGAGTCCACCTCCTGAGGGGACAGAGGGGTCTCTGGGAATGGAGGTGGCTCCCTGTCCCAGACACCCTGACCACAGCCATGTCTGTGGGTGTCCGATGCTGTTTCCAGCTCACATTCTGGCAGCCAGGCATGGGGGCTAATGTAGATGTTCCCCCGTGCTCAGCAGCCCTCCCTCTCAGACCCACAGAGCTGGGCCCAGCCTGCTTTATCTTTACCACTGCCCGTGCCCACCCACCCCACCCCAGAGCATTTTCAGAAACAACCCTAACAAACAGAAATGCCCCCAACTGCCCCTCCCACCACTTCCATGCCTCCTACTTGTTCTAGAATTCAGAGTGGGACTGCTGGCACATCAGTTCCCCTGCAGGCCTTTTCTTGGCTCCCGGTCCTCTGAGCACCCCGAGAACATCGGTTTAAGTGCCCAGTCCTGAGAGAGAGGGAGAGATCGCTACTGCCATCTGTACAGACAACACCGAGGCTCAGAGGGCAGGTTTGCTGGAGGCCCCGCAGTTGGCGAGGGCCAGGGTCAGGGTTCAAACTCAGGTCTCGCCATTTGCTGCTTCTATTCTCATTCATTCATTCAGCTCAGTTACTGAACAGCTACTGTGTGTCAGGCGCTGTGCAGCAGTGATCACAGTGTCTGCCCTGGCCTAGGGCCCAGAAGTTAGCCCAGCTACATAGCCAGCGTGTGCACCAGCGCTGTCCAATAGAACTCTCTGTGATATGGAAACGTTCCGTATCTGTGCTATTAACCATGTCTGACTATCGGGCACTTGAGCTGTGGCTAGTGCAAATGCGGAATTGAATTCTTCATTTTAATTTTATTTTAATTTCAGTAGCCACATGCAGCTAATGGCTACTGGGCTGGACATTATGGGTCTGGGAGTCCTTTGAGAGCAGTCGATCGTGGCCTTGGACGGTAGGTCTCAAACTCAGATGTGAGCAGGGGCACGGCGTTGATTTCCCAGGGGGGCACCTTACGTTCTGTCTTCTTTCCCAGTTGTCAGTATATTAAACTCACAGGTGTTTGCTTCACACCCACAAAGGAGTCAGACAATGTTTTCTTTGAAACACGAGACCCTTCTAACCCATTCTAAGTCTTGCACTTTGTTTTTTTTTCTTACTGAGGTGTAACTTGTATAGAGTAAAATGCACAGGCCAGAAGCAAACAGTTTGATGAGTTTTGACAACTGTAGACACCCGTGTAACCACAGTGGAATCAAGATACAGGACATTTCCAGAACATTTGCAGTCCCCCAGAAAGTTCCCTCATGCCCCTTTCCAGTCAGTCCTGTCCTCAGAGGCAACTGCTGTTCTAATGTCTGTCACCATGGATTAGTTTTGCCTGTTTTTAAGCCTCACAGAAATCATTTTCCCACTTTTTTTTTTTAATTAAATTTATTTATTTATTTATTTATTTTTGGCTGTGTTGGGTCTTCATTTCTGTGCAAGGGCTTTCTCTAGTTGCGGCGAGCGGGGGCCACTCTTCATCGCGTTGCGCGGGCCTCTCACTATCGCGGCCTCTCTTGTTGCGGAGCACAGGCTCCAGACGCGCAGGCTCAGTAATTGTGGCTCACGGACCTAGTTGCTCCGCGGCATGTGGGATCTTCCCAGACCAGGGCTCGAACCCATGTCCCCTGCATTGGCAGGCAGATTCTCAACCACTGCGCCACCAGGGAAGCCCCATTTTCCCACTTTTGACTGAGGCAAGATTATAAGAAATATTTCTTTTCTCTTTGTTGAAGAAGTAGAGTACCAGCATGATGAAAAGTGGCAGCTGAGCCTGGGTTACCGTGAGGAGGAGACAAGAAATGGGGAGGGGTGGGGGGCTGGAGAACCCTGGGTATTCCTGGTTGGTCCAAAGGGGGCAGCCGCTCCTCAGCTCCAGCTGGCTGTTGCCACTTGAGAATGTGGGCCCAGCACTGCCAAGTCTGTTTTTCTTTTTTTTTCTTCTGCCAAGTCTTTTTTCGAGGAAAGCTGAAAATACGGATTTTCATGTAAAATCTCCTTAATGTTGGCATTTCAAAACCTATTACAACACTACAGGCCAGATACTTCACATGTGTGGGCCAGACTTGACCTGTGGACCGCCAGGATGTGCGTTCTGCCTTGGGCTGATCAGAATGTTAGTTACAATAGTAGCTGATATTTGTGGACTGGTTCCTTTGCTTCAGGTCCTGTTCTAAGTACTCGATGTTATTAAGTCATCTAATCTTCCTAACAGTTTATTAATGCATCCATTATACAGATGAGTAAGCTGAGACATAGAGAGGGATTAAGTGACTTGCCCAAGGTTACAGAGTACTTGGCTGGCATTTGAACCCCGACTGTCTGCTTCCTGAGTCCCCGCTCTTAACCACTCCAGGAGCGGGGGTGGAGGGCAAAGCTGCCTGGGATGGTTATACCATTTGGGGTGCAGCTTTGCCAGCCAAGGGTGCTATCACCCTGAACGAGCGATGAGAGAGGCTCGGCCCCACCCGCTGGGACGGCCCTGGCACAGGTCGTTTTCAGGTCCAGGCACCTTGGCTGTCAGTTGATGGAGCCCCAATTTTAGGATGTGCTGGGAAAGCAGCCAGGGGTGGGGTTGGGAGGATGGAAGCATGGTTGATGCTTGATGAGGGTGTCAGGGAGCACTGGGCAAGTGAGGACAGAAGCAGCAGGAACCTGGCAGGGAGAGGGCCCAGGCCCAGAGGGTGGCAGGGGAGAGGAGGAGGTGACGGCAGAAGAATCAGCCAGCTGTCCCAGGGCCAGGCCAGGCTGCTGCTGCGGAGAGCTGGTGGCTGGGGCATCTCCACCCACTGGTGCTTCGTTCAGACAAGCTTGTCACCTGGGGAGGTTGGAAAGGGGAAGATAAGGATAACCAGGCCCAACAGTGCTGCATTTCCCTTGTCCTCTAGCACATCCGCGGGAGAGGAAACTGAGGCCCAGAGAGGGCGCAGCCAGGACCAGACCTGGACTTCTAGCTCCCACTCCCGTGCTTTTGCTGCTCCATTTGGCCGCATTCCTCAGGACCCGGAGTTGTGGGGAAAGAAGGTCTGTGGTCACTGGCAGGGAAGTGTTCCAGAAGCCTGAGGGACATGACAGGGAGAGGCCAGACCCTCCCCTCTGGCCCTTGCCTGTGTCACTGAGCCAGGACCTGTCCTGAAGTAAGTGCTAAATAAGTGTTTGCCATTATTTTTTTTTCCAATTAGGTCTGCACACCCACTTTTGAGAAATGTACTCTTATTATTACCCATATTACCAATGAGAAAGCCGAGGCTCAGAGAGGTAGAGATTACTTCCAGAAAGTCGTTGGTGGGATTGAATGAGTGATGAATGCAGAGTGCTCACAACTGTTCTGGTGCACAGCAAAGGGTCGTGGGCCGTGGGCTGTAGGACGGATGACATGGCAGGGCTGGGCTGTGGTCACTGGCAGGGAAGTGTTTCGGAAGCCTGAGAGACATGACAGGGGGAGGCCAGAACACCACTACCCACCAAAACACCAAGTAACATGGGCTGGTACCCCAGGGCCCTCACAAGCCTTCCAGCAGCCTCCACAGCAGGGGAGCCCCCTGGGCCTGGCTCCAGATCCTGTGCATCGTGAAGGGGCAGCCTGGCCTTGAGGTGCTCATGTCACCTCTCTGAACCTCAGTTTCCTCATCTGTCAAATGGGTACAGTGCTACCTACCATGCAGAGTTATGGTGAGGGCCTGGCATATGATAGGTGCTCAATACCCAGGCATCACAGAACCTCTAGGAAACAGCTATTGAATTGAATTGGACTTTTAAGGACAGAGGACAGGCATATCCCCAGTGTAGCCTGGGAAAGCTTGCTCCACACTTCAGTGCAGAACCAAAAAATCTCAACTACAGCTTTTGAACTTGCATGCTTTAGAGGGTCAAGAGGAGCCACTCACCCCTCTTCAACTACGTCTACACTGGATGAGGGCACTAGGGAGCAAGTTTGCCATTAGTTATTGTTCCCCCCACCAAGGGCCAGCAGACACTTATTGAGCACTTACTGTGGGCCAGGCACTATGCTAAGCCCTTCCTTTATGTTGTCATTTTACACAGGAGGAAACAGGCTCGGTAATTGGACCCTGGGCCCTCAGCCAGTACATGGTGGCATCGAGATTTGAACCTACACAGTCTGGCTCCAGACTCTGTGCTCTTAGGAAGGGAAAATAATCTACCAGAAATAAGTGAAAATATTGATTTAGGGCAGTCTTTCACAGTTGCAAAGCCTTTACATGCATGTGGTTCAGTTTGGTCCTGATGTCGCTAGAGGAGAACGATGTTATCATGCCCATCTTATAGTTGAGGACAGTGAGGCCCAGAGAGGTGATGCGACTTGACCGAGGCCATGTGGCTGGGCTGGAATGTGGGTCCATCCACCTGATTCCAAGTCCAGTGCTCTTTCCCCTGCTTCTCAGTCACCTCTTGGGGAAACAGCTATCTAGCTTGAATGGTGACAGCCAACAGGCCCCAGTGAACTCTGCCATAGGTGTGGCCCAGTCTGTCCCACCCACACTGGGTGGCACCATCCCAGCCCCAGACCACCATTGCCTGCATCCACCTCACTTTGATATCAGAGCTTTAGAGCCATTAATTCTCAGAGAGAAACATAGATGAGGGATTTTTCAAACTCTCTTCCTTGGAACCTCTGAGGAAACCAGGCTCAGGGTCAGGATATGGGGTCATTGAATGCATAAGTGGCAGCTCCACTTATATCTCTTTTGTATTTTGGGTTGCAGTGTTAAGTTTTTAAAAACAAAGGGCTCTGGGAATTCCCTGGTGGTCCAGTAGTTAGGACTCCACACTTCCACTGCAGGGGACCCGGGTTTGATCCCTGGTCGGGGAACTAAGATCCTGCAAGCCATGTGGTGCAGCCAAAAAAAACAAAAACAAAACAAAAAACAAAGGGCTCTACAGGACCCAGACCCACCCACCAGCAGGCCAGCAGCCCCTGCACAAGGCAGGGCCTGGTAGCCAACTGGGTCCCCACCTACCCCGCCCACAGTAGTTGGCCCTACCACAACAGAAGGGCTCACACAGCCCACATAGGGGGCACCCCTAGGGTATACAACTCTGATGACCAGTGGGAGTGTTCTGCTGGCTTCATAGGACATCTCCTACAAAAGGCCACTTCTCCAAGATTGGGAAATGTAATAAACCTACCTTATACATGGAAATAAAAACAGAATTATGCAAAATGAGGCAACAGAGGAATATGTTCCAAACAAAGGAACAAGATAAAACCCCAGAGGAAGAACTAAGTGGAATGGAGATAAGCAGTCTACCCAATAAAAAATTCAAGGGAATGATCATAAAGATGCTCAATGAATTTGGGAGAAGAATGGATGTACACAGGGCTTCCCTGGTGGCGCAGTGGTTAAGAATCTGCCTGCCAATGCAGGGGACACGGATTTGAGCCCTGGTCCAGGAAGATGCCACATGCCGCAGAGCAACTAAGCCCGTGCACCACAACTACTGAGCCTGCGCTCTAGAACCCGCGAGCCATAACTACTGAGCCCACGTGCTGCAACTACTGAAGCCCGTGCACCTAGGGCCTGTGCTGCACAACAAGAGAAGCCACTGCAATGAGAAGCCCGCGCAGCACAATGAAGAGTAGCCCCCCGCAACTAGAGAAAAGCCCATGCGCAGCAACGAAGACCCAACGCACACAAAAATAAAAATTAAATTAAATTAAATTAAATTAAATAAATAAATAATTTTTTAAAAAAAAGAATGGATGTACACAGTGAGAAGTTTAAGAAAGAGTTAGAAAATATAAAGAGGAACCAAACAGCTGAAGAATACAATAACTGAAATTTAAAATGCAGTAGAAGGAATCAGCAATAGATTAGATGAATCAGGGGAATGGATCAGTGAACTGGAAGACAGAATAGTGGAAATCACCCAAGCTGAATGGAAAAAAAAGAATTTTTAAAAAATGAGGATAGTTTAAGGAACCTCTGGAACAACATTAAGCATACTAAGATTCACATTATAGGGGTCCCAAAAGGAGAAGAGAGAGAGAAAGGGGCAGAGAACTTATTTGAAAAGATAATAGCTGAAAACTCCCCTAACCTGGGAAAGGAAACAGATATCCAGGTCCAGGAGTACAGAGTCCCAAACAAGATGAACCCAAAGAGGTCCACACAAAGACATTGTAATTAAAATGGCAAAAATTAAAGATAAAGAGAGAATCTTAAAAGCAGCAAGAGAAAAGCAACTATTTAAGGGAACTCCCATAAGATGATCAGCTGACTTTTCAGCAGAAACTTTGCAGGCCAGAAGGGAGTGGCATGATATATTTAAAGTAATGAAAAGAAAAACATACAACCAAGAATACTCTACCTGGCAAGGTTATCATTCAGATTTGAAGGAGAGATACAGGGTTTTACAGGTAAGCAAACGCTAAAGGAGTTCAGCACTACTAAACCAGCTTTACAAGAAATGTGAAAGGAACTTCTCTAATTGGTAAAAGACCACAACCAGAAATATGAAAATTCCAAGAGGAAAAATCTCACTGGTAAAAGCAAATATACATAAAGGTAGTAGATCAACCTCCCAGTAGGGAGGTTAACAGACAAAAGTAGTAAAAATCATCTATACCCACAATAAGGGATACACAAAGCAAAAAGATGTAAAATATGAAGTCAAGAACATTACATGTGGGGAGGGGAAGTAAAAATGCAAGGTTTTTAGAATGCATTCGAACTTCAGAGATCATCAACTTAAAATAATCATATAAATATCATATTCATATATGTGTGTGTGTGTTTGTGTATATATGTTGTTATATATAAACCTCATGATAACCACAAACCAAAAATCTGGAATAGGTAGACACAAAAGAAGATAAAGGAATCTAAACATTAACTCTAAAGATAGTCATCAAATCATAAAGGAAGAGAGCAAAAGAAGAAGAAAGAAACAAAAAAGAACTACAAAAACAACCAGGACACAACAAAATGGCAATAAGTACACATCTGTCAATAATTACTTTAAATGTAAATGACTAAATGCTCCAATCAAAAGACATAGAGTGGCTGAATGTTTTTTTTTTAGAAAAAAAGACCCATATATATGCTTCCTACAAGAGACTCACTTCAGATCTAAAGACACACAGACTGAAAGTGAGGGGATAGAAAAGATATCCCATGCAAATGGAAATGGAAAGAAAGCTGGGGTGGGGAATTCCGTGGTGGTCCAGTGGTTAGGACTCTGTGCTTTCACTGCTAAGGGCCTAGGTTCAATCCCTGGTCAGGGAACTAAAATCCCACAAACCATGCAGGGTGGCCCAAAACAAACAAACAAGAAAGCTGAGGTGGCAATACTAATATCAAACAAAATAGACTTTAAAACAGAGACTGTAAAAATTAAAGAGACAAAGAAGGACATTACATAATGATAAAGGGATCAATTCATCAAGAAGATATAACAATTGTAAATATATATGCACCCAACATAGGAGTACCTAAATATATAAGGCAAATACTAACAGACATAAAAGGAGAAATTGACAGTAACACAATAATAGTAGGGACTTTAACACTCCACTTACATCAGTGGACAGATTATCCAGACAGAAAATAAATAGGGAAACACTGGCCTTAAATGACACATTAGAGCAGATGGACTTAATAGATATATATAGAACATTCTATGCAAAAGCAGCACAATATACATTTCTTTCAAGTGCTCATGGAACATTCTCTAGAACAGATCACATACTAGGCCACAAAACCAGTCTCAATAAATTTAAAAAGACTGAAAGCGTCTTTTCTGATCACAATGCTATGAGACTAGAAATCAATTACAAGAAAAAAAAACTGCAAAATCACAAACAATGGAGGCTAAACAATATGCTACTAAACAACCAATGAGTCACTGAAGAAATCAAAAAAGAAATTAAAAAATACGTGGAGACAAATTAAAATGGAAACACAATGATGCAAAATCTATGGGATGCAGCAAAAGCAGTTCTAAGAGAGAAGTTTATAATGATACAAGCCTACATCAGGAAACAAGGAAAAATCTTAACCTTACACCTAAGGGAACTAGAAAAAAGACAAACAGGACCCAAAGTTAATAGAAGGAGATAAATCACAGAGATCAGAGCAGAAATAAAGAGAGACTAAAAAACAATAGAAAAGATCAATGAATACACGATGGTTTTGAAAACATAAATGAAACTGATAAACATTTAGCCAGACTCATCCCCAAAAAAGAGAAGAGAGCCCAAATACATAAAGTCGGGAATGACAGAGGAAAAGTTACAACCAACACCGCAGAAATGAAAGGATCTTAAGAGATTACTATGAACAATTATATGTCAATAAGATGGACAACCTAGAAGAAATGAATAGATTCCTACAATCTCCGAAGACTGAATCAGGAAGAAATAGATAATATGAAGACCAATTACCAGTAATGAAATTGAATCAGTAGTAATAATTTTAAAAAAAAAAACCTCCCAACAAACAAAACTCCAGGACCAGATGGCTTCACAAGTGAATTCTACAAAACATTTAAAGAAGAGTGAACACTTATTCTTCTCAAACTATTCCAAAAACTTGAAGAGGAAGGAATGCTTCCAAACTCATTTTAGAGGCAAGTATCACCTTGTTACCAAAAGCAGACAAAGACACCGCACAAAGGAAGGAATGGAGGGAGGGAGGGAGGGAGTGGGAGGGAGGAAGGGAGGAAGGAAAGAAAGAAAAGAAAAAAATTATAGACCAATATCACTAATGAACATAGAAGCAAAGATCCTCAGCAAAGTATTAGCAAACCAAATTCAACAATACATCAAAAGGATCATACACAATGATCAAGTGGGATTTATCCCAGGGATGCAAGGATGGTTCAATATTTGCAAATCAATCAATGTGATACATCAAATTAACAAATTGAAGAATAAAAATCATATGAGAATCTCAATAGATGCAGAAAAAGCTTTTGACAAAATTCAACATCCATTTATGATAAAAACTCTCAATAAAGTGGGTGTAGAGGGAACATATCTCAACATAATAAAAGCCATATATGACAAGCCCACAGCTAACATCATACTGAATGTTGAAAAGCTGAAAGCATTTCCTCTAAGATCAGGAACAAGACAGGATGCCCACTCTCACCACTTTTATTCAACATAGTATTGGGAGTCCTAGCTGCAGCAATCAGGCAAGAAAAAGAAATAAAAGGAATCCAAACTGGAAAGGAAGAAGTAAAGCTGTCACTGTTTGCAGATGACATGACACCATATATAGAAAATCCTAAAGATCTTATAAAAAACTATTAGAACTAATAAATGAATTTAGTAAAGTTGCATGATACAAAATTAATATTCAGTAAACTATTGTGTTTCTATGCACTAACAATGAATTATCAGAAGAAGAAATTAAGAAGACAGTCCTGTTTACAGTTGCATCCAAAAGAGTAAAATACCTAGGAATAAGTTTAACCAGGGAGGTAAAAGACCTACACACTAAAAACTGTAAGACACTGATGAAATAAACTGAAGAAGACACACAAAAAATGGAAAGATATACCATGCTTATGGATTGGAAGAGTTACTGTTGTTAAAATGACCATACTGCTCAAGACAATATACAGGTTCAATGAAATCCATATCAAAATACCAATGACATTTTTCACAGAACTAGAACAAATAATTCTAAAATTTGTATGGAAACACAAAAGATCCCCAAATAGCCAAAACAATCTTGAAAAAGCACAAAACTAAAGATATCATGCTCCCTGATTTCAAACTATAATACAAAGCTACAGTAATCAAAACAAAGAACAAGTGTTGGCAAGGATGTGAAGAAAAGAGAACTTCATGCACCATTAGTAGGAATATAAATTGGTATAGCCACTATGGAAAATAATACGAAGGTTCCTCAAAAAATCAAAAATAGAACTACCATATTATCCAGCAATTTCACTTCTGGGTATTTTTCTGAAGAAAACGAAAACACGAATTTGAAAAGATATATGCACTCCAATGTTCATTGCAGCATTATTCAAAATAGTCAAGATATGGAAGCAACCTAAGTGCCCATTGATAGTTGAATGGATAAAGAAGATGTGGTGTGTGTGTGTGTGTGTATAAAATGGAATATTACTAAGCCATAAAAAAGAATGAAATCTTGCCATTTGCGACAACATGGATAGATCTAGAGGGTATTATGCTAAGTAAAGTAAGTCAGACAGAGAAAGACAAATACAGTGTGATTTTACTTACATGTGGAATCTAAAAAACAAAACAAATGAACAAATGTAACAAAACAGAAACAGAGTCATAGATGCAGAGAGCAAACAGGTTGTTGACTGAGAGAAGGCAAGTAGGGGGATGAGTGAAATAAGTGAGGGAGATTAAGAGGTACAGACTTCCAGTGGCAAAATAAAAGAGTCACAGGGATGAAATGTACAACATGAGGAATATAGTCAATAATATTATAATAATTTTGTATGGTGACTGATGCTAGCTGGACTTACTGTGGTGATCCTTTTGTAATGTATAGAAATATCAAATCACTATATTGTACACCTGGAACTAACATAGTGTTTAGGTCAGTTATACTTCAAAAATAAATAAAATTAAAATAAAATAAAAACTGGAAGTGTTAACTAAAAATAATAATAATAAATTAAATAGAGGGCTTTATGGGGTTAAAAAACATATGCTTTCAAACCACTGTTTGAATCCAGTAACTACCTCCCCATTTTACAGATGGGAAAACTGACTCCAAAGCACGTGCCTTTCCCATAAATGATGATAATATTCAGGCATTGTTCTGAGTTTTTTAACTTAACCCTCACAACCCTATGAGGGCAATACTGGTCTCCATTTTACAGATGAGGACACTGAGGCTCAGATGGTTAAGTGGCTTGCCCAGAGCTTAGAATCCCAGGAGCCTACCTCCCAAGTTCACACTCTCAGCCACTCCCAGCCTGACAGGCACACCTTCTCTTTTTGTCCTGGAGAGGGGAAGTCACTAGCTGAGGCCCAGGGTAAGGCAGTGTTGGAACTCAGTCCAGAATACAGATCTCCTGCCTCCCAGCCCAAGTCCTGATTACCTCCTGCTGTCTAGGACATCACTGGGCTGGAGGGGAAGATGAGCAGGCCGGTATGGACCCTGGATCTGTTCTTCACTGGCTGTGTGACTTTGCACAAGTGAATGGACCTCTCTGAACCTGTTCCCTCACCCTAGAAAATGGATAATGGGGCCCACATCACGGAGTTATCATGAAAGCTAAACAGGATTATCCACATGAGTCGGTTGGCACAGGGCCCGGCACAAAGTGTGAGGGCCCTGGCCACCTCTGTTCAAGGATCCAAGGAGTCCCCAAGGCTTCCTGCCCCGCCTGCTTCCTCCCCCTCATCCCAGTCCTCACCCACCCACCCGTGTAACACAAACACTAATTATAACCATTTCCATGAACTGCTTCCTGGCTGAGCCTAATTACTGGGCAGCTCTGTCATCACCATTATAAATATCACTAAGGGAGACACATTAGCTTTGTCCGAAGTTTTATGTGATTAGATCGACAAATGCTTGGGCATGCTTCGTCTTCCCCGCCTGGGACTTACCCAGCCTGGTCATCCTGCACAGCTTATGGCCCGCTGCAGGTTTCTGGTCTGTCTTGAACTTGGTGCTTGGTTATAAGAGTGGACAACCCAGCCCCTTTAACCCGGCCAAGAGGTGGCGCCTGAAGTGGTAGGGATGGAGCAGGTTGGGGCTGCCATCTTATTTGTCATAATGGCAAAACCACAAGTTTTGAGAATAGATACACCTGGGCTCCAACCCAGGCTTTGTTAGTTACCAGAAGTGTGACTTGAGGCAAGTTACTGACCTTCCTTGCATTACAGTTGTTTTACGCTATCTAACGGGGAAGAGTCAAGGAGATCAGGCTCGGTGCCTGGCGTGTCATAGGTCCTCCCAGTTCCTCCCCTTCCCATCTTCCATCATCTTCAGTGTGACCTGAAGAGCCAGCCCTTTCTGAACCTACCGCCACACACACTGACATCTACTGAGCGCTGCTTCTCTGTGAGGCACTGGACTGAGGACTTTATGCATCTTGTTGAATATGTATAAAGACCCTATGGAGTGGATACCATAATCATTTGATAGATGAGGAAACCAAAGCACAGAAAGCTTTGTCAAGGTCACACAGCTGCACTTGGCTGCTGGTCACTCTGGTGGGATGAGATTCTAGAAGGCTGTGTAGCTGCCTTTGGGGAGCATAGAGCAAGGGTCACAGTAAAGTCCAGGAAGGCTGCCTGCAGGAAGATGCCTGGGAGCTGAGGGGTTAGCCAGGGGAGGGAGGAGAGCAAGGGCCTCCCAGGCAGAGGCCAGTGGACATGCAAAGGCCTGGAAGAGGAAGCACGGTGTGTTTAGGGGGCTGACTGTTCATATTTTACTGAGGTTCAAGCATGTGAGAGAGGCTGGAGAGGCGCCAGGAGCCGATCAGGGCCTGGGGTAGGTGGGGGGGCAGTGCTGGAAGCCCAGCCAAGGCTCATGCTCTCTTCTGCCAGTTCCAGGAAGCCTGCGTGAGAAGGAGAGTGACTGGATCATATCAGTTAGTTTAGAAGGTTCTGCTGGAGCCAGCTGGGATATGGCGGACTGGGGGTCTAATCAGGGAAGGCTTCCAGGCAGAGGCGGGGCAGAGCCAAGTGGGCCTGGACAGAGGGGCAGAGATGACAGATGGAGACCATCAGAACGGTGGGGTGGAGAGAGGCATGGTAGGAGCCTTGCAGGGGGCCTGAACGGTCAGTGGTGTGGTGGAGGGCCTACGTGGGGAAGAAGGAAGAGGTTCCTAGCCAGGTTTGGGGCTTGGGTGTGGGCGAGCCTCCTCGGCAGGCGCTGAGGCACAGTCCGTCGGCAGCACTAGGTAAGGCTCTCAGTGCCTCCGGGGCCCCCAGGCAGGTGAGTCAACACCAGGCCAAGTAGGTGAATGTTTTTCAGCTCCCGGCATGTGTGGGCAAGTCTCCCACTGCCAGCACGTTAAGGGGAGCCCAGCCTGGGACTCTGGTCCAGACTAGGGTGATTGACTCATTGGCCGGCAGGGTTGCTGCCTTCTCCAAGGAGGTGGTTAGCAGCCTTGACCTCCCATGTATGCTCTGTGCCCCTGGCCTTCCAATCTTTCTCACCTTTAGGCCTCCCTTAACTCCTAACTAACCTCTCCTAACTGCACCCTAGCTCCTGCCCACCTTCCCGCTTTCCATGCTCAGGCCTCCAGCTCCATCTGGCACAAAATGGAATCTCCCTTCCCAACCCCAACCCCCCCCCCCTCATTATATCCCTCCCTATTTCCCACATCCCGAATGGGCAGCCTACAGTCTCCAGAAGAGGTCAACCTAGAAAAGAGGAAGAGGCCCTGAGAGGGTCAGGAAGATATGGGTTTGAGTCTCAGCTCTGCCACTAACAGGCAAGCCGCTTCCTTTCTCTGGCCTCAGTCTCCTCATCTGTAAAATGGGGATCCCTGGGCTTATTCCACAGGGTGATTGATCATGAGACACAAATAAGATGAGGGTATAAAAGAACCTTGAGAACTGGGCAGTGCTGGGCTTGTGTCAGTGTCGACAACTTTGTTTTCAGTTTTAGGGGGCAGCCAGTTATTTTTTTTAACAAATGTTTTATTTTGGAATAGTTTCAGATTTATAGCATTATTGGGAAGATAGAACAGAGAGTTTCTTTATGCCCCACACCCAGTTCCCCTATTATTAATATATTATATGGTACATTTGTCACAATTAATGAACTGACATTGATACGTTATTACTAACTAAAGTCTATACTTGATTCAGTTTTCTTTAAGTTTCTGCCTAATGTCCTTTTTCTGTTCTAGGATCCCACTGAGGATACCCCATTACATTTAGTTGTCATGTCTCCTTAACCTCCTCTTGGCTGTGGCCGTTTCTCAGACTTTTCTTGTTTTGATGACCTTGACAGTTTTGAGGAGTCCTCAGCAGATATTCTGTAGGCTGTCCCTCAATTGGGATTTGTCTGATATTTTTCTTAGGGTTAGACTGGGGTAATATGCTTTGAGGAGGAAAGCCACAGAGGTAAAGTACCATTTTTATCACATCATATCAAGAGTACATACTATCTTTCGGTAATTAGACTTATTGTTGATGTTAGCCTCGACACCCAGGAAGTCAGTTGGTTTTGCCTGGAGTACAGCAACAGAGCTAAATTCACGCCAAACGTCAGCTGAACTAAGTCCAAGATCAGAAAACCTGGATGAGAGCAGAAGCAAATGGGAAAGGTGATGAAGGAAAATAAAGAAAAGCAATTTATGAGGTGGGTGCTGTAGTGTGTCCCCCAGGTGCCAGGTCACTTGGGAATGGGACACTCTATGCCAGGCAGTTTGTTTCAGCTCATTTAATCTTTACACTGAACCTTTTTATAAATGAGGAAACTGAGGCCTTAGAAGGGAAATGACATGGTCACATGAGCCAGAGAACCTGGAGTTGGGCCCAGGTCCGTCTTTATTGCCTCACTCCCACTGCTGAATAAATACTTTGAAGCTGCATTCCCAGGAGAGTAGAATAGGGAAGGTAAATTCCTGATACAGGTTGTTTCTAATTCACTTTATTCCACAAAGGATTCCTGATGGGTTATAACTGAAACACATCCAATATAATGATATGCAATAGAAATGAAAAATCAGGAGCAGAGAAAATAGAGTGGAAAATGTGGACAAGGACAAAGCTGAACATAAAGACCAGAAAAGTGCCCATAGGTGAGCTTCTCATTTGGCTGTGAGCTTCCTCAGCCAATTCCTGTGATTCCTATAATCAGAGAGCTAAGAAGCAGTTCACTCCTCCAAGAACTTTGTGGTAAATTTAAAAAGAAATTAATCACATGGAAATTTCTCATGTAAAAGACACTGAGCAGGGCTTCCCTGGTGGTGCAGTGGTTGAGAATCTGCCTGCCAATGCAGGAGACACGGGTTCGAGCCCTGGTCTGGGACGATCCCACATGCTGCGGAGCAACTAAGCCCGTGAGCCACAACTACTGAGCCTGCGTGTCTGGAGCCTGTGCTCCTCAACAAGAGAGGCCGCGATAGTGAGAGGCCCGCGCACCGCGATGAAGAGTGGCCCCCACTTGCCACAACTAGAGAAAGCCCTCGCACAGAAACGAAGACCCAACACAGCCATAAATAAATAAATAAATAAATTAATTAATTAATTAATTAAAAAAAAAAAGACACTGAGCAATGTCATAGATAATGTAATAGTAGTAATAGATGTTACATGGTATCATCTTCAGGAGTGATGACTATATTTTTACTATATGCCCCTTGCCCACAGTTGTCGTATTTGAATTTTACATTGTCATCAAGTAACTAAACTCTACTGTTTCTTCTTTGCTGAAGTCACAGATGCCTTTGCCTTGGTGAAAATCTTGGATACAAATTAACCAGTTATCTATATACCAGGTTCTGTGCTGGACACCGGGGATGGAGGGAAATAAAATGATTGCTGCCCATCCCCCCAGGTCCATCCCTGGGATAAAGACACCTAGACAAAGGCCTGAACAAAATGCAGGTGCTATGCTGGGGGTACACCAGAGGGAAGGGCCTAATTCCCTCTGACTGAGGAGGAGGGGGGACTTCATGGAGGAGGAGGTAGGCCAGTCATGGAGAGCGGTAGTTGGGGTGGAGGGGGCACAGTCTTGGGAGACATAGGTCCCTTGAGGGTAGTGACCAAGTCCTACTCAGGGCTGCCCCCTCAGCTTGCTGCACAGAGCCTGACAAACATCAAGGACTCAGCAAACTCCTTTTGAGTGAGGGATAGATCAGGGGTCAGGGTGATGGCCACACACCTGAGAGGTATGTGGGAAGGGTGAGTCTGGAGAGGTAGGTTTGGGCCAATTGCCGGGCGGCCTTGAATGCCAAGCTAAGGAGTTTGGATTTTGTTCTTTAGGTGGTGGGGATCAATTGGAGGCTTTTGAGCCTTGTGTTTTATAAGAATTGATGGTACAAATAATAACAGCTAACACTTGGTGGGCACATGCTGTGTGCCCAGCACTGTTCTAAGCACTTTATAGTAACCATTTAAGTATCACAACAGTCTTACGAGGGAGGTGCTATTATTTTCATCCCCGTTTTACAGATGAGACAGCTGAGGCACAGAGAGGCTGAGTCACTTGCCCGGGCTCACGCAACTGGGAAGTGGCATAGTGGGGATCTGAACTGAGGTTTGGAACTAGAGCTTTTACTCTATCATTGTGTTTGTTAAATGTAAGTATTTAACTAACATATAACCCGAGTGTGTATTAGATGACATGTAAAGATTCAGCAGATCTCAACTAATTACTGGCACGAGAGGCAAGAACTGATGGGGGCTCTGGCCACAAAGGGCAGCATCCCTAAGGAGCTGAGGCTTAGAAACAGAATGTGAAAATGGCTCAGAGGATGTGGTCAAGGAGTCGCAAGCCTCCGAATTTCACTGAATTTCACTTACAGCTGCCTCTGACGGGCTCCTAGATTTCTTGGAAGATCCTACCGCCCTTGGGCAAACCAACCCCGAGAGCCATCTGAGTGACTAACACAGTCGGGGCAAATGCCCGGTGGGATCACACCCATTGCCCCTGGGCCAGAGGCCTTTGTCATCAGAAACACACAAGCGTTTATAATACTTCTCATTTCTGTTCACCCCAGGCCTTTGATTTCCACAGGGTGGGGTTTCCAGAGCCGGGCACCATCACACCCTCCATCTGGCTTTCCTCACCTTCTCTGTGCAGGCGGGGGGACTGGGGACCGTGGTTCCCACTCCTCCATTCTTGGTCTCCGCCAAGCCCTTCTCACGAACACCAGGCCCACATTTCGCATCCAGGGGCTCAGCGGACCTGGGAGAGGAGGGAGCAGAGCAAGGCAGAGACTCCCCCCCAGAGCAGCAGAGGTTCTTCCCCTTCCCTGAAGCTCCCTGGCTGTGGGCATCCCCACAACCGCCAATGAGGCAATTAGGGAGAACAGCGCTGGCTGCCCTGCCACTCAGCGCCTCTGGACTCCACGAGGTCCCACCTGAAGAAGCAGCTCCCCCTCCACAAAGAGCACGGGACCAGGAGGCCAGGACCCAGGTTCCAGGCCCAGCGCTGCCCCTCACTAGCTGAGTGCCTGGCGTTCTCTGGAGGCCGCGTGGTGAGGTCAGGCAGCGAGGATTCACATCCTGGCATCTCACTCTCTAGGCAGGTGACTTGGGGCAGGGGAGGGGGGCAGTAGGGGCGGGGGACGGTGTGTGCTGCCACCTCCCCAGTCCTCAGTCTTCTCCTCTGTAAAGTGGAGGTGGTGATCCCCACCTCACAGGGCTTCACGGGGTCGGGAGAGATACCTTGGGCCCAGTGGCTCATTCTAGGTGTCTGGTCTGCCCAGCCCCTCTCCCTGCCTTGTCCCCTCCCACTTCTCCTAAAAGGGAAGTGATACCTGCTGAGGTTGGGGCTCTTGGTGGGTGTGGGGATCCAGCAAGACATTGTGTGGAAGGCCCCGCCCAGAGCCTGGCGGGTAAGAGATAGGGCTGCCCTGTCGTTGGAATGTCACTCGCTGACTGGGGCCCACTGTGCTCCCCGTGGAGCGGAGCCAGCTAAGCCATTCCCACGTCTGAGGTGGGTTCAGTTTCACTCCCCAGCCCGGGGCCGGCAGGCAGCATTTCAGGAAGGGCCCCTCATCTTTTGTGTGCTGAAAAATAAACAGCTCTTGGTCTCCGCGGATTTCTGCTTGGGAGGTATGTGAGCTTCCTTCGTCATCCCTCCACAGACAGGCTGGCCTCGGCCCCTGGGATGGGCTGCCAGCCTCCTCCTTCGCTTCTCACCTTCGCTCAGATGCCTGTGGAGGCTCTAGCCCCCGACTAGGCCTTTGGGGATGTAAGGCCTGACGAGACCCAACCCCTGCCTTCAAGGTTCTCCTACTTAAGGTGCTCTGTGCTTTCAATAGAAGGAAGCATGGGATGGGGGGCTTGGGGAGGCGGAGGACACAGAGCAGGGGGCCAGATGCTGCTTGGGGTCAGAGAAGAATGGTCAGGAGAGCTTTCCGGAAGGGCTGACCTCTGAGCTGAGGCGGAAGGAGAAGGAGCCCTTGCTTCACTACACCTGGGCAAGTTACTTCCCCGAGCCTCAGTTTCAGGTTCTGTAAAAGGGGCCAAGAATACCTGCTTCAGAGCCAAGAGCTTAAATGAGATGATGGATGTAGAAGAACTGACAAACACCTCATACCCCTAGATGCCTAGGAAATAGTAGCTGCTGTGCCAGGCAGTAGAGATGTTTGGTGACTTGAATTTCTTTTTCAACGGTCTTTTCCTGGAGTGGTTAACACCTGTTGCTCAGTGTAGCTGAGAGTCCTGATTTCAGAAAAAGCCCAGCTGTAGCCCAGCATGAAATGAAGCAGCCTGGGAGCCCTTTCTCTCTCTCGGGTGGGTAATGGGAAGTCCTGCACCCAGTGGGAGTGGAGCAGAAGACCCCAGAATTCAAATTCTTCCCACGCACCCTGCCTCTCCCAGGGTGCTTAGACATGTTTCCTTTGTCTTTGGGCATTGCAAAATTAGATGCACAAGGATTCAAAGGCACTTCCCCAGAGTAATTTTCACTTCCCCTCTAATTGTTCTACCATTCATTTTAAGTTTATTGAGCACCTGTGGTATGCCAGGTGATGGGGATTCTCTGTGCCAGACAAGGTTCCAGCCCTGATAAAACTCACAATTCTGGGGAGGGGGAAGGAGATAGATGTAAAAACCAACATAAATAAATAAATAACAGACTGCAGTAAATACTATGAAGGGGAAAATGGGGTGCCGTAATCGAGAATGTGGGTGTCTACTTAGGATGGTTGGGATATTTGAGGAGGTGACATTTAAGCTGACATCTGAAGCAGGAGCCGGCCATGGGAGGAGTAGAGATGAGGAAAGAATGTTCCAGATAGAGGGAGCAGCGCTATAAAGGTCTTGAGGGAAGGAGAAACTTGGAGAATCTGAGGAACAGAGGAAGGGCCAGAGAAGCTGGGGCCTGAGTGAGATGAGGTGGGGAGCAGCACGAGATGAGGGTCAGGGTGAGCAGGGGCCATGGGGGACTGGTAAAGGGACTGCCCCTGCAGAGTTTGAAGCAAGGGTAACAAGATCAGAATTTGCTGTTAAAGCCTCGCTCTGGCTGCAGAGAAGGCTATAAGAAGGCAGAAGGCGAAGCCAGGAGACCTCAGGAGCTGTCACTGTGGCTGTGACCCTGGCTGTCACCTCAGCCATCTGTGCCTGCTCCTTCACACACGTGTGACTGTGAGAGTCAAATATGGGAATGAACAGAGGCGCACTTTGGAAAGCTGAGAAAAACGTATAAATGCAGGGGATTCCAGGTCTCACTGGACACGGAGGGTCCTTTGGGCAACTGCTGGGTTAGGGTTGTCTGGGGTCTCGGGTGGGAGGGAGAGTGCCTGAGCACCCCACATCTGAGGGAAGGGTCACCTTCCTGATTTTCAACTAGGCCCCAAGCTGTTAATGTTTTGAGGGTAAGGTCACACCTGTGAGCCTGGAGACAAGCATGGGATTCCCCTCTAGCCACCCAAACGCACACACATAACATTTTTCATTCTCAGTCAGGAGAGTTCTCTGGAATTTTCTGAGATCATCATGAACTCTGACTTAAAGACCCCTGAGCTAGAGGAAGGCGGAAATGAGAGGGGAGGCACATGCCTTTTTTTACACCACCTCTTTTTTTCCCCCTAATCTTTCTAGCTCCAATGGGCAAGACTGCTCTTGGGGCCTGTAAGGGACAATGGTGAGAGGAACCTCTCTCCTGACTGTTGTAGGCCAAATTAGGGGTACTTTCCTAATACCTGACTTTTGGTATCTGCCATAGAGGTTTATTTGAAGGGGAGCTTAATGTTTCTTCGAAGGAGGGGTTGCTGCGAGCCCCCTTCCTGCCTGCTGGGGTAAGGCCCCTCCACCCCGCCCTCTGGGAAAGGGAGCAGCCTCCATCTCCCCGGGGACTCCGGCCCTGGGGTGGTCTCCCCCGCGCGGCCAGGGAGGGAACCGGAGCCGCGCCGATCAGGCCCCGCCCGCGAAGGTGGTGCGAAGCCCGGCCCAGCCTCACAGCCGGGCCCGCCCGGGCCAGACCCGCGGGCGCGCGCGGCGGCGGCGGGGATCCGGGCGTCGCTGGGGGCACCATGCGGAGCCTGTGGCCGCCGTGGCCGGTGGCCGCCGCGCTGTCGGCGCTGGGGGTGAGGCGCGGTGTTGCATAAGCGGGGAGGGGGGTGGCGGAGGGAGGCGGGAACCCCTCTCCCCCGCCGCGGGCCGGTCCGTGGGCCGGTCTCGGTGTCCCGGCCGGGGCGGGGCGCGGCATTGGAGGCGGCGGGTGGCCGCTTCCCCATTCGGGCGTGCGAGCCATGGAGGCGCTAAGAGAATCCGTGCTGCACTTGGCCTTGCAGATGTCGACCTACAGGCGGGCTACGCTGGACGAGGAGGACCTGGTGGACTCGCTCTCCGAGGGTGACGTGTACCCAAACCACCTGCAGGTAGGAACCCGGGCCCTCTGTGAGCCCCCAGCCCAGGCCCACCAGGCAGTCGCGCTGGTGCCGCCTCCACCCCACCCCAATCCTTCCAGCCGGGAGGGAGGGGGCCAGTGCCAGACCGGCAGCTCTGGGCTCCTTGTTGAAAAAGTCTTTCTGGGTTAGAAGTGCCCCTGAGACGCTGGACTCCCCCCACCGGCCTCCCCTCCCCAGCTCTGCACCTCCCCAAACCCTGCCGACCACCTGCTACTGGGGCTACAGGCCAGGTGGCAGAGTTGAAGCATCCTGTAGAGGTGAGCTGGTCCAGTTCTCTTTTCACAGAAGAGGCCGTTCCCTGAGTACTGAGAGACCTGCCCAGGGTCACACAGCCCTTTACCAGCAGAGTCTAAAACTGTCCCAGTTGTAGCATGGAAAGCCCTGGAATCCCATCAGTCCTCGGCCAGCTGGGGTGGTTGGTCACCCTGTCTGGTGGGCATTACCCCATTCTTCCTCTTTCCCCCCAGTCCCTGAGTTTGCTGGGGGTTGGAGCCCATCCTCTGCTCCCCCTTTCCCTGCCCCTTTCAGCCTACTCAGGAAGCCCAATTCCTCCCCCACCCAGGGTCTGCCCCTGTGGGATTCCAATATGCCCACCACCTCCCTGCCTGGTAGCAGACCAGTGAGTGTGGCTTCTTTCTGCTCTTCTTCCCCTGTGGGGCTGAGCTGGGACAGTCCTGACCAGGACCTCAGCCCTGGTTGGGTTTGGACTCAAGCAGGTGGATGGGAGTGAGTTGGAAATATGAAGTATGCCCAAGGGGGCCCTGTGAACTGACTTCCGAAAAACCGGCTTAAAGAGGGGCTGGAGCAGCTCAGTCCAGGAGGACTTCTGCCGGGTTGACCAAGGGGTGCATTGAGGAGAGTCTTGGGGCTGCCCAGTGAACTGACAACAAATCACAACTCCTCCCGAAGGGCAAGCTTAGGGTGTGTGGAAACTTAGGCTGCCAGGCCCAACCCTACTCAGGCTCTTAGAAGCTGGGATAATAATATTAGTAAAGGGAAACAGCGTTGATTGAGTCCCTCCTCCAGTCTGGTTAAATAGGCCCAGGGAGATCCAAACGCATGATCCCAAGTGGTCTGCCCGCTGGAATAGAGCACCTTTACCTACATCATCCCACTTAACTTCAGGACCACCCCCATGAGCTATAGGGATTACTGTTCCCACTTACAGGTGAGGAAACTGAGGCTCCGAAAGGGGAGACAATTTGCCTTAGGTCACAGAGCTAGAAATCTGGGAGTGAGAAATCAAACCCAGTCTGTCTAGACCCTCTTCCCCATAGACCCTTCTTAAGAGGCTAAATCCAGCAGGAAATTAGATTTCTGTGGCAGGCACTTTTCCCTTCCCAAATCAAAACAGAATCTAATCAGCAATCTTTTTCAGTCTCATCTTTCACAGAAGGTTCTAAATATATCAGCACAGAAGCATTTCGGGATTCACAACAAAATAATATGCTGTGTTGTCATCATAACAGCAACCCACGTGGGTATAGCCTTTTTTCAGGCCACAAAGTACATTCATCCGCCTGAGGCTGCCTGGCAGAGTGGAGGCAGCCCAGTCTCTGAAGCCGGGGGCCCAGCTTTGAATTTGACACCACTTGTGATCTTGGGTGAGCAGCTTAATCTCTTTAAGTCGCAATTCCCTCATCTGTAAAATGGAGTTAGAGAAAATGGATGTAATGCATATTTCTGGGCCTGCTAGGATTCTTGTTTTTTTTTCTGATCATGAGGTAAGGGCCCCTGTGGCTATGTTACACATGACAAAGCTGACTCTCAGAGAGGTTGGGGACATTCCTGTGGTCACAGAGCTATCATGTGGTTGGAGTGCATACTGCCACTGGTTGGCAGTACACCAAACTGCCAAACTGGGTAAATCGCCCACTTTTACTACAGGAAAAGGCAAAAAGCTTGCCCCAAGGATTTGGAGGCATTTCTGTGGGTACCCAGCCTGGCTTTCCTTGAGACTCCCCGACTTCCCTAAAGCAAACGTGAACTAGCTAACAATTGTTCTTCTAAGAGTCGAGAACCTGTTTATCTCATCTTACAAAGCAGAGTTTTCTATTAATTTTATGTTTTTAATCATAGGGATTTTTTTTCCAATATAAAAACTTTGCATGCTCATTTGTGGGAAAAAAAAAAAGAGTCAAGTATAAAAAAAGATTTACAAAGAAACAGTAACCCCACCACTCAGAGATAACCGCTTCTGGTTTTTTACATTTGCTTATATATATTTTAGAATATAGTTGAGCTCACTCTAAGTACACAATATTTTGTCCTGCTTTTTTCATTTAATGCCACTTCATAAGCATTTTTCTATGTTGTTAAAAACTTTGTAAACATCAACTGTACCTCAATTTTAAAAATACTTCCACTAATTCCCTGGTGGTCCAGTGGTTAGGACTTGGCGCTTTCACTGCTGAGTGCCCAAGTTTGATCCCTGGCTGGGGAGCTAACATCCCGCAAGCCATGTGGTGGGACCAAAAAATAAAATACAATAAAAAAATACTTCCAAAACATGCTGCCATTAAAAATCATAATACTTTATGGTACCAATATATAAAAGTATATTTACTCAATCTGCTACAGTTGGACAGTAGGCCCAATATCTGTAAAACTGTGGGTGACCATTTTCTAGACTTTCGAATAATTTCCTGTGAGTGATTGCTAGAAACGCAACTGCTCCCTCAATTTTAGGCTTTTTAAAATGGACCCAGTCCCCCAAAATCTCCCTCTCTTGATGGGCAGCTATAAAAATCAGCTACTTGATTTTTCGAAGTTTGGAAGCCCATTGGTTCTCGGAACTTCAAAGTCGTCGATACCAACACTAGTAAATGAAAACTTGCATCTTTCAGCCAAACTTGCCACCTTTTTGCCTGAACATGCTGACAAAGTGCTGTATTTAGCTGGAGCAAATTTCTACCTGTACCTCACCTGAAAGGATTTTTCTTTTCCTTGATCTCATATTTGAGGTACAAGTTAATTACAGTCAACTAAAATTAGTCACTGTGGACTGAGTACAGAATTGAAAGCCCCATCTCTAACACGGAGCCCCAGCTTCGCCTCTCATGGGCTCTGAGACCTGAAAACTACTCACTTAAACCGCTTTTTTTGGCAAGATGGGGTTAATATTAATCCACCTCTCAGAGCTGTTGCAGAGATTGAAATGAGACAATATAAGTGAAAGCACCATGTATAATGCACAGGAAATGCATTTGGTTGTTATCGGGATCATTATCAAAACTCACCAGGCATGATATCTCAGTGATGCCCTAAATATAATAGCTTTGCCTCTGTTCTGCTCAAACTGGCTGCCTGGTCTCCTCACACCCCAGTGGCTCAAAGAGAAATAGCTAAAGATACACTTGCAGCCTAAACTGGGGAGCAGAGGGCCACAACTGTTTACCAAAACCTTTGAAACTCATCCAGTTAATCCTAAAAATCAATTTTTTCAAGAAAAAGGAAAGCCGAGATATTTAATTCTTAGTGGTGGTTTTCTCATTTTTCTACCCGCCCCACCCCCACCCCCGCCATGCACAGAGCTGTCTTTCGCAGGTGATTTCAGAGACAGTCCCACTGAGTACTTTACAGAGACCTCTTGGCTTTACCAGGAAACCCTTTCAGCTCTACCTGCCTGTTAGATCTTTATACTCCTGGCCTTCGAGTTGTTCTAGGATCTGAGCTGGTCAGACCTGGCACCTCATCCAAATTCCTCATTTTAAAAATAGGTGACTGAGGTCCAGAGGCTGCCCAGGGACGCACGAGGGATCTTGATAAAGTCAAGGCTGACCTTTGACTTCTCGGATTTGTGCCCTTTCTCCCGTGCCATCGTGTCATCAGCAGGCTGGGTGTTTCTCTGGGAAGCCAAGAGAGCTGGAAAGTGCTTCTTCTAAATACTAGACTTTGATCCTGTTTAGATATAAGGAGTCCCCTCCCTCCCCACAGGTACTACTATAAGCTGTTCTCAGTCATTGGAAGAGAGTCAGGCACAGGGGCAGAGGGGCAGGTAGGGCTCAGGAAGGAAATGGGGAGGACAGGAGGGCATTATAGTTTCACTCTGGCCTGGCCCCAGTGGCCTCAGCCAGAAGCTCACCATATAGAAACTGTGCTAGAAGAAACTTCCCCAACCTAACACCCTGACGGAGGCAGGATATCACGCAGGGCCAGGCTGTCCTGGTCTGTCTGCTCTGAAAGGCTGACTTCGAGGCAGGCAGCCAGGCCTCCCTGCCAGCCCTCACGGAGTGGTCTGGCCTTTGGGCTGCAGCGGGTGCGCTCCCTGCCAAACCTTTGGCCAGACTGACTCCTGTTCGCTGCTCCACTCAGCCCAGGTCGCTGGGGGGCCAGGCGGCGACTCAGGAAAAGACTCTGCCTTCCCTCTGGAGCCCCTGCTTCTTCTGAAAGCTGGGCTCCCCGCCCCTTCTGCTGGCTTGTCTCCTGGGCCCCGGCGTGGTGTCCCATCCTCGCCTGCAGAACTCGTTCTTGCAGAACTTTGCTGAACCAGGCCCTCACTTCTGTAACCGAATATTTATCCCTCATCAGGGCTTTGTTCCCTTGGCCGTGGAAACCCTGGGAACTCCTGGGCTAGACAGCTAGACGGTTCCTGCCTCTTTCTCGTTCTCCAGCTCTGTTTCCTTCTCGGTCTCCCTCTCCACCTGTCTTGCCAGCGCCTCCTTTCCTTTCTGTTTCATTCTCTCTCTGCCTCACATGACAGTCGCTAAGATGTTAAGCCTGCCAGTGAGCTGAGCATTCACCGTCATCCTTACCCCATCTTCCAGGCGTCAGCTCTGCACCTTAGCTGATGCCCCTTACCTGTTACCTCTCCAGAGACCAAGAGGGCTGCCCGTCACTAATCCCCCGACCCTCCGCGTCCCTGCAGACCCTCCTTTCGTGATCAGCACGCCCTCATTTCCAAAAGGCCGGCTCTGAAGGAGGCGAGGCGGGGACAAGAGGCGCTCAGGGAGGAGACAGCACGGAGCCAGACAGCGGCTCAGACCCACAGCCCCAGCCCTGTCCGTTGCACCCAGGAGTTGGACAGGCTCTCCTGGAGAGGCCTCTTGAGCCCGGCGCGGTCTCCCGGTGACTTCTCCTGCCGCAGGAGGATGCCTCTGGATTTCTTCTGCCTTCAGACACAAGGCTTGTGCAGAAACCAAGAGGCCCGTCAACCTGGTAGTTCAAGTCGAGCAAAGAATAGTACAGAGGCTAAAAACCCTATTTTCAAATTCCGTTTGCCATTTCTGCCTAGAACTATGAATTTTTAATTTAATTCTGACTTAATTCTATTTAAGTTCTGCAGTGAACACCATCTGTTTGTTTGACGTTAAACAATGAGGCTCAGCTCGGCTTGCTGCTCCTGGGGGGCAGCGTGGCCACTCGGCTGAGGCTGTGGGTTCGGGAGGGACGTGGGTTTTCTCACGCTGTCTCCTCGCCCCACTTCCTGTGTTTCTTCTGGAGCTAGTATTCATACCTACTCTTAGGGATGTTGTGAAGATAGAATAGCATCATCTAGCAACAAAATAGAATGAACGTGATGCCAGGAGCACCGAAAGCCCTCAAACAATACCTGCCATGATTACTCTTTTTTTCCTTCCCTCCCTTTGTCTTTCATCCTCTCCCTTTTATTTCTTCTTTCTCTCCCTTTCACCTCCTCAGCTTCCCTGCACCTCGATATTGCTCTGTCCACATAAGAGAGGATTTTCTGCTTCCCCAGCCCTGACGGCTGTGATCCTTGGCCTCCGAGGGGACGGGGTACCTGTTACACCAAGGTCGCTCCATCTCTTAGCTTTTCACCCCTCTCCCCCAACGAGCTGAGCCTTGGTAATGGGGGCACTGAGAAGCCCAGAGTGGGAGGCAGAAGGTGAGACCAGCTCAGGGGCCCAGGAAAAGTAAATGTCAGCATCCCCAGACAAGGCAAATCCTTTGGGGGGCCTCTGAAATACCAGTGCCCAGGGTAAACTGCATGAGAGAATTGATGCCTCTGAAAAAGCACTTTATAGACATCGATTGCTGTGAGCATGTCAGCATCGTCCCAGGCTGTGTCTGCACCAGTAGCGTGGTCAGAATCTTCATGTCTCACGTTTTTAAAAAGGTTCTTAAGAGATTTCAGGAGGCGGCCCACCCCGACCCCGACCCCCACCTGACACAGCTGCTTCTGTGTCCGAGCCTCCCGGACCTCCACAGAATTGTCACCAAGCCTCAAGTTCCTTTTCTCGATTGTAGAACCCATCTGTTTTTTTTTTTCCACAAAAAGTTCTTGTCTTCCTCTTTCTCTAGAGCAGCAACCCCCAGTCATTTTCTGTTCACAGAATAGCCAGTGATGACCACGAGGCTGTTCAATGCCCTTCCCTAAGGTGACCAGCCTCAGATTCCCAGGCACCAGTGTGAGGCTCCCTGAAGGCTGTGACCTGCTCCTAGGGGCACCTGTCCCCTCAGCTGTTGGGGGGCACTGACAGGTCAGAGGCTGGGTCTCCTCATCTCCCCTGACATCACCCCCTTCACCTCCTGGCAGGCTGTGGGTCTCCCTGCCTGCATGCCTGCTCCCCTCCAAGCCTTGCTCCTTCCACCTTGGCTTTTCCAAAGGGTAAATCTAATCGTATCACTCCAGCCCTCAGGAAGAAGTCCCCGGTCTTTCACCTGGCTTACGGCACCCCTTAGGATCCAGGCCCCCCTTTTCCCTTCCCCTCCCCATTCACCTGGCCAGCTTCTAGTTATTCTTTAAGACCCAGCCCAGGCATCCCCACCTCTAGGAAGCCTTCCCAGACTGAACCTCTGCCCACCCCAGTCTATTTCTTTATCTGCCTCTCTGCTGGGCAGTGAGCAGCTGAAAACAAGGGAGTCTATCTTTCCCCTCGGTCCTTCCAATGTGGCCCTGAGTTGGTGCTCGACTGTTGGCCACAATGTCACTAAACTGAACCCCACCTTCAGGGGACCCTTCCTGTCCCGCGGCCCTGGCTTTTGCAGGAAGCGCCTTGTAGAACAGAGGGGAGCCCCCAGCTGGCCTCGGGTCTGAGGGCCGGGCCGAGGACTCTGAGTGCTATAGACTGGTGGGTTCCTCCTCAGCCTGGAAGGCCCTGTCACGCCCTCCACTTCCTCCCATTGTGCCTCCTTTCCTGTTTAGCTGGACTGTTAGGCTGAGGACATTTTTTCCTCCCTCTGAGGACCTGCTCCAATGGAGCTATTTCTCCATTGCATCTCCCCTGACATCTCCCAAGACTCTAATCTCTGACCCACAGGCGGGCTCTAGAATCAATACACTTGGGCTCAAATCCGAGCTCTACCCATTTAGCTGAGTGATGAGAGGCAAGGGTCTCACCTCTCCGGACTTCGGTTTCCTCATTTGTAAAAAGAAACTAAGAACACAGCCCTCATGGGATTATGAGAGTTTCGACAGCTAAGGCTGGCTGTGCCACTGGGAAGTGTGCACCGTGGTTGTGTCATCATGGGGCTTGTGTCACCCCCGGCCTGTTGAAGCTGGAGCTCTGAAGAGAGCCCGGCTGGATGTCTGCTGGATGCCTGCGAGTCCAAACATCCTGTTTTTTTTTTAACTCCTTACTGGAGAAACAGGGAAAAGCTGATCTTTTTTTTTCTTCTTCTACCCGTATCAGGTGACACAAAAAACACAAGCCCAGCTGGGTTGACTGCTTGACTCTGATGTTTAGCAGCGAATCTGAGCTGCCGAGCAGGGTGGTGGTTCCTTTCCTGGATTAGGACTGATTCCATGGGAACCAGACCACCCCTGAGGCAGGAGGGGACATCAGGCAGCCCTGATGTCTCCCCAGGGCTGGGTCCTGCCGTGGAGCCCCCTCCTCCTGGGGAGTGGGGGCCCTGGGCTCACGTTCTCCTCGCCCCGCCTGTCTCCTTCCCTACAGGTGAACTTCCGAAGCCCCCGGAGTGGCCAGAGGTGCTGGGCTGCACGGACCCAGCTGGAGAAGCGGCTGGTGGTGCTGGTGGCACTTCTGGCGGCAGGAATGGTGGCCTGCTTGGCAGCTCTAGGCATCCAGTACCGGACAAGTAGGTGCCCCCGTGTTGCGTGACGGGCTTCACTCACTCCTGCCCCAGGCTCTGTCCACTTGTGTAAGGGGGCTTCCCCAGTCTAGCCAGGCCTGGCCTCCGAGGCCAAGGAAAGAGCTGGGTCTGGAGGCTGGGGTTGCTGCAACAGACCAAGACCTGGGAGCTGGGCAGATGGGTGATGTGAAGGTTTTGGGGTCAGAAGGACATGAGTTCAAATCCTGGCCTGGCAACTTATTGTCCGTGTGGCCTTGGACAAGTCACTCAATCTCTCAGAGCCTGTGTCTTCTCTACTTTAAATGGAGAAAATAGTGCTCAGTTTGGGGATGTCTCTGAGGATTCGAGATGATGTCTGTCCCATACCTGGTGCCCAATAGGCCTTCTCTAGCCTTAGCTCCGGGTACTATTATTGTTAGGATGTGGGCTGGTTCGACACATGGGCTGGCCCTGTCCTCCATCCTTAGTTCCAACAAAATAGCAATAATGGCTTCCGTTTGCTGAATACTTTCCATGTGCCAAATACCAGGCCTCTCCTTTACGGATATAATCTCATTGCCTCCTCACAGCAGCCCTGTGAGGTGTGGTTGCTTCTGGCCCCGTTTTCCGCACAAGGAAACTGAGGCAGTGGCACTAAGTGACTTGCCCAAGGTCACGTGGCTAGTGTGAGAGGGAGTGGGGCAGCTGGAGTTCAACCGTGTGCTGGCGGGCCCCAGAGCTCAGGCTTTGTAATTCATGGTGCACCCCAGGGTGGGTTAGTACTCCCAGAAAAGCTGTCCTTCTGTGAGCCAGGGACCTTTGTGTACCTCTGTCATCTCATTTCTCTGTCCTACCTTGTATAGCAGTATGATCAGACCCCGCTTCAATCCCACTGTCAGGGGCCTGAGGCTGGTTCTCTGTGTCTGGCTGAGTAGATGTAGCAAGTGCCTTACACAGAATCAATGATCCATAAGCTCTTATGGACCTGGAAAGGGCAGATCCAAGTTAAAAATAAGGATGGGAGTCCAGTCAATTCCAGGATCTCTCCCCTGGGCCCCAAGATCCAGCTTTCTGATGACAGTAGCCCACCTGGTTGAGTAGCCTCTGGGGCTTTGCCAAGAGTTTAACCCCATCAACTTGGTCACCTGGTACTCATCCCATCAGAGCGATGGTGAACCTTCACAGGATCGGGGAACATCAACTGCAGGTTTTGTTGAGCCTTCTCCACTGTGAATTTACTGGCCTGCGTGGGTGGCCATGCTGCACTGGGATGAGGAAGGGATTTGGGGGCCTGGAGGGAGGGCAGGACTTCATCTGAGTCATCCTTACATCCCTCCTGGATCAAGCACTCATTCATTCATTCATTCATTCATTATTCCTTCCACAAACATTTAATGAGTACTTAATCTATGTCAGGTGCCTAAGTGGTACCTAAGAAATAATCGCTTGTTTAACTGACTATTTAATGATTTGTAGATGTTTTACCAAATGCGCCTAGCACAGCAGGTGATTAATGCATATCTGATTAATTAATTAATGATTTCTTAACCATGTGTGCTTAGCATAGTGCCTGCATGCCATAGATGTGCAAATACTTTGCAAAATGAATAAGTAAATGATTGAGTGAACAAAGAGCAAGAAGGAGGACTAAGTGGGAACAGCCTTTCTCTACTGATCACTCTTGTCCTGCAGCTGCCATCTTCCTGGTTTTTTTTTGGCCACACCACAAGGCATGTGGGATCTTAGTTCCCCGACCAGGGATCGAACACGCGCCCACTGCATTGGAAGCGCAGAGCCTTAACCACTGGACCGCCGGGGCAGTCCTGCTGCAGCCACCATCTTGCTTCATCCTAAATCAGGTTTAGTTCAGAACAGCCTGCTGGGAAGTATAGGCCCTAGCCAGCCTCGTCTGCCCAGCTCTTGGCCCTGTGAATGGGGAGCAGGCTAGACTCCAGCAGGCAGTATTGCCCTGAGATTGCCCCTAGGAGTTCCCAGGCTGTTTCTCCATCAGAAACCAGAAGGGAGCCCCCAAGGCCTGGCTTCTAGTGATTGGGTCCCAAACACTTCTGTCATTGCCAGGTGGGGCCCACAGAGAGGAATCCTGCTTCTGTCTGTCCCTTCCACCTCGGGGCTGCAGAAGGGTTTTCCCCAGGCTGGACCTGGGTGAGGGGAATTCTTCCCCCAGGGTGGAGCTGGGCCGGGAATCCGGTGACCCTTGAGCCAATTCATGTGTCTTTATCAGCTGCCTGGGCCTGGCAGCGGCCACCCCAGATACTGACAATAACCTCATTACCCAGCAGCAGGTGCTGGCTGGCATCAGCCACATCTGTGCAAACATCAGTCAATGCAAATTCTGATGATTCTGAAAGACTCACCTTTAAGTTATGTCTGGGCACTTAAATACATATTTATCCACCTTCCTGCTGCACCATCCTTTCCAGAAACTTACAGATGCTTTGCAAGCAGTGGCAGCAAAACAAACGATAAATTCTCTGGAAAATATTCTGAAGTGTCTTACTTAGTGTCGAGGCCAGGCACCATCCAGACGAGTGCCTGTGAGCTAGATCTGGGACCTGCTCGACGGATCATGCGCGTCCTAAAGGGAAGAAATATTTTCTGCATCCACAGGTGGTGACCGAGGGCTGGACAAAGCTCTTATATTCACTCAGCCATTCATTCATTCAACAAACATGTATTGGACAGCTGCTAGGTGCCAAGTTCAATGCTGGGCAAAGGAACTATAAATGCAAGTAAGATGCTGGCCCTACCCTCAGGCTCCCATTCTAGTGGGAGATGTAGACAAGGAGACGGCCATGACATAGCATGGTCTGTGCTCAGATAGCGGACACACAGGCAGCCAAGGGACGCAGAGAAGGATGAGGGTCTGGGAAGGTTTCCCCGAGGAGAGGGAGCCTGAGCTGAGTTTTTGAAGGTGTTGACAGGAGATTAGGGGACCTGGAAACCATGAATTAATTAATCAAATGTACATTAAGCACCTGCTAGGCCAAGGATAGTTGGTAAAGCATCTACAAACCAGTAATAGTTAAATAATCAAGTGATTATTGCTTAAGTACCACCTGGGTACCTTGCAGTGTGCCTAGCAGATTAGGTGCTTAGTGAAGAACTCAAGCCTCTCAGACTGATTCCTGGGGGCTGGCTTCTTATTTTGTTTTAAAACCAAGTCCCCGTATGATAACTACAAATACCTCTCTCTCTCTGACACACACACACACACACACACACACACACACACACACACACACACACACATTCTGATGTGTCTTCCTCCCTGAGGATCACCCTCTTAACAGCTGGCTTCTGTGTTTTCCCACCAGCAAAGTATTTGTCAAGCTTTACTTCCTGCAGTTTGTTGTATAAAAACAATAGGTATTCTTTTCCTTTTCCAAATATGAAGTTATATCATAATAGTGAATAGGCTTTTTCAAACTACACAGAAATTTTTTCCCCCCACCCCCTGCCCCCATAAAGATTCTGGTACATTCCCTTAGTCGGGAAGCATGCAACTCAAAGATGTCATTTAGAGATATTTTAAATGGTGCCATGTCCCCTACCATTTCCTTTCTCTATTTTCATGCCTAAGGGCTCAATAATCTTTAATTGTTGTACGGTCATCTCAAAACAAGTAATTACCTCGACATAGAGTCACCCTGATTTTTGTGCTGTTGTGCAACTGTTCTGAGCCCTTTGTCAACCTTCAGGACTTTGGGTTTGTCATCAGATGTTAATAAGCACACAGGCTGCCCAGCCCCAGCTGGCATTGTGTCTCCGAGTGAGAGGAAGACCACCCTGCCAGCCCATGCATTCTCTTCTGCTCTCTGAGGATTGGCCTGGGAACACTGGACCCTAAGACTCCAGGGAGCTGAGCCCCCCGCCCAGCCATGAGATGATCATCACCATGAAACTGGTTCTACTGTTCTTCCTCATCTCCAGATGGAGAAACCGACCCTCAGATAGGCGAGGCCACTTGCATGAGGCCAGAAGCAGAAAGCTGGGGTTTGAACCCAGGTCTAAGAAACAGCCCCCGACGCCTGCCCTGCTGCCTTCCTCCCTGTGCAGTGGGGAACCGAACGCGCCAGAAGGGCTGCAGCAGCCCCTGGCATGACTGGCCAAGGGGTGGTGAGGGAGAGTGGGAAAACCCCGGCCTTGGCGTTGCCGCAGCAGCCTGGAGTGGGGTCAGCCCGGGCGCTCCCACACCACAGAGCGACCTTGCTCCGTTCACTTGCTCAGAGCCTCGGCGTCCTCATCCTCCAACGGGGGTGTCGCCCCCGTATCAGGAAACGGTCCCTCTTGTTGCCGGTCAGCTTGGGTCAGCAGGCGGTGCGGCTGGGCCTGCGTGCTTCGTCACAAGCCTCCGTCTCCTGCAGTCAGCTTCATCTCGTCACCTGGGGCTGGGCCATGGCTAAGGCTGCCCACCGTTTGCTTCCTTTGCTTGAGCCCACCGACCAACCTCGCCGCGGGAGTCCGGCCCCCTCCTCTTGCCTCTGCCCCACGTCCTGGGAGAACCGGCTCAAAGGAAGCTGGTTCCTCTGCTCACTGTGTTTTGGGGGCACTTGGAGGATTTGGCAGCCTTCCACACTGCCCACCTGCGCCAACTCCCATCCCTCCTCATGGTAGCACCTGACAGATGCGGCTGCCCTGCCTCCTGGGCCAGTCATCACCGGGAGGGCTCCCTTCCAGGCCCATGGCAGGCATAGCAGAGAGGCTGGGGTTCAAACCCCAGTGGCCACTGAGCAGGGTACTTAGTCTCTCTGTGCCCCAGTTTCCTCATATGTAAAGATGGCCTTAAGCAAAGTGATCTCTTAGGGTTGTTTCATTTTTGTTTTTTTGAAGATTCAGTGAGATAACTCTGCTGCCTTATACTCAGGGGGAATGATTTTTCATAGTTCCTTCTGTTCCTAAGACTCTTTCCTTCTTCCTGAGTCCTGGCACCGTATTGTCTGCATCACCCATTTGGCGTGGACTCAATATCCTCCGTCTATGTTGGTAGAATAAATAACAGACATTTCTCCTACTGTTGTCTTTTTACTTTTCTTGTATAATGTGGGTATCCCCAACGAAATTATTAACTCTTGGAGGAAAGGACTATGCCTTTTATATCCTCCCCACCACACACACACACACACACACACACACACACCACACACACACCACACACACAAACACCACACACACCACGCACACACCACACACACCCACCACACACACCCACACCCACACACACACACACCACACCCACATACACACACCACACACACACCACACACACACCACACACACCACACACACCACACACACACACCACACACACACACCACACACACCACACAAACACCACACACACCACACACCACACACACACACACCACACACACACCACACACAGACACACATACCACACACACACATACCACACACACACCACACACACACACACAGACACACATACCACACACACACCACACACACACGCACACCACACGCACACCACACACCACACACACACACCACACACCACACACACACACATACACCACACACACACACATTCTGCAAAGAACCTGGAAGATACTCAGTAATTGTTTTGTTGAATAAATGAATGCATGAATGAGCAAATAAATTTGTTGAACATCAGGGAATAATAAAGAAATAAATGAATATTTGTGGAAGGAAGGACTGATTAAAAGAAGCACCTTGGTTCTGGGTAATTTTTAAAGCCATAGAAAGGATTTTAGGCAGCTAGACAGAAGTGTTGTTTTACACGTCAGGAGATCGTAAATCTACTGAAATCTTTTCTCCGTAGTGGTGTAGTGACTGTCCAGTTCCAAATCTGTTTGGTCAGGGCTGGGGCGGGGCATGGCACCCCAGAGCCCCAGGCCACCTGCACTATATTCCCATAGCCTCTTCCCTGCCTGCCCTTCACTGGCCTCTTGTCCTTGACCCCTGCCAGGAACCCCCTCGGTGTGCCTAAGTGAGGCCTGCATCTCGGTGACCAGCTCCATCTTGAGCTCCATGGACCCTACGGTGGACCCCTGCCAGGACTTCTTCACCTATGCCTGTGGCGGCTGGATCAAAGCCAACCCCGTGCCTGATGGCCACTCACGCTGGGGGACCTTCAGCAACCTCTGGGAACACAACCAAGCCATCATCAAGCACCTCCTCGGTAAGCACCCCCTCGGTAAGCACCCAGCAGCGGGACCAGTGGACGGGCTGCAGAGGACGGCTGTCCGCTGGACCTACCTGGCCAGGCCTGGTTGAAGGAAGAGCTTGGCAGGATGGGGAGACGAAGGGCTGCGGAGTGGGTGAGACTGGGTTAAATGTCTGCCCCATCATTCGGTGTGTGATCCTGAGCAAGTTACTTCTCTCTGAGCCTTACTTTCTTCATCTATGAGAACAGGATGAATAATACCCAAACTGCAGAGGTTCGAGAACTAGAGAGCACATGTATGAAGCATTAACGTGGTATGTGTGACATGTAGTAGGTGCACAAGAACTGGTAGCTGTGGTCATTGCTCTTCTGGCTTTAAGCTGTGCCTTAGTTTTTGACTAGTACTGACTGTGAGTTTTGCAAGTTATGAGCAAAAGGAATGAAGGCTGAGCACACTAGATCAGATTTTAAGGTTGTGAGCTGATCAAAATTCTAACAAGTTTTATCTGAGGGTTATTCATTGTAGGCAGAAGTCTTCCTTGGCCTCATGGTAATCGAGCTTGTGTGACAAGCCGTCTAACCAAAGTTCTTCTCTTTATACCTTGTTAGGCCTTCAGCACCTCTAGTTGACCTTGTTGTTGGCTGTTTCATCCTCAGGTTAGAATCCCATGTTGGTCTTGTTTGAAGTTGTATCCTTAGTTAATGTCTGTTGAATTAACATCTGCCTGTTGGGTGCTTCTCCATGTGGAATCAAAACACCCTGTGCTGTAACTTATAGAGGTCCCGACTTAAACCCTTCAGGGCCGAGACCTTCACCATACCTGTCTCCTGCTGACCCCTGCCCCATCCTGGGACTAAATGCTGAGAGAGGCTAGGTCATGAAAAGCCAGTCAATTAATCCACCAATGACAGAACTTAGATTTGACAAATACTTATTCAGTTTAAAAAAAAAAAAAAAGCATCTTGATACTCAAAAGTAGGTAAATTGAAAAAGATACCTAAAAGGGGGCAGATCTTCCCAAAGGGACAGAAACCTTCCCATGAGATAGGAAAAGAGTCTAATTTGATGATTATGAATTTCAGGCAACTGTGTCTTTAAGACGAAAGTGGAAATAAGCAAACTAGGTTAAAGAGACCTTTGCTTGTTTTCCCCACCTCAGCTCCAGGGGGCGTGGCTGCTGCAGGGTGAAACCCACCCACCACTTCTTGGCCCCCAGCAGCTGCTGGGCAGGGCCCCCTGGCAGCCGCCTGCTTGTCTCCCTGAGGGACAGAGCCAGGTGGTGTGTGAAGGCGGGGCTGAGGGAACCCCATATGTCAGGAACAGCAAAGCCCTCTGTGTGCTTTATGCTACCCGGGTGCCTTTGCAAGGGGACCCAGCCTTTTATTTCAGAACTAAAGGCAAACATGTCTGTGGTAGCCAGACTGGAACTCAGGGATGTTCCTTCCCCAGCACCTAAAGACACAGCCAGGGACTGGGCAGGGACCATCAACCAAAGCAGGAAAACAGTCCAGATAGGATAATGAGATGGGCTAGTGCCTCTGCTTCAGTCACCAGGACCTGGGTTCAAGTCCTGGTTCTGCCACTTACTGTGTGATCTTGGGTCAGTTACATAACCTCTCTGGGCTCTTGTCTCATCAGTACAATGGGAACCATGCCTCCTCCAGGTTTGGAAAATTAAATGGGAAGATATCTTTAAAGCGCTTTACCTGGGCCAGGTGTATTGTGGTGGCTGCTGTCTGTGTTGGTGTTACCATTATTATTTACCCTTGACCTTTGCCCAGTACTTTTTTTTTTGCCAGTTTACAGAGCTCTTTTGTAGATATCACCCTATGTGATGCTGTAGGGTAGGAGCTAGGAAACTGTTGCTCACCCCGCTTGATAGACGAGGAAACTGAAGTCCAGAGAGCTCCTCAAGACAGGCTAGCAGGTGGCAGAGCTGGGACTGCCTGACTCCTGGTCACGTGTCCTTTCCCTGTCCCACACCACCTCCACCAGGTGCCGGGGCAGTACGGCTCCCTGCCCATCTTGTTGGGGAGAGCCTGCAGGAAGCACGGAGCTCTGAGAGTCTGAAGGAAAGAAGGAAAGAGGCTGGCACTTGCTGAGTGTCTGCTATGTGCCGTGCTCTGTACCAGTCTCGTCATATCCACTGCCTCCGTAATCCTCACAGCTACCCTGGGACTTAGGAACTGTGGTTCCCATTTTATGGATGAGGAACCTGAGAAAAGTTAAGCTTGCCAAGGACACCCTGCCGTCCAGGATGAAGAGGGACTCCAGCCAGGGGAAGCAGTTAGCACCCAGAGGGGATGGGGGAGAAAGGCGGACGGGCCCTCTAACTCCCCAGTCAGGTCCAGAACTGGCCGTTGTGTAGGACCCCCATGGGTCCTGATCCTGCTGGTTCTAGGAGGATCTTGGGTCTTATCAGGAAGACCTTGGGTCTAGGCCAGGACCGAGCCCATCCCCCTCCCCTACCCTGCTGGCAGGAGTCCTGGACCCTGGCCTTACATCCCCCCTGTCCCTGAGGGTCAAGGTAGGGGTGGGGGAGTGCACTGAGCTGGGCACGGAGCAGCCAGAACCCTGGCCCCGGGGCCGGGGCCTGGTGGTATCAGGAGCGAGCCCTAGCATGCTAGCTTATCACGTGTGGCCTTGGACGAGTGACCCGGCTTCTCTACAACTTAGTTTCACTATCTGTGAAATGGGAATAACGGTGCCACCTAACCCTCAAGGTTACTCTGGGTATTGTCTCACTGTGATGGGTCAGAGTGCTTAGCACAGAGCCTGGCGCCTAGTAGGTGCTCGGCAGAGTAGGACTGCCCTTCTCAGTGGTGGTGGGTGAGCTCCAGCCCAGACGCCTCCCTACAAGCTGTGTGACTACAGAGAGGCTCCTCAGCCTGCCTCAGCCCTTCACCTACGAAGTGGGAACTAACTGCGAGCATTGGCAGGAGTGTTCTAAGGATTAATTGGGTGGTTGAAGAAAGAGTAATTATCGCTTATTTTATTTCTTATAGAAGCACTGATAGAGCCTCTTATCAGGAAAGGAGGGGTAGGGTGTATCCATGACCATGCTGGGTTGTTTACTTGTATTATTTTATTCACGCCATGGAGTATGTGCCCATTTTACAGATGAGACTCACAAATACAGAGGAAACATATTTCCTAGGAAATGGTAGAGCTGGGATTCAGCCCCAGATCTGTGAGGCCTCAGACCTGTATTCTCTTTACTGATTCTGCTGTGCACACAGAGGTCACAGAGCAGCCCACAAGTATGGTTGGCCAACCTCCTTTCCCCCAAGGCTGCTTGATTTCGTTCTCCAGGCCAGGTGAGACCTGGCCGAGACCTCATGAACACAGTAGTTGGGGTCACCTCATGTCGTAGTGACTGAGAGCTTCCCCACAAGGCATATCCTGGCAACCCCTCTCCCCGGGCTCAGTCCCGGAAACCGGTCTGGTTACGGCGCCTCACTTATGGGCCTTGATACCTGGGACTTTGATACCTGGAAACTCCCGAAGAGGCAGGAAGTAGGTGAGTGGGTGACCAAAATATGCAGGAATGTGGGCCAGTGCATTCTTGGGCTTAAGGCCAGGCTGGTTTCAGCTCCCCCAAGACAAAGGGGTCAGCCAGCAGGCCTCAGGAGGGAGCTGGAGCTGGCGGGGATTGGAGCACACAGGGGTGCCCCGCTGTCCAGGCTGGCCCTGGGGGGCGGCTTCTCTAGGAGAAGAAGGACGATTCAGAGGCCAGTAAGGATTGTGTCAGCTGGCCAGGCAGGACAGCTATTACCATCAGCTTGCCGTGTGACCTTGGGCAAGCCACTTCTTTCTGTGAACAGTGAGTTTACTCTGGCACCCTCAGAGGAAATCCAGGCAGATCTGTAGCAGGTGGGTTGAACTGGGCCAAGGGCCACCGTGGTGTGTTCTGGCTGCCTGCTGGCTGGAGGGGGGTGACCTCAGCTGCATGAGGCACAGATGCCTCTCCCAAAAGACACTCTGCCATCCACCCAAGCTGCCAGCTTGGCCTGTCCTCGTAGGCTTTGGGGAGACAAGAGTGTCCTCACTTCATCAGAGGAAAGATACAGCTGGACCCGTCACCCCTTTGGCTGGGCCTTGCCTTAGGCTTTGCAGATTCTGCTTTTAGCACAGACTATTCTGCCATCTAGAATACCTACCTCAACCCCTCCCAGTCCTTCAAGACTTTTGTCAAACCTGCTTCTCCCGTTATGCCTTCTGTGGATACCCAAGGGCCTCTCCGGGCTTGAGCTACAGTTATATTTTGTGTACTTGTCATATTTACTACATTTTATATTCTAAGATTAATCACGCAAAAAAAAAAAATTGATGCCTGCTTGTTGTAACAATTCAAGTAACACAGATTCCATAAAGAAAAAGTTAGTGGTTTCCCTTTCTTCTACTCCTGACACCGGTCTCCCTGAGAAATACAAACAGAATCATTCCAGTAGCATTAAATTTGTCCATGTCAGTGACTTGGCAGTTAATCATGTCACCCTGTGACATCTCTTCTATTTTCATTTTGATCTGTTTTTCCAATATTTACTGTCTAATGTAGTTTCATCTGCCTGTACACATTGGAAATTCTACGGACAAGCTCTGCATCTGAAATGCTTTCTAGCCAATATCACGCCTGCAGCAGCAGGCCTTTCTTTTTCTTTCATGTTTGGGGAGTGGTGAGATGGGCTGATTGATAAATTGATCCAAGGATGGGAGTGGGTATCGGGGGCTTCTTAGGGGTGGCTGGACTGCTTCAGATCTACCTCTGGTTTTCCAAGCCAACCTGCAGAAGAGGCAAGGGAAGCAGAGAGAGCTTAGGCCTCTGCTCTGGCCTCAGCCACTCACTGGTGTGACCTTGGACCGGTTACCCAGCCTCTTGCCTATAAATTGGCACCCAGTGGTGGAAACGGCTGTGACAAGAAACACACATGCAGCCATACCCACACACAGAGGAAGTAGCTCATTTTCTCCGGGAGGCTTAAAAATGCGTGGGTTCAAATTCCGGCGTGCCGCCCATTAGCTCTGCCTCCATAGGCGAGTTCCTTCGTCTCCCTGGACCTCGTTTTCCTTCTGTATGAAACGGGGTGACCGTATCCACCTCAGGGTGTCAGTGTGGTGATGAAAAGATCCCAGCACACAGCCTAACGAGCAGTAGTCACCAGTAAATGGGAATGGTCTTATCATGATTTTTGTTCTTCTACAGAAAAAGGCACTGCCTTATCAGCTCCCCCTCTTACCCTCACCGGATGGGGCTCCTGAGGCCTGTGACTGTCTGAATTGTGTCTGTGGTTTTATCTAAAACAAATGCTGGTCCTGCCCTGATGTGGAGTCGGGGCCCCACAGGCTCCTGGCCAGCCGGTCTGGCTGCAGCACAGAGGGGGGGTGCAGAGCCTCAGAATCCCAGGAACCCCCATCTCTGTAGCGTCCCAGCTGCTGGAGCATTTGTTTCCTCCCCAGGAGTGATGTGGGAAATGGTGTTCCAATAAAAACTCCCAGAGGAAGAAGAGGGCCGATTAAATGCTATGCTCTCTTTCCTCTCGGGGACTTTGGGGAAGTGACTGAGGAAGTTTCTGGAATTTGGGGTCCCTAAAAGGAAGTACCCAGGCAGTTGGGAGTCCTATTATCTGGTCCTGGGCTGCCAGATTGTTTCCAGACCACTGGGGCCCTGGAAGTGCCACCATCTCAAAAATGTGGCCCCCTGCTGGGTCCTTGATGCTTCCCTATCCATTCCTCCTAGGCTGCTCCCCACTTCTGAGAAGTGAACACGGTCGGGGGGTGTCTTAAAGGAAACCAAGCTTTTCCTCAGGAGAAAGTTAACTGTGCCTGACTTCACTCTGAAACCCAGCCTCCTCCCTCAGGCTGAAGTGATGGATGCCTTTCTCTGTGGCACTCCCAGACACGCCTTCATTCATTCTCTCAACAGTTACATACTGTCCACTAACTGTGTGCCAGCATCCCTAGGTGCCTAGGATCCTGTGAGGAATAACAGTCTTTTTTGTGTGTGGAACTTACATTCTCACAGGGGAGACAGACAATAAACAAATAAATGAGTTAATAGATAACATGGTTGTGAACAGTTAGGGCCTTGAAAAAAATCAAGTAGGATGCAGGGCCAGAGAAGGGGGAGGTCATGGTAGCCACGGTGATCAGGAAGGATGGGCCTGCAGAGAAGGGGACATTTGAGCAGAAGCTTGAATTAAGGGAGAGAACAGACCACAAGGATGTGAGGGGAAGAGTGTGGCCGGCAGGAGGAACAGTGAGCACGGTGGCCCTGGGGTAGGAGCATGGAATCGAGAGGGAAGGAACAGAAGACAGGCTAGAGCTGGCGGCCAGGAGGTGGCAGGGCCCAGATCATCCAGGACAGTGTCTCTCAACCTTTTTTGATGACTGCTCCCTCCCTAAAATTTTAATACCACAGATATACTACTGTATGCTTGTTTCTGGAGTGTATGTATGCATAAAAAGAATAAGATGTTTCTGGGGACTTCCCTGGTGGTCCAGTGGTTAAGACCCCACACTTCCACTGCAGTGGGCATGGGTTCAGTCCCTGGTTGGGGAACTAAGATCCTGCATGCCGTGCGGTGCGGCCAAAAAAAAAAAAGAGTAAGATGTTTCTGCCATCCAAGAACTAATTCTCTCCCCGCCATTAGGAGCAATATTGCCCCAGTTGAGAATGCATGCTATAGGGCCCTCTAGGCAATTTTAAGGAATGTGTATACTCCAATGCCTATTTGAACTGAAAGTATTCAAGACAACAGCTCTGTAAACTCCCCCCAGGGTTCCACTTGGATGTTTCATAGACATCTCAAACTTAAAACATCTAAAACCGAAGCGCTTATTCCAGTCCCTGAGCCTACCCTCCATCCCCAGTTTCCGCATCTTAGCACCCCCTTGCTCAGGCCGAGGAAGCCTGGCAGCATCTTGACTCCTGTTTCTCTCACGTTCCCCCTGCTTCTCACCCCTTCTGTGCTGTCACCCTGGCCCAAGCCCCACCATCACTCCATCGCTCACCTGGTCTCTTGCAGCGGCCTCTTACCTGGCCATCTCGCTTCGGCTCCTGTCCCCCAAGGAGCCTGCCAGGTCGTAGGTGCCCTGTGAGTGAGGAGGAAGGAGAGGAGGTGGACAATGTGCCATGGGTTGTCCCGATGGGCACAGGAGCCAGAGGGCGGCGGTGGGGCAGGGGAGGAGCTTTACCTGCTCCTGCGGCTCCTGCCCCAGCCGCGTGGGAAGCCGGGGTGAGGGAGGGGGAGGACACATGCTAACCCCTGGTGGGGCTCACACTCCTGTCCCTTCCTGCCCGGCCTGCCTCATTTCCTCCCCGTGCAAGCCTCCAGCGGTACCGGGCTCATCCCCCAGATAGGGCATCCTTCCTCATCAGAAGCAGACCCTGAGCTCTGTTCTTTCATCAAGTGTCGCTGAGGGCCGCCGTGTGCCCGCCGGTGCTGGGGGAACAGGGGCGACGAGGACGTGCACTAGTGAGTGAGGCAGCCCCAGCACAGCCCCCACCGACACTCCACGTGCAACTCGTCCTTCAACCCCAGGGCTCCAGTTCCCAGGCCGCCCCCTGCCATCCTCTCCAGGCCCCCTGCACTTTCTCCTTATAGCAGTCGCCCCACGTACAATCAGATGCCTTGCGATGCTTGCACTGCTGTCTGCCTGGCCCGCCAGGCTGGCCCCGTGCGGGCAGACCCATGGCCGTGTTGCCTGCTGCCTCCCCACACCCAGCCCGGCAGCCTCCAAACCTTCAGAACTTACTAAACATTTGTGGGGAAACAAGCGGAGGTAACAGCCAGGGTGTGGAGCTGAGAGGAAGGAAGTTTGACCTTGACAGTGAAGGAGAGAGGGAGGCGATGCATTCCCCCTCCTCTCAGTGATCATATGGGGCTTGTGTACAGGTGTCGGGGAACGGGGGTTCCGCCTGGAACTCACTGTAATCGGCACAGCCAGGCTGTTCCTTGGGAGTCTTTCTTTGGGCCTCTTATCTCGGTGGCCTTGGCGCCATGGAGGAGGGAGATGCCAGGCCCTTTCGTGGGCCAGAGCACACAGAACACGCCTCCCCCGACACTGGCCTGGCATTTCAGGGTCATGGCCAGAGTCAGATGCTGCTTCTGGAGTCTGATGAGCAGTGATGATTCTTCAAAAGCCTAGGTGATATAGCTGATTCACTTTGTTATACAGCAGAAACTAACACACCATCGTAAAGCGATTATACTCCAATAAAGATGTGGAAAATAAATAAATATATAAAGCCTAGCTGCTGGGGGCGGGTGTTGTCACAGAAACGAGGCCCCTGGGAGGGGCTCTGCTTTCCCTCATGTTCTGCTTCGTCAGTCTGAGGAGCAGGGCGAAGTCCAGCTCTCCCCACGTCTGCGCTCCCCCTCCAGAAGGCTCTTCTCATGCTCCAGTAGGGCCTGGGGGACACTCAGGTGTTTCCAGGGCTCAGCAGTGGTTGCCTGTGGTCTCCAGGGCTGTGTGTACCCTCCACAGATCCTCGGCACGCAGGCCCCTGGACCTCTGTCTCTGTATCTCCCTTCAGCTAGCCCCAGGCTTGTCCCATCCCCTGTTGAGGGCTGTCACCCTGACTGCAGCAAGACAGGGGCTGATACTCTCTGACCATTGACACCCGTGATGCTGTTCATGGTAAGAGCTGGGGGGCAGAGGAACTCTCGGGAGAGGGGCTGGGAAAGCTAATTAGGCTGGTCAGGAAATGACTCCAGCCCTTTTGAAACAGGCTACACCAAACATTTCTTTTCTCCCGTGCCTTTTTATGCTTCCTTGCTTTTCCTCATACTGTCCACTCCCCCCAAACCCAGTACCCTTTCCCCTCATTTCTACCTGGTGGGTAACTTTTCATCTTTCAGAACCAGCTCAAATCATAGAACATCCTCTGGAGAAACGCCCCCCCCGCCCCTCCCCACTCCACCAAAGGGCGTGACTTTTCTCTGGGTTCCAGAACCATTTGCGTTAGTCAAAACACTATCTTGTCTTGAGGTCATATCTTTGCATGTATGTGTCACCATTTGACCATGAGCTCCCTGGAGGCAGGAGCGGGTCTTAATCGTGTCCATGAAACCTAGTGGCCAGCCCAATGCCTGGCACCCAGTAGGTGCTCAGGGTTGAGGCCCTTCGTGAATGAACCTCTCAGGAGAAGCTTCATAGGCAAGATGGCCTCTGAGAGGCCTTGAAGGCTGAGTGGGGTTTGACAGTATCCTATGCAGAAGGCCAGGGGGAGCTTCTTCTTTATGTGTTTACTTGTTTGTTACTTGTGTCCTCACACTGGAAAGGAAGCTCCATGGAGACAAGGACGTTGTCTTTTTTGTCCCCAAAGCTGGCACAGAGCCTAACACAGAGTGCGCAGCTAGTACCCGCTTAGTGAATGAATGGATAAAGCTCTGCCGGAAAAGGAAGCAAAGGAAGGGGTTTCAGGGTCCAGGAGGGATGAGAATGAAATGAGGAAAAGTGGCCCAGAGCAGTGAGGAGTTCCCCAAGCGGGGCGGGGCGGCAAAATGAATGGCGGGAGCGGAGGGAACTGGGGGCCCGGCGGGGTGGGGGTCTGGAGCAGGGCTCTGAGAGAAAGGCAGATCCTCTGTGCCCTGGACAGCAGGAAACCATCACCTTCACTGGCTGCAGACGGGACACTGCCCCCACTTGTGCCCGTGCAGGAGCGTGGCCTCAGCGGGTGGCATCCCGGCCAGGGCACCAAGGACAAGGAGAAGGGACAGAGGCTCCCGCTGTCAGGGACTGAGATGCCGCTTGTGGGGGACGGGAAGGGACACGGCGAAGGGCCTCTGAGTCAGCTCTCAGTCTGATGAACATGCCCGGCCCCTCTGAGGAAGAAGCGGAGAGTCAGTTTGTAATGAACGGGGCCTTAAAGCTTCCGTCCAAGCCCTGTCTTTACCACAAGAAAGGTTCTCTGGGATCTGAAAAAAAAACCAGACAGGTCTCTGTCGCACGCACCGGCTGGGGGTGTCTGGGTCACACGCTGGCCGGCAGGGAAAGCAGACTGTCCTCCCGTTGGGTGGCCCATGCTGCCAGGCCAGGGGCACATCTGAGAACCCATCCAGCAGAGGGGGAGAAGCACAGTCTCCTTACCTGTGCTCAGCGAATGAGGAGCCCTCCAGTCTGCCCACGGCGGTCAGACGCCCACCGTGGCGGTTCCTCACCTGCGCTCACGGGCCCAAGTCCCAGCTCTTGTCACAGCTGAGAACACCGAGGCTCCAAGAGGGACTCGCCCAGGGCCACCCAGTGTGCAAATGGGGGCGTGTTGCAAACTGCTGTCCCTTGTCGTTCCAGAAAACTCCACGGCCAGTGTGAGCGAGGCAGAAAGGAAGGCCCAGGTATACTACCGTGCATGTATGAACGAAACCAGGATTGAGGAGCTCAAGGCCAAACCCCTGATGGAGCTGATCGAGAAGGTGAACCCCTATGCCACATCTCCTCCTGTCCCTACCCCCTTCCCCATCTCCTGCCCTTGCCCCCTTCCCCCTTCCCCCATCTCCTACTGCCTCTGCCCCCCATCTCCTCCTGCCCCTGTCCCCCATCTCCTACCCCTGCCCCCGTCCCCCATCTCCTACCCCTGCCCCCTGCCCCCCATCTCCTACCCCTGCCCCCTGCCCCGCATCTCCTACCCCTGCCCCCTGCTCCCTTCCCCCTTCCCCCATCTCCTCCTGCCCCTGCCACCAGCCTGTCCCCCTGGCTTCTGCCCCAGCTCTTAGCTGCCACCAGGGCCCAGCCACCTCACACCTCCAGCCACCTCGCCCAGCTGGATCATGGAGTCTGTCTGCTGGCGTGTGTCAGGTTGTCTGAGTGAGTGTGTGTGTGCATGCACATCTCTGTGTAGGTGGGAATGTCTGGATGTATTTGTATGGGGCTGTCTGTCACATGCATGTGTCTCTGGGTGTCTGTGAGTGGGACAAGGGCCCTATTTACAGGGAAGATGTTTCTCTACGTTGCTGCTTCCATTTCCTCAGCGGGCATGTTTGTGTGTGAGGGGGGGGTGTGTTCTGGAAGGACCAACAGAAAGTCTGGGATCAGAAACAGAACCCTCCCTGTGAGGGGGGCCACGCTGACCCGGGCCCCCCCTCACCCTGAGCAGAATGAGGCTTCTTCTTCCTGGGCACCTTCCAGTCAGCCTTGGATGGACTTGGGGGTCGGGGGGACGCCCGAGGCTGGCCGCGCTGCCCAGTGCACACAGAAGGGTGGCCATGGGTGTTTTCGGGGGAACTCCTGCTCCCCGGAGGCCCGCCTCCTAGGTGGGCTCAGGGGAGGCACTGCAGCAGGGTGGGGAGCTGTGGGCATCTGGGACAGGACAGCCCCTCCCCGCTGGCACAGGCCCCACGTGCCAGCACGTGCCCAACCAGGGAAGACTGAGGAGATGAAAAGCATCCCAACTCGGAGAGAAACTCTGGTAGACCTTAACTCACCAAACTTTTAAAGAATAAGGACCCTTCTTTTATAGGCACAATTGAATTTCTGCTTTAACAGGAATTACATTCATGTGATTGAGTATGCAAAAGTGAACAGAGTACAGGAAAAGTCTCCTTCCCATCCCCATCCCCAGCTACCTAGGGAGCAGCCGCTGTATGTTTTCATGACTGGTCAGAAACCCCTAATGAAGACAGACCAGGGACTTCCCTGGCGGTCCAGTGGTTAGGACTCTGCCCTTCCACTGCAGAGGGCGTGGGTTCAATCCCTGGTCAGAGAACTAAGATCCCACAAGCTGCACAACATGGCACGGCCAGAAGAAGAGAGAGAGAGAGAGAGGAAAGAATGAGGGAAAGGAGGGAGGGAGGGAGGAAGAGAGAGAGAGACAGAGAGGGAGGAAGGAAGGAAGGAAGGGAGGGAGGGGGGAGGAAGGGAGGGGGAGGGGGAGGGAAGGAGGAGGGGAGGGGGAGGGGGAGGGAAGGAGGAAGGGAGGGAGGGGGAGGGAGGGAGGAAGAGAGAGAGAAAGAAAAAAAGGAAGACAGACCAGCCCTTTCATTTACTCCTGAGGCTCAGAGAGGTCAGAGGACTGCAGAGGGTCACAGAGCAAGTCAGCCGCAGAGTCAGAATCTACACCCGGTCTCCCCCGACACTGCCTCATCCCCTCCCCGGCCCCCCTCCCTCCCCACAGCTCGGGGGCTGGAACATCACGGGGCCCTGGGACAAGGACAACTTCCAGGGCACGCTGCAGGTGGTGACATCCCACTACCGCACCTCGCCCTTCTTCTCCGTCTATGTCAGCGCCGACTCTAAGAACTCCAGCAGCAATGTGATCCAGGTGAGGGGCCTGGAGGCCCGGGGAGAGGGCCGGGCCTGACCGTGAGGGCAGAGCTGCCCTTGGGTGACAGGCTTCTGGTTTCTGAGCTTGGTTATTTCTGGAGGCTCCCAACTGTGAGATTTTTGCAGGCAAGTTGTAAAAGGGCAGGCTTGCCTTCCTTGGGTAGGTGGGGGTCACTGCAGCACAGGTGAATCTTTGGGGTTCTGATTGGTTACTGTGGGTCCCAGGAGTGATGTCAAGTCCTGGGCACAGCTGGAGTCACCTCCCGGTCACCCCAGCTCAGTCTCTGGCCTTTGTGGCTCTGCTCGGAATAGCTTTGAGTCCACCTCTTCCTGCCAGAGCCTGCCCCAGACTGAGTATCAGCACACCTAGGGGACCCCAGCCCTGGTCTGCCCACCCTCAGATGCAGAAGCGAGAAACCCGGGTTGGGGGTCCTGAAGGCTAAGTTCCCACCCACCTCTGCCACTCATTCACTGCGTGACCATGGGCAAGTGCCTCAACCTCTCTGAGATGAAATTTCCTTATCAGTCAAATGAACTATAGCAACACCTACTCTAGGTATGTCAAGGTGTGGCCCAAGGCTCTGATAGGAGCTATCAGGGATTGACCCTCCCTACCTGCCCAGCACCCAGCAAGGCCCTCACTGGCACTCTCTCCTTGAATCCTCATTCCAGCTCTGCGGGTTTGATAGTTCCCCTATTTTCCAGGTAAAGAACCTGAGGATCAGACAGACTCGGCAACTTGACCAAGGTGACAGTGGCTCTGGACTGCTCACCACCTTGGGAAGTGTTTAATGAAGCAGAAGTGCTCTGCCGAGGCTAGAAGGAGTTTAAAGAGGAGGGTGGTTCCGTCTGACCTTCAGAAGGGCCCCAAATCCCTGCAGCTGACCACATGTGTGGGAAGGAATGTAGCCCGACATGTGTCTGTCCCCTCGCTGGGGGGCCCATCCCAGGGGTGGCCTCGGTTACCAGCTTGTGCTCCTCCTGGGGCCTGAGCTGCTCCTCCATTGCCATGTGCCTGCTGTCCCTGGAGCGGACGGAGACCGCGCGCAGGTGTGTGTGCGCAGGTGTGCGTGTGCAGGTGTGCGTGCGCAACGGGAGATCCTCTCTCACCCCCGCCTTTCTCTTCAGGTGGACCAGTCTGGCCTGGGCTTACCCTCGAGGGATTATTACCTGAACAAAACCGAGAATGAGAAGGTAGGTGTGCCTCTTCAGAGAGAATGGCTCCGGCCCAGACCACCTCTCTCCATGGTTCGTCCCCCTTGGTGTTCCCTCAGTGTACACACCTCTGCGGGTCTTTGAAGCTAGAGGAGCATAGAGGTGTCCCTTACCTGGCAGTCCCAGGCAGGGGAGGGGTATCATTTGTCCCCATTCTAGAGTAAGGCTCTTGCATATTCAGGCACCGTGGGCACAGGGGACAGGTGTCATTTGTCCCCATTCTAGAGCGAGGCAGTGATAACGCCCACCACCTCATATACACATCACCTCTGGCCTTCCCAGTAACCCTGCATATACTGAACATCTCTGAACTTCATTCGCCTTATGTGTCACATGGGTATTATTTTTACCTGGCCTGTTACAGAGGAGGAAATAAGGCTCAGAGATGCTAAGTGACCTTATCAAGGTCACACAGCCAGTGGTCAGTGGTGAGGCTGAGATTCTCATCCAGATCCGATAACTCCAAAGCCCACACCTTTCCCTCCCCCTGGCTGCCTCCCGTGATGTCCTAGGGAGACCTGGCCTGAGGTTCGTCGACTGTCCATTCATGATCGCACCCACTTGTATTGAGCAAGTGCCTACCAAGTGCCTGATGCTAGGGAGATAGTGGTGAACAAGACCAGCTTGGTCCCTGCCCCATGGGGCTTCGAGTCTGGGAGGGGAGGCAGATGTTGAGTAACTAACCACCCGATTAGAGGCACGATGATAAATTGTGAGAAGGGAAGGGTGAGCTGAGAAAGTAACCTGGGGACCTAATTCAAATCTGGGGGCCTGGTAGAGCAAGGGTGGATCAGAAGTGCGTTCCAGGAACTGAGCGATGGCCCCATTGGTGGCTTCCATGTGATGAGCGTCCAGGAGAGAGTATGGGCTGGGACAGCAGGGACCAACCCACTTGGGGACCTTTGTGGGCTTTATCCTGAGGGCCATGGGGAACCAGTGAAGGGGTGCACTGCCAAAACCATTCTTGAAGCTGGTTTCCAGCGGGTGTCCTGGGTGAAACCCCCCAGCCCCGTGGCTCCCTGTGCGGGGCTGCAGCTGGCCTGCCCCGCCCTGCCCCCCTTGTCCAGTGGGCAGTGGGTGGCAGCCACTGACGGATGGGGGTGCTGGGTCCCACAGGTGCTGATGGGATACCTGAACTACATGGTCCAGCTGGGAAAGCTGCTGGGCGGAGGGGACGAGGACACCATCCGGCCCCAGATGCAGCAGATCCTGGACTTTGAGACAGCGCTGGCCAATATCACCATCCCCCAGGAGAAGCGCCGGGACGAGGAGCTCATCTACCACAAAGTGACGGCAGCCGAACTGCAGGTAGCTGAGCTCTGCTGACGCGGAGGCTGAGGCAGCACAGAATTCAGGATGGAGGGCACTGGACTGGGGTGTTTACACCCCCTTCACCAGACCCTCAGAGCAACCCCATGAAGCAGGGATGGTTGCTGTCCCCAGTTCACAGACGGAACTGAGGCTTAGAGAATTAGAGTTGCCTGCTGAAGGCCACATAGCCAGGGACCAGCCAAAGCCAGTCTCTTGCCCTATGCCAGTCTGCTTTTCTGAAACCGCAGCCACCTGGGGAGACTCTGTGGTCGTGATAATACTGGCTCACATTGATTGGGCATTTCCAGTCTCTCAAGCTCAAGTACATCAAGCCTGATGCACAGCCAGTAAACGTGAAGGTTGAGTTCTGATGTCACCTCCCTTTTCCGAGCCAGGAGGTGGTTAGGTGATGTGCTCGAGGCCTCTAGGCTCCTAAGTGGCAGGGGAGCTGGGACCTGGACTCAGGCTTGGCTCACTGGAGCTCTGCTTCTGACCACGACCCCTGGTGACCTCCTGGAGCTGTAACAGGGTTGGGGTCAGAACTGTGACGCTGTCTGCACTGGGTGTACCCTTCTGAGAAGTCGATGTCTCTTCTGTAGGTCAGCCTCTACCAAAGCCTGCCCCCTGGTGGCTGCTTGGGACTTGCAGGTAGTGAGTTGATTGCCTGCCAGTTCCTTCTTTCCAGTTCATGGCATGTTGGTGCCTAGCCTTCCCCCAGGCTCTGGGGTCACAGAGGAATCAGCAGAACGGCCTTAGTCAATCTTCCTATTTCCTGCCATCGCCCAGGAATGCTTGGCTAGGCCATGCTTCCCTGCTAGGAAGGATGTCCAGGCCACCTGTGTTGAGGCTTCACTCTTCCTCTGCCCAGCCGAGTCCTGCCCATCCATTAGAGTTTGGCTCATTTCTGCTGCTTTAGGGAAGAACACCTAGGTCCCTACCCCTTTTTCTCTCTCCATCCCTCCCTCCAACAAGTGTCTGTGGGGCTACCTTGGGGCCTTGCTCTTGACGTGCTTCCAGGCGAGTAAGGGACACCAACGAGGAAACAAGCTCAATCTCATTGCCGAGTGCTTTGGGCAGAAGAAGCAGGGCACTGGGGCCAGGGGCAGAGCTATGTCAGGGAGGGTGAGTCTAATGAATAAGTGAGCAAGAGCCAGGCTGACTGAGTGTCCCAGGCAGAGGTGCAGCCCACACAAAGGCTGGGGATGAGGGCAAGAGAGCCTGGCCTCCTTCTGGGTGCCAGCTGCCCTTTAGGTCCCCAGAGAAGCTGGCATCAGGGGGAGTGGTGCTGAGTGGATTGTCATGGAGATCAGCAGCCTGTGCTGGGCACCATCTGGCACTGTTTTTCCGCTCCGAGGCCAGGAAGTCGAGGGAGATGCTGTTTGTGCAACATGATTTGGTTTGCTCCAGCTGCCCAGTTCTCAGCCCAGAAGGGCTCCAGCAGTCCCTCTCCCCCCTGCAGTGGCCACGAAGCCAACTGACAGCCCGAGAGTGGCCGAGAAAGCACAGTAGCCCTGGGCACATCTGCCCCAGCGTGGCTTCCAGGCTCTGCCCCCAGATGTCTTTTCACCATTGCTTTTGCTCTATTCTTCCAAGCAAGCAAGGAAAGGCTTTTCCTCCCTCCCAGCTACAGAGCTGCCAGGGTGGGGAGGATTTCAGCAGAGGCGGCAGCCTGGAATTGTGTGAGTCCTGGGCTTGGAGTCAGAAGACTGCTCTGGCCCAGCCCCACCGCGAGCCTTGGGCAAGTCACATAACCCCCTCTTTGAGCCTTGGTTTCCTTCCTTGTAAAATGGGCTTTGCTTGCTCATTTACACCTGCTCCGTTGCAGAACACAGAGACAAATGAGGGACAGCCCCTGCCCTCATAAGGGGCAGTGGTTCTTAACTTTAAGTCACAGAATTCTTTGAGGACAGGTTGAAAACTGTGGCGCATCTCCCAGAAGAAATGGACATGGTTACATATAAAAGAATTATGTCTAGTGTTTAAAGAATTCCTGGACCCCTGAAGCCTGGTGTCCTGGATGAGAATTGGCCTGCCCTGCCCATGGGGTTGCATGACGGTGAGATAAGGCAAAGGATGAGATCTCATCTTGTAAACTGACATGCAATTCGAACATATTACAGTAATCGATCTTAGTATTATTCCTGTGTCATCCGTAATGACAGCCCACGTCGCCAGCCCTAAACCAATTTGATTCATTCCACCCTTGGACAGAGAATGTCTTTCTGTTCCCTGGTATCTGGAAATTTGGTTTTCTTCCCAGACTCCAGGAGGCTCAGGGAAAGGCGCCCCAGCCTTTCACAGTGTGGTTCTAGGAATACACGGTGGTTCCAGGCAAGCCCGCAGCAGCAGAGTCTGAATTCAGACCCATGAATCAAACATCCTTCTGTTGCTTCTCTAGAGGCTTGAGGACCTTCCTGTTCCTTTCTAGGACCTTCCACACCAAAAGTTGATTGGGAATGAGCCCCATCCTCTGCTCTAAATTCTTCAGCTGAGATAGAGCCTGGGGGCATCCTCTTTCCTCTCCCACTTTTGCAAGCCTACTTGAGCTGGGTGCTTGGTGACCAGCGGTACTCTTTGGCTGCGGGTGTGGAAAATAGAGCTCATCTGTGTGCCCCAAAGGCTTCGAGTCACAAGTGGAATGTCCTGGTTGGTTAAAAGAGCCGTCTCCATGGAGATGGACCCAGGTACTCGGGTTTAAGTTAGGTGTTCACTAAAGCAGTAAAGATTGAAAATGTGAAAATCTTGGTATTCAACATGCACCCTGTTTTCAGAGTTGTGGGAATTTGCCTGCGCAGAACACCTGCTCTCCCTAAAGGAACAGGGCTTGTGTTAAGTACACGGGGATTTATCATCACCTATATCTGTACCCTGATCAGAGAGTTCCAATCACCTGCAGTTTATGAAGCTCTTGTTAATTGTATAAACAGCGACATTTTGTAAACTTGGCGATTTTCCTGGGGGGCTTTGCCAGCAGGTCACACTGTCAGGTGGCTCTAAGTGTTGAGCCCTGTTTGACCATCTCACCTGGACACCTTCAAGTTTTGCAGCCACAGAAATTTGATGGGGAGCCCCAGAGGTCACCTGCTTAAGGAGCTCCTGCCAGAAAGAGAGGGAGGAATGGACAAGCTAGGGGAAAAAAGAAGCTCGATTTATTGCATAAGCTGTCCCGAGAGGCACAGAGCAGCCCACCCTTGGCAGGGATTTTTGTCTCCATTTGAGAGAAAGGCTGCAAAGTGACTTGAGGTCCAGAGCTGGTTCATGGTGGGGACCCCAATCTAGGTCTTCTCCAAAACAGGGCTCTTCCCAGCTCATCTTTGTGCCAGGCAGGTGGGGATGTACTGGGGCCCACTGGGCACAGCTCTTCCCAACTCTGTGGGTAGTTTGCAATAGGTCATGGTGGCAATGCAAATTATCCACCATCACTGAGAGCCAGTTGTTAAATGTTTACTAGCACACCACTGCCCACGGGACCCGCCCTCCTCAGTCCTTTGAGGTCCTTGTTCCCCAGCAGCTGAGCTGCCCTTTAAAACCAGAGAGACTGTCAAGTGGGAGGTTTTTATGGCTGCCTCTGTCACTGAGAACATTACAAGTATTTACCAGCAGGTTATAGATTCATCGATGTCACAGATTGATTTTACGTTCTTAATTGATCTTCCCGTGTGAAGGCCATTTATAAGGCATCTCTCGCTTCCTTTATTTGTCTTGCATTTTGCCCATTTTCAAGGGAACAAAGAACAGAATTTGGAATCAGTCCCAGGACCACTCTCGGGAGGCTTTGAGCAATGATTATAATAGCTAATCAATGATTATAATAGCTAGCACTGATTGAGTGCTTGCTAAATACCAGATACCACTGACATTACAGGCATTTTTGCTGTAACAGTATATGCAGTCCTGAAAAACCTTGCATCCTGTAAAGCTACAGGACTGAAAAGAACTGAAAAGAACAGAACATATGGGGAAAATAGGACTAGAGCAGTCCATTCAGAAGCTGTGTAACTTGAGGACATTATGCTAAGTTAAATAAACCAGTCACACAAGGACAAATACTGCACAGATCCACTCAGATGAGGTATATAGAGTAGTCAGGTTCACAGACAGAAAGTAGAATGGTGGTTGCCTAGGGTGAGGGAGGGGGATGGGGGAGTTATTGTTTAATAGATTCAGAGTTTCAGTTTTGCAAGAGGAAATCTGTGGATGGATTGTGGTGATGGTTGCACAACATGAATATATTATACTTAATGCCACTGAACTGTACACTTAAACATGGCTAAGGTGGTAAATTTTATGTTACCACAGTTTTTTTTAAAAGTTGTGCCACTTGGTCATCAAAACACTCACAAGACAGTAATTGGAACCTTGAGAAATAGCTCGTGTGGCTGGAGGCTGCCTGGTGGGAAATGGAACTCCTGGCTGTGGACGCGGAGACCCCGAAGACAGACAGATGGGAGCTCTATGCAGTGGGGCTGCCGTTAGGCGGGCCAAGGGCAAGTGCAGCCCTCTGGGAGCTGAGAGTTATGCAAAGTGGCATGTGCCTCTGTGGGGAGGGTTGTGTGCAGGTGCTCCTTTTAAATTATCTTAAAATAGAGCTGACTGGCTTCCTGTGTGGGCATCGGCTGAGCTGAGGGCTTTTACTCTCTTGCTGAGGTTATCATCCTATGCTTGCTTTTCCAGATCCCATGGCTGAGAAAGACCTGCTGTGGACCAGAGAATTCTATGCACTCTACTGCTGTTATTCTTGTAGTTACCAATCATACAGAAGACTGATCATATTGAATCTAGTTGATGTTACAGGACCACATGTTGAGTAGAACAGACAGGATTACTTGTTTAATTCTCACACTAACCCTGTGGGGTGGGTTTTATGATGATGAGCCTCACTTTTCAGATGAGATCCCGAGGCACAGAGAGGCTCATCCACTTACTCCAGGTCACACAGCTAGTAAGCGTATGAACCCAGGAAGTTGGCTCCAGATTCTACACACATCCATTACAGACCCCTCTGAGGCTCAGTTTCTTCATCAGTAAAATGGGGATAATGGTACCTACCGCCTAGGCTTGTCATGAGGTCCAACTGAGAGAAGATGTGTGTCACTGATGGTGGCATCTGGCACTGGAGGGGCTTGACCAACAGTGGCTGCCGCTGCTGTCACTGTGTCTCCTCTTATTCCATTTCAAGTTACAGTTTGGTGTTTGGTGCCTTACAGTTTCATGTACAGCGTCTCTGACAACAGTCAGCCAGCCTGGGTTTGACATCTGCCCAGTGCACCGTCAGCCAGCGCCCAGCTCTTTGCTTTGTCCGCGGTGAGGGCTCAATGGCGCCTTCTTCAGAAGAACGACCTAGAGTCCTGGGCTCTGAGGAGAAGAGCCCAGCCAGAGTCACGCTGTCTGCTTCCCTTCCAGGCCTTGGCGCCCGCCATCAACTGGCTGCCCTTCCTCAACACCATCTTCTACCCTGTGGAGATCAACGAATCCGAGCCTATAGTCGTCTACGACAAAGAGTACCTGAGCCAGGTCTCCACCCTCATCAACAACACAGACAAATGGTAAGGGCACCCGGCCGCCTGGGATGGGCCTCTCGTGGGCAGCCTCTTGGTCACACATGGCCCCTCTCCTCAGCCAGGACGGGGGCCACACTGACTAGGAGCATGGGCCCTGGGCTGGCTTTTGTGAGAGGCTGCAGGGTACCCAGGCTCCTCCGCCTGCCAGCTTGGTAGCCTTGGGCATGTTTCTTTCCCTTTTTCGGGTTCATTTTCCTCATCCATAAAATGGGGATACAAATACAGAGAACTGAGTGAAATAATCTGTGTGAAGTATTTTAACACAGTGCCTGACACTGAATGGGACTCAGTAAATGTAAGCTAATAACTTAGTTAATATTTATGATTTTTAAAAAATATTTATTTAGTGGGCTTCCCTGGTGGCGCAGTGGTTAGGAGTCCACCTGCCAGTGGAGGGGACGCGGGTTTGAGCCCTGGTCTGGGAAGATACCACATGCCGCAGAGCAACCAAGCCTGCGCGCCACAACTACTGAGCCTGAGCTCTAGAGCCCGCAAGCCACAACTACTGAGCCCACATGCCACAACTCTTGAAGCCCGTGCACCTAGAGCCCATGCTCCGCAACAAGAGAAGCCACCACAATGAGAAACCCACGCCCCACAATGAAGAGTAGCCCCCGCTCGCCGCAACTAGAGAAAGCCCACACGCAGCAATGAAGACCCGACGCAGGCAAAAATAATAAATAAATTTTTTAACTTAATTATTTATTTATTTGGCTGCGTCAGGTCTTAGTTGCGGCACATGGGCTCTCTAGTTGTGGCATGCAGGCTGTAGAGCACGCAGCCTTAGTTGCCCCCCGGCATGTGGAATCTTAGTTCTACCACCAGGGGTTGAACCTGTGTCCCCTGCATTGGAAGGCAGATTCTTAACCACTGGACCACCAAGGAAGTCCTATGGTTTTTGTTTTGTTTTGCTTTGTTTTGTTTTGAGTGAACAAATCTGAACTTTATTTTGAATACTGTGAGGAACATTGAAAGCTTAATACTTTTTTTAAAATAATTAATTAATTAATTAATTTTTGCTGTGCCAAGTCTTAGTTGCGGCACGCGGGATCTTCTTTGTGACATGCAGGATCTTTTTTTTTTTTTTTACAAATTTCATGTAATGTCTGAAACATTTATATTAACATACTTCCATACAAATAACCCAAAGACAGTTTAGTATTAGTGGGTTTTTTTGTTTGTTTGTAGTGAAGGTTCTTATCAGTCATCACTTTTATACACATCAGTGTATACATGTCAATCCCAATTGCCCAATTCAGCACACCACCATCCCCACCCCACCACAGTTTTACCCCCTTGGTGTCCATACGTTTGTTCTCTGCATCTGTGTCTCATCTTCTGCCCTGCAACCCGGTTCATCTGTACCATTTTTCTAGGTTCCACATACATGTGTTAATATATGATATTTGTTTTTCTCTTTCTGACTTACCTCACTCTGTATGACAGTCTCTAGATCCATCCACGTCTCAACAAATGACTCAATTTCGTTCCTTTTTATGGCTGAGTAATATTCCATTGTACATATGTACCACAACTTCTTTATCCATTCGTCTGTCGATGGGCATTTAGGTTGCTTCCATGACCTGGCTGTTGTAAATAGTGCTGCAATGAACATTGGGGTGCATGTGTCTTTTTGAATTACGGTTTTCTCTGGGTATATGCCCAGTAGTGGGATTGCTGGATCATATGGTAATTCTATTTTTAGTTTTTTAAGGAACCCCCATATTGTTCTCCATAGTGGCTGTATCAATTTACATTCCCACCAACAGTGCAAGAGGGTTCCCTTTTCTCCACACCCTCTCCAGCATTTGTTGTTTGTAGATTTTCTGATGATGCCCATTCTAACTGGTGTGAGGTGATACCTCATTGTAGTTTTGATTTGCATTTCTCTAATAATTAGTGATGTTGAGCATCTTTTCATGTGCTTCGTGGCCGTCTGTATGTCTTCTTTGGAGAAATGTCTATTTAGGTCTTCTGCCCATTTTTGGATTGGGTTGTTTGTTTCTTTAATATTGAGCTGAATGAGCTGTTTATATATTTTGGATATTAATCCTTTGTCTGTTGATTCGTTTGCAAATATTTTCTCCCATTCTGAGGGTTGTCTTTTCATCTTGTTTATGGTTTCCTTTGCTGTGCAAAAGCTTTGAAGTTTCATTAGGTCCCATTTGTTTATTTTTGTTTTTATTTCCATTACTCTAGGAGGTGGATCAAAAAAGATCTTGCTGTGATTTATGTCAAAGAGTGTTCTTCCTATGTTTTCCTCTAAGAGTTTTATAGTGTCCGGTCTTACATTTAGGTCTCGAATCCATTTTGAGTTTATTTTTGTGTATGGTGTGAGGGAGTATTCTAATTTCATTCTTTTACATGTAGCTGTCCAGTTTTCCCAGCACCACTTATTGAAGAGACTGTCTTTTCTCCATTGTATATCTTTGCCTCCTTTGTCATAGATTAGTTGACCATAGGTGCGTGGGTTTATCTCTGGGCTTTCTACCTTGTTCCATTGATCTATGTTTCTGTTTTTGTGCTAGTACCATATTGTCTTGATTACTGTAGCTTTGTAGTATAGGCTGAAGTCAGGGAGTCTGATTCCTCCAGCTCCGTTTTTTTCCCTCAAGACTGCTTTGGCTATTTGGGGTCTTTTGTGTCTCCATACAAATTTTAAGATGATTTGTTCTAGCTCCATAAAAAATGCCATTGGTAATTTGATAGGGATTGCATTGACTCTGTAGATTGCTTTGGGTAGTATAGTCATTTTCACAATGTTGATTCTTCCAATCCAAGAACATGGTATATCTCTCCATCTGTTGGTATCATCTTTAACTTCTTTCATCAGTGTCTTATAGTTTTCTGCATCCAGTCTTTTGTCTCCCTAGGTAGGTTTATTCCTAGGTATTTTACTCTTTTTCTTGCAATGGTAAATGGGAGTGTTTCCATAATTTCTCTTTCAGCTTTTTCATCATTAGTGTATAGGAATGCAAGAGATTTCTGTGCATTAATTTTGTATCCTGCAACTTTACCAAATTCATTGATTAGCTCTAGTAGTTTTCTGGTGGCATTTTTAGGATTCTCTATGTATAGTATCATGTCATCTGCAAACAGTGACAGTTTTACGTCTTCTTTTCCAATTTGTATTCCTTTTATTTCTTTTTCTTCTCTGATTGCTGCGACTAGGACTTCCAAAACTATGTTGAATAATAGTGGTGAGAGTGGACACCCTTGTCTCATTCCTGATCTTGGAGGAAATGCTTTCAGTTTTTCACCGTTGAGAATGATGTTTGCTGTGGGTTTGTCGTATATGGCCTTTATTATGTTGAGGTAGGTTCCCTCTATGCCCACTTTCTGGAGAGTTTTTATCATAAATGGGTGTTGAATTTTGTCAAAAGCTTTTTCTGCATCTATTGAGATGTTCATATGGTTTTTATTCTTCAATTTGTTAATATGGTGTATCACATTGATTGATTTGCATATATTGAAGAATCCCTGCATCCCTGGGATAAATCCCACTTGATCGTGGTGTATGATCCTTTTAATGTGTTGTTGGATTCTGTTTGCTAGTATTTTGTTGAGGATTTTTGCATCTCTATTCGTCAGTGATATTGGTCTGTAATTTTCTTTTTTTGTAGTATCTTTGTCTGCTTTTGGTATCAGGGTGATGGTGGCCTCATAGAATGAGTTTGGGAGTGTTCCTTCCTCTGCAATTTTTTGGAAGAGTTTGAGAAGGATGGGTGTTAGCTCTTCTCTAAATGTTTGATAGAATTCACTTGTGAAGCCATCTGGTCCTGGACTTTTGTTGGAAGATTTTTAATCACAGTTTCAAGTTCATTACTTGTGATTGGTCTGTTCATATTTTCTGATTCTTCCTGGTTCAATCTCAGAAGGTTATACCTTTCTAAGAATTTATCCATTTCTTCCAGGTTGTCCATTTTATTGGCATAGAGTTGCTTGTAGTAGTCTCTTAGGATGCTTTGTATTTCTGCGGCATCTGTTGTAACTTCTCCTTTTTCATTTCTAATTTTATTGATTGAGTCCTCTCCCTTTTTTTCTTGATGAGTCTGGCTAATGGCTTATCAATTTTGTTTATCTTCTCAAAGAACCAGCTTTTAGTTTTATTGATCTTTGCTATTGTTTTCTTTTTTTTTTTTTTTTTTTTTTTTTTTTAATTTTATTTATTTATTTATGGCTGTGTTGGGTCTTCGTTTCTGTGCGAGGGCTTTCTCTAGTTGCGGCAAGTGGGGGCCACTCTTCATCGCGGTGCGCAGGCCTCTCACTATCGCAGCCTCTCTTGTTGCGGAGCACAGGCTCCAGACGCGCAGGCTCAGTAGTTGTGGCTCACGGGCCTAGTTGCTCTGCGGCATGTGGGATCCTCCCAGACCAGGGCTCGAACCCGTGTCCCCTGCATTGGCAGGCAGATTCTCAACCACTGTGCCACCAGGGAAGCCCCTATTGTTTCCTTTGTTTCTATTTCATTTATTTCTGCTCTGATCTTTATGATTTCTTTCCTTCTGCTAACTTTGGGTTTTGTTTGTTCTTCTTTCTCTAGTTCCTTTAGGTGTAAGGTTAGATTGTTTACTTGAAATTTTTCTTGTTTCCTTAGGTAGGCTTGTATAGCTATAAACTTCCCTCTTAGAACTGCTTTTGCTGCATCCCATAGGTTTTGGATCGTCGTGTTTTCATTGTCATTTGTCTCTAGGTATTTTTTGATTTCCTCTTTGATTTCTTCAGTGACCTCTTGATTATTTAGTAACGTATTGTTTAGCCTCCATGTGTTTGTCTTTTTTACGTTTTTTTCCCTGTAATTCATTTCTAATCTCATAGCGTTGTGGTCAGAAAAGATGCTTGATATGATTTCAATGTTCTTAAATTTACTGAGGCTTGATTTGTGACCCAAGAGGTGATCTAGCCTGCAGAATGTTCCGTGCGCACTTGAGAAGAAAGTGTAATCTGCTGTTTTTGGATGGAATGTCCTATAAATATCAATTAAATCTATCTGGTCTATTGTGTCATTTAAAGCTTCTGTTTCCTTATTTATTTTCATTTTGGATGATCTGTCCATTGGTGTAAGGGAGGTGTTAAAGTCCCCCACTACTATTGTGGTACTGTCGATTTCCTCTTTTATAGCTGTTAGCAGTTGCCTTATGTATTGAGGTGCTCCTATGTTGGGTGCATATATATTTATAATTGTTATATCTTCTTCTTGGATTGATCCCTTGATCATTATGTAGTGTCCTTCCTTGTCTGTTGTAACATTCTTTATTTTAAAGTCTATTTTATCTGATATGAGTATAGCTACTCCAGCTTTCTTTTGATTTCCATTTGCATGGAATATCTTTTTCCATCCCCTCACTTTCAGTCTGTATGTGTCCCTAGGTCTGAAGTGGGTCTCTTGTAGACAGCCTATATATATATGGGTCTTGTTTTTGTATGCATTCAGCGAGCCTGTGTCTTTTGGTTGGAGCATTTAATCCATTCACGTTTAAGGTACTTATCGATATGTATGTTCCTATGACCATTTTCTTAATTGTTTTGAGTTTGTTTTTGTAGGTCCTTTTCTTCTCTTGTGTTTCCCACTTAGAGACGTTCCTTTAGCATTTGTTGTAGAGCTGGTTTGGTGGTGCTGAATTCTCTTAGCTTTTGCTTGTCTGTAAATCTTTTGATTTCTCCATCAAATCTAAATGAGATCCTTGCCGGGTAGAGTAATCTTGGTTGTAGGTTCTTCCCTTTCATCACTTTAAGTATATCATGCCACTCCCTTCTGGCTTGTAGAGTTTCTGCTGAGAAATCAGCTGTTAACCTTATGGGAGTTCCCTTGTATGTTATTTGTCTTTTTTTCCCTTGCTGCTTGCAATAATTTTGCTTTGTCTTTAATTTTTGCCAATTTGATTACTATGTGTCTCGGCGTGTTTCTCCTTGGGTTTATCCTGTATGGGACTCTCTGCGCTTCCTGGACTTGGGTGGCTATTTCCTTCCCCATGTTAGGGAAGTTTTTGACTCTAATCTCTTCAAATATTTTCTCTGGTCCTTTCTCTCTCTCTTCTCCTTCTGGGACCCCTATAATGCAAATGTTGTTGCATTTAATGTTGTCCCAGAGGTCTCTTAGGCTGTCCTCATTTCTTTTCATTCTTTTTTCTTTAGTCTCTTCCGCAGCAGTGAAGTCCACCATTCTGTCTTCCAGGTCACTTATCCATTCTTCTGCCTCAGTTATTCTGCTATTGATTCCTTCTAGTGTAGTTTTCATTTCAGTTATTGTATTGTTCATTTCTGTTTGTTTGTTCTTTAATTCTTCTAGGTCTTTGTTAAACATTTCTTGCATCTTCTCGATCTTTGCCTCCATTCTTATTCTGAGGTCCTGGATCATCTTCACTATCATTATTCTGAATTCTTTTTCTGGAAGGTTGCCTATCTCCACTTCATTTAGTTGTTTTTCTGGGGTTTTATCTTGTTCCTTCATCTGGTATATAGCCCTCTGCCTTTTCATCTTGTCAACCTTTCTGTGAATGTGGTTTTTGTTCCACAGGCTGCAGGATTGTAGTTTTTCTTGCTTCTGCTGTCTGCCCTCTGGCGGTTGAGGCTATCTAAGAGGCTTGATGGGAGGCTCTGGTGGTGGGTAGAGCTGACTGTTTCTGTGGTGGGCAGAGCTCAGTAAAACTTTAATCCACTTGACTGTTGATGGGTGGGGCTGGGTTCCCTCCCTGTTGGTTGTTTTGCCTGAGGCAACCCAACACTGGAGCCTACCTGGGCTCTTTGGTGGGGCTGATGACAGACTCTGGGAGGGCTCACGCCAAGGAGTACTTCCCAGAACTTCTGCTGCCAGTGTCCTTGTCCCCACGGTGAAACAGAGCCACCCCCCACCTCTGCAGGAGACCTTCCAGCACTAGCAGGTAGGTCTGGTTCGGTCTCCCCCGGGGTCACTGCTCCTTCCCCTGGGTCCCGATGTGCACACTACTTTGTGTGTGCCCTCCAAGAGTGGGGGTCTCTGTTTCCCCCAGTCCTGTCGAAGTCTTGCAATCAGTTCCCACTAGGCTTCAAAGTCTGATTCTCTATGATTTCCTCCTCCCATTGCCGGACCCCCAGGTTGGGAAGCCTGACGGGGGACTCAGAACCTTCACTCCAGTGGGTGGACTTCTGTGGTATAAGTGTTCGCCAGTCTGTGAGTCACCCACCCAGCAGTTATGGGATTTGATTTTACTGTGATTGCACCCCTCCTACCATCTCATTGTGGCTTCTCCTTTGTCTTTGGATGTGGGGTATCTTTTTTGGTGAGTTCCAGTGTCTTCCTGTCAATGATTGTCCAGCCGCTAGTTGTGATTCTGGTGTTCTCACAAGAGGGAGTGAGAACACGTCCTTCTACTCTGCCATCTTGGTTCCTCCTATGGTTTTTTAATTGTAAAGATTTGTTGCAGAAATGTTTTTAACTACAGAGAAAAATTGAAATTACCCAAAACACTCATGTTGATCTTATGGGATGTGTATGTGTGTTTGTAGAGAGAAGCATGTATGTGAGAGAGAGAGCAAGAGATGGATTTTCTAATACATGGTTCCTTTTTTCCCCATCATTGTGAACACGTGTATAGTCTGCTTTTCCCTTGACCTTTATCATAAGCACCTTCCCCATGTCATCCCAGACCCTCTGCAGGTCTCATTTTTCATGGCTACATAATATTCCATCAAGTATAAATATGATTATTTACTCACTGTTCCCCAGTTGTCAGACATTCAGGTTGATTCCAGTTTGAGGCTGGATGTTCACCATAGTGATCACTATATCTATGTGTGAAGGTGACTTGCTTGCAAAGGTGACACCAGCCACAGATGGTTCTCTGTGCCCTGGGGGTGGGGCCAGTGAGAGCTCTCATTCATGGAGACCTTGGCCCGGCTGGCCAGAGCTTCCTTTCCTGCCCCTCCGATTCTTAGGCCCCCTTTCCCATCTTTGGCCTTCTGGCTGGGTCTTCCCCAAGCATTGGAAATGGCCACTCCTTCCCTTCTTCAGCCCAGTACCACACAGCATCCAGGGTGCATCTCCATGAGCGCCCCCTAGAGGCCAGTGGGGGGAATGCTCCTGTGCATCCAGCCTGGGGCACTTCTGAGCCTGTCTGTCATCCTCTTGCCCCAGCCTGCTGAACAACTACATGATCTGGAACCTGGTGCGGAAGACAAGCTCCTTCCTCGATCAGCGCTTTCAGGACGCCGACGAGAAGTTCATGGAAGTCATGTACGGGACCAAGAAGGTGAGCACCTGCTGTGCGCCAGGCCCTAGAACTCGCGAGGGAGGTAGATGACAGGCAGAGAATGAAGAGGGCCACTGAAGGGACCCACCAAGGTGTCCCTGGACGCACAGGAGGGGATCCAGGCCAGCCAGGGGTGGGCAGAAGTTTCCAGGAAGAGGTGATTACACCGTCTTCAAGTGTAAAGAGGACTTTCAGTGATTTAGCTAATTTACAGCAAAAGGCGGCCTCTGGTCTTTCCCTGCCGACTCCTTCTCGATGGTGATGGTGATGGTGATAAGGCTTTCCTTGTATAACTCATGTGACTGTCACATCCCTGCAAGGTGGGTATGATCATCAGCCCCCTCTCACACAGGGACCCCCCCAATAATACTACTTCTTCACCATAAATGTAAAACCCTTGGAGCAGCCCCTGACTCATGGTAAGTATGACACGAGTGTCCACTGATATTATTATCCTCCCAAGCCCCAGACCAGGTGGTCTCCACCAGCTTTATTTTATTTTATTTTATCTTTTAGTGTTTATTTATTTATTTATCTTTATTTGGCTGCGCCAGGTCTTAGTTGAGGCACACGGGATCTTCGTTGAGGCATGCGGGATCTTTTTTTTAGTTGTGGCATGTGGGCTTCTTGGTTGCGGCACGCATGTGGGATCTAGTTCCCTGACCAGGGATCAAACCCGGGCCCCCTGCACTTGGAGCCCGCAGTCTTAACCACTGGACCACCAGGGAAGTCCCTTCACCGGCTTTAAATGCCCCACTGTGACCCCTGCCCTCTAGCTACTTCCACCTCCCCAAGGAAGTGGAGGTCATTGTGTCCTTCACACGGCCAGCTAGTGCGTGTTCACTGACGCCCTGCCACCATATGCCAGACTCTGAGCCCAGTATGGAGACACTGAGATGGGGTCTGTGCCCCAGGCCCCCACGTCTGCTGAGGGGGCTGAGAGAAACCGATCAGTCCTCACGTGCTGAGGGGATACACCAAGCCGGGACCCTTGCAGGCAGCTAGAGGTGCCCCAGCCACAGAGCAGTGGAGGCTGGAGTGCCAAGCCCCCCTACCCTGGCACACCCTGCCCACGCCCAGCACCGCAGCTAGCAAGACCCCAGAGGGCGAGCAGAGCTGGCGCCAGGTGGGCTGTGCTCCTGCAGCCCCTCCCAGAGTCCAGGGGAGTGGGCAGAGCCAGATGAGGGCTGGCGGAGAATGGCAGCATGTGGGCCCTGGAGCTGGTCCTGGGGAAGGTTCTGTCTCTCCCTCCCCTTGTACACCCGCCTCTGGCAGGAAGGGGACTGAGGGAGAGGGAGGCTGGGAACAATGCCTGCTCCTGGCAAGAGGGGCTTGCTCAGCCACGAAGGCCACACTGGGCCTGCAGGGAAGGGCCAGGGGAAGAGCTGGCTGCCCTGCCCTCCTTCCTGCCCCACCTGCTCCTATCTTGGACCAGCCCTGGGTGAGCGGCTGGGTCACAGACGCGACAAGGCAGGGACTCTGTCCCCTGAACACGTGGTCTCCCAGGAGACTTTATACAGGAGGGGCCTGACCAGGACCCGGGATGGTAGTTACAGAGACGGCTCTGTGTGGGGGGCACACGCCTCCATCATCACTTTACCCCCACCCCGGGTTACAGATGCGGAGACTGAGGCTCAGCGAGGTAAGGGGTTTCCCTAGTCACCCAGCAAGGAAGCAGCCAAGCTCAAATTCAAACCCAGGTCTGGATGACTACAACTTTTGGCACTTTTGGCTACTCACTATTAGTGATAATAAATAAACTATATCATTATTGGATGTTTACTTTTTATAGGCATTATCTCACCAAGCTCCTACAACAGTTCTGTGTGTTGGAAACTGTTGTCATCATCTCATTTAACAGATGAGGCAGCTGAGGCTCAGTGAGGGGAAGGGACTTGTTCAGTCATGCAGCTTGTAAGTGGAGTGGCTCTCAAACCCAGCACATCTGATTCCACAGCCCGAACCCCTGAGCTCTGCACCCTTCAGCCTCTGCTCTGCAGGAACCAAAAGTTAAAATTGAGCTTCCTGGTGGTTGCCAGGGGCAGCAGGTGGGGAGAGGAGAGTGGGGAGTTGTTGAATGGGTGGAGAGTTTCAGATTTGCAAGATGAGAGCTGGTGGGATACAGGAAGGCCTTGGCAGAAGCAAGGGCAGCTGGGAGACCCTGGACCTGGGAGGCTCTGAGCTGGGGCTCACTAGATGCCCCGGGGCTGAGGGGGGAAGACACTGCCCATCTGTTTCTCATTCTCTGGCCCTCCCCACTCCCCACCATGGCTGCTTCTGGGTCCAGGCCAGGTCCGTCCAGCTTGCGTCCTGCACAACTCAAAGCACAGCCCCGCTGTGTGACCTTGGGTAGTCCTTGTGGCTCTCTGAGCCTCAGTTTTCTCATCTGTTGTTTGGGATCATCCCTGACCTCATCTCACAGGACCCTTGGGAATGGCCTCCATTTGGGAAAACACTTAATTTGTAAAGCCTTATAGAGCATCCAGGTGTCCATCCTTGTAGGGAGGTAATAGCACAGAGCTTTGGGTCAGAAGTTCTGAGTTTGCAATGCTTCCTCTAACCATACAGCCTTGGGCAAATCACTTCATTGGATCAGGGAGCTCAGTCTTCCCATCTGTAAAAAGGGGTAACTAATCACTGCCCTGTTTACCAGAGGGTTGTCTGGGATTACATGAGGGAATCCCTACAAAGTCTGCTGTAAAGGCTACCATACTCCACACCATGTTCTTCATCTGCAGAAAGGAGCACAGAGAGTACCTGCCTCGTAGGGTTAATAATGAGGATTCTACAGGGTAGGGCCCCGCACCCAGTAAACACTTAATAAACATTCACTACTACTGCTGATGCTGGTATGCTTTTTATGCATCTGTCTCTCTCCCCCTGAATGTTCTGGGCATTTCAACTGAGCCCTTTGAGGGCAAGACCTAGCACAGTCAGGGCACAGCAGAACTGCTCAGAGAACACTGGCTGTGTGAATTAATGAACGCATGCGTGAATGAATGGGTTTATGCGAAGAATCCCCTGAGAAGACAATAAGAATCAGTCCATGATTCAGCCGTCCCAGCCTGGAGCCTCCACAGAGCCCAGGAGATAGAATCCCCCCGGTCCCGACCTCCTGTGTGGTCAGGCTCCGCCAGATCCAGGTACAGCCCGTGTCCAGCTGTAGGCTTTGAAGCTGAGGAAGAGCAGTGGGTGGGGTTGGGGGAAGGAGAGGGGCGGCCAAGTGGACACATGGCTGGGAGAGTTTAAAAGAACTTAGAGAAGGCTGGAGTGCCTTTTTCTTCCTTCCTTTCTTCCTTCTTGCCTTTAAGAAAATTTTTAAAAAGGTGTAATTTACACACAATAAAATGTATACATTAAGTATACAGTTTAGTGAGTTTTGACAAATGAAATCACTCCTGTAACCACCAACCCAATCAAGACAGAGAACATTTCCATCAGCTGTTTGTCCAGCGTGCTCTGCACAGGAGGGTCCCTTGCCCCCCATTCCCATCAGTCCCCCCAACCCTGCATCCCCAGAGGTGGGCGTAGATGGGACCACACACTGTGCGGGCTTCTTTTGCTCGGCAAAATGGCTGTGAAATTCATCCATGTTGTGTACCTCAGTTGTTCCCTCCCTTTTGTTTCCAAGTCGTGTGCTGTTGTATAAAAATACCACATTTTGTTTATCCATCTGCCTGTCGATGGGCATTTGGGTTGTTTTCAGTTGATGGCTATTATGAAGCAGGCTACCCTGAGCCTGGGTGGTTTCCACCACCTGCTCTTCAGGGTTAAGAAGACTCGGCTTCCTCTGCAGCACAGGGGTTTATGTGAGCAGGGCCACCACTTGTGGTCATACGGACTGTCCACAAAGGCTGCCAGGGCAGGGGAGCAAGTGGGGCTGAACCTAGCGCCTCACCGGGGGGTGGAAAGTTAACTGCCCGAGGCTCTCTGCCACCAGGATCCTCATCCTCTTCCAGGAGGGCAGGAGGGGCGTGGGGTGTGGAATCAGGCACGTGAGAGTTCCGGTGGCTGGGGTACTCTGGACCAGCGGCTTCCCCTTGCTCAGTATCTGTTTCCTCATCAGGCTCCCAGGTTCATTTTGATGGCTCCGGAGGATACCCTCAGCATCTGTGAAGTGCTCTGCAGGAAGTAGTAGATGCCGGTGATTAGGGCTATCCCGTGGCCTCTTGGTCCAGTGCCTAAAATAACTTCCACTGGGTCAGAAAAGGTCTCCCTCAAGTTCTGGACGGAAGCACGGGCCTAGCTGGTGCTACCTCCCAGACAGACAGGGGTTGGGAAGAAGGATGGGGGCCAAGTAACCCCTCTGACTTATGTTTTCCAGACCTGTCTTCCTCGCTGGAAGTTTTGCGTGAGTGACACAGAGAACACCTTGGGCTTCGCCCTGGGCCCCATGTTCGTCAAAGCGACCTTCGCCGAGGACAGCAAGAACATAGTAAGTGTCTCCCTGTGCACACAGGCTGTGACATCACTCCTGCGATGGCCCCTCACGAGCCTGACAGCCCACGCTCTGGTCTGCTCTGGAACTTCCCTACCCGAGGCCAGGGCTCCAGCTTTAACTCCAAGGTCCTGTTTTCTAAAGCCTTGAACAATCTGAGTTACGCACAATAGCTACTGTGATCGGGTACCAGGCGCTTTATCTGTATTGGCTCATGTAACCCTCACCGCAGCCCGGCCAGGTTATTCCAGTCATCTCCACCTCCAAGGGGCAGGCAGGACCCAGAGAGGTAACGTTGACAGAGCACCCTGACCTCGAGGGGTGACAGACAGAGGAGCCTCATGGCTGAGCACCAGGAGACAGCCAGGCCCCAGCTCAGATCCTGGCTTTACCTCTTTCCTGGCTGGGTGACTTGGGATAATATTCTCACTCCGTGAACGTGGAAGTGGGAGTGTCCATCCTGCCAGTGGAGACTAAATGACATAGTGCACGCAAGAGGGCACCTGGCACAGAATAAAGGCTCAATAAATGGTAGCTGTTACGTCATTGGTACCACTTTAATTTCTAACTTTAACTGCGTAGATATTATTTGCAGTCAGAGGTTAGCAAACTGAGACTCAAATCTATTGCGTGACCAACCATGACCTGCCTGTTAGTGACTGATGCCATCAGTCCCTCTGCTCTTTCTGCTGCCCGACTCCACCTCCCCTTGCCCTAGAGTCTTCAGTCTCCGGGTCTGCTCTCGACATTATCACCCTCAAAAGCAGCCATTCATCTCCAGCCCAAGCAGAGCATTTCTGAAACCGCTCCTCAGAACTTGACCTCTCTAGAATTTTTTTTTTTTTAAAGGAACTCCTTTATTTATTTATTTATGGCTGTGTTGGGTCTTCGTTTCTGTGCGAGGGCTTTCTCTAGCTGCGGCAAGCGGGGGCCACTCTTCATCGCGGTGCGCGGGCCTCTCACTGTCGTGGCCTCTCTTGTTGCAGAGCACAGGCTCCAGCTGCGCAGGCTCAGTAATTGTGGCTCACGGGCCTAGTTGCTCCGCGGCATGTGGGATCTTCCCAGACCAGGGCTCGAACTCGTGTCCCCTGCATTGGCAGGCGGATTCTCAACCACTGCGCCACCAGGGAAGCCCCGACCTCTCTAGATTTTAAAGCACGGTCCGTCAGAAAGGAATTCTGTGGTCCAGTACATCTGAGAACAGCTACATATTCTGGCATCTCTGAAAAGAGTTGCAGTGCCTGTTACCCAGTAAAGGCTCTGAAAAGTCCCGCAGCAAAGAGACTTTTCCAGCGCTCCCAAAGCTTGCCCTGAGTGTATTTGACCAGGGAGCCCTGTTTACAGAAGTCCAGTCTCATCTCACAGGATGTTAGTGTTCAGAGGAGCGAGTTTGGGGGAACGTGGCTGTGGCCCCCCTCCTTAGCCCAGCACCTTGGAGCACAAGGCCTCGAGCCAGGATCTGAGTTTAGTCTCTGGCCCGGCGTCATCCTTCTCCCTGGGATGCCCGCTGCCTTTAGGCAAGTCCAGTGCCCAGACCTGACTGGTTCAGCTGCTGTCTCCTCAGGCCAGCGAGATCATCCTGGAGATCAAGAAGGCGTTTGAAGAGAGCCTGAGCACCCTGAAGTGGATGGATGAAGACACTCGGAAATCAGCCAAGGAAAAGGTGAGGCTGGACGGGTGCTGGGGGGGGTCCCGCACAGAGGGCAGCAGCTGCAGAGGGACGAGGGTGGATGAAGGAGGGACTAGTTTTATCCAGTGAGCGCAGCACAGTTGCTGTCCTGCCTTCAGGCGGTGGAAAGTCCAGCCTGATGGAGGGACAGCCTTGAACACATGATCAGATTAACGACTGTAGGAAAACAAACTGTGCTAAGTGTGCAAGGGAGGTGTGACCATGGATGAGATGCGGCCCAGCGGGGGTGGGGGGGGGTGACCAGGGAAGGCTTCCCTTGGGACATGACATTTAGGCAGAGACCCCAAGGATAAGTGGAAGTTAGACAAGAGAAAGGGACGTGAAAGCTCTGAGGTGGGAGGAGCTGGGCCGTTTCCCCTTGGCCCAGACCCTGAGCCCGGCACCCACAGAGCACTGCTGGGCGCTCACTGTTCTCTGTGTCTCTCCTGCCCAGGCGGATGCGATCTACAACATGATAGGCTACCCCAACTTCATCATGGACCCCAAGGAGCTGGACAAAGTGTTCAGTGATGTGAGTGGCTCCCACCCTGCCCCCTTGCATTCCTGAATGCCTGTGGGGCCCCACTTGGGAAAGGGCAGAGGCTGGGTCTGGGTGGGCCGCTGGAGACACCATGACTGTCAAGACATCTGGAGATGATATGGTGTGGGGTTTGGGCATGGACCGCGAACTAAGGAGCCGTTATCTGCTCCTTCCTCTCCTGGGCCGGCCGGTGACCCCCGCCTCCCCAGAGCCGCCAGCAGTCAATGACCGGCACAGCACAGTCAGCTCTACTGAATGAGTAGGAAATAACGGGAGAAAACAGGTCCTAGAAGGTGTAGAGAGAATCGGTGTCCCTAAAGCATCAGGGGGTAGAGTACAGAGTGGAACCCCTCATACACTTCCCAGCCCCCTGAGTTGCCTCCTATCCCCAGGCTTCTCCCCAACCTCCCCAGAGAAACCTGGACCTCTCATTCGGACTTTGAAATGCTAATGGGAAAGAGGAAGCATAAATCCCAAATGCATGTTTAAGCTTAATTTAGGCAACAAGCGTAGTTGATACATCCCTGGTGGTTAGAGCTTTGGGCAAATCACTCCTTTAAATGGATTGTGCTTCTGCCCCGAAAGATAAAGTTTTATACCTTATAATCGAAATTTGTGAATTCAGGCATTTTTGAAATTGTAATAACCGCTCATCATGGTTATATTTAAAACCAAAGAATATTAAAACTACTTCTGAGAATATGGGACTCATTCTGCAGCCTTTTTCCTTGAGAGTAATTTTATATGCTCCAGGGTATCGTGATATAAGACAAGGGGCTCCTGGAGACAGCCCAGGCAGACCCCACAGGATTGGAGTCATGACCCCAAGGGCCTAGCATTTTACCAGAGCCCTGATGTAAAGCCAAAAAGTTCTAGAGCAGATCTAAGGGAGAACCTTGCACCTGGCAAGAACTGAAAGGCCAGGCTGAGTGGTGAGGAAGGTGTGCAGTAATGCCTGTCTCCTGATGTTTCACAGATCCCAGCTGGATTTATGAGGTCTGTGCTGGCCAGCATGGTAGCTACTAGCCACAGATGGCTACTTAATTAAAATCAAAATTAATTAAAATTAAATAATTAAGTTAAAAGGTTGCACTAGCCACATTTGAAATGCTCAGAAGCCACATGTGGCTGATGTCGACCGTATCTGACAACATAGGCATAGAACATGTCAATCATCGCAGAAAGTTCTGGACCCCACTGGACATATTTCCTGCCTAAGGCCCTGGCACGGCTGCAGGGGCTTCCTGCTGCCTTGAGACACTGCTGGGTGCTGGGCGGCCCTGGGTGAAGCTCTTGGTGTGTCCTTGGAGGGGGGAGGGGGCCAGGCCCCAGCAGGGTGAGGGCCAAGGGAAGAGCCCAAGCCTGCAGCTCCGAGCCCTCCGTTCTAGTCTCTGCCCTGCGGACCAGTCCCCTGACTGCGTGGGGTCTCAGTTTCCTCGGTTTTAGAAGACACGGTTTGCGTTCAGGGACCTGAGTGGGCTCTGACCCTGTGGCTTGCTCCCTCCCGTCCAGTACACCTCGGTTCCAGACCTCTACTTCGAGAACGCCATGCGGTTTTTCAACTTCTCGTGGAGGGTCACTGCCGACCAGCTCCGGAAAGCGCCCAACAGAGATCAGTGAGTTCCTGGGCCTCGCTGGGAGGGCACTGGCTCCTGCAGGCGGGTATGGGGGCCCAGCTCTCCTTCAGCACGAGCCGGGTACGGGATGTGACTGTCGTGAGGGCCCTGTGAGGAGCGGGGGCGGCTGTTACCCCGCTCAGAAGCCGGGAGCTGAGATCAGCCCGAGTCTATGTGCCCTTAGCGCCCAGCCTGTTGCCAGAGGGAGCTTGTTCCCCGGAGTTGAGCGGACCTGGCATCACCGCCCAGCTCTTCAGCGTTCGGAGCCTTTGCTTCATTATCTGTAGATAGGATGCGAGGAGCTTAATAGCCTCCTAGAAAACTCAGATGTAATCAGCCTAGTACTAGTTCTCAGACTAAACTCCCTCCATGCCTAAAGCATTTTGCAGGGTAAATCTTAGAGAAAAGAGAAAGCAACTTCTTTGCCTCTGGCTCCCTCTTGTGGACAACAAGGGTTTGAATTGTCTTCAACCAGGGCTCCCCCTAAACGTACAAGAAGGCGGTCTTTGATCTCCAGAATAAGGCACAGGCACTGCCCCAGTGTTGTGAATTTATTTGAAGTCTTTTAATTTAGCTTAAAATTTTCCATCTAAAGTTAGTCTCCCACTCATTAATATACCCACCCCTAAATACATCTCTGTGGGACTTACTGGAGGAGACATAGTGACGGTCTAGGCTCTTGGAGAAAATATCCTTTCTGTCTCACTCCACTCCCCACTGGCCCTTCCCACCAGAAAAATCATTTGGAAGCCAAGTGTTTCATTACTATCTACCATCAGGGCCCCTTCTACACTCTTAAAAAAATCATTGAACCCCCAAAAGCTTTTTTGTTTATGGGAGTTATATATATATATTTTTTTTAATAAATTTATTTTATTTATTTATTTTTGGCTGCGTTGGATCTTCGTTGCTGCACGCGGGCTTTCTCTAGTTGTGGTAAACGGGGGCTACTCTTCATTGCAGTGTGCAGGCTTCTCATTGCAGTGGCTTCTCTTGTTGCTGAGCACGGGCTCTAGGCACACGGGCTTCAGTTGTTGTGGCACATGGGCTCAGTAGTTATGGCTTGCGGGCTCTAGAGCGCAGGCTCAGTAGTTGTGGCGCACAAGCTTAGTTGCTCCGTGGCATGTGGGATCTTCCTGGACCAGAGCTCGAACCTGTGTCCCCTTCATTGGCAGACAGATTCCTAACCACTGCACCACCAGGGAAACCCTATGGGAGTTATACTGATTTTTCTGAAAATTTTATGAAAAAGAACAATTTTTAAAAAATTTATTGAGAAGAGAGGTATTGTTTTACTTTTTGCAAATTTCTTTAATGTTTGGCTTAATAGAAGACAGCCAGATTCTCACATCTGCTTCTGCCTTCAGTCTGTTACAATATATTGTTTTGAAATATATAAAGAAATTCTAGGACTTCCCCAGTGGTCCAGTGGTTAAGACTCCACACTTCCAGTACAGGGGACACAGGTTCAATTCCTGGTTGGGGAAGTTCCACATGTGGTGTGGCCAAAAAAAAAAGGAAAAGATAGGAATAAAGAAATTCTAGCCTCACACAGACATGTAGTTAGAAAAAGGAGGGACCTTTTAACAGGCTTTTTGATACATGTGCACATCCTTCATTGATACTATACCAAAACGCGACAGGTGTAACTTTCTTAAAGGTTAATTGCACCGCCGAGTCCGAAACCATATTCATAAACTTTTCATACTCTGTTACACTAAAATCCATCGGTCTGTCTTGCACTTTGAATGGATCTTTTACCCCTGTAGGATTTTGTAACACCATGCATTGGTCATTTGGAAAACAATGCTTCACTGAATTTCACATATCTTCCAAACAGTAACTTCTTCATTTTAGAATATCAAAAAAAATCCACATTTGGTAATATCACTGCTGACCTCCAGAGAGAAGTCTTTAAGTATTGCGCAGCTGTCAAGTTTGTGGTGGCGGATACCAGTTTTGCAAATTTTTGCTTGAAACTTCAGGTTTTTGGAAACCTTGAATTTTTATCATTGGCAACAAATGGTGTCGGTCGTTTTCCTTGAGGTGATGAGCTCACTCTACTCATTTTCAAGGATATGCCTGTCAAACACCAGTCATCCTCTCAAGTACAAATGGTGTTCCATGAAAAAAACAGAAATGCTTATGAGTGGTTCCCATCTGGTCACACATAATATTTAGAGACTTGTACTCAAGGGTCTAGATTTAATGAAGTTAATAGTTATGCTGCGTCATCAAGGATGTTCTTAAGTGAAAATGACTTTTTTTTTTCGGGTGAAGAACATGGTGACCAATTGAACAGCTGGTGCCACCAGCCTGACTCAGCTAGGACTCCAGCAGTTTTACCCAGCGTTGCTTTTACACCATCAGTGTAATGTCAACACGATGGGAAAGGCAAATAACATCTTAAAATTATTATGAAAATAGTTTGACCTCACAGAACCCCTGAAAGGGAATTGAGGGATTCCCATCCCGCCAGGTATCCACAGAGCACACTTTGAAAACTGCTGACAAATACATTTTGAGCCTAGATTGTAATGACTTTTTAGTATGTAATGGTCCATTGTGTTCTCTTTTTTTTTCTGAGATGTTCAACATTTAAAAAAATTTTTTTTTTGACCACGCAGCATGGCATGGGGGATCTTAGTTCCCCAACCAGGGATCGAACCCGTGCCCCCTGCGGTGGGAGCGCAGAGTCTTAACCACTGGACCACCAGGGAAGTCCTGAGATGCTCAACATTTTTAATAGTCAGTGAAATGAAATTAAACGTAAAATAAGATTTCACTGTACACTTGCTCACATGGCTAAAGTTAATAGTTTCAGGGATTGTTGTGTGCTTGTGTGGCCTGGGGCCTGGGGTCAAGGGGAATCCACACTTTTAGGGCTCTTGACACCCTCCAGATGGGCCATCCCCACCTGCGCTCCCCCAGCAGGCTCTGAGCTTTCCCGTGTGTCTTGCTTGCAGGTGGAGCATGACCCCACCCATGGTGAACGCTTACTACTCGCCCACCAAGAATGAGATCGTGTTTCCGGCTGGAATCCTGCAGGCACCGTTCTACACCCGCTCTTCACCCAAGTAGGCTGCTCCTGTTGCTCCCGCCCCATCTCCTCCCCCCCCACCCCTCAGTGGATCCCCCAGCCCAGCCCGGCCCTGTGGCCCACAGCTGACCCCACGTGCAAACCCATCTCACTGAGAGCTGCTTGTCCCACCGGCCAGGAGATGTTGCCATGGAAACAACAGCCTTACTCCCTGTGCTTCCCTCCGGGGTCTCCGGGACCGGGAAGCCCCTGTACGGTGGGAACTTGGGGGTAGGAGCCACATATAGAGAAATTCCCCTCTAACAGTGTTCTAGAACAGTCTCAGCTGGGAAGTTGGGAAGAGTGAGGGCACTGTCTCGGAAATGAAATCCACACAGGCCTGGATCCGAATCCCAGGCCTGTTCTCTGCTGACTGTGTGGCCCTTGGGCAAAGTGCCTGAACCATTCCACGCCTCCGTTTGCTCATTTATAGAGTTAGTTACCGAGGCCTAACTCTTTGGGATGACCAAAGAGGACCGTGCGGTGCCACAGAGCACCTGGCACAGTGCTTGGCGTCCAGCGGGCACAGGCAGGGCACGGCAGACTCACCAGGCTCTGACTGGCTCAGGGGCCTGGCTGGAGCCCTGCGGGACTCTGCTGTGTCTCCAGGCTGGGAAAGCAGTGGTCCCTCCCCACATGGCATCACTCTCACCTTCGTGTCCTCCCCTTCAGTGCCTTAAACTTTGGTGGCATCGGTGTCGTCGTGGGCCACGAGCTGACTCATGCTTTTGACGATCAAGGTACAGGTTCCTTGGGGTCCCCTTCAGATGATTCCGCCACCAGCTTCCTGCCCCAGTGCTTCTGCGTTTGCTCCCTTCACGTCTGAGGGCCTTAGCCTGACAGAAGGATCTGGGTTCATATCCTGGCCCGGCCACCTGCCAATTGTGTGGACTTTAGCAAGTCCCGTCATTTCTGCAGGCCTCTGTTTTCTTCTCTGTAAAATGGGCATGATGCTCGTGTGGTGATTGTGAGGACTGGGCAGACTCACAGCGGAGCACCCTGCTCCAGGACGGTGTGCAGTGCCAGGGGTGGGTACCAGTAGTCAGCGGGGAGAAAACGTTTCTCCACCACTCCAGAGATTTCTCTGGTCCAACCGCAGTCAGAAGAGTTAGCGCCTCACCAGCTAATGTCCAGAATCCTCCTCATTGCCTCCTGCCTTGGGGACTCCCAAGGCCAAGAAGGAGGAGGCAAGGCCTTGGAGGCCGGGCCCTGTCCCATGACCCTAGCACTGCTGGCTGCGTTCACCTCCTCCTGGCTCAGGGTCAGAGGCCCTTCACCAGCCTTGACAGTGAATCCAGCTCCACCGAAGCTTTGAACGTGCTGGTCCTTTGCCGAGATCATGTTCCTCTACCCACCCCACCCCAGACCAGCTAATTCATCCAGCTCCTTTAGCACCCAGACCGGCCTCATCTCCCCGGTGCTGGGTGGTAGATGGGTGGGTAGATGGGTGGATCTCTTCTCCCTGGGAGGAGAGGCACAACCAGCAGCACGGGTCCCGGCTCTGCCTCTTCTCCCCCCGACCTGACACTTCTGTCTGACCCCGCAGGACGGGAGTATGACAAGGACGGGAACCTTCGGCCCTGGTGGAAGAACTCATCCGTGGAGGCTTTCAAGCAGCAGACCGAGTGCATGGTGGAGCAGTACGGCAACTACAGCGTGAACGGGGAGCCGGTGAACGGCCGGCACACCCTCGGGGAGAACATCGCTGATAATGGGGGCCTCAAGGCGGCCTATCGGGTAAGAGGCCTCCTCCTCACACACCCCAGGCCAAGGTTGGGACTGTCCAGCTGCTTCTCAGTTAAGGGTGGTTGTAGACAAGCTGGGGCAAGCGCAGCAGCCCTGCGAGCCTCAGTTGCCACATCTGTGGAATGGGTGGCAGTGAGGACTGATTGAAAGGGTGTCTATGAAGCACCTAGCACAGAACTGGCACATAGAAGGCTGTCTACTCTGAGTCCAGCCCGACTGAAGGTCACCAGAAAGGGCTTGGGCTAGACCCACCTGAAGGCCTGCCTGTTCTTCCCTTTGCAGGGGAAGCCACCACTGACTCAGGCAGCAGTGGGCCCGGGAAAGGAGGGAGGGGTCAGTGGTCTTGCAGCCACTTCCGGCTCACGTCCTGGTTCTGGAGTAAGTCACTCAGCCTCCTTGAGCCTCAGGATGCATGGCTGGGTGTTAGAAAGATAGCATGTGACCACTTGGGCTCAGGGCCTGGTCCGGAGTGGCACTCAGAGATGTTAGCTGAGTTGGAAGGGAGACCCCAGAGGCCGACGCAGAGCCTCCTGCTCCCTGTGGTAGTGAGAGCAGAAGTCCTGAGAGGTGCCCCGTATTGAGGCCTTACTGTGTGCCAGGCGCTGTGCTCAGCGCCCCCGACAGCTTTACAATTAGGTATCACACGCCCATTTTGCAGGTGAGGAAACCAACCCAGAAACATTCAGCAACTTGCCTGACGTCCATTAGTCAGTGAAAGGGAATCACGAACTTTCTACCCACCACGTACTGTTGTTGGCGCCGGAGATTCGGTGACAAAACAGACAGGGATCCTGCTGTCCTAAAGCTCACAATTCTAACGGGGTGGGGAGGGGGAGAAAGGCAATACGAACCTACACAAATAAATGAGGTAACTTCAGGTATTGATAAGAAGAAGAAGAATATAAACTAGGCCAAAGTCATAAAGGAAAATGGGGGGAAGGATGGCCAGGGGAGGCCTTTCTGGAGGGGGTGACATTTGAATTGAGACCTAAATGATGACGAAGAGGCAGAGAAAGCTGGGAAAGAAGCGTAATTACAGAGGCCATGAGAGGGACCCAAGCCTGGCGTAGTCAAGGACAGGAAGGAGGACGGGAGCAGCGTGGAGGGAGGGCGGGGCCCAGTGCAGGAGGGGAGGCCGGAGGCGTGGCTGGACCAGACTGCCAGCCTCTGTTGGCTGAGCAAGGAGCTTGGGTTTTATTCTGGCGACAATGAGAGCTGCTGCAGGGGTTTTAAATAGAGGAATGACATGATCTAAGTTATCCTTTACGACAGGGTCTGCTGACCTACAGTCCCTGGGCCACATCCAGCCCTCAGCTGGATAAATCAATAAAAATAAATAAAAACTGGGGGGGACACAGCCATGCCCATTCATCTCCATGGTGCCTGTGTCTGCTTTCACACAGCAGTGGCACCCTTGAGTTGCTGCAGAAAAGAGTGTTTGGCTTTCAAAGCTGAAAATATTTACTCTCTGGCCCTTTACAGAAAATTTTGCCAACCCCTGCTTTATGAGGATGACTTGAGTTGCTAAGTTGGGAGGGGATTGGAATTGGACCTGTTTGAGTCAAGGAGACTAGTTAGAAAGCTGCTGTGAGGTTGTCCAGGCAAGAGAGAGGATAGAGCAATGGGAAAGGTGAGAAGTGGTTAGATTTGGGTTGTTCAGTTGATTGAAAGAGAAGAATCAGGGAAGAGTCCTGGGGTTTGGGCCTGAGTAACTGGGTGGTTGGTGATGTCATTTACTGTGACGGGAAAGTGGTGTGTGTGTGTGTGTGTGTGTGTGTGTGTGTGTGTGTGTGTTAAGTTTGGGATGCATCTTGGATATCCAGCTGGGGCAGTTGAATATACCCAAGAAGAAGCTGGAGCTAGAAGGGTGCATTTGAGAGCCGTCGGTACTTAGATGTAGATGGTATTCAAAGCCATAGGGTTGAATGAGCTCCTCTCAGAATGAGTGCAGGTAAAGAGGACGGCTCCTCTAGGCTGAGCTGAGGCCACCACCAGAAGCTAGTCCCTGTCCCAACTGGGTAGACCTTCCCTGATCTCTCATGGTAGCCCCCCACCCCACCCCGCTTGCTCCTGTGTCATGGGGACCCTGAGCTCTGTCCTCTCCCCCCAGGCCTACCAGAACTGGGTGAAGAAGTACGGGGCTGAGCAGACGTTGCCCACCCTGGGTCTCACCAATAACCAGCTCTTCTTCCTGGGGTTTGCACAGGTGAGTTCATTAGAGAAAAGCCAAACTCAGACACACTCTACCATCTTGAGTTCCAGGAGCTCTGAAAATCAAAAGGCAAATTTCCTCAAACTGGGAAGCCCTAGCTCATTGGTCCGTCCACGGGGCATTTACCCTGTAAAGAGGTGAGCTTCATCATTAGAGAAATTCAAGGAAGGGCCAAGAATGCTATTAGAGGAATTCTTGCATCAGGTAGGTGAGAGGACGAGGTGACTGCTAAGGGCCCTTCTGCTTCTGGGGTTCTAGAAATGTCTTGAAAACTCAAGACGTCCCGGGCTGTTCCTTGAGCTGGCATTCAGCATGTAGCCTTCTGTTGGTGCCCGGAGCCACCAGGCCATTAGACAGTTCTTTCTGCCCGGGAAGTGAGTGATCTGGACTCAAACTGGTTTTGGGGCAGAATCCTTCGTTCAGGTGAAATGTCACGAAGATGCCTGGAACAGACAGACAGCTGCTCTGGCTGCAGCAGAGGAAGCTGGGATGGGGTCCCACCAGCCCCTGTCTCTTCCTAACCCACTTGACAGGCTCTCCTGGCCCCCCGGGGGTCTCAGAACCAGGCGGGGCCCTTATTTCCCTGCTGTGGTGATGGGGCCAGTCTGGCGGCCCCAGGGCCCCGCAGTGACCCTGGCCTCTCCCATGTCGCTCCCCCGAAGGTCTGGTGCTCCGTCCGCACACCCGAGAGCTCGCACGAAGGTCTCATCACCGATCCCCACAGCCCATCCCGCTTCCGGGTCATCGGCTCCATCTCCAACTCCAGGGAGTTCTCAGAACACTTCCACTGCCCGCCCGGCTCACCCATGAACCCTCGTCACAAGTGTGAAGTGTGGTGAGAGGGGTGGAGCACCAAGAACCAAGACGGAGGAAGCAGGGCAGGGGCTGAGGACCAGCCCCCGGGGCGGGGCCGACAAGGCTGCCCGCGCCATCCGGCGTCCAGGGCGTCGCCCGGCCCCCTCGGCCACCTCGGGCCCCCTTCCCCTCGCTGGAGGGTTTTCAGCCCGAACCAAGTCTGTGATGTGGGTTCTCACATTAATCCGAGATTTGCTCCCCTGTGAAGACCCGCTCATCCCAGGCACACGTGTGTCAACTCTGATGGGCATTTGGGTGTCAGGCTGGTTGCTCACCAGGCCTGGGCCCGACGCCGACACGGGCAGCGGGACACAGCCTCCTGCCCACGTCCAGCGCCAGATACACCACAAACACCACTGTGTCAGTGCTTTAAAGATGTATTTTTGGGGAAACTATTTTTTAAACATTGTGGAATACACTGGAAATCTTCAGGGAAATAACGCATTTGAAACACTTTTTTTTTTTTTTTAAGGAAAGGATTGATTATATTTATTATGTTCTGTTTTTCTAAATAACCTGTGGACAAGCCCCACTGATTTACCCCACTCGCTTCCTCACTTGCTGCAAGGTTGGGCTGAAGCAGGATCCCCAGCCACTGAGCAGGTCCCCCAGTGGAGAGCTGCCTCCGTCCTTGGGGTGTGCGGTTTCAGCCTGCTCCCTTGGTTCTTGGTCCCCTGGTGCAGAGAGGAGAGGCACAGAGGCCCGGCAGAGGGAGGGGCCAGCTCGTTGGTACCGCCCCCTCAGTGTGCCTGCCTCTGTCCCCAGAGTCCAACAGTGGGAACCCCAGCAAGGAAGATCTGACCCCAAAGTCACAGCAGGGGACTGATGGCTACATGAGGCCAGGTCAGGGCCCTCAAACCCTGTCTGGAGGTGCCTGAGCACCCTGGATCCGGGTCACAGGAGCCCTGCGAGGCTGAGACATCCCCATCAGGTGTACTCTGCCATGCCATAGATGTCCTCTTTCTGTCCCCCTTCTTTTGACTGCCCCCTGTCAGTCCCGGGGCCTGTTGCCTCTCTGCAGCATCCTGCCATCCCAGCCATTTTGGGTTCTGCCTTGCAGACCCTCTTCTCCCAGGGAAGAAGGAAAGAGAAGGCAGCTCTCATTGCCCAAGGGCCCAAATCCTCCCTTCAAGCTCCGTCCTCCACCACTGGCCCGGGCCGGGCTCCCAGGACCGCAGCCAGGCCCGCCCGCCCTTCTCTAGTGCCTTATCCAAGGCTGCGCCTGGGCTCCCCGCAAGGAGACAGCCCTCCGCCCCCAGGGGCCCCTTGGCCTCCTCAATGAAGCCCCCCAAGTGTCCTGACTGGAACACAAGGCCATACCCCCTACTGCCAGTGCCACATAGCTGCCCCTCATGGCCACCCAGAGGCTCTGGCCTGCAGGTCTGCGGCACTGAGGTCAGGAGTCTGAAGAGCCCCTGAACTTGCCCTGGGCTCCGGCCCACCCTCAGCCCCTTGGGTTGAATCAAGACGATACTTGTAGCAAGATCCACTTCTCTTCTTGGGGGATGCACTTAGCCACGGGAGGCTGCGAGGGGAAGGCTCCCCAACCTGGTTGGTCTGGCCTGAGGTGCTAGGGGACCAGGAATGTGGTCCCCTCCCTGCGGCCACAGTTTCTCTGGGCTCCCCACCTGGTGGAGCTCGCGTAGCCCCAGGCTGGCCCTGAGGAAGCAGGCACCCATGACCAAGGCAGGAGCCGCCTCAGCCCTCCTGCCTGGCAGCCAGGCCACCGGGCCAGCCCCGCTCCCACAGGGAGCCGGAGTTCTCCTCGCCCACGGTGAGCAGAGGCTCGGCCACTGCCTCGCCCACCTTCAGCTCGGCCCTGCCTCTGGGGCAGGGGTGTTGGCAGCGGGCTCCAGGTGAGGCCCCTGGTCCCCACCAGCGGCGGGCCTGCTGTCTCTTCAGAGGAAAGGGAGGACAGGAGCCAGAGAAGGAGCTGGAGTGGGGAGCCCGCCATGCGCACCTCACCGCGGAGGGACCGGCTCTCCCGGGCCTGCGCCCTCCCCTCCACCACCCTCCTGCCCTCCAGCCTTCCCCGAGGAGGGTCGCAGTCCCGGCACCGTGGGCTGGGACCTGCCAGCCAGAAGCAGGGGTCCTAGGGCTGAGGGTCCAGCCGGAGGGAACGTCCTCTGCCCTCATTGCTTCAGGGAGTGGCAGGGGGCAGGCCGAGGGGGACTCGGGACCAGCGGGGACGGAAGCAAAGGAAGCACTCCCACTGCCTCCCCCGCAGAGCCTTGGGCAGCTGCCCTCTGAGAGGCCCCTTCCTCCTAGGCCTGGGGAGCCATAGGGGCGGCTTCTCCGTGGGCACATGGACATGGGGTTTGGAGCTTGGAATCTATTTTTTGTATTATCATGTTTTGTGCTACTGTAGTTTTGGTGTGGCACTATTGTAACTGAAATAAAGTACTTGTACCGAGGACCATGTTGGTCCAAGTGTGTGTCCTTCTGGGGCGGTGTGTGTCCTGTGGAGCTGAGGGAGGGCGCCCGGCCAGCACAGAGCTGCTAGCACCCCCAGGGCCTACTGCACCTCCTCTCCAGAGCAGAGGCCTTGGACCCTGACAAATGCCAGATGGTTACGCAGTGCCTATGCCCACCTGCCCACACTTCCTTCATCCATATGATCGTGTAAGGGCCCCCTGCTGGTGAGAATGATGCATGTCACCACATGGGCTCAAGGGACCTCCTGGTAAAAATAATTTTTCCATTATCTTGGAGCAAAGGATGTCGGCAGTGGGTTTCCAGGCCTCAGGTGCTTGGGCAGGGCAGGCAGGAGAAGGGGAATTCGAAGAAGTTCAAGGAAGAGTCTCTGACATACACTCATGCCTCCTCCTGGGTTTTGCATGTATTCTTCCCTCTGCCTGGAATACTTTTCGCTGACTTCTTTTGGCTGATAAACTCCTACCCATCCTTCAATGCCCAGCTCAGCAGCACCTCTAGGAAGCCATTTCTGACCTCCAGTCCCGAGCAGGTGGCTCATACAGGCTTCCCTCTCCTACCAGAGTGTCTTAGTGCCAGGGCTGCCATAACGAACTATGACAACGTGGTGGCTAATACAACAGAAATTTATTGTCTCACAGTTATGGAGGCTAGAAGTCTGAGACTGAGGTGTTGGCAGAGTTGATTCCTGCTGAGGAATGTGAGGGAGAATCTAGGCTAGAAGCCTGGTTTCTGGTGATTTGCTGGCAGTCTTTAGTGCCCCCTACTTGTAGAAACATCACTCCGGTCTGCCTTCATCTCACATGAAAATATGAGAGGCTGCTAAAAACAGTACCGCCTCGGGAAGCACACACACACACACACACACACACACACACACACACACAGGCTGAAGGTGCAGAAGGGAGACATTTTTTCCTGCAGAGGCCCATCTTACCGACACTCTCCCTTTCCCAACGACCAAGTGAACAGGCTCCTTTCTCTTCCCCACTCTGAGTCCTGGGGCCCCTGCTTCTCCCTTCCCAAACTGCCTCCCTTTTTTGTTAGCAGCAGATCCTCCACTTCCAAAGCATACCCCCCTCCCCAAGCAGGAATTAAAACCCCAGCTCGACCCTCTAGGAGTTTATCCTACAGTTAAGGAGATAGAAACACATGCAAGATGCGATTGAGAACAACTAGAAAATGTATACAACCTATAATAATAATTAATTGTGAAAGCAAAAGGATTCAGCAGAGACTCTCCATAAGAGTTGAGGAACTGCAGAGGGAGGGATGAGACAATATTCTAAACTTTAAAGAATCTACTACAATAATAATGAAAAATGGGTGAGACCTTTACAAAGAAAACTAAAACTTTCCAGAAGACCATAAAAGAAGACCTGAATAAATGCAGATGAATACCCTTATCATGAATGGAAAAGTTCTCCCCCACGTTAATCTATAATTTCCATGTACTTTCAACCAAACTTCCAAGATAATTTTCATGGAATTTGATAAGCTTTTGATTCACATTTGATTCACATGGAATAGAAAATGCACATGACCAAGACAATTTTGAAAAAGAATAATGAGGGAGCTGGTTCTCTCAAAATATGTTATAAAGCTTTAGTAAGTAGTATGATGTGGTGTTGGTGTAGGATTAGAGAAATGAAACAACTTGAATAGATTAGGGAGACAAACAATTCTATGTATATGTGGGAACTAATATAGGATAAAGGAAGCCCTTTAAATCAGTTGGGAAATGATGAACCATTTAATAAATTGTGTTAGGATATCCACTTGGGAAAAAAATGAATCTAGATCTTGCCTCTCTCACACAGTTTTCACACACAGTGATCACAGCGATAAATTCTACACATACTGGAGACCTAAACATGCAGTAACTATAAAAGTATTAGATGAAATATTACAGAAGATGTTCATGACTTTGGGTAGGCAAAGTCATCTTTGAAAAGACACAGCTATTCACAAATATGAAAGTAATTGTAGAATTTCTAAAAATATTGAAAAAAAACTCTAAAGAAATGAAAATCTACCATGATCCTATCATCCAAAGACACACACACACACACACACACACACACACACACACACACACACTTGGACTTCCCTGGTGGCGCAGTTAAGAATCCGCCTGCCAATGCAGAGGACACGGGTTCGAGCCCTGGTCCAGAAAGATCCCACATGCCACAGAGCAACTAAGCCCGTGTGCCATAATTACTGAGCCCACGTGCCACAACTACTGAAGCCCGCACGCCTGGAGCCTGTGCTCCACAGCAAGAGAGGCCAGCGCAATGAGAGGCCCGAGCCCCGCAACGAAGAGTGGCCCCTGCTCACCACAACTAGAGAAAGCCCACGTGCAGCAACGAAGACCCAACGCAGCCAAAGATAGATAAATAAATTAAATTTTTTAAAAAGCCCTTTAAAGACACATACACAAAGATACAAGTGAATAAAGAAAAAAAAACATAAAAGGAAAAGACTAATACATTTGGCAACATGAAGATAATTCATTTATAAACAAGATACAATAAATAAAATTAAAAGATTAGATAAACAACACGGATCTACTATATAGCACAGGGAACTATATTCAATATCTTGTAATAACCTATAATGGAAAAGAATCTGAAAATATATATATATACATACATATATATAAAAACTGCATCACTTTGCTGTACATCTGAAACTAACACAACATTGTAAATCAACTATACTTCAATTTAAAATTTTTTGAATTAAAAAACAAGTGACGGGTCCAGTGGTAAAGATCTGCCTTCCTATGCAGGGGACACAGGTTCGATCCCTGGTCAGGGAACTAAGAACCCACATGCCGCAGGACAACTAAGCCCACACGCCACAACTGCTGAGCTTGTGCGCCTCAACTAGAGAGCCTGCATGCCGCAAACTACAGAGCCCACGAGCTCTGGAACCCGCGCCACAACTAGAGAAGAGAAAACCCGCACACCACAACTAGAGAGAAGCCCGCACGCCACAACGAAGAGCCTGCACACTGCAACAAGGACCCAATGTAGACAAATAAATAAATATATATATATTTTTTAAGTGACAGACTGGAAGAAAAAATTTGCAACATGCATAGCTAATGATCCAGAATATATATAAGCAACTCATAAAATAAAAAAAACCCAATCAGGTGAAAAAGAGAGCAAAAGATTTAAAGAGATCATTCAGAGAAGAAAAAAATACAAAAAGAAAAAAAATTTTTGAAACGATAATCCCACTAATAATATGAGAAATGCATTTAAAATTACGATGAGGTAACATTTTTCACCCATCAGTTCAACAAAAGTGATGATATTTGATATTAAGCATTGGTGAGGATGTAGGGAACTGGGTACTGCCACCCACTGTGAGGGCCAATTTGACAGTGTTTATTAAATGTCAAGTGCATTTACCAGGACTTCCAGGCTTGGAGGACAAAGGTGGCGCCCTAATTTCAAGTGTACCCACTCACCCAACCCCCAAAGGAAGGTAAATCAACAAAGAAAGGAAATAAAACCACACAGGAACCTTGAATTACTTGAAGTAGAGAAATAATCCAAATTCCAACAGAAGTCCCACCACATACAGCTGCAAGCCTGTGGGTGCCGAGAGTGATGGAGAGAAAGTTTCAGAGACATTGTGAAAAACAGTAGAGGGGCGTGGCAGTCTTAGGTGACCCACAGACAAAATCACTCTCAGGATGTCCAACACCAAATGCCAAAACACTGAACACAGTTGGGGCATAATAGCCACCAGCAGCACCAGCAACCGGGAGGAATCTGGAAAGAATAGAAAGGATAGCTTTGTAGAAGCACTGCTTCTTGGAGAGAAGCAGATATATAGAGTAGGGCTGGTTCCCTTGTAGATGTGATAGTGAAGGAAAGAAGGGATTAAGAAGGGAAAAGTAAGAATCCTAAAAAACAAACAAGAAAGCTAATATGATAGTGTAAGTCAATTATACTTGAATTAAAAAAAGTGAGACCTAAGAAAAGCCAATTCCCCCACCACACCACCACCTCCTCCTCCACACTGTTTATAAAGGATGTTGAACAGGGACTGCAGGACGTACAGCAGAGGGCAAGCTTGAATAAGAAGTCCTGTCCATGAATGACTAGGACTGTAAAAAGGCAGATCACATACATTCAAAACTACTGTTAAAAAAAAAAGAGAAAATAAATGCAAATCAGAGCATCTCAGCAGAAGAAAACTAACACGACACTCCAAACTGAATTAAATATCCTCAAATAAGCCTTTAGGGATATGGAAAAATACCTCAAATCAGAAATACAAAAACTGACAGCAGAAATAGGCCAAAAAAAGAGGAAGAAAAGAAATGAGAATTGATATTGATCTTGGAGAAGAAAATAACAAAATCATATCATAAATGAAGATTAAACTAAAAGGTGTCCAAGGGACAATAGATTCAAATGAAAACTTACTAAAGGACATTGAAGAAAAGCAGGAAGACAACCAAGAGGACAAAAATTAGATAAAGTAAAAACGGTCAGAGAGAAAATGGTGGAAATGAAAGACAGGCAAAGAGCTAACATTTAAAACTATAATCCAGGAAGACTTTCTAGAAATAAAAGACCTGCATCTACACATCAAAAGGGTTCACTGGGTACTATGTAAATTGACATTGAGCAATCAACTCTAAGATAGATCCTTGTAAAGCTATTGGACTTTAAAGATAGAAAGCAGGGCCTCCAGGCAAAAATATGAAATAACTTAGGCAGACTTTTTAAAAAATAACATACATTATATGAGGTACCTAGAATAAACAAATTCATAGAGACAGAAAATAGAATAGAGATTAGCAGAGGCTGGAGGGAGCGAGGGAAGGGGAAGTTATAGTTCAATAGGTACAGAGTTTTTGCTGGAGATGATGAAAAAGTTTTAGGTATAGATAGTGGTGGTGGTTACACAACATTGTAAATGTATTTAATGCCACTGAATTGTACACTTATGAATGGTTAAAGTGATAAATATTATACATATTTATATATATTTTGACGCAATAACAAATAAATAAGATGCAAAGAAAAGCAATAGTGGAGCAGCATTCTCAAGAAACTTACAGAAGCAATCCAAGGATGTTACATTGAACCCAACTGTCCTTCAAATAGCAAAACTACAAAACAACAAATAACATACAAGGGAATCCCCATAAGGTTAACAGCTGATCTTTCAGCAGAAACTCTGCAAGCCAGAAGGGGGTGGCAGGACACATTTAAAGTGATGAAAGGGAAAAACCTACAACCAAGATTACTCTACCCAGCAGGGATCTCATTCAGATTCGACAAATAGCAAAACTACAGAAAAACATCTGCCCAGCGAAGGGAACTATCAACAAATGGAAAGGCAGCCAATTGAATAGGGGAAGCTATTTGCAAATGGGGGAAGATATATCTGGTAAGGGGTTAATATCCAAGTATACAAGGAATTCATACAACTCAACATCAAAAAAAAACCCAATTAAAAAAAATGGGCAGAAAATCTAAATAGACATTTTTCCAAAAAAGATATATGGGCTAACAGACACATGAAAAGATGCTCCACATCATTAATCATCAGGGAAATGCAAATTAAAACCACAATGAGATACGACCTCGCACCTGTCAGAATGGCTATTATCAAAAAGACAATAAATAGCAAGTCTTGGCAAGGATGTGGAGGAAAGGGAGCCCTTGTGCACTGTTGGTGGGAATGTAAATTGGTACAGCCTATGGAACCGTATGGAGGTTCCTCAAAAAATTAAAAATTGAGGGCTTCTCTGGTGGTGCAGTGGTTAAGAATCTGCCTGACAATGCAGGGGACACGGGTTCGAGCCCTGGTCTGGGAAGATCCCACATGCCGCAGAGCAACTAAGCCCGTGCACCACAACTACTGAGCCTGTGCTCTAGAGCCCACGAGCCACAACTACTGAAACCTACGTGCTGCAGCTACTGAAGCCCGCAAGCCTAGAGCCCGTGCTCCACAACAAGAGAAGCCACCGCAATGAGAAGCCCACGCACCGCAACGAAGAGTAGCCCCTGCTCGCCCCAACTAGAGAAAGCCCGCGCACAGCAACAAGACGCAACACAGCCAATAAATAAATAAATAAATCTTTAAAAAAAAATAAAAATTGAACTACCATATGATCCAGTAATTCCACTTCTGGGTATTTTTTAGAAGACAACAAAAACTCTAATTTGAAAAGATATATGCACTCCAATGTTCATTGTGGCATTATTTACAGTAGCCCAAATATGGAATATATGGTCAGGAAAAGACAGTCTCCCAGTATCTCCCCCACTATTTACCCTGGTTCCAGATGGATTAGCCAATGTAATTAGCCAGGAATCAGAAAAGCAAAAATAAAATGATCTCTACTTGCAGATGACATGATTGTGTACCTGAAAAACCCTAGAGAATAAATGATAAAATTAACTTAATAAAAGAATTCATCAAAGAAGCAGGTTATAAAATTAACATGTAACAATAAATAGCACTCATACACACAAATACTTACCAATTAGAAGATATGATGGATGAGGAAAACTCATTTACAGTAGCAACAACAGAAAATAAGATGCTTAGAATAAACAAGTGTCAGTGCCCTTTAGGCAAAGACCCCCAGGAACACACCGGTGGTTGGACAAATTGGGATTATTGCTTGTTGCATCAGAGAGCACGCACACTATGGGAATCATAGGGTGTCTCAGTAAGTGGGTGTTGGAAAATACTTATTATAGAATTTGGTCTTGTGGTAGGTGATCTTGAGGAGGGTTTAATGAAGTGGGGCTTTAGTTTGGATGCTGTCAGGAAATGAAAGTACTTCTATAAATGGTATCTTTTTTTTTCAATTTTATTGAAGTATATTTGATTTACAATGTTGTATTAATTTCTGCTGTACAATAAAGTGATTCAGTTATACATATATATTCTTTTTCCTACTCTTTTCCATTATGGTTTATTACAGGATATTGAATATAGTTCCCTGTGCTATACAGTAGGACCTTGTTGTTTATCCATTCTGTGTATAATAGTTTGCATCCGCTAATCCCAAACTCCCAATCCATCCCTCCCCCACCACTCCTCCCCCTTGGCAACCACGAGTCTGTTCTCTATGTCTGTGAGTCTGTTTCTGTTTTGTAGATGTTTATTTGTGTTGTATTTTAGATTCCACATGTAAGTGATCTCATATGGTATTTGTCTTTCTCTTTCTGACTTACTTCACTTAGTATGATTATCTCTAGGTCCATCCATGTTGCTGCAAGTGGCATTATTTCATTCTTTTTTATGGCTGAGTAATATTCCATTGTATACATGTACCACATCTTCTTTATCCATTCATCTGTCGATGGACATTTAGGTTGCCTCCATGTCTTGGCTATTGTGAATAGTGCTGCTATGAACATAGCGGTACATGTATCTTTTTTTTTTTAACATCTTTACTGGAGTATAATTGCTTTACAATGGTGTGTTAGTGTCTGCTTTATAACAAAGTGAATCAGCTATACATATACATATATCCCCATATCTCCTCCCTCTTGCACTCCCTCCCACCATCTCTATCCCACCCCTCTAGGTGGTCACAAAGCACTGCGCAGGGGCCATGCTAATCTTCTCTGTATCGTTCCAATTTTAGTATATGTGCTGCTGAAGCAAGCACTCTTATAGAATCATAGTTTCCTCTGGATATATGCCCAGGAGTCGGATTGCTGGATCATATGGCAACTCTGTTTTTAGTTTTTTGAGGAACCTCCATACTGTTTTCCATGTATGAATGGTAGCTTAATAAATCTTATCTAGTTGGAAGACTAGACTGAGGCTAGAAGGATTTGTTAATGTTTTGACAAAAAAAAATTTTTAAGGTCACGGAACAGTTTTAATTTCCCCCTATTTAGCTCATTTAAATCACACTTAGTTTTCAAATAAAGACAATAATGAAATCATACTTCCACCTAAACATGATACAACTATCCTGCCTACAACCGAAACACACCAACCCTTCTCAAAAAGAGGATGCCGAGTCTTTGGGTGATGTTCACTTTTCTCCTTTGATATTCTGTAACCTAAATTCTGAAAATAAGCTTAACTCTTATTGATAGATCTTATATTAGATGATAAGAGAATAGGAGAGGGAAGAAAACAAAAATATTTGGATAATATACATACAAACATATTCATAACAAAATAAGGAAGAGATATTCATAACTATTTGAATCCTCGTTTCTGCAATGTGGTCAGAGCTGGTCTTTATAACTCCCTTCTTCCATTACTCATTCCATATTTCCTTTGCCCTCAACAAGCCTCTTAGTTGGTCATGACTCTTTGCCTGATGGAGTGACCCAAACCTTCATTCTTGAAAGGTCTGAGCCATTAACAGTCCTGCTTATGTTGGGTTGTTGTAGTTTTTCTTTGGCTTTATTCACAGGACATGGTAGAGATGCCATAAGGCAGCTCCTGTATTCCAGACATACTCTTCCTTGTTACCATTGTAGAGTAGCAATCCAACTTGCCCTTGGTAGTCAGGATCAATTGCCCCAGCCACTATAGAAACCTCCTTATTTGCCTGTTAATTCTGAGGCATGAGGAGCCCAAAGTGGCTGGGTGGCAATTCAATATACTCATTGCCACATTGCGTAGTGGAATCATTCATTCCTCCCTTTAGAACTAAGACCTCTAGATCAGCAGATCCTAAGGTCACAGGGGACAGGGAGCAAAAATGTTGCTAGTAGATCACTAGGCATAATAGGGAGAGGACCCACTCTTATTTCCACCCTTTGATTCCTGGCCCTGTGAATCCTGGCTACGAGAAAAACAGCACCATCCATTGGATGCTGATTTAGAGCATATACAGCATGGAGGACATTGCTGCAGCCCTGCAAGGTATTGCCACCTAGATGGCCCTGTAATTGAGTCTTCAAAAGGCCAGTACAGGGACTTCCCTGGTGGCACAATGGTTAAGAATTCGCCTGCCAATACAGGGGACACAGCTTCGAGCCCTGGTCCGAGAAGATCCCACATACCGCAGAGCAGCTAAGCCCATGCGCAACAACTACTGAAGCCCACGCGCCTAGGGCCCATAATCCACAACAAGAGAAGCCACCGCAGTGAGAAGCCCTCGCACCGCAGCGAAGAGTAGCCCCCGCTTGCTGCAACTAGAGAAAGCCTGCATGCAGCAACGAAGACCCGACACAGCCAAAAATAAATAAGTAAATATATTAAAAAGGAAAAAAAAAGGCCAGTACACCATTCTATAAAGCCAGCTGCTCCAGGATAATGGGGAACATGATAAAACTAGTGAATTCCATGAGCACAGGTCAATTGCCAGATTTTGTTTGCTGTGAAGTGAGTTCCTTGATCAGAAGCGATACTATAAGTCCACGGATGGTAAATTTGGCAGAAAGACTGTGTTCAGGGACCTCCTTGCCATCAATTTTCCCATCATGTTCTTTCCGAGTCCCTTATGACCCAGCTAACCACTGAGCATAGCCTATGAATCAATATAGACTCATACCTCTGGCCATTTCATCTTCTAAGCAAGATGAATAATCAGGTGCACTGCTTGAAATTCTGCCCACTGGAAGGATTCCCCTTCATCACTGTCCTTCAGGGATGTCCTAGAAAGAGGCTGTACTGCTGTAGATGTTTACTTGGTGCAGAACCATGTGTAAACCAAGCCTGAGTTTTCTCTTCCTCAGTCAGCTGGTTGCCAGCAACTCTGCAGGAGGCCGTAAGTGTGGGATGGGAGAGAGAAGGTAATGTAGTGGGAATAGGAGTCATGAGCATTTGAACCACTTCCTCATGAAATTTACTTGTGCCTTCTGGGCCTCTTCAAGTACAGTCTCGACGATACCACCTGCATTTCATAATGAGCACAGTGGTACTGCCCACTCTTATGGCTTGGTAGGTCAGACAGTACCTAGTTCATGAAGGGCAGCTCAGATCACATGGTAATGGGGTAGCCTATGGTCAAGTGGCCAGTAGCAAGCCAAAAGCTGTTTCCCAAAAAGAGTAGTCACCCACAAAATCCTAAGGGTCTGTTCTATGATTTACCTGTGGGAACCTGCCAAAGGCTCCAAACATCTCCAACTGCCAGTGACATTCCAAGTGCCGTTGGATCTGCTGGATCGTGTAGCCCAAGTGGCGGAGCAGCTTACACAGCAGCCTGGACCTGTTGCAGAGCCTTCTCTTGTTCTGGTGCTACTCAAACTAGCAGCTTTGAAGGTTAATTGGTAAGTGGGCCCTCGTAGCACACCTAACTGTGGAATATGTTGCCTCCAAAATCCAAAAAGACTCACTAGACATTGTGCCTCTCTTTTGGGTGTAGGAGGTGACAAAAGCAACAATTTGTCCTTTACCCTAGAAGACATATCTTGACATGTCCCACACCACTGGACCCCTGGAGATGTCACTAAGGTGGGAGACTGCTGAATTTTTGTGGGGTTTATTTCCTACCCTCTGACACACAATTGTCTTATCAATGTCTAGAGTATTTGCTACTTTCTTTTATTTATTTATTTATTTATAGCTGTGGCGGGTCTTAGTTGTGGCACGGGCTCTTTGTTGTGGTGCGTGGGCTTCTCTCTAGTTGTGGCGTGTGGGCTCCAGAGCGCGAGGGCTCTCTAGTTGTGGCATGCAGGCTCAGTAGTTGCAGCCCGGGGGCTTAGTTGCCCCATGGCATGTGGGATCTTAGTTCCCTGACCAGGGATCGAACCCGCGTCCCCTGCATTGGAAGGCAGATTCTTAACCACTGGACCACCAGGGAAGTCCCTAGAGTATTTGTTACTTTCTGCTCACCAAGTCCAATCAGTACAATATCCATAATGGACCCGCATGATGTCTTGTGGAAGGAAAAGGCAATCAAGGCTCCTGGGGACTAAATTATGACATAGGGCTGGAGAGTTGATACACACCTGAGGAGGGATGATCAGGTATATTGCTTGCCTGTCCAGCTGAAAGAATACCACTTCTTGAGGTCTTTACTAAGATGTATTGAAAGAAAAGCATTTGCCAGGCTGATAGTTGCACACTAGGTTCCAGGATGTTATGGGCTGAATGCTTGTGTCCCTCTCAAATTCATATGTTGAAATTCTAACCCCCAATGTGATGGTATTAGGAAGAGGGTACTTTAGGTCATGATTGTGGAGCCCTCATGAATGGGATTAATACCCTTATTAAAGAGACCCATGGGACTTCCCTGGGGGTCCAGTGGCTAAGACTGTGTGCTCCCAATTCAGGGGGCCCGGGTTTGATCCCTGGTCAGGGAACTAGATCCCTGATAGTTTCAGGGAACTAGAACCTACTGCAACTAAGACCTGGTGCAGTCAAATAAATAAATAAATAAACATTTTAAAAAAAACATTAAAAAAATAATAAGAGACCCATGTGGGAATTCACTGGCGGTCCAGTGGTTAGGACTCCGCACTTCCACTGCAGGAGGCACAGGTTCGATCCCTGGTCAGGGAACTAAGATCCCACATGCCGTGCAGCGTGGCCAAAAAAAGAGAGAGAGAGAGACAGAGACCCATCTGAGGACACAGCAAGAAGATGACCCATCCACGAACAAGGAAGTGGGCTCTCGCCAGATGCTGAATCTGCTTGATCTTGGACTTTCCAGCCTCCATAACTATGAGAAATAGGTGTTTGTTGTTTAAGCTACCCAGGCAGTGGTATTTTTGTTATAGCAGCCTGACTGGACTAAGACACAGGGGGGGTCTCAAGCAATGAGACCATATCTGGAACAGCAGCGGCAATGGAGTCAGCGTCTGAATAAGTTTATGATAATCCACTGTCACTCTCCAAGATCCACCTATTTTCTGCACAGGACAAACGGGCAAGTTGAATGAAGATGTGGTGGGAATCACTATTCCAGCACTTTTCAAGTCCTTCATGGTGGCAGTAATGCCTACAGTCCCTCTGGGAAAGTGGAATTGCTCTTGGTTTACTAATTTTGCAGATACAGATGGTGCTAGTGGCTTCCATTTGGCCTTTCCTACCATAGTAGCCCTCACTCCACAGGTCAGGAAACAATGTGGGGATTCTTCCAGTAGCTGAGTATGTCTATTCCAATTATGCATTCCAGAACTGCAGAAACAGCCCCAGGTTGGATTTCAGCCACCACTGGGCAAACTATGAGTTGGACCTGAGCTAAAACTCCATTGATCTCCTCACCTCCATAAGCCCCTACTCTGACCAATGGACCACAGTGGTGTTTTGGATCAGTTCAGAGCTAGCATCCAGTAATCCCTGGAAAATCTGATTATTTCCTTTTCCCCAGTGCACAGTCACTCTGGTAAACAGCCACAGGTCCCTTTTGGCAGCAGGGAATTCCCTGGTGGTCCAGTGGTTAGGACTCAGCGCTTTCACTGCCGCAGTCCGGGCGGGTTCGATCCCTGGTCGGGGAACTAAGATCCCACGTGCCACACAGTGTGGCCAAAAAAAAAAAAAAAAATTCTTAGCTTGCAAGTTGTACAAAAACAGCAGAGGGGTGGATTTGGCCCATAGACACAGTTTGCCAATCCTTGCCTTGGGGGTTAGAATATACATCTTTAATTAATCTCCATCTGATTTCAAATAATATTATGCTACTTCACATATAGGGAAAGAAACTTACAACAGTATACTCACAATTCCTCCCTCGCATCTTTTGTATATTATTGTCATCTGTTTTATTTTTGTATATGCTATAAATCCACATCGCTATTATTTTTGCTTTAGATAGTCAATTATCTTTCAAGTTGATTAAAAGAGTCTAAACATGCCTTTTATATTTACTTTATTTTAACCATTTCTGGAGATCTTCATCTCTTTGTGTAGGTTCAAATGTCTATTCTGGTATCACAGTCTTCCACATGAAGAACTCCTTTATGATTTCTTATAGTATAGGTCTGCTGGTGATGAGATCTCTCAGCTTTTGTTTATCTGAGGAAGTCTTTACCTCACCTCATGTTTTAAAAATTATATACAGTAAAACTGACTTTTTTGCATACAGTTCCGTGAGTTCTGAGATAAGTGTAGGATTCTCTAACCACCACAATCAGGATACAGAATAGTTGTGCTTTCATTAAAAAAGAAAAAAAAAGCTTTTTACTTTGAAATAATTATAGACTCATAGGAAGTTGCAATAAAATAGCATAGAGAGTCCTGTGTACCCTTCACCTAGATTTCCTCAGTGTTAACATCTTACATAACTATTGTACAACATCAAAACCTAACATTGTCAATTCAAGAAAATGACATTAATACAAGTCTGTTAATCAGACTTATTAACACCTTATTTACATTTCACCAGCTTTTATATGCACTCATTTATCTGTGTGTGTGTGTGTGTGTGTGTGTGTGTGTGTAGCTGTATGCAATTTTATGCCATGTATGGATTCATGTCACTAGCACCTTCATCTTTGAAAGATATTCTTGCTGCAAATAGAATTCTGGGTTGATGTTTCTTCAGCACTTTAAAGATGTCAGTTCATTGTCTTCTGTTTGTATAGTTTGTATGGCTGTTAGCATCATTGACTCCATCTTGGGCCCATTCAGTTCCTCCTGTCCTTCCACTGACACTACCTTGGGCTGTACTGGGTAGTAACTCTCCTCTCTGTCATCAAGGGCTTTGTAGTTAATAGATAATGTTTAATGATCGTTAGGTCCAGGTGGCCTCTATGGTCTGTTAGTTCCCAAACAATGATGAAGACGTTTGCTGACGTATTCCCAGCGCCCAGAAGACTAGCTACCTATTCATAAATCTTGACTTAGGAATGCATTCTGTGTTTCCAAGCACGTAGCCCCATACCCTAGGTTAACTATAAAATGGCCCCAATGGCCCCTCGGTGGTGCGCAGTGCAGCTGTGAGTGCTTATGGGTCGCTGCCTGCCCTGTAAGTTACCCTTTAACAAACTGATCCATGGATTACACGAAGCTGCTTCCCTCATTTTTCAATCTCAAGATATCTTTTCGGGGGCTTCCCTGGTGGCGCAGTGGTTGAGAATCTGCCTGCCCATGCAGGGGACACGGGTTCGAGCCCTGGTCTGGGAAGATTCCACATGCCGCGGAGCAACTGGGCCCGTGAGCCACAATTACTGAGCCTGTGCGTCTGGAGCCTGTGCTCCGCAACAAGAGAGGCCGTGATAGTGAGAGGCCCACGCACCGCGATGAAGAGTGGCCCCCGCTCGCCGCAAGAAAGCCACGAGAAAGCCCTCGCACAGAAACGAAGACCCAACACAGCCAAAAATAAATAAATAAAAAATTAATTAATTAATTAATTATTTTTAAAAAGATACCTTTTCAGTTCAGTGAGCACTTTTTGCTCCCTCTGTCCTCCAACACAGTTTCTGATGTCTGCAGTAATTCTTTTTTATTTTTTAAATAATCTTTCTGTATTTAGGAAACAACATTCTACTTTTTTTTTTTTTTTGGGTTTCTTTTTCTTATTTATTTATTTATTTATTTTTGGCTGTGTTGGGTCTTTCGTTTCTGTGCGAGGGCTTTCTCCAGTTGCAGCGAGCAAGGACCACTCTTCATCGCGGTACGCAGGCCTCTCACTATCGCGGCCTCTCTTGTTGCGGAGCACAGGCTCCAGACGCGCAGGCTCAGTAATTGTGGCTCACGGGCCTAGCTGCTCCGCAGCATGTGGGATCCTCCCAGACCAGGGCTCGAACCCGTGTCCCCTGCATTGGCAGGCAGACTCTCAACCACTGCGCCACCAGGGAAGCCCTGTAATTCTTATCTTTGTTCCTTTGTGTGTATTAACGTATCTTTTTTTCCCTCTGCCTGCCTTCAGGATTTTCTCTTTACCTTTGTTTTTCAGCAATTTGACTATGATGTTTCTAGGTGTTTTTTCTTTTGTGTCCTTATTGGCGGGGGCATTATTTATCCCACTTGGTGTTCTCTGTGATTCTTACATCTATGGTTTGATGTCTTTCATCATTTTTGGAAAAGTCTCATCCACTATCTCTTCAAGTGTTTCTCCTGCCCATTCTCTCTCTTTCTTCCTTCTGGGATTCCAGTTGCACATATATTAGATAATTTGATTTTGTTCCACAGCTCTTGGATGCTCTGTTCTGTTTCTTTGTTTTTTCACTTATTTTTCTCTTTGTGTTTCAGTTTGGATAATTTCTATTGAACTGTCTTCAAGTTAACCAATTTTTTCCTCAGTTTTGTTGAGTCTGGTGATGAGTCCATAGAAGGTATTCTTCATTTCTGCTACCATGGTTTTTTTTTATTTCTAGATTTTCTATTTGACCCATAACTTCCACCTCTGCTGAAATTCCCCATCTGTTTATGCATGTGGTCCCTCTTTTCTACTAGTGTTTCTAACATATAAGTCATGATTGTTTAAAAGTCCCTGTCTAATAGTTTCAACAACTGCATCATTTCTGAGTCTGGTTTGGTTGACTCTTTGTCTCTTGACAGTGGTTTTCTTGCTTTTTAGTGTTTTATAATTTTTGACCAAATTCCTGACATTGTGTGTAGAATGGTAGAGACTAAATTAAATGGTATTAATTCCTGGAAATGGGCATGTATCTTCTGCTAGACAATTAGTGTAAGAGCTTAAGTCAGTGTAGTCAGGAGCTGGTTTGGACTGTGTTGTTGCTATGGTTACCTTCATTGCACTACTGGCTTCCAGTTCGTCTAGCATCATCTCAGACAGGATGGGGACTGGTTTGCTGGAGGGTTTTTAATCAATGCTCCTGCTCCACCCCTCAACTTTCCATCCCTTGTTTGGGTTGCTGTTGCTTGTTACTTGGTGCTTGCTAGCCTGGTGGAGGGGGGTAGGGTGTGTATCTTATCCTGGTCCAGCCTCAGTCTTTGGCAAACTGAATCCCTGGGCTTGGGGGTGGGGCTTCCTCAGTGATCCTGCTCCTCCTCCCCATGGCAGCAAAACTCTGCCTTGTTACCTTTGGCAGATCCATATGGGAGAGTTTCCTGCCCCTCCCCAGTGATAGGAGCCTTGTAATGGTATTGGCATAGGATCCTGGTACAAGAAGGTTTCCTGCCCCTCCCACTTTCCTCAGCTATAATAAGTCGTCATATGTGCCCTGCAGGGGAGGGTTTGCTGCCTGTCCCCAGCAGCTTCATTCTACAGAGGGGAAGGGTCCTGGTGAGGCTGAGACTTCCCACCTTCCCTGCAGCTGCAGCCACTTCCCTCCTGCAGGCCTGATGGAGGTCTGTGGAGAGAAACCTGCAAGAGGGTACAAACTCATGTTGTGTCTGAGATTTCTGGGGGTCCATAGATGGCCTGTAGCAACTTGTTACAAATTTTCCTGAACCCCTTACATGCTTGGCACTTAGTACATGCACAATGCATACTTATTGTATATTCAGAGGAAATCATTGAACTTTTCTGAGTCTGTTTCTGCACCTATAAAATGGGGCTGAGAAGGCCCACCTCACATAGAGTTCATATGAGGTATTGGTTATGAAAGGGCTTTTAAGTGGAGAGTAGCAAGCACATAGACAGGATGATTGATCCTGGGGTCTCTGCTTCCTTAGCTGTGCAAAGGCTTGGAGGCAGAGAAGGCTGAGAAGTGCTGTGAGACCAGGACGGAGCGTGAGGAGGGTGTGGGTGGTGGGTGTGGTGAGGATACTGGTGGGAAGAGAGGATGCAAACCGAAAGGTAAGCTCCAGTTCAGACTGTCTGGATTTAAATTCTGGCTCCCACAGTAAATCCCTATGTCACCTGGGGCAAGTTGAATAACCACTTTGAGGCTCAGCTGCCTCATCTGTTATATGGGTTTTGAGATTTGTGGTAATTCGATTAATTAATACTTGTCAAGAGTTTAGAATAGTGCCTGGCATAAAGTACTTAATAAATATCAAGGGGTTTTTTTTGTTTGTTTTGTTTTATTAATTCATTCATCCATTCAACAAATACTTAGAACCTACTATGTGCTAGGCATTGTGCTAGGTGCTGGATATACAGCATTGAATGAGATAGGGTTCTTGTTGTTAGCTATCAAGAGAAGCAGTCACTGGACAAGAAATCTCCATTGTAAAGAGCTCTCTAAACTTGAAAGTGCTGGGGAGGGACTTTCCTGGTGGTCCAGTGGTAAAGAATCCTCCTTCCAATGCAGGGGACGGGGGTTCGATCCCTGGTTGGAGAACTAAGATCCCACATGCCGCAGGGCAACTAAGCCCGCGCGCCTCAACTACTGAGCTCACGCACCTCAACTAGAGAGCCCGCGTGCTGCAAACTACAGAGCCCACGTGCTCTGGAACCCCGGCGACACAACTAGAGAGAGAAAAACCTGCACGCCACAACTAGAGAGAAGCCTGCGTGCCAAAACGAAGAGCCCGCACTGCAACGAAAGATCCTGTGTGCCTCAACAAAGACCCCGCCTGCCGCAACTAAGACCTGACACAGCCAAAAATATAATAATAATAAAACAAAGAAAATTTAAAAAAGAAAAAGAAAAAAGCGCTGGGAAATATTAAAGTGTATCTCCAAGGAAGTAACCTTTGAGCTGAGGCTTGAAGAACAAGCAGGAATTTGCTAGATAAAGGGCAGGGAAGAGTGGGAATTCCCTGGTGGTCCAGTGGTCAGGACTCCTTGCTTTCACTGCCAGGGCCCAGGTTTGATCCCTGGTGGGGGAACTAAGATCCCGAAAGCCGTGTGGTGTGGTCAAAAAAAAGGGGGGGGGGTGGCGGGGAAGAGTGTGCCAGGCAAAGGGAACAGCAGGTGTAAAGACTGAATTAGGAAGACTCAAGCACCTGGAAGAAGGCCAGTGAGGCTGGAGATCGGAGGGGGCAGGGGGAGGGAATGGCCATTGGCCTCATCCTCAGGACTGGGCTTTATCTTAAGATCAATGGGAAGCTATTGGAGAGTATAAGCAGGGGAGTGACACGATCAGCTTTGGGTTTTTAAAAGCGGTTCTGCCAGCTGTGCAGAGAATAGATTGGAGAAGAGTTGGAGTCGAAGCAAGGAGACCAGTCAGGAAGCAGAGAAAAAGGGGCGCATGACACATCTAAGGCAGCAGGGAGTCTGCACTTGGACCTTGTGTACCATTTCCTTTTCCTTCCAGAGCACCAAGACAAAAACCTGGTTCTAGAGAGAGAGTTTGCTAGGAAGTGCAAGCGAGCTGATTCTTGCTAGTTTTAAGATATGACCACCAGAGGGCGCAAAAACACTAAAGAGACTCGGGATCAGCCCTGATCCACCTCCTCAGGCTGAGTCCTGGGATTCAAAGGCAGCCCGAGGGCGTCCCCTCCCCTCGCCCAGTTAGATGGCTGACTCTGGGGCCCACAGGAGGCAGCCTCCAGTTCCTTTGTTAGAAAGCAGTGAATAAACTGAAGGAATCCTGGACTGGGAGCCTGAAAATGTGAGTTCAATCCTTCCCCACAGCTCCCCAACTTGGGCAACTTGCCCCTGTTTTCCCTTCTGCCCCCTCATTTGGCCCAGGTCCCCAGCCCTCATTTCAGAGAGAAATGTAGGGGTTCAGAGCCTGGTGTTTGAGCCACCTGGGCTTAATCCCCATTCCAACCACAAACTAGCTAAATAACCTTGGTCAAGTGATTTCACCTGTCAAAGCCCCAGTTTCCATCTCTGTTAAGTGGGAATCCCGACACATCCCTTGCACGGTTGCAAATTATGAGATAATGTCTGTAAGTGCTTAGCACAGTGGCTGGCACATAATAATTGCTCAATATATGTTTATTATTCAGGTGGAAATGTGACTCACATTCATTAAGTGCTTACTTAATATCCAGGACTGGGGCTTTACTAGTAATTCTTTTTGTGGCTTTTGGCAAGATTCCTTCCTTTTTCTGAGCCTCAGTTTCTCCAACAGAAGAACAGAGGGTTAGATCAGAGTGGATTCTCAGTAGGAGCCATTCCAGCCCTGACACTCCAGGCTGTTTCTATTTCTCTCCCTCCTACCTCTCCCTGCTTCCTTCCTTTCTTCCATCTATCCATCATTTATTCATTCATTCAACAATTATTTATTGAGTATCTACTATATTCCAGGTGCAGGAAACAAAACAGACCGACATCAAAACAGGTGTCCATCACTGAGAGCTAGTCTGTTGGAAGCATGTTTGTTCTAAACCTTCTTTGTCCTCTCTTCCAGCAATCAATCTTGCAGGTTATTTCGTATTTAGAGCAGGAAAAAATTGTGCCAAGAGTTTATTTCTGTGCATCCCTGTGTGGCTGTGTACACACACACATTTATATATAACATTTGCAGCAGCGTTGTCATGGGAACCGTTTTTTGGTGTCTCTGGGCATGAGGGCTGCCTGTGAGTGGAGGAGCTTTTATGGAGCACCCCCTGCATGCACTTTTGTGTGGCGAGAAATCCTGCTGGGAGAGTTCCCCAAGAGCCTTTGTCGGCCCTTTTGATCATTGCTGCCTATTTTTCTCATTGATCTTGTCAGATGTGAGTGAAATTGACTGGGGGAGTTGAATGTCAAGCTCAGTGACTGGCAGATCAAGATCCTCCCGGACATCTGACAATGAGTGGTGTGGATAGGTCAGCTTGGGCTTTTTGTCTTTTTAAACCCTTGATTTGGGAATGTTTAAGGCTTCGGGGAAGACTTGGATGAAAAGGCAAAAGCAGCCAGGGAATGTATTTTCAGAAACGACAGCTGCAGCAGCCGCTTTTGAACTTGGTAGGCAGTGCCAGAGCCGGGAGGGGCGGAGTGCCAGCAAGAGGGAGAGAAGGGACTCACTATTCACCACGCAGCCTGGCCCCATCCTGGGTGCTTTGCATACGTTATCTCCGGTAATCCTCGAATCCAGCCTGTGAGATAGACACTGTGGTTCTTAGCAGGAAACTGGGATGGAGAGGAAAAGGGGCCTAGCCAGGAAGTGGCAAAGGTGCGAGATTCAAACTCAGGCTGCAGGCTGACTCCAGTGCCAGGGTTCTACCCACTACTTGGGCCACTGGACCACTCTGCAGCCAGGTTCCCCTCACTTCCAGGCCAGGAACTGGGGGGAAGGGCAGCCAGGAATGGCAGCCCAGAGATTCAAATCCTCACAAACCCCAAGTCACAGCAGCAGATCCAATCATGGGCAGCCATGAGATGAACAAATCAAATCTACACACATATTACCTTCACTCTAAATACAGGAGCTGGCTTGTGTTTTGGTGTCGTGAGAGCTTCCCGTGTACGAGGCATTGTTTCACTTCTTTATTATTAAAGTCTGTGAGACCGATGCTATCTCATCATTACTCTATTACAGATAAAGAGAGTGAGGTACAGAGAGGTTAAATGTCTTGCCCAAGATCACACAGTTAATGAGCTGAGATTTGATCCCAGGCAACCTGGTTCCCGCGCCTGAGCTCTTAACTGCCGTGCCTTTCTGGTCCATGAGTTAGGGTTCTGTGTGTGTGCAGTTCTAACGGAGCCATGTGGACTCTCCCCTCCCCAAAGAGCTTCAGCTATTTGAGAGATAAGAAGAGTTAAAGGGAGAGGGAAGAGGATACTCTTTTATTGATGATCTCCTATGTGTCCAGTACTGAGCTAGGCCTTTCCACCTCACAACTTTGCTGGAACATTAGAACTACTATAATCCCCTTCATACAGATGAGAGGAATCAAGGTCCAGCAAGGTGAAGTGATGGGCTAAGGTCTTAGAACTGGGATTCAAGCGAAGACCTACATTTTCCAAAACCCAAGCCCTACGCTGTAGAAATAAAACAGCACTGCCCTGGGCCCTTCTCCCACGTTTCTCAGCTATGGTGCCAAAGAGGTGTTCAGGTGTTCCCCTGAGAGCAGGGAAGGCCCCTTTAGAGACCCTTGTACGGCAGAGGACCCTGACCTGCCCAAATCGAGGTGCTCCCCCAAATCTGCCAGAGTAGGGTTACACTCAGTAGCTCAACCAGCATCCATCCCACAACTATTTACGGAGCGCCCCCTAGTGCCAGGCTCTGGGCGTGTAGCAATGAAAGCGAGTCCCTGCCATCGGGAGCTTACTTTCTAGCAGGGAACAGCCATGATACAAGTAAGTACCTGCGTGAGAAGTGCAGGGAGCTGTGGGTGTGAATAAGAGACTACTGGGCCTGGGTTGATAACTGATGTGGGTGATTTATGTTTATTTAAGAGGTACCTTCCCAACACTTTGGCTTGAGAAGGTCAAAGATATCACTTAGTGCTTTTGGCCAAAGCCGAAAGCTGGCCACACTGCAGCATGAAATGAAAGAGGCTTCTATTTTCTTCATGTTCAGAAATCAGGCTGTGATACTTATCCTCAAGCCATTTCCAGCTTCATAGAAAAGATAAATAAGCTAACGTCTGTTGAGTATTTATTATGTGCCAGGTACTAGGCTACATTTAAGTCCCTTATGCACACAGTGTGATAGAATCACAAGAAAATATCCCAGCACAAAAGTAGCAGAAGGTGGGGATGGATTAAATTTGTCTGGGAAGGAGGGGGATCACGGAAAATGTGTCCCATAAGATGATACTTGAAAAAAAAAAAAAAAAAGATGATACTTGAGCTGGGTTTTGAAGGACAAATAGGAGCTCGCCAGGCAATCCAGGAGCAGGAGACACTTCAGGTGGAGGAAACAGCGTCTGGAAAGATTGGGAGACATGAAAGTGTGTGACCATCCAGGGGGCATGTGGTGGGAACTGAGGTTGCAGAGATTGCTAAGAGCCAGATGCAAAAGGCCTTAGGCACCTGGCTGAGGAACCTGGCCTCTATCTAATCCCCACTTTCCCTGCATAAGGGTGAGATCCAAAAACCTTCTTCAACTTCTCTGTTCAAGTGGAAGAAAAGGCGTGCGACAAGGGTGGAGGGGAAAAAGCATGATTGCCAAATTTGGGAAGCTGAAAAGTGTTCATCTGCAGAATTAATTCTAAATCGCTGCTATTTTCATTCTCATGCTGGTGGGAAAGGCAGAGCATAGCAACACTCCTCAGCCTTTTTCCAGGTGTCTGGAGTGCTGGCAGGCCAGGCCAGGCCAGGCTGGCAGACCGGCTCCCACGGAGATCACTGGAGCCAGCCTGATGCTTGGAGCCAGCTGTGGGCATCTGGAAATCCAGCTTCCTCTTCTAGTCATTAGATGGGGGGAAATCGGAATCCAGGATTTTCCCAAGGCAGTAAACTTGGCAGGATGATTAAATGGCATTAGGCTTGACAAGGGCCAGGGCAAGGCTGGACCACCCAGGGTAGAAGGTTGTGGTTTCCAGATTCAAGATGGGATATGAGGGTGACTGTGCGAAGTCCCTTGGTTTAGAGAGCACTGGAGGCCTGCTGGGCAGGTATTAGAGACCTTTCACTGGGCCAGACCCAGTGGCCATGCAGGTTGATCTCAGTAACAGGGCAGCTCAGCAGATCTGGTGTGTAGGGGGTTCTGCTAATAAGGTGTGGAAGCAGTAAGATCACATGCTGCCTTGCCCCAGGCCAAGCAGCCACCTCCTGAACATGTTGGGTGACAGCCAGACAAGGGAGGAAGGAAGGCCCTGTTATGATTCACCTCCTATGTGCGGGTAGTATTGGTACCCAGATCTCCACTGGGGTGTAATGAGAATTAAATGAGTTAATACATGTAAAGAGCTTTGCCCAATGCCTGGCACACAGTGAGTGTTCAGTAAATGTTAGCTGTTATTGTTTTTATCTTCTAGACACACTAATGTTTTTTTTCCACTTGCTACCTTACTTAATCCTCACAACAGCTCTAGGAAGTAGGAATTAATAGGTTAAAAAAAAGTTTGCTTTTTACAGTTGAGAAAACTGAGGTACAATGGGGGGTTATGTAACTCACTCAAGGACACATAGTTAAAAGTGGCAGAGCTGAAGGGAACCTCTACAACTCAACAACAATAAAAAAAAAAAACCCAATTCAAACATGGGCAAAGGACTTGAATAGACATTTCTCTGAAGAAGGTATCAAATGGTCAGTAAGCACCTGAAAAGATGCTCAGTATCACTAATCACTAGGGAAATACAAATCAAAACCACAATGCAATTCCACGTCACACCTATTAGGTGGGTTATTATAAAAAAAGAAAGAAAGAAAAAGAAAACAAGTGTTGGTGAGAATGTGGGGAAATTGGAACCCTTGTGCATTGCTGGTGGGATATAAAGTGGTGCAGCCATTGTGGATAAACAGTATGATGGTTCTGCAAAAAATTAAACATAGAATTACCATATGATCCAGCAATTCCACTTCTAAGCATGTACCCCAAAGAATTGAAAGCTGGTACTTGTGAACAGATACTGTACAAGTATCCCACCCCTGTTCACAGCACCATTAGTCACAATAGCCAAAAGGTGGAAACAACTCAAATGTCCACTGATACATGAATGGATAAACAAAATGTGGTATATCCATTCAATGGGTTATTATTCAGCCTTGAAAAGGAATTACATTTTTGACACATGCTACACAAGATGAACCTTAAAAATACTAAGTAGCCAGACACATAAGTATTGTATGATTCCATTTATATGTGGTACTGAGAGTAGTCAAATTCATAGAGACAGAAAGTAGAATGGTGGTTGCTAGGGGCTGGAGGGAGGGGAGAATGGGGAGTTATTGTTTAATGGGTACAGAGTTTTTAGTTTGGGACGTCGAAAAAGTTCTGGAGATGCGCAATGTAATGACTGCACAACAGTGTGATTGCCCTGAATTGTACACTTAAAAAGAATTTTAGGTTGTATCTTACAATAATAATAATAATAATAAAGAGTTGAAAGAAAGATAAGTGGCAGAATTGGGATCAGGACCAGGTCTCTTTGTCTCCCAGGCTCTTTGGGATGGTTCCCTGGGCCCACTTTCTCCTTTCTAGGAAAATGCACTCCAGTTTTGTTCAAAACTGACCGGTAGAGAGAAAAGCAGTGTCTTGAGGATGATGGGCACACCCCGTCGGAATTAGTTCAAGGCATTTGCAAGTGATGTTCAACTTGAAGGACAGGCTAATTCTGAACTCTGTACGAGCTGGGTCAGAGAGCAGAAGACTGAAGAGTCAGAGGCGGTGCCCGTGCGCCGTCCTCTTGTTCTCCTCCCACCTCCACCACCTGCGCCCGCACAGCGGCCATCATTTTGTGTCAGTCAGTCCACAAGTATCTACTGGGCCCGCCGGTACACCACGAGACAACTCTCAGCCACCAGCTAAGTATCCTACAATTTAACTCAACTCTGACACCGTCTACCTGGAGAGAGCTTCACATCCCACAGCTCATTTATAAGGGATGGTCAGGGAAGGCCTCTCTGATAAGGTGAGGTTAAGGGCTCCGTCCTACAGGGGCACCCCGCCCCGCCCCCCTGCTTCAGGTGACAGTCGCAAGCCCAGGCTGCTACCTGTGCTTCGGATCCACTGGCTAGAGATTGGAGGTTCCCATGACCCCCCTCCTTGGGTTCAATTAATTTGCTAGGGCAGAGCACAGAACCAAGACAAACATTTTACTTACTGGATCACCAGTTTATTATGAAAGGATATAACTCAGGAACAGCATAGGGCAAAGAATGGGGAAAGGGGTGTGAACCTTCCATGCCCTCTCTCAGCACCTCCATGCGTTCACCAACCTGGAAGCACTCGGAACCTTGTCCTTTTGGGTCTTTATGGAGGCCTCACCACATAGGCTTAACTGATTAAATCATTGGCCACTGGTGATTGAGCTCAGTCTCCAGCCCTCTCCCCTTCCCAGGGGTCAGGGGGTGGGAATGAAATTTCCAACCCTCTAATCACAACGTTGTTTCCCCTGGCAACCAGCCCCTCCTACTTAGGTGACCTAGGGCTTTCCAAAAGTCACTTCATTAACATAACAAATGACACCTTATTGCTTTCCTTGCTTAGGAAATTCTAAGAGTTTTAGGAGCTCTACACCAGGAATGGGATAAGACCAAATATATATTTCTTATTATAAATCACAATATCACAAGCACACAATACATGTCAGGCACCATTCTAGGGCCTGGAGATACCGCAATGAACAAAACAGACAGAATCCCTACTCCTCTAGGGCTAACATTCTAATGGGGAGGGATAGATAGTAAACTCATGAATATGTAAATATGTCACTGGTTAGATGGTGATGAGTGTAATGAAGGAAATTAAAGTAGGTTAGGGTAGCCTGGGGTTGGGGGTGGGTTGTTAACTTATAAGGGATGATCAGGGAAGGCCTCTCTGATAAGGTGGCATTTGAGCAGGGACGTGAAGGAAGTGAGGGAATGAGCAGTGCAGATATCCCAAGGACAGGAAACAGAAAGTGCAAAGGCCCTGAGGCGGGGAGTACATAAAAAGGAACATTGTAAAGGCCAGTGCACTAAAAGAGAAGAGTAGGAGAGAAGCTCTGGGATGTAAAGGTGGGGGTGGGAGATGGAGATCATGTAGGGCCTCGTAGGTCATTGAACAGATTTTGGCTTTTATTCCAACTCAGAAGTGAGGACAGTGGAGGGCTCTGAGCAGAGAAAGTGACATGACCTCAACTTTTCTTTTTTTTTTTTTAAGATTTAATTTATTTTTGGCTGCATTGGGTCTTCGTTGCTGCGCGCAGGCTTTCTCTAGTTGCAGCGAGCGGAGGCTACTCTATGTTGCAGTGCACGGGCTTCTCGTGGTGGCTTCTTTTGTTGCGGAGCACAGGCTCTAGGCGCCGGCCTTCAGTAGTTGTGGCACACGGGCTGAGTAGTTGTGGCTCGCGGGCTCTAGAGCGCAGGCTCAGTAGTTGTGGCGCACGGGCTTAGTTGCTCCGTGGCATGTGGGATCTTCCTGGGCCAGGGATCGAACCCGTGTCCCCTGCATTGACAGGCGGATCCTTAACCACTGCACCACCAGGGAAGTCTTTAACTTTTTAATGTAAATAATTATGGGGATTATTTAACTTGTAGGCCCAGTTACCTGTCTCTCTTCCCTATTAAGACGTGGCCTCACAGTCCTTGCTAGGGGCCCAGAACAGTGCCTGGTACATAGTTGTCACTCAGTAAATGCTTGTTTAATAAGTCCTGAAGATTGGTTGTGATTCCAGAGGCACACGGGGAGGAATGACCGACACCTGAAGTGGGAAAAGACTGGGGGTGGGGGGATAGGGGGATCCGACTTCTAAATGAGAGGATGGTATCAGATTTGAGAAACACCTTGGTCCAGCAGTGAAAAGAGGCCATGAGTTTCAGTCCAGGTTGTGCTGCTTACTTGCTGTTTGCCCTTGAGAAAAAGCCTTTCTTATATCTGGGCTCTACCCCTAAAACACTGGGTAAGGTGATCCCTAAGGCACCTTCAGTCCTGACTAGACTCTATTACAATACTTCAAGAAAATTGTGGTAAATACAAATAACATAAAATTTACTGTCTTAACCATTCTATGATAATATTTTTTGTTCCCTCTTGCATTCTGGTGAAGCTGAAGCATCTGCTGCCACAGTGCTGGCGGGGGCTGTGGTCCCCTCCAGGAATAGCTGAGAAATGAAGACCATTACACACACCGTGGGCAAAGGGGTAGGACGACTTGGCCCCAGAAGTGGGAGTGGGAGTGGCAGCAAATTTTGCCTTGGAGGCAAGAGGGAAGGAATGAAGCTTTGTTGAGGTACCTACCATGCCCTAGGCCCTGGCGATGCTCTCTACAGACCAGCTCCTTTACCATCTTGCTTTCAATCCTTTAGAGGCAGACCTCCTGTTTTTATTTTGCAAATGGCCCAGAGAAGTTAGGAAACTTGCTTAAGGTTGATCAGCTAGTCTGTAAGGTTAAAATCCAGATCTATCTGAAAGTTTACAACCTCTGAAAGGAACTACCACCCTTACATGGCACCCTACCACTGGGCCCTTTGACGCTGGGCAGGGCCTGCTGGCACAGCTCTTTACTGAAGAACATTTTGTGGCCAATTATGAACGGGCCTGCAGTATAGGGAATGGGACAAAATATTTCTTTACTATTCCCATTGGGCTTTCTCTCCTTCCATCCATGTCCATTTCAAATGGGTGCCATGTAGTTGCTCCTTCTTTGGTCTTTCTTCCTCCTCCTCCTCCACCTCCTCCTTCTTCTTCTTTTTAAAATGTTCTTGCCCTCCCATCTCTATGTCTTAACTGCCTAGGGTCTAGATCTTGGGTCAGCAAGTTCCATGCCCAGCTCTATCTCATCAGGCCTTGGTGGAGGTTTGCATGTCTCAAAGAGGAGCACCTAATACCATACAAACCTTCTGTGGCTACTAAAGATGGCTTCTGTTGTGCTAAAAGGCTAGTCCCTTCCAGGAGAAAAAAAAAAATGAAAGGACCAGAGAACTCCAGCTTGCGACAATATTTTCAAAAGTTTTCAATTAAGAAATTAAGGGGTCCCCCTGAGCCCAATCTTCAGTTCACTTAGAGAAACAGCACAGTGACCCCACATGATAACAAATAAGCAAAGCACCATCACCCAACCACGAGGAGATGTGTAAACCAAGTCTTCACCTGTCTGCTGGCTCTTTGAATGAGGATGGAGAGGTATTTTGATTCCGGGAGGGAATGCAGGTCTCTGTTGTGGGTAGCGTGGTGGGCTCTGGGAACAGTGGCTGGCTGGTCAAAAATTCAAGACTCCTCCTGTGAGCCAGCACTGCCTTCTCCAGGAAGCTCTCACCCTTTCCGCTCCCTGTGCAGTGAGGCCCAGCCTAGGCTCTGCAGTACCCAGGGCTTCTCCAGGGTAACCTGAAAATCCTCTGGCAGTTCACAATTATTCTGTCCTTTAGCAAGCTTCACATCCTTTTTACTGAGTGCTAGATACAAGGATATTTTATTTTATTTTATTTTATTTTTTTTTTTAAATTTTTTGTTTATTATTTATTTATTATTTTTATTTTTGGCTGTGTTGGGTCTTCGTTTCTGTGCGAGGGCTTTCTCCAGTTGCGGCAAGTGGGGGCCACTCTTCATCGCGGCGTGCGGGCCTCTCACTGTCGCGGCCTCTCTTGTTGCGGAGCACAGGCTCCAGACGCGCAGGCTCAGTAGTTGTGGCTCACGGGCCCAGTTGCTCCGCGGCATGTGGGATCTTCCCAGACCAGGGCTCGAACCCGTGTCCCCTGCATTGGCAGGCAGATTCTCAACCACTGCGCCACCAGGGAAGCCCTACAAGGATATTTTAAATGACTAGGTAATGTTCCTATGTAAATGAATAATAGTAGCTAAAATGTATCCAACTATTACTATGAGCAAGGGACCGGACTTTGTTGTCTTATTTCTCATGAAAAGAGGTGGAGTCTCCATTTTACAGATGAGAAAACTGAGGCTTGAGAGGTTATGTGATTTCTCCAAGGTCATACAATTAATCAATGGCAGGGCTGAGAATCAAATTCAGGTAATTTGATTCCAACAGCTCTACTCTTTATTGCTCAACACTGAGCTTTAAGCATCTATTTGGGAGCCTAGCTCAGCCTCGGGAGTGAGGAAAGGCTGCCTAGAGGAGGTGAGGCTTAAGCCAAGCCTTGAGGCAGGAGCAGGCATTAGCCAACGGGCTGAGAAGGGAGAGGATGGTTTGGGTTCGTAGTCCACACACAGACCCCAGGGCGAGGAAGAGAATGGCTTTGTCTGCAGTGGAGCAAGGTGGCTGCAGTTCTGGATCTGAGGTGGAGAGTGGCAGGATGGAAGCAGAGTCCAGATCCTGAAGGGCCTTGAATTTAGACTGGATCCTGAAGGCAACAGGGGCGCCATGGAGGGCTCTCAGCAGGCAAGTTCACAAAATCAGCTTCGCTTGTTGACAGTGCCTCTGGCCAGCGTGGGGAGGTTGGTCTGTGGAAGGCAATGGTGGCAAATCAGAACTGGAGTCAGGTGCCTGGGTTTGAATGCCAGCATTTCTACTTGAAAGTTATACAAGTTGCTTCTTCACATCTTTAAGCCTCAGTTCCTTTATTTGTGAATGGGATATAATAATACCTTGCAGAGTTGTTGAGGTGAATAAGAGTGAATCTAAGCAGAATGTTTAGCAGAGTTGTACCCTGGCACCCAGGACGTGTTCAATAAATATTAGCTTCTCTGTGCCAGACGGGAGGTGTTGAGCAGGGCTATGCTTTGGATGAAAGGAGAGTGCTCTACCTTTCTGACTTTGCTCCCTATAAGCCTTCCACATTGATTGCCTGGGGCCAGAATCTTATCAGGGACTTTTACATTATTTTGCCCAAGGTCTATCTGTTTCAAGAGAGATAATGCTCATAAAGTGCTTAGCAGAGACCAGACACACAGTAATCGCCAGATGCTTGTAGCTATTAAGTTAGGAAATGAAACTAGCTCAGGAAAGAATAACAATTAAGCAATTATCAGTCTGTTATCAACCTAGTATAAATGGGAAGCCAAATTCTTTCCCAGGAACAGGTTTCCATTGGGATAAGGAAGTCTGAGATCTGGAACATAGAAGGAGAATCTGGGGAACTGCAGGACCATTTGGGAATTTTTCCTGGAGCCGGTCACGTCTAGAGAAGAGCAGAAAAATCCAATCCCAGTTAAACAGGTGTTACAAATCCAAATGGTTTAGGATTCCAGAGTATGAAGTAGCTCCTGCCTTCCAGCCTGTAGATGGGGGGATGATGCTTCCTTTTCTACACTAGGAGCTGTGAAACCCTCTCCAGAAAGATGCAGTTGTGGTATCACCCTCTTCCAGATGCTTTTTCCCAGAGGGAGCTTTTGGAGGTCCCAGGGACTGTCAAGAATTAAGCACCCACTATATGTAGAGCTTAATGTGAATTGAAAAAAAAAAAAAAAGGAAGGCAGTGTGAGGCAGTATAGCAGGAGGCAGAACCCAGCTCTAATTTTGTCTCTGCCAGCTACACTCTCCATGTGACCTTGGGAAAGTCTCTTGTCCGTTTCGAGCCTCAATTTTCTCAGCTTCTTCTGTTGTGTGATGGTATTGAGCCTCCCTGTGCCTCAGTCGCTACATTTGTGAAATGATTACCACCTCTTTCACAGGACTTTGTGAGATAATGAACTGCTCAGTGCCTGGTTACAGTTACTCCCTGGCTTGCTTCCTCATCTCTGCAATTCCTTTCCCCTCAATGCTCCTGTGCTTGCACAAGACCCCAATTGGGGGTGGAGTGTGTGGGCAGGGGGTGGGGGGGTGTTGGCTGGCCCTGCTGGGGAGAAAAGGAGCTTATCACCAAGTGTTATGCCGGCATAGAACACCGGGGAGCCGACCACTGGCTGCTGGTCAAAAGGCGCTCCAGTCTCCGGGCAGGCCTTGGAAGAATCCATCCACAGATCCCTAAGTTAAGGCTGCTGATTAGATAAGGAGGGTCGGATCAGGTCCCCAGGCAACTTGGGAAGCGGCAAGGTTCATTCGGACGAATGAACTTGGATTTCAGATCCAGGTTTGTCTCTGTCCTTTCCTGGCTGGATGACCTTGGGCCGGTCACTTTTCCTCTCTCGGACTCAGCGTGCTCTGGAAATGGGGCTCCTCATCCCGCTCACCTCTCTGAGTGGACGAGGGCGAAATGTAGACACAATGGACGGGAACTGCGTTAAGGGCCGGCGAGTGTTATTTGTTATGCTAATAGGTGCACGCGGCGGGCTCCTATCCAGCGGTTTCACCCCGGTTAAGCGGTTCCTCCCACCGTAACCGAGGTTTCTCGCCTCACCGCCTCCCGCCCCTGCGGACAGGGCTCTGCGGACCGCAGGGTCCAGGGCCGTTACCATTGTTCTTCGAGGCTGGGCGGCAGAGGAGGGCTCTCGCAGACCAGACCTTGCCTTTGGTCTCTCCCTCCGCCCCGCACCCCAGCCGCAGCGAGCCTGGAAGCCCCTCTCGCCGATCTTTCCCGAGGAAGCGAGTCAGCCCCGGAGAACTGCCGAACGGCGGCCGAAGGCGCCCCCGAGTGTTTCCGAAGAACCCCGACCTCTCGCAGTCTCCGGAAAGAGCCGAAGGAGCTTCTCACCCTCGGCCTCCCGAGCTACTCCGAAAAGGCCCGAAGTTTTCCGAGCGGCCGTCCTGCCGGACTGCTGGAGGCGGCCGCAGCGCCATGTTGGATGCTCTGCTCGTTGAGTGAAGAAAATCCGCCGGCATCGCCTGAGCCCCGCTACCGAGAAGGGCGCCGCTTCCCCCGGGGAGGGGGATAAAGACCCCCTGCCGCCGGCCCATGAGGATATTGCCGTGAAAGGTCCGGTCTCTCCGCCTCCTGCCCCCGCCGGGTCCGGCCCCCCCCCTGGGGTCGCGTTGTCACGGAGACCGGCAGCCGGTGGTGCTGGCCCGCGGGGCGGCTGCTGCTGCCGGCGGCGGCGGCGGCGGCGGCGGCGGCGGGCGTGTGTGACCGGCCCCGGCTCCCTCCTCCTCCTCCTCCCAGCCTCCCCCCGGCCCCCTGCTCCCGCCGCCTCCCCGGGTCTGCCCCCATCCCGCCCCCCCGCTGCCCCCGGCCCCTGCACCCCGGCGCGCCCGGTCCCGCTCTGGGGGGGTTGGTGGCTTCGCTTTGCCATGAGTTTACCGCAGAAACCGGCTCTGAAATCAGGCTCAGCGGCTGCAGCAGGAACCGGACCCGGCACCGGAGCGGCGGCGGCGGCGGCGGCGGCAGCGGTACCGCCTCCTCACCCGGCGGCGGCGGCGGCGGCGGCGGCGGCAGCGGCCCCTCCTCACCCGAACATCAGGGCCCTCCAGACCCAGGCGCCCCAACAGTATCCTTTTCACCTTCCTGCCGGCCCTTTGGCTCTCTTCGCTGCAGACCAGGGGGGCTGTGGCCCCTCCGGGGACTCTCCTGCCGGCAGCCACTGCCCAGCCAGGGAAGGGGCTGCTCCTCCAGCCCACGCACCCGGCTTGGCCGGAGCTTTTGGGGTCCCCCGGCAGCAGCACTGCGGGGCACCCCGGGACCCTCTGCACTACTGCGAAAACTAGCTCCACCGGCCTTGCTTCTGCAGCCCTTCCCTTTTGGAGCTGGGGGACCCTTCCCCTCCTCGCCTCTCCTCCCGTAAACCCTACCCGCCCCCCCCTTTATTAGGCCGAATTTGCTGGTGCCTGTGACCAGCCCTGCAGGGAAGGCTTTTCTCTGATTGTTGTGAGGACTACACCCTCCTCATCTCCCTTCAGCTCCCCCTGCAGCGGGGCATGGTGGGCTTCTCTAATTATTATTATTAATACATAATAAACTTTATTGGTAAATTTCCTGTATGAAACTAAACTCAGCTCGTTCCTGAGGTAAGTTGGATTTTAAATCTACGGTGAAATTTTGCAGAAAGCACTCCCTCTGGCTAGTGTTTTTTAGCGATTGGGGGAGTTGTGGTTTGTGGTGGAACGCGATCTAGGGAGGAAATGTTAAACCGGACGCTTCCCTGCGTTTGACCTTTTTAAAGGAAGAGGAAATTAACAGACATTACCCATCACCCCCAAAAGTCTCACTTCTTGGAAGGCTTGTGTTATGCTGAATATTTTTAAAGGACTTTCATTTACTCTTCATAGGCCTGATGTCTAGAGGGTGCCAGGGCCCCTGGAGGAAAGTCTAGTATTGAATGTGTCTAATTTCATGTTATTTGCTTGATTGTAGAATTTTTGGACAGCTTTGATTAAAAAGACTTGGTGACGAGGTATTTTAGTTAAAAACCAGCCGGTGAAGGTAAAACATTGAGTTCATGAATTCCACGGAGACTTAGAAAGGTATTATTAGCTACCTTAGAATAACATTTCATCATGCATCCCTCCCCCCAATCCATTGTATTTGTGTAAATCAATAAATAATCATTGGATGTTAGATGTGTTGTGTTTTTGTATTTGTGTCATCGTGTGTTTGACTTTTAGAGAGAGTAGGGTATTTGAGTAAGTGAGAAGCTAACTGCTGTGAGGTCCACAGTTATTTCACAGTCTGTAGTTTGATTCTTGTCTGTGTCCATTGCTTTGAGAAGGGGAAGGTATCTCCCTTCTAGAGTCATTCCAGGTCATCGTTTTGCTTTCTGTCAAGTGCCATTTTCTCTATTCTTTGAATATTATTAGTCCACATTTTTTCAATCCAAGCAGTGGTGGCGCAGAGTAAGATAAATTCCATTCCAGTGTCACGTGTGTACTGATTTCATAAGGTTGAACTGCAAGATTCTGTTCAATTAACAATTGTTCACCAATGAGAATGGTTAGTGATACCTGAGTGTTTGTTTCTCCTCCAAAACCTGGTTAGTTTTGATCAGTATCCCTAGTTGCTTTACTCTGGGGGAAGAAGTTTGGCTGATATGCCTACTTCGAGGTGGAATTCAGTGCTGGATCTCTTAAACATATCTTGACTTAATGCTTTGTGAGTTTAAATTCCTTTTTAATTTCAGTTTGTTTTTTGTTGTTTATTTTTTGGTCTTGATTGCCCATATTTGGTTAGGGCTCTAAGTTTCTATACTGCGCCACCAAGTAAATTATTCCTTACCTGCGTCTTGGAGCTGTTTTGGAAATTAAATGAAAGGAGGTCCACAGTATGTTTTCTTGACTACAGAGTGATAAGTAAGGACCTGAGTGTTGAATATGACAGTGCTTGGTGAGTTTGGTGGTGTTATTTGGACACAAAGAGCTGTGACTTAAGTGTTTCAAGTGTACTTTTTCTCAGCGCATTTCACAAAGGAAGGACTTATAAAAGCTGTGAGTTGGTTGCAACATAAAAGTAGTTACTACTACTGCAACAGTTGTTAAAGGGGATTTAAGATGTAATTTCTAGTGGAAATAACTTTTATACCTACACGTAGTAATATAGGATACTTGGTTTTATGTGGCTTTAAGTTTTTACTTTGCCTCATGTCCTCCAAGTAAGATTAAATTTTCTTCTTGATGTATTTCACAATTCTATTATCTTCTCTTTGCTTTACACATCGAAAGGTTACAAATTGCTAAAATCTAAAAGCTTGTATGGTAAATGAAGTGTAGATTACAGATTTCATTACAACATACCAATGGTGAAATGTTATCAGTGGTAATGGGGAATTGGTTAAAAATGGATTGAAATAGAGCAATTCTGCTTTTGTACACTGAGTGTGGGAATTTGTATTTGTTTGATGAAAGTGGTTATCGTATAAGTTGATACACATTGAAGCATTGAGACTGGAGTGCAAATTTGGAGTTGCTCTTTCTATGGCTTGATTAACTCTCCAGTTCCTCAAAATATACGGGTGCAGTTGTGTTTGAATTGAATTAATAAGTTCAGATAGTATTTTAAATTTGTAAAAATATTAGAGATTCATGTAACAAGATGTCCTTCATTTGTACTTAGTGTTCAAGTGACAAATCAGAAATGATAGTGAATTTGAATTTAAACGGAACCTGCTTAAGTAAGCATTGGCATGGCGTGGCAGGCTCATAAGGCCATTTCATGGAAAGACGCCTTTGACTGCTGAGAGGCAAGGGATGGGGCATGGCAGAGGGTGGGCAGGAATGGTGGGGATGAAAGAAGAAGATAAACCCTGATATAAAAAGTGCTAATGGCAAGGGAGAAATATGCTTGGAGTTTTATAACATAATCCAATATGAATAGTTTATGAAATTGGCACCTTAGGATACTTGCCTTGAGATTTGCTCACCTCAGCTTCCCAGTATGAGGTTCCAAGAGGCTCTACTGAGAATCTCAATAGTGATTCTTAACCTTTTCTGGGTAACAAACAACTTTGACATTTTGATGAAAGCTTGTAGATCCTCTCCACAGAAAATTGTACATGCATAGAAAATCTTGCTTACATTTTCAGGGAGTTCTTGGGTCCCCATTAAAAGCCTAGTTCTTTAGATGGAAATTGCTCACCCTTGAGATAATTAAAGATTAATGAGTTTGAATTCAGGTCCCCAAGTAGTTCTGACTTAAACAGAACAATTTTGCAGTCTGTTATGAATACATGGTGTTCTATTTATATGGAAAGACTTCAGGGTGTAATTTCTCTCAGGGCTGCTGACACTTCTGGGGAGTCTAGTTACTGTTTGGGGGGAGTTGGTTTGGTTAAGAAATCAGAGCAGTGGGTTCTTTAAAGGAACTAAATTTGGCCTGTGGTGACCCAAAAATGACTTGTGTCCTCAGCTATTTTGTCTTAGATATGACATATATTAAAAGCAAATATTCCCTTTTTTTTTTTTTTTTGGTATTACAGTTTTCCTTTTTTTGTGTTCTGTGTTGATTTTCAGTTTTGTAGGCTGAAGCTAATAATGTTTGCTTTCTTCTTTTTTGCCTCTACCAAAGCTAAATCTGAATAATAACAATAGTGTTCATTTATTGAGTGCCTACTATTCTAGGAGCCATACATACATGGTTTTATTTAATTCTCACAAGGACTGTAATGAGTCTGTATATATTCCTCATCTGTAAAATACTGTCTGTATTTTACAGATGAGGAAACTAAAGTTCAGAGAAGTTAAGTAACGTTCCCACAGTTGTCTCTCTAGTAAGTAGTGGACTGCAGTTCAGACCGTGGTTCCAAAGCTTATGAATGTCCTTTGTAGTATGCTGTGCTACTTCTTACCAAGTCTGCATGTGGAAGTGGAAGGAAGGATACCCTCCCATGTTTGATAGCTAGGGGAAGTCTGTATTAAGTAAAGGAGCTCTGTGGAGTAATCTAGAATGCAGTGATGCTGCACCTTGTTTTAATTAGCTCATAGCCACACACTGCTAGACAAGTAGGTTATCTTTACCTCATTGAGCCTTAAAGCATAGGAATAGACCTGCCACATTTGATTCAGTGCTGTTTCTGCTTGTTCAGATGTTAGCAAGGCCTCCAGCAAAATACCTTTATAACTAGCAACTAGAACTCTGTAGCTTACGCAGTGGCCAGCAGTCTGTTTACTCCTAAGCCCCACCATCAACAAAGATGGATCTGTGCTTCGAGAGAGCAGATCCTCATCATCCTCTTCTAGCACGGGAGAGAGGGAGACCAATGCAAGATGGAGATAAAGAAGGAAGAAAGTTAGATGCCTGAGTCACATCAGCTCACATCAGTCACATACTGCTGCTACTCCCTGTCCTAGGCTTATGGGTATTTTCCGTCAAACTGAGAATTTAAATTACCTAAGGACCGATATGGTGCTTTTCCACGTTGGGGTTTCTGATAAGATTTTTACAAAACGTCTGCTAAAAAATGTTTGAAACCCGTGTTTTAAATCATAATAGGGTTGCTATTTGTATTGGAGCTTTAATCTAAGTGGCAGGTTTTAAAATTGTTCATTTATCCAGCACCTACTGTGTGCCATACTCAGTGCTAGGTCTGGGGTTGAAATCTTTGCCCTCAAAGAACTTGGTCCAGACAGGTAAACGGACAGAATACCATGAGGCAAGTACAATAACTCTGCTATAAGAGCCTAGCCTGGGGGAAGGAGGAATTAGGGCTTCCTAGAAGAAATCTGAGCTAAATTAGAAGGATGAGTAAGAATTACCCAAGGTTTACAGAGCTTTCACCTTCTGCCGGCTGACTTTTCACAATTCCTTTGCTGTTGCTGCTGCATAGAATTTTAGTACTAAATGGATTTCAGGCATGTTTCAGGTTTTTATCAGGAGCAGAGAAGCTAGAAGGAGGTACCAGAGAACATGGTAATCAAAACACAATTGCTGTAGATTCAAAATATCTTCTGCATCATAATATGAGGAATTAGAGTATGAGAAGATATGTATCAGATCTGATCTCTGTGGTTGGTTCTTTCCTGGTCTCCTTCACACTCATCCCATAATACCCCCTTGCCCTTCTGATATTGAACTTTGGCTGGGAAGTGGTACCTGCTGGCCTTAAAATACAGATTTTACTTGGTGTATTGAGAAGTCCACCTGATTTGGAGTAAAAAAAAAAATCTGGATTCAAGTTTGGCTTTTCCATTTTAATGTGTTATCTTGGACTAGTCACATAACTACTTTGGGCATCAGTTTCCCCTTCTCTAAAATGACGGGGTAAGACTAGTTTATAGTTTACAAAGTGATCCTCTTGAGTTGTAATGGCTTTTAATTCTGAAGATTATGGTTTGAGGTTTGTTTTGTTCTTGCAAGTAGGCGGGAAGGATTTATAGAGACCTATTAATGGTTTCTTAGTTTGTCTGATGGTCAGTGACACGTTTCTGTGGTGACTTACTGATACTAGAGGCATTCTGACGTGGATCATAGGGAAGGCAGCTTGCTCATATGAGAAGAAACCTCTGGTTTTTGTTTTATTAACGTTAGATTTAGCCAAACAGACTGAAATACTTCTGTGACTTTAGTAGTGAAGACTGTATTGTCTGTGGTGGGATGGCTTGAGGCTGTAAAATAAGGTTGCCGCCATGGTCAGATGCTGCCTTGCTCTGGGTGATGATCCAGGTAGTTCATTATGAGGTATGAGGGAAAGTAAGTTCTGAAGTAAACTCCTGTGATGAGAAACAATCTATTTTTACTTTAGGAATAATACTTCGAGCTAATATAATACGAAATGAAGTATTTCCTGATTATTAGGTAGGCGCCTGACTTCAAGTAATGTGTAAACTGCAGGTGAGATTTACATGGATGAAATATTGCAGGATCCCAAGATACTTCTGAATTCTCAATTGGTTCCTAGTTCTTTGGCTTGCTGCCAATCAGAAGTTTTTCAGTCTCCTATACTCTTAACTGAAATTTGAGATAGTTTGAACTATTTAAAGTACATTTGAAATTTGTCAGTTTTTATGATCTTTATTAACTAGTAGTTGTTTTGTACTTTTTTGAGCCCTGTGTGTGTGTTTCCTGACTCTTCTGAGACATTAAATTTTATTTGTAGAGAATGTAAACTCCATAAAGGCAGAGATTTTTGTTGCTTTTGTTCACTATTGAATTGCTAGCACCCGTAACAGTGCTTGGCAGGTAGTAGGAAGTCTATAAATATTTGTTGAATGAAATGTTGATTAAGTTAGAGTCTAGGAATCAGTTTAAGATAAGTTTTGGGGTAATAGAGATGGCATCACAACACACTTTTCGCACTCAAAGCTGCCCTAAATTGTTTGCACTGATGTGTAATTGAATTGAAAATAGTTCCATAATTTCCTTTGAGATGGCATAAGCATTGACCCAGTTTACATAGCCATCTAAAATGGCTGGGTTACAGTTGAAGTATAGATACTGAGGATTAGAATTTGTATAAAGGCCAAGGAGAAAAAACATTTATAGTCAAATGTTACTATTAAAATTTTTGTTTTATAATTATGAGTAACACATCATCAATTCAGAAAATTTTTAAAATATGGAAAAGTAAAAAGTCAGTCATAATCTTAGTACATAGAGATAACCACTGTTTAACATTTTGGTTTATTTCTTGTCCTTTTTTCTATGGACTTAATTTTAATGGACTTAAAATCTGCCCTTTTTTGTAACATAACTTAAGGTTAAATTACATATAGTTTTGTATCTTGCTTATTTTGTTACTTAACTATCTGCCAGCAGAAACTACTTTTTGAATAGTTTTATTCTTCATCAATTTGGAATGAACTATTTTTGTTTCTTTGGAAAGCTCTTCTTTCACCTTTGGCTTGTAGCTCAGAAGTTATCACTACACATTAGAAAGAGAAGGGCTGAAACCTTTATCAAGAAGTCAAACATTTTTGACTTGTGCCTATAATGTTTTGCATTATTTACGACATTAAAACTTGATCTAACTTCACAGATTTTCCCCCCTACAGTTATGTACATTTAAAAAATTATTCCTTTGAATCCATCTTCATCCATATATTCAATCATACTTAAAAAAGACGTGGCCAGGGTGGTATTTGCTAGTTATGAATTGTATACATGTGTGATATTGCCTTGATTCCTTTAATTTGTTTCAACAAACATTGGTATTATATGGAGTGATTGAGGAGGGAGGAAAAGACCATATGCGGTCTCATGTGGAGTTAGGGAAATAAGATTGAAACGTGGGAACAAACAGAATTTTGGAATAACAAGAGGGAAAACTAGGTGGCAATAGAAATAAGTACAGCCAGTTTTGAGCCAGAATACAGTATTTTTACATTGAGAATGGAAAGGACTGAACCTTGAAGATAGAATGGAGGAATGTAAGAAAGAAAGGGTGAGTGACTCCTGACTCTTTCTAGGCCCTAGAAAATAGCATATAAGAAACAATTTGAACTGAAAGATGAATTTTTAAAAAATTAAAAAGAAGAGTTTAAGCCTGTAGTCAGGCTTAAGAGTTTAACCCTGTAGTCAGGGTTTGGTTCGGCAGAGAGGAATGGATTGTGGTGAGTGGGTGATCAGCATGAACAAAGATTTGGGCCTGAAATAAGCACGGTGTATGCTGGATTGTAAGAGTCCTGAGCAGTATGCTTGGAGTGGAGGAGTCTTGAGGTTGAATGCTTGAGATAATGGATCCAGATTCTAGAGGACTTTGAATGAATAAGAGAAGAGCTTAGACCTCACTTGTGCAAAACCATTGCTCTTTTTTTTGGACAGCTTTATTGAGATATAATTTGCATACCATACAAGCCACCCATTTACAGTGTACAGTTCAGTGGTTTTGAGTATATTCACAGAATTCTGCAACCATCACTGTAATAAATTTTGGAATATTTTCATCACTCCCAAAAGAAACCCATTAGACTCACCAGTCCCCCCCCCCCCCCCCCCCCCCCAGTTCTCTCTGCCCTAGGCAAGTACTAATCTACTTTCAGCCTATAGAGATTTGCCTATTCTGGACATTTCATATAGGAATAATACAATATGTGGTCTTTTGTGAGTGGTTTCTCTCACTTTGCATAATTTTTTTGTGGTTCATCTATGTTGTAGCGTGTTTTAGAACCTTTTTTTAAAATTGTTGGAGAATATTCCAAGTATTACATTTTCTTCATTCATCTGTTAATGGACGTTTGGGTGGTTTAAACTTATTTACTATTATGAATAATTATAATTGTGTGGATGTATGTTTTCATTTCTCTTGAGTATATACCTAAGAGTACAGTTGCTGGGTTTTATGAGGTAACTCCATGTTTAACATTTTGATTAACTGCCAAACTGTTTTCCAAAGTGACTACCATTTTACATTCCTACCAGCAAAAGATGAAGGTTCCAACACTTGGCATTGTATACGTCTTTTTGATTATAGGCCGTTCTAGTGGATGTGAAGTAGTATCTCATTGTGGTTTTGATTTGCTTTTCCTTGATGACTAATGATGTTGTGCATCTTTTTGTGGGCTTATTGGCCATTTATCTTTGGAGAAATGTCTGCTCAAATCCTTTGCCCAGTTTTTAGCTTGGTTGTCTTTTTATTATTGAGTTGTAAGAGTTCTTTATATATTCTGGATACAAGTCCCTTTTCAGATATAACATTTGCAAATATTTTTTCCCATTCAGTGGGTCATCTTTTCACTTTTCACCCTCCAAAGCACAAAAGTTTTTAATTTTGATGAAGTCCAATTTATCTGTTTTTCTTTTGTCACTTGCGCTTTCATATTGTGTCTAAGAAGGCTTTGCCTAATTCAAGGTCATGAATATTTACTTCTTTGTTTACTTCTAAGAGTTTATAATTTTAGTTTGTACATTTAAGTCTCTGATCCATTTTGAGTTAATTTTTGTGTATGATGTTAAGTAGGGGGTCCAAGTTTATTTTGCATTTGGATATCCAGTTGTTTCAGTACTATTTGTTGAAAAGACTGTTCTTTCCTCATTGAATTGTCTTGGCACTTTGTCAAAAATCAATTGCATTTCTTTTGTTTCGTTTTTTTTTTTTTTTTAATTGGGAAACTGGTGATGAAAACAGTAGTTTTGAAGATTTATTTGGTTGAGGTGTGCAAGTTGAAATAAGGAACAGGAAAGATTAGGAGAGTAGGAATGGCATCACAGAACTATGTGTAAGGTTTTATAATCCATTAAATGTTTGAGATTTAGTGAGGTGTGCTAATTTTTTATGACTTATTGAATAAACAAACTTTGACCATTTCTTCCTTTTGTATAATGCCTAGAACTATTCAAAAGAGATTTTGCCTGCTTCTATTATTAAGATAATTCCTATTAGGCAGTGATAATTTTGTAAGAAGTAAGGTATGGGCATTTGACTACTTTGCTGTCCTGTGAAGAATTGAAATTGTAAGTTACAAATTCTTGGGTTATTGTATTTCACATAGAATGTTAGTTCTGCATAAAGCATTTATGTAATTTTCAAGTTAAATTTGATTTTTTTATTTATTAGGTTATACCCTCAGTCTACGCTAATGTTTCTTTATATTATTATAAAGAAACAAAATAGAGAAATACTGCTAATCTCTAACAGGATTCTTTTTACTATTTAGGAAAAGACCACATTAAAGAAGAGGCTCTGTATAACCTTTCAGGTCTGATAAAAACAGGGTTTATTTGCTTTGGATGAAGATTTGCCACACACAAGAAACTTCTTCAGTGACTTGAAATATTACAGTGTGGGAATGGGGTTGCTGATTTTTAAAGATTATGTCTGTCTACTTTTTAAGTTTTATAAATTACTATGCGTATCTTTAGCTTAGCTCTTACTAAATATTCAAAGGAAGAGGGTCTTAATTAACCTAAATGTAGAATTTTAAGGACATCAATACCTGGTTAATATTGTTGAGTCTTTGAGGCTAATATGTCATATTCAGCTGATACTTTCAATATTGTTGATCTTTTTCAGAAATAATAGAATTTGGAACCAGTCCAACTTCCTGAGGTAACTGCTGTTTCAAAAGCATACAGCAGAGTACTTAACCTTAGCTTATTACCTTTTATGCAGTGACTGGGTGAGTGTACTTGAATGTGGTACATTTTAGGCAAGGCAGTGAAAGCTGAATGCTGCTCTGGAAAGTCAGTGATTTCATTCTTGACCTTTAAAAAAATCATAATTAAAAAATCGAAGCATGTAAATATGCATTAGCTTACTTTCGCATTACATAAGTCTACTTGGGATCTCCCTGTCCAACTTTATGGCCCTCTCCCTCAGGGGCGTTTGTTCAGAGGCTAAGGGAAATGAGGATGACTTGCCTAAGCATCAAGTTTATGCCAGCTCAAACTGATTTGAAATCTTTAATAACATGAACCACTTTGACCTACTAGTAGGGTAACCGAAGATCCCCTTTCTCCTGTAATGGTCCTGGTTTGGATGGTAAATTATAGGGTCATCCTACCTAGTAACCATTATATAGCTTAGAAAATTAGGCATCTTTATGCTATTTCTAGATATGTTACTAAAATGCTTTGTGAGGCAGCAAAACATTTTATATCCTTTGGTCCAACAATTTGTATTTTGTATTTGACCTTGTAGTTATTATAGAAGTCTTTGACATTAGCATGTCAACTAAGTAGGAGCAAAGTATTGTCAGCTCCCAAAAAAAAAAACTTGATTTGAACTAATTTTAGACTTGCAGAAAACCTGCCAAAATAGTAGGAGGAGTTCCCTTGTATCTCTCACCTCCTTCCCCTACTGTTAGCATCTTCCATAACCAGTATAATCATCAAGAACAGGAAATTACCATTGATACAGTATTTTCAGCTAAACTACAGACCTTATTAGAATTTTTACCAATTTTTCCACTATCCTTTTAGTTATTATTTTTCCTTAGTCTTTTCCAGTCTGTGATTGTTCCTCTGTCTTTCCTTATCTTTCATGACCTTGATGCCTTTGAAGATTACCAGTCAGTTATTTTGTAGTATGTCCCTCAGTTTGGGTTTATTTGATGTTTTCTCATGATCAGAATGAGGTTATGAATTTTGGTAAGAATAGCAGAATGCATCCTTTAGTAGTGTATCATATCAAGAAGTTCGATAGTGTATCATATTAAGAAATTCCTGATGTCCGTATGTAATGGTTACTTTGATTACTTGGTTAGATTGGCGTCTGCATGGTGGGTCATTCTACTGTGGCGTTACTATCTTTCTCTTTGTAGTTGATAAGTATCTTGTGGAAGACTTTGCAAATACTGTTTCTCCTCACACTTTGGCCCACTAATTTCAGCAATTGGTGGATCTTAACATGCAACGTTTATTAAGTTTGTGGTTGCATAATTGGGGCTATTTCTCTCTTCTACATTTATTAATTGTAATTCTGCTGTGAGGAAGAGCTCTCCTCCATTTATTGATTTATTCTGTTATATATTTATATCATCACGGAGTCACGGATATGTATTATCATTATTTGTTTTGTTGCTCAGATTATTCCAACTTTGGCCATTAGGAGTTCCTTCAGATTGGCTCCTGTGTTTTTCTACCCAGCCACCAACCTGTTTGTTTTTTGCCGTGCTATGCGGCTTGCAGGATCTTAGTTCCCCTACCAGGGATTGAACCCAGGCCCCTAGCAGTGAAAGTGTGGAGTCCTAACCACTGGACTGCCAGGGAATTTTGCCCACACCCCCCTCCCCTTTCTTTTTTAAAGCATTTCTTTACTTTCTGACAACACAAGATGTTTCAGGTTCATATTGTATTTTTCCTGCCTCAATGCTGTGATCAAACACTTCTCCAAGAAATCCTGACTCTTTTTATTGGAAAATGGTATTAGTGACCAAGCTCTGGGCCGAGGTGTGTTCAATGTTACTGGAATGTCATTGCTTCTAGGCCCTATCGGCAGACAAAATTAGGAAATATATATATATATATATACACACACACTAACCCACTTGTATACACATTATCTGTATTTCTGTATTTGTATATACATTAAAAACCACGAGTTTATACTAATAGCTCGAGTTCCACTGCAATGCCACCCAGTTTGTTTTAACATTCCCCTTTTCCTTATTTATTAAATATCTCCAATAATGAGAAACCTGGCTCTCATTATCTACAATCTACTCAGCTAATTATAGTATACACATAAAAAGTTTGAGAATTGCTAACCCTATTCCTCTACTTTTAGTTTTGATTGTTTATTTTGGATATGTGAAGCATTACTCTGGTTCTAAGAGTCTGAGTTATATTAAAAAAAAAAAAAAAGATATACTCAGAGAAGTGTTACTCCTATCTCTGCTACCCAGTTTCTCTTTCCCCCTTCTTTCCCACCTGTACCTGGAGGTAACCAGTCTCTTAATTTCTGGTTTATCTTTCCTGTATTTCTTTTATACAAATGAGTAGATACCTGTACATTTCTTATATCCCTTTTCTTACATGAAGGTAGCCATGTGGTCGTGGTGAATCCCCTAATTCCTTGAGTTCTAGTTTTCTCATCTGTAAAATGAGGACAATAGTACCTCTCTCCTTTTCCAAGGGTTATGATAATGATTGAGATAATGAAAGAGAAAATGCTTTCTAAACTTTATGATGGCGTTTATAAAGCAACAGCATTAGTGGTTTCTGTTCAGGGAAATGACTTATTTGACCTTGTGACACAGTACAAGAAGCTTTTGTTACTGTGAAACAATTTGAGAATTAAAACATAGTTTTTTTGTTGTTCTACTTTTTCATTTTTATTATTTTTACCAATTTTCAGTATGGTTTTAGGTTATCACAGCATATCATGTGTAATTACTTAATTTTTTATTTTTGAGCTTGGCCAGCATCTGAATTCCCCAAGAGTCAACGTTTTTAATTTGTATTAAAACTTGGTCAGATTTAAAAAGTATTCCTTCTTCTGTTAGCAGAGTAGATAAAAGAAGGAAATGTGTAGAGGTTTTTGTATTGTTTTTGTTTTTGCTTTGTTTTGCTCCCAGAGACTTGAATTTGAAGGGCTTTTTATGTTTAGGTTGTATTGGGAACTGCAGGTCCAGTGTCTTTACTTCATATCTAACAGTTTGATTTAGTCAGAAGATGTACGTATTTCACATTCTTTGAGTTTTTAAGAGTAAATTCTTTTGATGAGATTTGAGGTCGGAGATGTACTCTAGTTAATAACCCTGTGGATCCCATGGATAAACCACCTACATTGTTTTTTATTGTTGTTAAATTTTGAACGCCAGGTCTGATGAATTGTTTTACCTGAAGGAGCTTAACTGAAATAGAAATTTAGTCATTAAAAGTTACAGTTCATATGCAATTTAAAAATCACAACCCCCTTTCTTCTATTAACCATATATTTATTACGGAGTCTAGGTACAAAAATAAGTCTGCATACATTTAGTGAAATTAAGGCTTTGGTCTATTCATAGGAGTACTGTGTGTGAAAATGAGTGGCAGTGGTAAGGACAGTTGTGAGAAGCCTCCAACTGTCAGATGGCAAAATAGCCTTCACACACATACTGCTGGTCATTCTTTCTAATTTTTCTCAGAATATTTGGAGAGGCAAGTCATGTTTCTTTTGTATTCCAGAAACATATTTGTGAAAATAGCTTAGTTGCTATTCAACTGAATGGAAGAGGACAACTGGTAATGGTAAGGTTAGGATGCTCAAGGGAGAAGGAAAGAACTAATGGAATCTTGAGAAAAGAATAAGAAGTAGAACAGGGAAGGGAAATATTGGTCATTGTTTTGATACCACAGGTTAAGCTAACAGTGCCTGAGGCTTAGTAGACACACAATCATTGTTTATTAAATGAACAAAGGAGCAAGTTTTATTAAATAATAGTACGTGCTAGCTGTTGAAGGAGATACAAAAGAAACCTGAAATGTGCTCTCTGCCTCTTATGTACTTTAGTCAAACAGTTAAAAATTTAAGGTGCTCTCTGAATGGAGGTAGGAGATCAGAGGCCTGAAAGATCAGTGAGAACTAGAGGAATAGGAAGTAAGATTTGGGTAGATGTAAGGGGAAGGACATTTGCAGTTTATTTATTTATTTATTTATTTAGCTAGCTAGCTAGCTGCACTGGGTCTTAGTTGCCGTATGTGGGATCTTCTAGTTGCGGCGTGCAGGGTCTTCAGTTGCAGCCTACAGGATCTTCAGTTGAAGGATGCAAACTCTTAGTTGTGGCATGTGGGATCCAGTTCCCTGACGAGGGATTGAACCCAGGTCCCCTGCTTTGGGAGCACAGAGTCTTAGCCACTGGACCACCAGGGAAGTCCCAGGAGGAAATGGTACATAGTATGTTTGGGGTAGTCAGAAGACCTGCTTGGCTGAAATGGAAAACATAGAATGTGCAGTACATGTGATAGTTTTGGAGACTTTTGCGTATTTAGCTAAATAATCTGTACTTTTATCTTGTAGTAGGTGGAAGTTTATTGAAGACTTAAGACCTGCTAACATGTTTGGTCATTACCGGAAGATGAAGATTGTGCTGAATGGGTTGAGAGAGACAGGAGGTATGGAGACTATATGCTAGTTCCATTAAAGGTTTTCCAAGGTTTTACTGCTGCACATTGAGGCTAGAGGGAAGTGAAAAGGAAAGGATGGTCATATCATGAAAGCTATAAAAGAAAGAAAGATTTGACTATCCTTGATAAAAGAAAGTAAAAAGTTAAAACTGACTCCAGGTCTTTGAGACTGGAAAATTATGCTGTCATTGATGGAGTAAGAAAGATGTAGGGTTTAATTTTATATCACGTTTTGAGATAGTGGGCAGATAAATTCAGTTTAGGACATGTTGGATTTGAAATGAATGGAACGTCTTACTCATTTAACAAATGGAGATAACTGGACATGTTTGGAAATAGGGAGATGAAGGTCACATGAGCAGAAAGGGCTGGGAAAACAAATGTGTGAAAATATAAGCATAATGGAGAACGTGAAGAGAAAAGCAAAGGTTCTAAGTCCATGCAGTGTCCAGTGATTTGATGAAGATGATGAAACTGTAGAAAAGAGGAAGCGGCTGAGAGGAAAGAGAACCAAGAAAGCACAATCTTTTTATGCTTTCCTGGTTAGGTTCCCACTGAGCTTTATGTAGCTGGAGAAAGTGACATTTAATACTTGACAGGTAGCCTTTTGATTTTTTAAAAAAAATAAATTTATTTATTTTTGGCTACGTTGGGTCTTTGTTGTTGTGCGTGGGCTTTCTCTGGTTGCGTTGAGCAGGGGCTACTCTTTGTTGCGGTGCATGGGCTTCTCATTGTGGTGGCTTCTCTTGTTGCGGAGCACGGGCTCTAGGTGCACAGGCTTCATTAGTTGTGGCATGCGGGCTCAGTAGTTGTAGCTCACGGGCTCTAGAGCGCAGGCTCAGTAGTTGTGGCACATGGTTGCTCCGCGCATATGGAGTCTTCCGAGACCAGGGCTTGAATCCGTGTCCCCTGCATTGACAGGCGGATTCTTAACCACTGTGCCACCAGTGAAGTCCTAGCCTTTTGATTTAAACTCCAAACTCTGCTTAAGTAATTGTTGCTACATTTAAGGAAGATTGGGGACCAAAGAGAAATTTCTTTCTCTTTCTTTGCAAGCCTGAAATTAGTCCTTGATGGACTTTGGTTTGGGTACTTATATTTAAATCTATACTTTTGCTTATTCTCTATAATAATGGCATATTTTATAATAAAAACCTTTAAATATACTTAAATCACATATTATCTACCTTGGCTACTCAAAAGCTGTTGTTGTTGGGGTTCTGGGCTCAGTTATTATGAAATCATTCATTTGAATTCACATTTTTAATAAAGGATTTTATATACTAATCAGGAATTAAGCATAGCGTAATGAACTCAGTGTTACCACCCTTAATTGATAAATTTCAAGAAGGAGAAAAGGAACTGATGTTTTAGCAAGTTTTTGTCTCGTTATTGTGGACTGATGTATAATTTCTTAAGCTTTTTGAAATAGTGAAAGTATCTTGTGGATGATGAATTTTTGTACCTAAGGAGTTTGGTTTACAAGTTGGGAACTGCTTTGTTAGTCCAGTATTTGTACCAGCTGGGAACTGGTGATTTGGCAAGCTGTTTCACATGGAATGTAGAACAAAGCAGAGATGGGATACTTTCTTCATAGGTTCTAAATAGAAATCTGTTTTGGGGACGTCCCTGGCAGTGAGTCCAGTGGTTAAGATGCTGTGCTTCCACTGCAAGGGGCACGGGTTCGATCCCTGGTCAGGGAACTAAGACCCCGCATGCCACATAGCACAGCCAAAAAAAAAAAATCTGTTTTCTTGTTTATGTATCCCAGCTTAGTCATTCAGTAGATATTTATTGAGCACTGACAATGTGTCCTGGGCTAAGCACGGAGAAGTTAGAAATAAGTCATAGTCTTTGCCCTCAAGAAGTTTACAGTCCTAATGCAGGAGACAGATATGTAAGAGGGTAAGTAAACAGGAATCAGAAAGCATAGGACCCGTGAGAGCTCTGAGGGGGGTCACTTCACTTAAGGGTGTGGGTGGGAGAGAATTGGGAGGAATGAGGGAAGAGGCTTCCTGGAGAAGGGGGTACTTCTAAACAATCTGGAAGGATGACTGAGCCACGTGAAAGATAATGGTAGGACAAAGAGTATTTCAGCCATGAATCAGCACATACAGAGACTTAGGACAGTGAAAATGACTTGTTCATCATTGCTGGAACAACAGTTTGGAGGGGAGAAGTGGATAATCAGAGGCCACAGAAAAGGGCCGTATAAGCCATGCTAAGGAGCACGGATTTCAGCCAGATGACAGTGAGGAGCCATCAAAGCTGTAGGCTGGGGAATGATGTGGCCAATTTGTGTTTTAGAAGGACCCTTCTGGAATGTTGTTAGGCAGGAGGATCAGATTATATATTTTTAGTAAATAATTCAAATCCAAGATTGATACATGGGTTATAATTTTTACTTGGGACTCTTAAGATAGGTTGTATATACTTTTCCTAAGGATGACTTTCAGTTCATTTACTTTTTTATCTGCAGTTTTCCAAATTTATGAATTATGTGTAGATATATTTGTTTAAGAGACTTGGAGCTAGGTTAATTTCCCTGGTTGTTACCAACCTGTATTTAAAGATAACTCGGACTTTATATATTTTAAAAAACACATGTAGTTCTGATTTAAGTTTCAGCCTTTGTTTACAGTTGATGCATGGTTTGTAGGAGATTCATGGTGGATAGCTTGTAAGTTTATAGTTTAAAAGGCATATTGTCTTGGTACTCAAATAAAGGAACACTTAATAGTGAAAGTACCTCCTGGCTAACAGGGCATCTTTTGTCATAGATATATATGTATTGTATATATCTATATCTCCTTGTTAGTTCAGCTAGGAATTTGAAATATTAGGTTAATTTGACTGCCTTTGAAATGAAAAGGGAAATTATTAAGGTGTAATGCCCAGATGAGCCATGGGATATGAAACGAGAAAGCAATTAGGAGTTGTTTCTCAGCCCAGTACTTTATTGGAAATCACAACTTTGAAAAATATATTTGGATAAAAGCTCTCCAGAGAGTGGGCATAGAGGGAACCTACCTCAACATAATAAAGGCCATATATGACAAACCACAGACAACGCTCTTCTCAGTGGTGAAAAACTGAAACCATTTCCTCTAAGATCAGGAACAAGACAAGGTTGCCCACTCTCACCACTATTAATTCAACATAGTTTTGGAAGTTTTAGCCACAGCAATCAGAGAAGAAAAAGAAATAAAAGGAATCCAAATCAGAAAAGAAGGAGTAAAGCTGTCACTGTTTGCAGATGACATGATACTATACATAGAGAATTCTAAAGATGCTACCAGAAAACTACTAGAGCTAATCAATGAATTTGGTAAAGTAGCAGGATACAAAATTAATGCACAGAAATCTCTTGCATTCCTATACACTAATGATGAAAAATCTGAAAGAGAAATTAAGGAAACACTCCCATTTACCACTGCAACAAAAAGAATAAAATACCTAGGAATAAACCTACCTAAGGAGACAAAAGACCAGTATGCAGAAAACTGTAAGACACTGATGAAAGAAATTAAAGATGATACAAACAGATGGAGAGATAGACCATGTTCTTGGATTGGAAGAATCAATATTGTGAAAATGACTATACTACCCAAAGCAATCTACAGATTCGGTGTAATCCCTGTCAAACTTCCAATGGCATTTTTCACAGAACTAGAACAAAAAATTGCACAATTTGTATGGAAACACAAAAGACCCCGAACAGCCAAAGCAATCTTGAGAAAAAAAAAAATGGAGCTGGAGGAATCAGGTGCCCCAACTTCAGAGTATACTGCAAAACTACAGTAATCAAGACAGTATGGTACTGGCACAAAAACAGAAATATAGATCAATGGAACAGGACAGAAAGCCCAGAGATAAACCCACACACATATGGTCACCTTATTTTGATAAAGGAGGCAAGAATATACAGTGGAGAAAAGACAGCCTCTTCAATAAGTGGTGCTGGGAAAACTGGACAGCTACATGTAAAAGAATGAAATTAAAACACTCCCTAACACCATACACAAAAATAAACTCAAAATGGATTAAAGACCTAAATGTAAGGCCAGACACTATAAAACTCTTGGAGGAAAACACAGGAAGAACACTCTTTGAAGTGTGTTGCTGTGAAGTGTAAATCACAGCAAGGTCTTTTTTGACCCACCTCCTAGAGTAATGGAAATAAAAACAAAAATAAACAAATGGGACCTAATGAAACTTCAAAGCTTTTGCACAGCAAAGGAAACTATAAACAAGACGAAAAGACAGCCCTCAGAATGGGAGAAAATGTTTGCAAACAAATCACGAACAAAGGCTTAATCTCCAACATATATAAGCAGCTCATGCAGCTCAATATTAAAAAAACAAACCACCGGATCAAAAAATGGGCAGAAGACCTTAGTAGACATTTCTCCAAAGAAGACATACGGATGGCCAAGAAACGCATGAAAAGCTGCCCAACATCACTAATTATTAGAGAAATGCAAATCAAAACTATAATGAGGTATCATCTCATACCGGTCAGGATGGCCATCATCAAAAAATCTCCAAAAAAATAAATGCTGGAGAGGGTGTGGAGAAAGGGGAACCCTCATGCATTGTTGGTGGGAATGTAAATTGATACAGCCACTCTGGAGAACAGTATGGAAATTCCTTAAAAAGCTAAAAATGGAATTAATATATGACCCAGCAATCCCACTACTGGGCATATACCCAGAGAAAACCATAATTCAAAAAGACACATACACCCCAATGTTCATTGCAGCACTATTTGCAATAGCCAGGACATGGAAGCAACCTAAATGTCCATCAACAGAGGAATGGATAAAGAAGATGTCGTATATATATACAATGGAATATTACTCAGCCATAAAAAGGAACGAAATTGGGTCATTTGTAGAGACATGGATGGACCTAGAGACTTATACAGAGTGAAATAAGTCAGAAAGAGAATAACAAATAATTGTATATTAACACATATATGTGGAATCTGAAAAAATTGGTATAGACGATCTTATTTACAAAGCAGAAATAGAGACAGACCACAGACGTAGAGAACAAACGTATGGATACCAAGGGGGAAGGGGGGGTGGTGGGATAAATTGGGAGATTGGGATTGACATATATATACTATTGATACTATGTACAAAATAGATAACTAATGAGAACCTACTGTATAGCACAGGGAACTCTACCCAGTGCTCTCTGGTGACCTAAATGAGAAGGAAATCCAAAGAAGAGGGGATATATATATATATGTATATATATATATATAGCTGATTCACTTTGCTGTACAGTATAAATTAACACAATATTGTAAAGCAACTATAGTCCAATTAAAAAAATAATTTAAAAAAAAAGAAAAATGTATTTGGAGGGACTCCTTCTTATGACAGAAGGATTCTTAAAGGTGAAACACTTTTTGTTCTGAGAAGTGAAACTGAGTTGAACCAGAACAGGAGAAGGTAATTCCATTGAGTATCAGGTTATTTGGCCTCTCCGACTCTCTCAAAAAAGATTAGTAATTCATATTTTATCCACTTGTTTTCAGTTCCTTTAAATAAGCACTGAACTGTGCTTTAGTTAACAATGTTATGTGATTAAAAAGAAAAAAAACCCCAACCCTTATTTGTTTTTCTTATTGGAAGCACTTCTTCCTGTGTCTGAACATGTATAACATTAGTAGTCTATGAAGAGAACTGGGTTATTGTGATCAGAGGCACGCTCCTAGTTGCGAGAATGGTTTTTGAATGCTCTTTTAGGCACTTAAATTATTTTTGCTTTGAGAAAAGAGATTGTTCACTGTGCTTTAGGAGCTGGTAACTAAGTCTGATGCTTATTAGCCCTTAACTAAGAAAAATGGAGCTTGCTGACAAAAAATAGGTGGTTTTATAGGCCTGTGAAACCCGACAGCATGTTCAGCAATGTAAACAATGGCAGCTGTCTTATGCTGGCTTGTCTGTTCGAAGTGTAATGAAACTGCTTCTCACAAATGGCTTCACCTGCTGACTCATCTTCCAGTCCCTAAACAACCATAGTATCCAGCATTATTTAATGCTGGGATTGAGAAGAAAAAGAATCCAACTCTTAGAATCTGAGGGTAGGAATGGATCATGGAAATCCTTTAACTCAGCCCCTTCTCAGATGGCCTCGAAAGAAAGGTTATTGTGGTGGATGCCATATTTTGATAGTTATAAGAATTAGTGGTACTACTATTCAGAGAGCCATTAGAATCTTCTTGAATGATTGAGGGCTCTTTTCTGTATAGAAATCCTTGAGATGTACTTTTTAGCTTTCCTACAAAAATAATACATTCTGAAAGTGGTCGTAAGTCACTGGTACAGGGGCAGCACACATTTAACGCCTGCTGTATACTGTAGGAGGAATGTGGGAAGAAGTAAAATGAAAGATGGGCATTGTTCCTGAAAAACTTCCAATTTAACTAGAAAATAGATATGAGAAAAGAGTGGGAAACATTTAGGAGTCAATTTATTAATGAGTGTATAAGCTGATTTACCTGATACATTGTGAAAGAGGCTTGTGTAAATTTATGTGAGCTCTTAGAGCAGTGGATGCAAAAAAATCTCTTGCAGAAGTGAAAACTTCCCAATTATATTTTAATTCTATAGATTGGAAATTACATTCCAAGAAATTGAGGCAAAATTTCCACAGAAAACACAGCGAAAACCGTTGACTTAAAATAGTGGTTCTCAGGGGTTTTTTTGTTGTTTTTTTTTAAATCTCAAGAGTCCTGTACATTATTAAATATTATTGAGGATCTCAGAGAGCTTTTCTTATGTGGGCTGTAGCTGTTGATATTTATATTAGATATTAAAATGAAAAAATTAAAAATATTCACTTAATTAAAAACAAGACAAACCCACTATAGATTAACTTAAATAATTGAAAAATAACTTTTTCAGAACAAAAATTAGTGTGAAGAGTGACGTTTTATATTTTTGCAAATCTCTTTAATTTCTAGCTTAAAAGAATGTAACTGGATTCTCATATCTGCTTCTGCATTCGTTCTGCTATACAGTGTTTTGTTTGAAGAAAATCTGGTCTCAGATCAGATTTGGGAAGGAGACTGGGAGGGAGAGGAGTATTTTAATGTCTTCCTCAGATAATTGTGGATATTCTTTATTATTATATGAAAACTTGACAATGGTAGTTTCTTTTCTTTCTTTCTTTGTTTTAAACCTAACTTTCTGACAATGGTAGTTTCTTAAAGGTTAGTTTCAATTTGGAACCTGAAACCATGTCCATGAACTTATTTGTTTATTTGGTTGCGTTGGGTCTTCGTTGCTGCACGCGGGCTTTCTCTAGTTTGTCGAGCGGGAGCTACTCTTCATTGCAGTGCACGGGCTTCTCATTGCGGTGGTTTCTCTTGTTGCCGAGCTCGGGCTTTAGGCACGTGGGCTTCAGTAGTTGTGGCTCGCGGGCTCTAGAGCGCAGGCTCAGTAGTTGTGGCGCACAGGCTTAGTTGCTCCGCGGCATGTGGGATCTTCCTGGGCCAGGGATTGAACCCTACATTGGCAGGCGGATAGTGTCCCTTGCATTGGCAGGCGGATTCTTAACCACTGCGCCACCAGGGAAGTCCCTCCATGAACTTCTCATACACTTAAATCTGTTGGTTTGTATGGTACTTTGAATGGATCTTTTACCCATGCATGATTTTGTAGCATCATGCATTGATCATTTGGAAGATAATAGTTTTCAAATGTTGATAGATTTCATTATACAGTATTTGGGAAGTTTTTGAGCTCTTGGTGGTCGATACCAACTCAGCTGTGACTTATGAAGTCTGGAAGGATAATTGAAATTGCATTAGTAACCAGTCTTTGGGTTGGAGGGAAATGGATTTCATTTTCATGAAGAAGCTCCATGTTGATGACCCTGAAAATGGGGCATTTTATTGTTCTTGTGCTTTTTCCTAGTGTTAGCAGGTTTGATTATTCATTTAAGGGATGCAGAACTGGAAATAGTTGGCCTTTTCAAATAAATTTGTTAACCTGGAGGAATTTCTCTGATGGAATGTGCAGGTGTACTTTTGAACATGGCTGCTCTAAGTGCTTGGTTCCCTGTCAGTTATAGGTCTGGGAGTCTAGAACCTCTTCTAAACCTTTTAATTTCCTCATCCTCCAATTGAAGATGGATCTCAGCAGTGTCCATTTAGAGTCCTGGATCAGTTTTACCTCACGGAATTACTTTCAGTTCTTCCCCAGGCTCTGCCACTGTTTTCTTTTCTTTGAGCTTAGTCTCTTTCACTAAACAGGTATCTAGGGTGAGACAGAGATTAAAATTAATTTCTTTTCCAAGTGGGATGAATGAGATGGTTTGACCTAGGATTTTGCTTCTTGTGTCCCTTGGTGATGAAACAGAAATTGGACTGTTGTTATAATAAACTTTGTTAAGGTTCTGAGGTCAACATATATCCAAGGATTACTTTGAAATCAGGCTTGGTTTTTTGTTTTTGTTTTATATAATATCATCTGCTTTTACAGAATTGTACTTTGGAAGTCAGTGTTTAAATAAAATTCTGATTGTTGTCATGTCATCATTTATAATAGCAAACCTTTTGAAACATTCTAAGGCCTAGTAATAGAGTTCTGGGCAAATTCTGGGCTCAATATCCATTGAAATACTATGTAACCCTTAAAAATGTTGCAAAACACTTACTGACATAAAAATGTCCACTTTGGGACTTCCCTGGTGGTCCAGTGGCTAAGACTTCGTGCTCCCAAAGCTGGGGGCCCGGGTTCGATCCCTGGTCAGGGAACTAGATCCCACATGCCGCAACTAAGAGTTCACATGCTGAAACTAAAAAGATCCTGCATGCCACACCTAAAAACAATGGTCCTGTATGCCGCAACGAAGATCCCACGTGCCACAACTTAGACCCGATGCAGCCAAATAAATAAATAAATACTAAGAAAAAGTCCACATTTATTCTATGGAAGCCAGTTAAAAGTAGCATGTGTGATCAAATTTTATCTTAAAAAATATATAGAAAAAGTGCTTGCTTATACAACAGTGTTCATAGGGGCTATTTCTGGTTGCTGGTGATATTGGGTGATTTTCATTTTCTTTCTGTGCTAAGTCTTTTTTTTTTTTAAATTTCTGAGATATACATTTTAAAGTAATAACTAGAATTATGACTTATAACATACCAGAACATATAAGATTTTTAGAAATTTCATGTAATGTCTGAAACATTTATAAACGTATTTCCATACAAATAACCCAAAGAAAGTTTAGTATTTTTGTTTGTTTGTTTGTTTGTTTGTTTGTACTGCAGGTTCTTATCAGTCATCAATTTTATACACATCAGTGTGTACATGTCAATCCCAATCGCCCAATTCATCACACCACCATCCCCACCCCACTGCAGTTTTCCCCCCTTGGTGTCCATACGTTTGTTCTCTATGTCTGTGTCTCAACTTCTGCCCAGCAAACCGGTTCATCTGTACCATTTTTCTAGGTTCCACATACATGCGTTAATATACGATATTTGTTTTTCTCTTTCTGACTTACTTCACTCTGTATGACAGTCTCTAGATCCAGCCACGTCTCAACAAATGACTCAATTTCGTTCCTTTTTATGGCTGAGTAATATTCCATTGTATATATGTACCACAACTTCTTTATCCATTCGTCTGTCGATGGGCATTTAGGTTGCTTCCATGACCTGGCTATTGTAAATAGTGCTACAGTGTACATTGGGGTGCATGTGTCTTTTTGAATTCCGGTTTTCTCTGGGTATATGCCCAGTAGTGGGATAGCTGGATCATATGGTAAATCTAATTTTAGTTTTTTAAGGAACCTCCATACTGTTCTCCATAGTGGCTGTATCAATTTACATTCCCACCAACAGTGCAAGAGGGTTCCCTTTTCTCCACACCCTCTCCAGAATTTGTTGCTTGTAGATTTTCTGATGATGCCCATTCTAACTGGTGTGAGGTGATACCTCATTATAGTTTTGATTTGCATTTCTCTGATAATTAGTGACGTTGAGCATCTTTTCATGTGCTTCTTGGCCATCTGTATGTCTTCTTTGGAGAAATGTCTATTTGGTCCTCTGCCCGTTTTTGGATTGGGTTGTTTGTTTCTTTAATATTGAGCTGCATGAGCTGTTTATATATTTTGGAGATTAATCCTTTGTCCGTTGATTCATTTGCAAATATTTTCTCCCATTCTGAGGGTTGTCTTTTCGTCTTGTTTATGGTTTCCTTTGCTGTGCAAAAGCTTTGAAGTTTCATTAGGTCCCATTTGTTTATTTTTGTTTTTATTTCCATTACTCTAGAAGGTGGATCAAAAAAGATCTTGCTGTGATTTATGTCAAAGAGTGTTCTTCCTATGTTTTCCTCTAAGAGTTTTATAGTGTCCAGTCTTAACATTTAGGTCTCAAATCCATTTTGAGTTTATTTTTGTGTATGGTGTGAGGGAGTATTCTAATTTCATTCTTTTACATGTAGCTGTCCAGTTTTCTCAGCACCACTTATTGAAGAGACTGTCTTTTATCCATTGTATATCTTTGCCTCCTTTGTCATAGATTAGTTGACCATAGGTGCGTGGGTTTATCTCTGGGCTTTCTATCTTGTTCCATTGATCTATGTTTCTGTTTTTGTGCCAGTGCCATATTGTCTTGATTACTGTAGCTTTGTAGTATAGGCTGAAGTCAGGGAGTCTGATTCCTCCAGCTCCGTTTTTTTTCCCTCAAGACTGCTTTGGCTATTCGGGGTCTTTTGTGTCTCCATACAAATTTTAAGATGATTTGTTCTAGTTCTGTAAAAAATGCTGTTGGTAATTTGATAGGGATTGCATTGACTCTGTAGATTGCTTTGGGTAGTATAGTCATTTTCACAATATTGATTCTTCCAATCCAAGAACATGGTCTATCTCTCCATCTATTGGTATCATCTTTAATTTCTTTCATCAGTGTCTTATAGTTTTGTGTATACAGGTCTTTTGTCTCCCTAGGTAGGTTTTATTCTTTTTGTTGCAATGGTAAATGGGAGTGTTTCCATAATTTCTCTTTCAGCTTTTTCATCATTAGTGTATAGGAATGCAAGAGATTTCTGTGCATTAATTTTGTATCCTGCTACTTTACCAAATTCATTGATTAGCTCTAGTAGTTTTCTGGTGGCATTTTTAGGATTCTCTATGTATAGTATCATGTCATCTGCAAACAGTGACAGTTTTACGTCTTCTTTTCCAATTTGTATTCCTTTTATTTCTTTTTCTTCTCTGATTGCCGTGACTAGGACTTCCAAAACTATGTTGAATAATAGTGGCGAGAGTGGACATCCTTGTCTCGTTCCTGATCTTAGAGGAAATGCTTTCAGTTTTTCATCGTTGAGAATGATGTTTGCTGTGGGTTTGTCATATATGGCCTTTATTATGTTGAGGTAGGTTCCCTCTATGCCCACTTTCTGGAGAGTTTTTATCATAAATGGGTGTTGAATTTTGTCAAAAGCCTTTTCTGCATCTATTGAGATGATCATATGGTTTTTCTTGTTCAATTTGTTAATATGGTGTATCACATTGATTGATTTGCGTATATTGAAGAATCCTTGCATCCCTGGGATAAATCCCACTTGATCGTGGTGTATGATCCTTTTAATGTGTTGTTGGATTCTGTTTGCTAGTATTTTGTTGAGGATTTTTGCATCTCTATTCATCAGTGATATTGGTCTGTAATTTTCTTTTTTTGTAGTATCTTTTTCTGGTTTTGGTATCAGGGTGATGGTGGCCTCATAGAATGAGTTTGGGAGTGTTCCTTCCTCTGCAATTTTTTGGAAGAGTTTGAGAAGGATGGGTGTTAGCTGTTCTCTAAATGTTTGATAGAATTCACCTGTGAAGCCATCTGGTCCTGGACTTTTGTTTGTTGGAAGATTTTTAATCATAGTTTCAATTTCATTACTTGTGATTGGTCTGTTCATATTTTTTGTTTCTTCCTGGTTCAGTCTTGGAAGGTTATACCTTTCTAAGAACTTGTCCATTTCTTCCAGGTTGTCCATTTTATTGGCATAGAGTTGCTTGTAGTAGTCTCTTAGGATGCTTTGTATTTCTGCGGCATCTGTTGTAACTTCTCCTTTTTCATTTCTGATTTTATTGATGTGAGTCCTCTCCCTCTTTTTCTTGATGAGTCTGGCTAATGGCTTATCAATTTTGTTTATCTTCTCAAAGAACCAGCTTTTAGTTTTATTGATCTTTGCTATTGTTTTCTTTGTTTCTATTTCATTTATTTCTGCTCTGATCTTTATGATTTCTTTCCTTCTGCTAACTTTGGGTTTTGTTTGTTCTTCTTTCTCTAGTTCCTTTAGGTGTAAGGTTAGATTGTTTACTTGAGATTTTTCTTGTTTCTTGTGGTAGGCTTGTACAGCTATAAACTTCCCTCTTAGAACTGCTTTTGCTGCATCCCATAGGTTTTGGATTGTCGTGTTTTCATTGTCATTTGTCTCTAGGTATTTTTTGATTTCCTCTTTGATTTCTTCAGTGATCTCTTGGTTATTTAGTAACGTATTGTTTATGTGCTAAGTCATTTTTGTTTACATTAACCACATATCACTTTTTTTAAAAAAAAATAAATTTATTTATTTATTTATTTATTTTTGGCTGCATTGGGTCTTCGTTGCTGTGCACAGGCTTTCTCTAGTTCCGGCGTGCGGGGGCTACTCTTTGTTGCAGTGCGCGGGCTTTCTCATTGCGCTCGCTTCTCTTGTCGCAGAGCACGGACTCTAGGCACGCGGGCTTCAGTAGTTGTGGCTTGTGGGCTCAGTAGTTGTGGCTCACAGGCTTCAGTAGTTGTGGCACACGGGCTCTAAAGTGCAGGCTCAGTGGTTGTGACGCACGGGCTTAGTTGCTCCGTGGCATGTGAGATCTTCCCGGACCAGGGCTCGAACCTGTGTCCCCTGCATTGGCAGGCAGATTCTTAACCACTGCTCCGCCAGGGAAGCCCCCACATATCACTTTTATAATCAGAAAAGTAAAGCAATTTCTACTTTGAAAAATGAAACTAAGCTAAAATGTGACTCTTTGCAAGTTTCTCACTAAGCAAAGACAGGTTAAATTACATTCATTATTTTAAGAGTGAAGAGGATTTAAAATACATTTGTAGTTTTTTAACAGGGAATCAAGGGAGAGAGGGAGCGTTTTTTTGTTAATTATTAGTTAAGTAAAAACTTATGAATTGTGTTCCCCATGCATTCTGATTAAATTGATCTTTACCATAATAGTAATGCTTATGCGGATCTTCCCAAATTTGTTTTCATGATACCAAGAGAAGCGGCTTAAATTACTTTGAAAGAGGCATCATTTAAAAAAAAAAAAAGCCTTACTTTTAATGATGTGGCAGATTAGTGCAACTTTTTTTATGATACATCTTATTTGTTACAGAGTTTCCTTTTTAAAGTCCTTTGCCATCTTGTCCTTGCTGTCCTGGCTTTCATCTGGGGCTACAGCAGGGCTGAGCCAAACATGGCTGCTGCTGCAGCATGGGCGGACGTAGTATAGGATTCAGCTGCTGTGGTTCCTGTGACGAAGCAGGAGGAGAAGCCTGGAGAGCGTGCTCTAGGTCAGGATTCTCTTAAAGCTTGTTGCCAGGAGAATTGGACTTTTCTCGTGGAGGAGATACTACATTTCAGATTCTGCTGTTGAGAGGGAATGCCACTGTGTATTGGGATTTATAGCCTTAGCAGGAGAACCACCCATTCTCTGCAGAAGTGAGAAATCTTAGCATATGCTGTCATTTGCCAGGCAGGATTGGCCATTTTTAGAAAGCAGCAAGGCTTACCTGTCTGTTTCAGTTGATGACAGAGAAGTGTCCAGAATGACAGTGATTTCTGGCTTGGTGGGTAAATTTACTAAATGGGTAGCATTTCTCTCAGGGGCAGACTGGGTGGCATAGAGTAGAGGATTAAAATGGTCTGTCCCCATGTGCAGCTTGTGTGAGGATTACTGTATCACATCAAAAGTAAACCTAAAACGCTGGGTAAGAGATGGGGAGTGGTTTGAGTGGAGACTTGAAGTTGCTGTTCGTGCTGCTTAGGCTGCTCCCTAGAGTGAATGCACTGCCATTTGGATGGGGCGTATTTGTGCCTGAGTTTCTGTCCTTTCTGCCTGTGACTGGAGATGGGCATGATGTAGGATATGCTGCTTGACAACCAGTAAGATATGATATATCTGGATGGATAGTAACAAAGCTTCATTCATTTCTCTGTTTAATATGATGAAGAGAAAAGGCTTTTAAAAAAGAAAAAAGCTCCCTGCCACAGAAAAGCCATATGTGATCATTGTAAAAATCACAGGGAAAAAAGAAAAAAAATCACTTGTAACTTTACCACCCATTGATAACTATTGTTAGCATTTTGATATATTTCCTTGGAGGAGTTTTTAAATATATATATGTTTATGTATACATGTGTTGGCATATGTGTTTATGTACATATACTCATATGTGCATAGCTGCAAATCATACTGTGAATATTATTTTTTCTATTTTAACATATTGATACATTCCCATTTCAATAAAAAATTTGAGAAGGCTTCCTTAATGGTTTTATAACATTTCTGTATATGGCTGTACCACAGTATTCTTAAAGCACATTGCTTATCACTGGATTATTCAGTTAACAATTTTGTTATTAAAAGAAATGCTGAGACTAACATCTTTGTGTATAATATTTTTCAATATTTCAGATATTTGTTCAATAAAGTAAAAATTACTGGATCAGCAGGTGTGAACATTAGGATAATTGATGCATATTGCCCTATTTTTACCAGCATTAAATATTCTTTTAACTTTTGTTAATTTAATAGGTGAAAATTATATACAGTTTTAATTTGCATTCTTAGATTACTTATAAGATTTAGTTGTTTTCTCCCATGTTTATTAGCTTTTATTTACTGTTTTGAAAATTATCTGTTTATATGCTAGTTTCATGTCTTTATTCAGATCTTAGTTTAGTTTCAAAACAGTCAAGTAATGCATGTGTATTATAAAGAATACAGATTATATTGATTTATACCTTTATATTATATATTTAAAAATAATTAAAAACCTTTTTCACTTCCACTTCCATTATTAGCAGCTATAACAGTTGACAGTTCAGCATCTCTCTTCTTACAGATCTTTTTGTATGCATTTACAAATTGAGAGAAAGAGGAAGGGGAAAAGGGAAGAGTGTCAGGGAGTGGGAGAGAGGTGGAGGTTTTTAGAGGATGGCCTCTGGAGCTGGACTCTGTGATTTGTATCCTAACTGCTGGAAGTGTGAAGTGTGATCTTGGAGGATTTCGAGTCCCATAGATGATAGTCCCAGCTCCCATGGTTTAGTGGCTGTGTACCTTGGGAGAAACGATTTAACCTTTTTGTGTCCCAGTGTCCTCATGTAAAAGGGTTAATTATAGACTCTAGTGCCTAAGGTTGTTGTGAGGATTAAATTAGTTATACCTATAAGGTACTTAAAATGGTACCTGGCACTTTGTGTTATATAGTAGTAAACAGCTATTACTATTATATTACTTGCGTAACAAGATTATAAGTGGGATTATACTGCACATGCTTAGTGATTGCTTTTTCATGTATTGTATAAATCTTTCCCATGTTGATACATGTAGATTATTCTATAGTTGTACCATAATTCATTTAACTCTTTCGTATTGATGGATATATGTATAGTTTCTAGGCTTTTTTGTGTGTGTTAAAATGTATAGTGCATATCCTTATACCTATGTGTGAGTATTTTAGTAGGATGGAGTCCTATAAATAGAATTGCTGAATTGAAGAGTATGTAAGTAAACATTTGGCGATTACTTTTTTAATATCTAAGAATTTTTGTTTTCTCTCCTTTTCTGTGTGTAGCAGATGCGTCTTATTTTATGATTGGAATAGTATCTTGTATCCTTTCATAGGTACTAATTGGAAATTAAAAAAATCTTTTTCTGTTCCCTGCGCCATCTCACTCCCTCCAGGGTTGGTTCTGTTTATTCATCTTGGTTCTTTACTTTCTTAATGTCTGGTGATTATTTAGTTTCCATTCGTGTTTATGAATGGAAGATGAGGTAGATTAGTAGAGTTGACAGATGGATTTCCTGCAGTTGGGTAACAGGCCTCAAAGGTTGTCTTTAAGTGTTGTGGGTGGCGCCTGACACCAAGGACATTTTACTGAATTTGTGCCTTTATTTGCTCTTGGAATAAATTTTTTAAAGGACCGTATTACTAATAAAAGTAGACTGATTTCTGTTAAGTCATGTTAACAAGTTGGTAGTATAGTCAGCATTTTATATATTTGCATATTGTCTGTGTTTTGTGGAGTTTCTCATGTACAGTATTTTCCAGATATATTTCAGTTATGATTTTGGACTCATATCTTCTCACAGTTGGAGACTGTGAAGTGGAAATCCTAAAATATCTTTTTTAAAAAAATAAATATATTTATTTAATTTTATTTTTGACTGTCTTGGGTCTTCCTGCTCACGGACTTTTCTCTAGTTGGGGCAAGCAGGGGTTAACTCTTTGTTGCTCTGTGTGGGCTTCTCATTGCGGTGGCTTCTCTTGTTGCAGAGCACGGGCTCTAGGCGTGCGATCTTCAGTAGTTGTGGTGCGTGGGCTCAGTAGTTGTGGGTCGCAGGCTGTAGAGCGCAGGCTCAGTAGTTGTGGTGCAAGGGCTTAGTTGCTCCGTGGCATGTGGGATCTTCCCGGGCCAGGGATTGAACCCTGCAGTGGCAGGTGGATTCTTAACTACTGCACCACCAAGGAAGTCTGCTAACAACTTTTTTGCTCTTAATTCCTTAGCTGAAGAGCTTAGTTGAAGCTTCAAAGCGTTCATAAAACAAGGAAGTAATTAACCATCTTTCAGTCCTAACCCTGAATATGTCTGCTTTTTTTCAGATCCCATTTTGTGCAGTTTGTTGATTGGTCTTGTTTTCAAATGGTCATCTTCACTGTCATCCGTTGCTAAAAACTGCTTTCTCTTATTTTTATCTTTTTATAACCTGCCTCATAAATAATTCTGCCCAAGCTATTGGAACCTTGAATTTTAGTGAAATGAAGAACATTTTATTGTTCCTTCTCTTCTCTTATATTAGTTTATTCCCATCTTTGCAATTTGAAAATCAATTTGTTAACTGTTTTGTCATTGTGTTGGTTATCCACAGATGTCTAGAAAACATTTTATTTTCCTGACAAAGACATATTGTGATACACTCTTGATGAGAGAAGTCAGTGTAAAACAAATTGGGAGGATGTGTTTAAGAATGTGAGAAGTATTAATTTTTTCAGTCATTGAAAACTAAAGTTAGTTAATATTTTCATTAGACTTGATTGACCCAAGTAAGTAATCTTTTACTTTTTTTTTAATTGAAGAAAATGCCAACTTAATTAGCATAATTTTAGGGATGTGTTAAAGCTAGGGTAGTAGTTCTCGATTTAGGCTGCTCATTGGAATAATTTTTGCAACTTAAAAAATATACAGACATCTTCTGAATCATATTTTGGAGTTGAAGTTTTAGATATATAATTAAAGTTAAGACTCCTAGCCTAGAAAATTGAAATGGTCAATTGTGAGTTAATTAGGTCTTACGTATTATATAAATGACATTAAATTAGCTTAATTATTTGGATTGTACCTTTTCTGAGAGCTTTGAGTACTAGCATGTTGCTTGTTGTTGGATTTGAAGTCTCTTCTTTGTTAAGATTCTTGATTTTTAATGATCAAGAAATGAATGATTCCTTTACTTCTCAGTAGACAAGTCCTTTAAGTTTCATTTGTAGATTCATACTGAAATAGGATTTGGCAGATGACTAGAGGAAGATGTTCATATCTTTTGAAATAGGTTGGTTCTGAGACCTGGTAAAAAGTTAAAGGGCAAACCAGGCATTTTGCACCTGACATCCTCTTAGAACTTAAAATATTTTATTATCAGTATCCGATTGGTCATATTGACAAACTAATGGACACTGACAGCCTTTATCTGTTTTCTTTCCTGTTATGAAGTGCTGTGCGGCTTGCGGGATCTCAGTTCCCCAGTCAGGGATTGAACCTGGGCCATGGCAGTGAAAGCCTGGAATCCTAACCATTAGGCCACCAGGGAACTCCGTGAAGTGAACTTTCTTAATCCAGCAAAGTTTATTGTGTGCAACGCGTAGTCCTGCCCCTGTTGTTATTGAGGATTATTGGGATTACCGTAAACCTGCCTAGAATTTTTATTTATTTATTTAAAAATATTTATTTATTTATTTATTTATTTTTGGCTGTGTTGGGTCTTCGTTGCTGCGTGGGCTTTCTCTAGTTGTGGCGAGCGGGGGTTACTCTTCGTTGTGGTGCCCGGGCTTCTCATCGTGGTGGCTTCTCTTGTTGCGGAGCATGGGCTCTAGGTGCGTGGACTTCAGTAGTTGTGGCACGTGGGCTTAGTTACTCCGCGGCATGTGGGATCTTCCTGGACCAGGGATCGAACCCATGTCCCCTGCATTGGCAGGCGGATTCTCAACCTAATGGAGCAGATATAAAAGCTTTCTTATAACTTTAGGTGTAAGAAATTAGGTGTAAGAAATTAGATATATAAAATTCCTACAAAGGAGAGATTCGTGCCCTTTGAAAAACAAAATTCAGTGTTTATTTAAGAATACGAGGCTGAGGACACTCCAAGCTACATAAGTATTATGTCAAAAAAATATATTTGTCAGTCTTTCTCTGTTTTAATAACATCTTTGGATTTATTGCCTTGAATTTGCTTTTGCTCATAGTGAAGTAATAAGAGAACTTAAAATTACTTTCTTCTGTATTTTTATTTATAGGTCATGGAAATGAAAATCAGTCAAGAAGCAGAAACACTCTTACTGTGGTTTTCATTCAGATAACATTTTCAGAGTGACAGAAGTGATTTCATTTTTGAGAAGCAAATTATTTCTCTCCCCTTAGTTCACTTTCATTGTTTATACTCTTAACTTGTCATTGGAAATATGTTTCCATTGAAAATAACTAGTAAATATTCTACTTTCAGTTTTAGCTGCCTGTATTTGTGGCTTAATTGAAATCTATTCTGACTAGTAGGAATAAATAGATTCTGACTATGAGAATAAATAATTTATGTGATTATATTATGGAAAGAAAAAGTAAACTGCCAGTGAAAGCATTTAAATAATATATTAGGGTTTGTAAGGGGAAACTTAGGGTCTCTTACACAAGACAGAACTTTGGTTGAGAGTTTCTTGACCTTTTACTATTACTTATCATTCCCTTTTAAGTATAGACTATTTTGATATTTTGGATAATATGCCATAATTCTGTAAAAAAACTAGAAGTTTCTGGCTTTCTGTGCACTCTGCTTTTTGTTTTCCCTTACCTGTTTGGTCTGCTTCTAACATCTCTTCTTTTCTGTAGGTTATTTTACTTCTGTGTGCTCAGTCTCTTTCTCTGTAAAATTGGTTAACTAGACTAAACTAATTCCAAAATCCTTTTTGACCTTTTTATTAGCCTATGATTAGGGTAAAAATAATCTCATATATTCTTTTTTTCACCTTCCTAGAGTATGGGCAGCAGCCCTTTTTGTTACTAAGGGCTTTCTTTTAGGCACAACAGGGAAATATGTGGGAGAAGGGGGTTAGTTGATAATGAAACTTTAGCAATAAAGAATTATCAGAAAAGTTTGAAACATAGTTGATATTAGAGACAGTCTTGCAGAAGAACTCCTTTCCTTTGGTTGTATTGTTTACTATTGGAATTTGATGCACATTTAAAACATTTTTCTTTCTACCTTTTCTCTCTTAGAATAATAATCCTGTTAGGAAATGCCTCCAGAATCAAGGGACACTCCAGGCAGTGTCCAATAGAACTTTCTGTGATGTTGAAAACATTCTGTGTCTACACTGTCCAATATGGCAGCCACTAACCATACGTAGCAACGAGCACTTGAAAGGTGGCAAGTGTGACTGAGGAACTAAATTTTAAAATTTCATTTAATTTTAATTAAGTTTATATTTAAATAGCTACATGTGGCTAGAGGCTGCCACATTGGACAGCATAGCTCCATATTATCCATTCAACCAGCAGATTTTTTTTGAGCACTCAGAGATATGCCCAGCATTGTGTTAGGTGCCAGAGATATTAGGGTCCTGCAATGTGGTGAGGGAGAGATGATTAAAGAGATAAGTGTAATATGTGTGATAGTTGCTGTATTAAAGAAAGGCACAGGGTTCTCTAGGACCATAGATACTGGTTCTTACCTAATCCAGGCTGAGGGTGGGTCACTTTGGGGGTGCTCTTATTCATTGAGGTGCACGGGCTTCTCATTGTGGTGGCTTCTCTCATTGCGGAGCATGGGCTCTAGGCATTCAGGCTTCAGTAGTTGTGGCTTGTGGGCTCTAGAGCACAGGCTCAGTAGTTGTGGTGCACGGGCTTAGTTGCTCCGTGGCATGTGGGATCTTCCCAGACCAGGGCTCGAACCCATGTCCCCTGCATTGGCAGGCGGATTCTTAACCACTGGAACGCCAGGGAGGTCCAAAGTGGTTACCTTTATTTTTTTATTTTTTATTTTTTTTCTCTTTTATTTTTTGTTTATTTACTTTTAACATCTTTATTGGAGTGTAATTGCTTTACAATGTTGTGTTAGTTTCTGCTGTATAACAAAGTGAATCAAAAAATATGGAACGCTTCACGAATTTGTGTGTAATCCTTGCGCCAGGGCCATGCTAATCTTCTCTGCGTTGTTCCAATTTTAGTATATGTGCTGCCGAAGTGAGCGCTCAAAAGTGGTTAACTCTTAAGTGGGTGCAGTTTAGGCAGTTTTTCAAAGGCCACGTCTTGCCCTCAAATAACATTTTGTTTGTGTTATAAAGTACTGGCAAGGAGGCTGTCTTGGTTCTGTGATTCCTGGAATATATATTATGGACATCCTTGGGGTCAAATTTCCTGGGCTTTGGGACTTTTACATATGAATATTGAGTGGAAGAGTAATAGTTCTTTAGCTTCTTTAGTACTGATCTTTATTTAAGTTCTTCTAGAGATGAGGGAATGCCTAGTCATGTCTTAGGGCCCCTGGATGTCATTTGTAGTCTCTCTGGGTCCATTTATAGTCTCTTTGGTTTGATCTATTTAGAACCTTCTCAGCCACGTAAGTCTCCTTGGCTTGGGGAAGGAGGGCCTTTGGAATTCTCTCTTTGCTCTTACGCTGGTCCTTCAGGTGACTCTTGAGGAACTCAGGTCAGTGTGAGTCATGTACCTAATGAATTAATTTTCATGGCCTCTCTAGATACTAAAGAGCAGGAGCTTTGACTTTTAGCCCCAGAGGTCAGATTCTGTAAGAATGCACTTCCACGTAATTTAAATGAATTGAGCGCTCATAAGTAAATCCCTTGTTTTTAGGGTGTTTTGAAGTTTACTTCTCTGTAATTATAAAAAGAGCTTGGGTTTTGATGCTGTGGTATGGTTTTGATGAACTGTGGTATACTGGGCTATTTCTAGTGTAATTCAGTGTAATAGGAGGAGGAACAATTTTACTGAATATTAATTAATCTAGAAAAGTAACGTTTGTGGTTTCAGTTTGTTGGGTTAATGAGTGTCATTGTCAGACCATAAACACATGCCCTAGGTAATTAGAATTTTGACAACATAGATCCTTTCTTTCTTCATGTTTGATTTTTAAAAAGATTGAATTTAGGTATGGTTATAGGTTACTTTAGCTAATATTTTTGAAATTTCAATCTAAGATTCAGATTTAGCTAGTCCTTACTGAATACTTTTGAAGTGCATTATGTATTCAGTTTTAATTTTTTTTATGGATTATTTGTTGGGTGGAAATATGTAAACCAGCTGTGTAATTTTAGATTTTCTAGTAACCATGTTACAAAGTGAAAACAGGTAAAATCAATTTTAATAACATACTTACCCAGTATATCCAAAATATTATCATTTCAAGATGTGATCATTATAAAAATTATTAGTGAGATACTGTATTTTACATTCTTTCTTTGTACCTAAGTCTTTGCACTCCAGTGTATATTTTACACTTAGAGCACATCCACCTTGTGGTAGCTGTATTTCAAGTGCTCTATAGCCCCATGTGGCTTAGAGGTTACCTAGTGAATAATGCAGTTCTGTAGTATATAGAAAGGTTAAATACTGCTTTCCTGTCTGCTTTCAGAGAAGACCGGGACTAGCAGAACTGGGGGCAAGGGAAAGGATAAAGAGGAGGAGCTATATGGCAGAGAGTACCAATCAATAGGGTGATACTTCACACCTCTTTCCAGCTGGGTTAGTTGCTCTACTACCAGCTATAGATAAGCTTATTATTTATTTTCTTTACTGAACTAAATGCTTAAGGCAGGAATCATGTTTTTTGTTTCTATTTCTCTCGGGTCTGTTAGTGCTAGGCACAAAGTAGACACTAATAAATAATGTTTACTAGAAGTCTATACTGAGAACAGGAAGCTTTAAACACTGCCTCTGAAGATTTTTGGCATCATTTATTGCATTTCTGGGAGCTAGACATGTTTTTCACCTATGTTAGTTATACATGTATCCATTCCCAAGGTTATTCCACAAATTAGGAGTGGAAGGAAATGTATACACTGTCAGGAATAAGTACACATGTGAAGACCTACAGTTTGTAAATACTGACATACAATGTCATATTTTTTGCATTTTTGTACTTTAGCAGTTGCCACTAATAATAACTAACATTTGATGAACATGTGGACTGTTCATTTTTTGTCCCACTTCGTTTTCATAATACTACTGTGGATAGGTAGGTGGGATTGACCTCACTGTAAAAATGATGAAAATGGGTTATACTGTCTTTTGTCACAAAAGGCATTTACTTGTCGTCTTTGGAGTTAGTGTGTAAGTTTAGTGTATGTGGTGGGATATAGTTCTTCTTCTAGAAACTGCAGTAATAGTATGGTAATGATTATTTACATTTGTGTTCAGGGAGATAAAGAGTGACATCTGGTTTGAAAACTTAAAAGATGTATTTTGAAATACTGCAGATACTATACAGAAGTGCACTGTAGTATAGCAAACCCAAGTATCCATCAACCAGCTTCACAAACAAAACATTATCAGTATATTTAAAGACCTCAGCATGTACCCCTCCTTTATCACTTGATTCTTTCATTAGAGGTAACTGTTATCCTGAATTTGGGATTTATTAGTGCAGTGTATTTCTTTTATATTTACTACATACTTATATTTGAGTTTTCTAAATCTTTTTAGTTTTAATTCAGTTGTGGAAGAAATCAGAATTATTAAATCTAAATTGTTTTGTGTGTAATTTTTCATCCTGTGAGGATTTTCTGAACTTACTTCCAACTTTGTATTTCTGTATAGAGTTATTAAGTCATTTTGACTGAGAAGTTGCAAGGTTTTGTTTGAAAGAGCTAATCTAAGTATTATTAGCCAACATTTTGAGCAATTAAGATTTTGGGGGACTTCCCTGCTGGTCCAGTGGTTAGAACTCCAAGCTTCCACTGCAGGCTGCACGGGTTTGATCCCTGGTCAGGGAAGTAAGATCCTGCATGCTGTGGGGAGCGGCCAAAAAGCAAAAGATTTTTGTCTCCTAAAGGGTAGGGACAAGACCATTTCAAATTATTTTGCACAGTGAAGTATAATTCTTACGTGAGGTTTTTATTAAATATGGTCTGTTCACTGTTAATAGGCATAAGCATTGAAGAAGCAAGTGACATTAAAATACACAGTGGAAACCTAGGAATACAATTTAAGGACTAGGGATAATGCATATGATGATAGCGATCTCTTTTTTTTTTTTTTTTCATTTTGCCGCGCGGCATGTGGGATCTAATTCCGCCACCAGGGGTTGAACCTGTGCCCCCTGCATTGGGAGTGTGGAGTCTTAACCACTGGACCGCCAGGAAAGTCCCGACAGTGATCTTTAAGGATCTAAATTCTGATATCTGTACTTCCTTATCCATAAATGGCAGTAGGAGTACTTACGTTATTTGGATGATGGGGAGGACTAGAGTATATAAAGCCCCTTAAACCATCCTGGGTGCTTTATTATCAGCATATCAGATATTTTTCAAACCTTAGTACTTATGGCCTTTGGGTTTAAAGAGCTGCCTGGAAACCTAGTTTGTTATTAGCCTCTTTTTTAATTGTTGGAGAAGATGGTGATGAGTGGAATATGTAAGCTATAAGCTGCTCCTTTTTGATTTTTATTACTCTGAAAGGTAGGGCTATGGTAGAAGGTAGGACTGTGTTTACTTGATTGCTCTGCATTCACTTTCCTGTAACTAGCAGTGATACTCCATACCGGTATGGTATAGGCACCAACTATGAAGAAAGAAAGGGTTTGTACTTGACTTCAGCCCTGTCTCTAAAGTGCAGTATTATTTAACTATGGTACATTGTCATTTTTGTGTAATAGGATTTTTTTTCCATCTGAAACAAAAATAATAACTGTTCATAATGGAAAATATGAAGCTTTAGATGTTGTGAAGAAAAAAAAATCAAACATAATTCTACTATTCAGAGAGAACCTTTTTTTTTTCATTCAGCATTTTTCCCTAGGTTTGTTTCATTCTCTTTTAATTGTTTCAGTTCCTCCATAGTATTCTAAACCATAGACTGGATGAGAGGTATCAGGTTTAACAGGAAGGGCTTTTAATTAATTAATTAATTAATTAATTAAATTTTTGGCTGCATTGTGTCTTCGTTGCTGCATGTCGGCTTTTCTCTAGTTGTGGCGAGTGGGGGCTACTCTTCGTTGTGGTGCATGGAGTTATTGCTGTGGCTTCTCTTGTTGCGGAGCATGGGCTCTAGGCACACGGGCTTCAGTAGTTGTGGCACGCGGGCTCAGTAGTTGTGGCACATGGGCTTAGTTGCTCTGCGGCATGTGGGATCTTCCTGGACCAGGGCTTGAACCTATGTCTCCTGCATTGGCAGGCTGATACTTAACCACTGCGCCACCAGGGAAGCCCAGGAAGGGCTTTTAGAGGCGTGTTTAGGAGATGATAAACTTTCATTTGAATGTTAAGGAAAATATCTGAGTATTATGGAAAATAACCTCTCAATTTTTTAACATCATTTCAAGGGCAAAGACACTTTTTACCATGTTTATTGCATTTCAAGTAAAAGTATCTAGCAGTATTTATCTTCAGTTTGGCATGGAGAACATTGTTTAGGTTGATAGTGATCTTTGCCTTCATGATGAAAAATAATTTTCCTGCATATAGAATTCTGGGTTGACAAATTTTTTCTTTTACAGCATTGAAGTAGTGAAAAACATTGTCTTCTGGCTTGCATAGTTTCTGATAAGATCTACGGTAATTCTTATCTTTGTTCTTGATTATGTATGTAGTATTTTTTACCCCCTCTGGTTGCCTTCAAGCTGTTTGATGCGGCTAGGCAGGTATGTGTTGTTGTTTTATTTTATCCTGCTTGGGATTTCTTTAAGCTTCTTGAATCTGTTTGGTATCTTTTATTATTTCTGGAAAATTCTTGGCCTTTATCTTTTAAAGTATTTCTTCTGCCTTAGTCTCCTTTTTCCTTCTGAGACGTCATTTACGTGTATTTATCTTTTAAAGTATTTCTTCTGCCTTAGTCTCCTTTTTCCTTCTGAGACCTCATTTACGTGTATGTTAGACCATTTGATAGTCCCTCAACATTGGACCTTCTGTTTTTCTTTTTTTCTCCCTGTGTTTCAGTTTTGATAATTTCTATTGATGTCTTCATCTATTTTCCAAGTTTATTGATTCTTTCATCAGCTGAGTCCAGTCTGCTGCTGAATCTGTAGAAGGAATTCTTTATCTCTGACATTGTATTTTTTATTTCTAGCATTTACATTTAACGTATAGAAAAATTTTCATCTCTTTGCTGATATTATCTAATCTGTTCATGTATGTTGTCCACCTTTTTCACTAAGTCCTTTAACATATTAATCACAATTTAAAAAAATATTCTTCTCTGATAGTTCTAGCATCTGGATCATCCCTAAGTCTACTTGTATTGGTTGCTTTTTTTCTTGACCATAGGCCGTTTTCTTTTTTTGTGTGTCTCATAATTTTTGCTTAGGTGTTGGGCATGGTGTATAGAACAACAGTTGAGACTGAGGTAAATTGTATTTATGTTTGGAAATGGGTACACCCCACTTCTGTTGGGCTGTCAGTGTGTGGTGTTAAGCCAAACTAGTCATGAATTGAACTAGTTTGGAGTTTCATTGTCGTTATCATTACTTTCAGTGCACCGCAGTCTTCATAGTCTTGTAGTGGTGGCTACTGTTACCCCTGGTGGTAGAATGCTGTTGCTTGCTCCTTGGTGTTATGATTATGTTGGAGGCAGTTATCTCAGTTCAGCTTCAGTCTTTTGCAGACCCTGTTCATCTGGGCCTTATAAATAGGACTTTGTCATTGTTCCCTCTCCTCCTTGTGGCAGCCACTGTTTGCCTTGTGTTTGTACTTATTCTTGGATAGGGTTTCCTGCCCCTCTCCCAGCATTAGGAGGCTCCTGGATGGTGTATTTGTGTGGGATCCTAGGCACAAGATGGTTACTTACCCCTCCCCACAGGGATAGAGGGATTTGCTTATCTCTTTATCTCAGCAACAACAGATGTTTGCCAGTGTCCTAGGACAGAATGGGTTTACTGCCCCTACTCCAGTGGCCTAACACCTTTGCTTCATAGGAGAAAAGGATATGGGGAATCAAGTGCGGCTATGTTCCTGTTCCCAGCAGTGACTGGTCTCCTCCTGAATTCCTGTGCCATTGAGTGGGACTCTCTCTGGTCTTCTGCCATGAAACCAATCTTTTTAATGAGCACCCTTTGGAGGCCAGTGGAGAAGAGCTTGCAAGTGAGTGCAGACTCCTGTTGTGGATAGGGCACCCAGTTGGGAAATTGGCATGCTAGCCTATACCTTTTAGGAATTCAGTAAGTATTTAGCAGATCTTTTTATTCACTGTATTATGATTACCCCTTTCTCTTCTCATCTACCGTATATGTTCTTTATTGGAGGGTCTTGTTCCTCTTTGGAATTCAGGTTATTTGGTTGCCTTGCAACTTCAGCAGTCTGATGGGCTCAAGAAAGGTTGTGGTGTTTCAGGTAATCTGGTCTTGTCTTCTTTTAGAGAGGGTGCCATGTTTTTGTAGTTTTCTGTATCTTAAGCAGAAACAGAAATTTAATAGTAATCTGTAGAGTTAATTAATCTGTGCTAAACTTCATTCAAAGAAGGATTCAAAGTGGTTTACAAAAATACTTGAAATAATAATAGATGATAAAATTAGGTAAAGATGGCCTTAGCAATATCTTTTTAGATCTGTCTTCTCAGGCAAGGGAAACAAAAGCAAAAATGAACAAATGGCGTTACATCAAACTAAAAAGCTTCTGCACAGCAAAGGAAATCATCAGTAAGATGAAAAGACAACCTACGGAATGGGAGAAGATATTTGCAAATGCTATATCTGATAAGGGGTTAATATCTAACATATATAAAGAACTCATACAACTCAACAACAACAACATGATTAAAAAATGGGCAGAGGAGTTGAATAGACATTTTTCCAAAGAAGACATACAGATGGCCAACAGGCACAGGAAAAGATGTTCAACATTGCTGATTATTAGGGAACTGCAAGTCAAAACCACTATGAAATATCACCTCACACCTGCCAGAATGGTTATTATCAAAAAAACAAGTGGGACTTCCCTGGTGGCTCAGTGGTTAAGAATCTGCCTGCCAATGCAGGGGACATGGGTTCGAGCCCTGGTCTGGGAAGATCCCACATGCCATGGAGCAACTAAGCCCGTGCGCCACAACTTCTGAGCCTGCGCTCTAGAGCCCATGAGCCACAACTGCTGAAGCCCACGTGCCACAACTACTGAAGCCTGTGCGCCTAGAGCCCGTGCTCCACAACAAGAGAAGCCACTGCAATGAGAAGCCTGTGCACTGCAACGAAGAGTAGCCCCTGCTCGCCGCAACTAGAGAAAGCCCACATGCAGCAATGAAGACCCAACACAGCCAAAAATAAAGATAGATAAAAAAACAAGCAATAACAAGTGTTGGCAAGGATGTGGAGAAAAGGGAACCCTTATACACTGTTGGTGGGAGTGTAAATTTGTACAGCCACTATGGAAGGCAGTATTGGACATTCCTCAGAAAAGCTAAGTATAGAACTACCATGTGATCCAGCTGTCCCACTTCTGGGTATTTATCCAAAGAATGCAAAAACACTTTGAAAAGATATATGCACCCCTGTGTTCATTGCGGCACTATTTACAATAGCCAAGCTATGAAAACCACCTAAGCGCCCATCAGTGGATGAATAGATAAAGAAGATGTGGTGTATAGACACACACACACACACACACACACACACACACACACACAGTGGAATACTACTCAGCCTTGAAAAGGCGAAATCTTGCCATTTGTGACAACATTGATGGACCTTGAGGGTATCATGCTAAGTGAAATAAGTCAGACAAAGATGAATATTGTGTGATTTCATTCATAAGTGGAATATAAAAACTAATAAACAAAATAAAAGAACAACCAAACTAAACAAAACCAAATATAGTTACAGAGAACACAGTAGTGGTTACCAGAGGGGGAGGGCAAAATGGGTAAAGGGGATCAACTGTATGGTGACAGATGGAAACCAGATTTTTGGTGGTGAGCATGCTATAGGGTATACAGAAGTAGAAACATAATGTTGTACAAATGAAGCTTATATAATGTTATAAATCAGTGTTACTTCAATAAAAAAATAAAACCAGATAAAGAAATCAAAGCAAAGGGGAAATAAGGATAGGGATTAAAAAAGTACCAACAAACAGACAGATAGGTAGAGCATGAGTATTATATAGAAATGAATGCCAAAGATGCTGGATGGTTGTTGGTTGTGGGTTACAGATTTGAATCTGAGCTTCATTATGACAAAAGCAAAGTTACATGACTGACATTGCTCAAACTTAAGTTCTTTTCATTGGTGCCTTTTAAATTGTAGGAAGAAATATTTTTTTACTTTTACTGGCAGAGCTGGTGAAGTGAATTCTGTAATGTGTAAGACATTATATATATATTTTATTGAAATATAGTTGATTTACAATATCATGTTAGTTTCAGGTGTACAGCACAGTGACTCAGTTATATGTATATATATATATTCTTTTTCCGATTGTTTTCCCATATAGGTTATTACAGAATATTGAATATAGTTCCTTGTGCTATACAGTAGGTTCTTGTTGATTATCTATTTTATATATAGTAGTGTGTATATGTTAATCCCAATCTCCCAGTTTATTCCTCCCCCCCCCGCTTTCCCCTTTGGTAACCATAAGTTTGTTTTCTATGTCTGTGAGTCTCTTTCTGTTTTGCAAATAAGATCATTTGTATCTTTTTGGTTTTTTTTTTAGATTCCACATATAAACGGTATCATATGATGTTTGTCTTTCTCTGACTGGCTTACTTCACTTAGTATGATAATCTCTAGGTCCATCCATGTTGCTGCAAATGGCATTATTTCATTCTTGTTTGTGGCTGAGTAATATTCTGTGTGTGTGTGTGTGTGTGTGTGTGTGTGTGTGTGTGTGTATCACATCTTCTTTATCCATTCATCTGTTGATGGACATCTAGGTTGCTTCCATGTCTTGGCTATTGTAAACAGTGCTGCACGAATATTGCGGTACATGTGTCTTTTCGAATTATAGTTTTCTCCAGATATGTGCCCAGGAGTGGGATTGCAGGATCATATGGTAACTCCATTTTTAATTTTTTAAGGAACCTTCATACTGTTCTCCATAGTGGCTGTACCAATTTACATTCCTACCAACTGTGTAGGAGGGTTCCTTTTTCTCCACACCCTCTCCAGCATTTATTATTTGTAGACTTTTTGATCATGGCCATTCTCACTGCTGTGAGGTGATACCTCTTTGTAGTTTTGATTTGCATTTCTCTAATAATTAGCGATATTAAGAATCTTCCTGTGCGTGTTGGCCATCTGTATGTCTTCTTTGGAGAAATGTTTATTTAGATCTTCTGCCCATTTTTTTGATCGAAGACATTATATTTTTAATACAGATACTTGATGTTTTTTTCACCATACTATTTCTTTCATTTGTTGTATGTACTTTTCTCACATTCTCTCCTGGAGGAGCTGGGTGATTTCATGAATATTAGTGCCTGATGATCAATGTAAGATGCTAGCTCTGTGGCAAACGGTTTCTGAGGTAGTTGCTGTTTGAATCTCTGAGTCCTCAAAACAAGCTATTAACATACTGTTGCTAGGAAGCCAGGATGGCCTTAATGCATAGGTGGGGTTAGATCTCTGAGGTTGTCCCATGTACACACATTTGAAGCAGCTAAAGGTGGCCAGTGTAGTTGGAGATGAGGAAGTGGGGAGCAAGTTCATGTAGGCCCATGTAGGAAATGGTAAGAATTTTATTTTGATATGGGAAGCCTTTGGAGGGTTTAGAGCTGAGACATGATATTTATATGACTTGTAAGAATTACTCTGATTTTACATATACCTACCCACCTAAAATCTGTAATATCTTACTATGCTGCATTACCATATCGTTCCATTTGTCTACAGAGATCAGGATGACCCTGTTTTCTTCCAAAATATTTGTTCAGTTTCCTAGGTAGTATCTTAAATTTTACTTTTAGAACATTTTTCTCTGAGCTTAAGGAACCTATTCTTGTGATAAAATAGGAATACTTCCAGAAGTCTCTAAACTGTATTTGGTCATCTGTCTATTAAGGTATGTTATTTGTGATTGAGATCCAGTCTTTTGCTATTTAAAGTGATGCTAAAGACACTTGATGCCTATCAAGGAGGGGGAATGCCACTAACTGGGGAAAGTAGATTGGAATACAGAGGTGAGAGTTCCAAGGCAGACTCAACTACTACTTCATCAATTGAAATAGAGCCAACTTTCTTAATGTGATAACTCTGGTACCTGATGCCTTTGTTTCCCTTATCTTGACAAATGTTTGTTTCTTTAAGTCTCTTCAGCTTAAGGCTTAATACTTTATATAAATGCAGTGTAGTATTATGGTTAAGAGTATGGACTCTGGAGTTAGAATATTTAGGAAGCTTGGAAAAGTTTTTTTTGGCCTTTTCTGTGTTTTTTTTGGCCTTTTCTGTGTTTCAGTTGTCTCATCCTGAAATGGAGCAAAATAGTAGAACTTTTCTCCTAGGTTTGTTGTAAATGAATTAATGTGCTAGAACAGGGCCTGGCTTAGTAAGTGCCTAATAATGTTAGCTATTCTTATTATATGGAATATGTAACCATAAGACTTTCTTTATAAGGGCCCTTTGTCATTGACAAAGTGAGGTCACTATTTCAACAGTATTTAAGCACTGTTTCTAGGCCTTCCCTATTTATTTTTGTTTCACAGTAACTTAGTCAACAATTGAATGATCTTGATGGAATGTGCTAACTCCAGAAGATCATCATCAAGATATGCCTGGTTCATTTTTTCTATTTTGAAATAAACTGGTGACTATTAAAATCTTCAGTGTTACTATCTCCCTGAAATTGATCTGATACTGGGTATACAGAGATAATTTGTGCTTAAGTAACTAATCCGGTTATATTTATAGGCTAATGGAGCATCTTAATTAAAACTCTTGTTCTTGTTTTATCATATTAATCTGACTTCTGAGAATTGCTCATATATGTTAACATGTGATATACTATTATATATTAATGTTAGAGCTTTAATACCAGTAAAAAAAAACTTCAAATTAGATCTGTAATTATCAGAAGTTTTTGCTTTCCAAGCTCAGTTCTCCAGGCATGAAGAATTGTCATGTTTTCTTGTTTTATGCTAAGGTGATCATATGATTATACTGTCTAATTGTGTTTCCTCTTTTAAAAAGCTGTTTTTTATATCTCGTAAGCTCCATATATATAAGCCAGATTTGATCTTTTACATAATAGCATTGTAATGGGTACACAGTTATTGAGAAATCAGTGGATTTAAGTGGATATATAATTAAATTTCTTGCCTCTTGTTCATATTTGTAGTAGTTGATATTGCCTGGGTACATTTTTTGGTAATGTGTGTCACTTTAAATGTGGTCTTGTAGAACTTGTTTCTTAACCTGAATAAGTTGAAACAGTTAACTGATGTGGAGGTAATCTTAGATCTACTTGGTGTTGAAGAAGGACAAAACCAGAAAACACCATAGTAACAGAAAATCACTTCTGATGTGTTATCCTCTCCCCCTTTTTTTGGTTAGCAATTGAGAAAAGGAGCTCCTTGGCATATGTTTTCATAAAAATGAAGGTCTTTAGTGTGACCAGTTTAAAATGGTTAGTATTACTCTTATTCAAAGAATTAAGCTATTTAACTTTTTAGGAATATACCTTGTTGTCAGACTGAAATGAATGCCATTTTATGCTTCCTTTAAAAAGGGCTGTACAGAATGGAGTTTCCTCAAAATAGATCTGCCATATGATCCAGCAGTCCCACTCCTGAGTATATATTTGAAGAAAAAAACACCGATTCAAAAAGATACATGCACCCCAATGTTCATAGCAGCATTATTTACAGTAGCCAAGATATAGAAGCAACGTAAATGGCCAACGACAGATGAATGGAGAAAGAAGACGTGGTACATATATACAATGGAATACTACTCATACATAAAAAAGAATGAAATTTTGCCATTTACGGCAACATGGATGAACTTGGAGGGCATTATGCTAAGTGAAATAAATCAGACAGAGAAAGACAAATACTGTATGATATTACTTATATGTGGAATCTAAAAAATGAAACAAACTAGTGAATATAACAAAAAAGAAACAGACTCAGCTATAGAGAACAAACTAGTGGTTACCAGTGGGGGAGAGGGAAGTGGGGAGGGACAAGATAGGGGTAAGGGATTAAGAGGAACAAACTACTGTGTATAAAATAAATAAGCTACAAGGATATACTGTATAGTACAGGGAATATAGCCAATATTTTATAATAACTATAAATGGAACCTAACCTTTAAAAATTGTGAATCACTGTTGTACACCTGAAATTTATATAATATTGTAAATCAACTCTACCTCAGTAGAAAATTAAATAAAAATATACTGTCAAAAAAAGGACTTTACAGAAAAATGAGAAAGCCAACATATTGAGATTTCAACAAATTTTGGGTATTGCAGTTTGAGAAGATTTCAGAATTCTAAAGAATCTATTTCTACTGTAGGCAGTCAAGCCTTCCTCTCTGTACATGGCTCAGTGAGTTGGCCTTCTACAGAAGCAAAATAAAACCTACCCCAGTACAGGCATACCTTGTTTTATTGCACTTTCACTTTATTGTGTTTCACAGACTGAGTTGTCAGATAATGGTTAGCATCTTTTGGCAATAAAGTATTTTTTAATTAAGGTATGTACAGTTTTTTTTAAGACAATGCTATTGCACACTTAATAGACTACAGTATAGTGTAAACATAACTTTTATGTGCCCTAGGAAACCAAAAAATTTGTGTGGCTCATTTTATTGTGATACTAACTTTATTGTGGTGGTCTGGAACTGAACCTGCAGTATCTCCTAGGTTTGCGTGTATCAGATTTGCTGTCTTTCTGGTGTTTGAAGCCAGTAGTGCCCATATAACAAGCAATAGCACATCTTTACTATGGGTTCTTGGATGGCAGTTTGAATGTTTGCACTTGGAATACATTTGTCTAAAGCTCTGTCATACACTTTGAATATTTGGAAGACATATATAATATTTGAGATATTTAAGGAAGAGAATATGTATTTTTAATCCCTGAGTTGATCCCTTGACCATCAAAAAGATAACTGTATATGCCATAGCATTTCTATGTCATAGAAATGCCTTCACTATATTGTCATTTAATGCATGCTTTTTGTTATCACTGGAATTTTAAAAAATAATATTTTGTATGTTTTTCATGGGACCTTTGTGCAAAACTTTACTTGATTATAATCTAGGAAAGAAGCTGTTTTTTTGCAATAAGTTTTCTGCTGTTTAAAAAATTGTCCAATGCAATCTGTCTCCAGCTCCCTTCTTTTTTTTTCACTTTAGTGCCATTAAGTTTTAAGCCAGTTTTGACCCAAATGCTGTAAATTACTTCAGTTTAGGTACTGAAAGCATCATTTCCTTTTTTGATTGATTCCTTTTGTTTCCTCCTCAAGTGTCTTGTATTATGTAAGCTCACTGATATCTCAGAGTCATTGGGACTAGGGCAGATAAAGAGAATTGCAGATCTTTTGAGACTAGATAGATGTCTTCCAACCTTCAGATATTTTGATAATTTACCATTAAGAGAGAATGAGGAGGATCATGAAGACATCTCATAAGAGAAAAAGCTTGGCCATCAAAAAGAACAGCAATTTCCAGAGGATTTTATTTTTAATTAGGATTGGTTTATATTACTCTTACATTTACACTCATATTTCCAACTGTAGTTTTGCCTGCATACATGATCTTGTCTTGCAAATAAACACAATACGTAGTCTCCAAAATCATCATGATTCAGGTCTTGCCTGAGTCTGACTCTGTAGTTACTTGAAACTCAGCATTGCTACTTGTGTAAATGCAATAACACATCATTCACATGTGTAATGCAAACTGGCAGACTAAACCCCCAGCTGATGTGTTAAATGCACTGTAAAGAAGTTTTTGACACATTTAAATTGTGTTATTTTCTTACAAGAAAATGCTCAGTATTATTGGCCTGGACTATAGTAATTGAATCACTGTTGAACTTGAATTAGCCCAAACTGAAAAAAATCTATTGGTTGACCTGGCAGGAATTTGTTCTGTATCTGTGTGCTAACTGCTGAAAGTATTGAAACATTAGGTATGTGAAAGCATATTAAATAATGAGATGTTTATTTAAAAAGCAGCAAGTCTAAATTTGTAACTAATTTTCCAACTAATTTATGACATTCAAAAAAGTGTCATTCTCCTCTCTTACCTTGTACTTCATAACTGAAAATAAATCAACAGAAAAATAAGTTACATGGTTAGAATTAGTCATTTAGCTTTTTGGTTTCCAATATATGGTAAAATAGAAATTATTTGGCCCCTTAAAATGTTTACATGATTTTATTTTTAATTAATGATTGCAATTTGTTCTTTGGCATAAAGGAATTTTCATATAATGTTGTGGAAGAGGTACTCTATTGAGAGCTCATCTGAATTCCTTTATTCTTTCAAATTTAAGTATAGCTTTGTTTAAGCTTCTCCGTGGTCCTTAAGTTCATTGTTTATAAATACATGAATTCACGCCAGAGGGGAAATAGAGGATGGTGGCCATAGGCTTCACTGGAACTAGAGCTCAGGTGACCTGGGTCGAATCTCTGCTCTAGCTGTGTGACCTTGGGAAAGCCACCTAACTTCTCTGTTCCTCAGCTTCCTAATCTGTAAAATCGGTTAATAGCAGCACCTACTTCACAAGTTGTTTTGAGTCTTAAATGACAAGTGCATGTGCGTGCTTAGCAGGGAGCCCAGCTTGCAGGGAGTGCTCAATAGGGTCTGCTATTACTGTTGTGTTTAATTTTATCATTCTTCCACCAGTACCCTGCCAGTGCTGAGAGGCTCTTTTCTCTAAAGTGGCACCCCTCTCTCTCTTACCTTCAGCATCCCATTTCATCCCAGGAGCAGACTGAGGTGGAACAATTAGCCTTTTTTTTTTTTTTTTCCAATTTATTTTTTGCCCGCACTGTGAGGCATGTGGGATTTTAGTTCCCTGACCAGGGATTGAACCCATACCCACTGCAGTGGAAGCACGGAGTCTTAACCACTGGACCGCCAGGGAAGTCCTAGCCTTTGGTTATTATAGCATAGGTGCATGTTCTTATTGAGCTTCAGCTTTAAAATGTGAAACTTTCCCTCCTTTTTTCATGCTGCTTACCTAACTCTTAGCTGGGGCATTGAAGTAGGTGTTTGAAGTGATGGATTAGTTATCATTGATCACTTAAGTATTAGGAATATTTAGAAGATCCTGGGGGTATCCAACTAGAATACTCATATTGTTATTCATCTGTGTGACAAATTAAAGTTTGTAAATTCTAGTTAGGTTATTTCATCTCTCTTATGCACTGTGGAACACATGGGGGAAGTTAAATACCATTCTTTTAAGGTAAATAAAACTTAAATGTATACATTTATAATAATAAATTACATTGCTGTTTTTTGTGTATATAGTCAGTAAATACAGTTGATCTTAGAAAAGGGAAACTCAAAGGTAAGAGTAATCAAAATACTTGGTCAGAGAGGAAGGGTTTAAACTTGTTCTTCAGAATGGTTGGGATTTGGTGAGTTCGAAGGAGCTAGGTGATTGAAGGTGAGGCAAAGGTATAGAAGAGAAAACAAATGTGGTATATTTAGAAAGCACTAAAGGAACACCCCCCGCCCCCAAAAGCTAACATTTTTTCAGCACTGACTCTATGCTAGCTACAGTGTAAGGGTTTAATTTGTTTAATCCTCACAGCAACTCTATTTTACACATGAGGTTTAGAAACTTGGCAATACCTGGCTATAAGGCTGCCCCCAATTTTGTTATAGTGGAAGAATTGTATTTGTGTGTAGATGAAGTTTATCTGTGTTGCTGTGTAACAAACCACCCCAAAACAGTTGTAAGTGAATATCGCAATAAGTTTTCTCATACTGCAAGCACCAGTATAGGATATCAAGCAGTAGAAGACCACCCTCCACCCTCAGCTTACTTTCCAGTTTGCTCCCACTGACCTACTTCTTTTTTTGTTTAAGTTGCTGATCTCTTAATTTCAAATGCATTTTAAAAATTTTATTTTATTTATTTATTTGTGGCTGCATTGGGTCTTCGTTGCTGCACGCAGGCTTCCTCTAGTTGCAGTGAGCGGGGGCTACTCTTTGTTGCAATGGGAAGGCTTCTCATTGTGGTGTCTTCTCTTGTTGTGGAGCATGGGCTCTCAGTGCATGGGCTTCAGTAGTTGTGGCACGCGGGCTCAGTAGTTGTGGCTTGTGGGCTCTAGAGCGCAGGCTCAGTAGTTGTGGCGCACGGGCCTAGTTGCTCCGTGGCATGTGGGATCTTCCCGGACCAGGGATCGAACCTGTGTCCCCTGCATTGGCAGCTGGATTCTTAACCACTGCACCACCAGGGAGGTCCCTGACCTGCTTCTAACAACATAGATTATTTTTGTCAGGTTCTGAACTTTATATGAATGTAAACACAGTGTCTGTGTCTGGTTTCTTTTATTCAACATTGTGAGATTCATAGCAGTTGTATATAGCTGTATTTTATTCATTTTCATTGCTATAATGTTTTTTTAAAAATTGATTTAACTGAATGTAAAAGGTTTAAAAAAGAAAGTTGGAAGTTTTTTACCATACTACAAATACAAACGGACTTAGGTTTTTTTAAGAGGCATTGAAAGTGTGTGTAAGGTTCTAAGCTTATATAATTAAAACTAATTTATGGATGCTAAGGAATATTCTATTTTAAAGGGAAAGTTACTTTTCTGAGCTTATTATTGACATAATAATATGTATCAATCTTTTGGGTTTTTTTTTTAGAAACAAGAGGAGAGAATCTATGTCAACTTTATTTTTTTTAACATATTTATTGGAGTATACTTGCTTTACAATCTTGTGTTAGTTTCTGCTGTATAACAAAGTGAATCAGCTATACACATACATATATCCCCATATCCCCTCCCTCTTGCGTCTCCCTCCCACCTCCCTATCCCACCGCTCTAGGTGGTCACAGAGCACCGAGCTGATCTCCCTGTGCTATGCAGCTGCTTCCCACTAGCTATCGATTTTACATTTGGTAGTGTATGTATGTCCATGCCACTCTCTCACTTTGTCCCAGCTTACCCTTCCTCCTCCCTGTGCCCTTAAGTACATTCTCTACGTCTGCGTCTTTATTCCTGTCCTGCCCCTAGGGGTTCTTCAGAACCATTTTTTTTTTTTTAGGTTCCATATATATGTGTTAGCATACGGTATTTGTTTTTCTCTGACTTACTTCACTCTGTATGACAGATTCTAGGTCCATCCACATCACTACAAATAACTCAATTTCACTTCCTTTTATGGCTGACTAATATTCCATTGTATATATGTGCCACATCTTCTTTATCCATTCATCTGTCACTGGACACTTAGGTTGCTTCCATGTCCTGGCTATTGTAAATAATGCTGCAATGAACATTGGGGTGCATGACTTTTTTATTTTATTTTATTTCATTTCTGGTTGTGCCGGGTCTTAGTTGAGGCATGCAGGCTCCTTAGTTGCAGCTCACCAGCTCCTTTAGTTGTGGCACACGTGCTCCTTTGTTGTGGCATGCGAACTCTTAGTTGTGGCATGCCTGTGGGACGTAGTTCCCTGACCAGGGATTGAACCCACATCCTCTGCATTGAGAGATGGATTCTTAACCACTGCGTCACCAGGGAAATCCCCATGACTCTTTTTGAGTTATGGTTTTCTCAGGGTATATGCCCAGTAGTGGGATTGCTGGGTCATATGGTAGTTCTATTTTTAGTTTATTAAGGAAACTCCATACTGTTCTCCATAGTGGCTGTATCAATTTACATTCCCACCAACAGTGCAAGAGGGTTCCCTTTTCTCCACACCCTCTCCAGCATTTATTGTTTGTAGATATTTTGATGATGGCCATTCTGACTGGTGTGAGGTGATACCTCATTGTAGTTTTGATTTGCATTTCTCTAATGATTAGTGATGTTGAGCATCCTTTCATGTGTTTGTTGGCAATCTTTTCGTCTTGTTTATGGTTTCCTTTGCTATGCAAAAGCTTTTGAGTTTCATTAGGTCCCATTTGCTTATTTTTGTTTTTATTTCCATTTCTCTAGGAGGTGGGTCAAAAAGGATCTTACTGTGATTTATGTCATAGAGTGTTCTGCTATGTTTTCCTCTAAGAGTTTTATAGTGTCTGGCCTTACATTTAGGTCTTTAATCCATTTTGAGTTTATTTTTGTGTATGGTGTTAGGGAGTGTTTTAATTTCATTCTTTTACATGTAGCTGTCCAGTTTTCCCAGCACCACTTATTGAAGAGTCTGTCTTTTCTCCATTGTATATTCTTGCTTCCTTTATCAAAATAAGGTGACCATATGTGTTTGGGTTTATCTCTGGGCTTTCTGTCCTGTTCCATTGATCTATATTTCTGTTTTTTTTTTTTTTTAAATTAATTAATTAATTAATTAATTTATGGCTTTGTTGGGTCTTCGTTTCTGTACGAGGGCTTTTTCTCTAGATGTGGCAAGCGGGGGCCACTCTTCATCACCGTGCGCAGGCCTCTCACTATCGCGGCCTCTCTTGTTGCGGAGTACAGGCTCCAGACGCGCAGGCTTAGTAATTATGGCTCATGGGCCCAGCCGCTCCACGGCTTGTGGGATCTTCCCAGACCAGGGCTCGAACCTGTGTCCCCTGCATTGGCAGGCGGATTCCTAACCACTGCACCACCAGGGAAGCCCTATATTTCTGTTTTTGTGCCAGTACCATACTTTCTTGATTAGTGTAGCTTTGTAGTATAGTCTGAAGTTGGGGAGCCTGATTCCTCCAGCTCCGTCTTTTTTTCTCAAGATTGCTTTGGCTGTTCGGGGTCTTTTGTGTTTCCATACAAATTGTGCAATTTTTTTGTTCTAGTTCTGTGAAAAATGCCATTGGAAGTTTGATAGGGATTACATTGAATCTGTAGATTGCTTTGGGTAGTATAGTCATTTTCACAATATTGATTCTTCCAATCCAAGAACATAGTCTCTCTCTCTCCATCTGTTTGTATCATCTTTAATTTCTTTCATCAGTGTCTTATAGTTTTCTGCATACAGGTCTTTTGTCTCCTTAGGTAGGTTTATTCCTAGGGTATTTTATTCTTTTTGTTGCAGTGGTAAATGGGAGTGTTTCCTTAATTTCTCTTTCAGATTTTTCATCATTAGTGTATAGGGATGCAAGAGATTTCTGTGCATTAATTTTGTATCCTGCTACTTTACCAAATTCATTGATTAGCTCTAGTAGTTTTCTGGTGGCACCTTTAGAATTCTCTATGTATAGTATCATGCCATCTGCAAACAGTGACAGCTTTACTTCTTTTCCGATTTGGATTCCTTTTATTTCTTCTTCTTCTCTGATTGCTGTGGCTAAAACTTCCAAAACTATGTTGAATTAATAGTGGTGAGAGTGGACAACCTTGTCTTTTTCCTGATCTTAGTGGAAATGGTTTCAGTTTTTCACCATTGAGAACAGTGTTGTCTGTGGGTTTGCCGTATATGGCCTTTATTATGTTGAGGTAGGTTCCCTCTACGCCTACTTTCTGGAGGGTTTTTATCATAAATGGGTGTTGAATTTTGTCGAAAGCTTTTTCTGCATCTGTCAAGATTATCGTATGGTTTTTATCCTTCAGCTTGTTATATGGTAAATCTCATTGATTGATTTGTGTGTATTGAAGAATCCTTGAATCTCTGGGATAAACCCCACTTGATCATGGTGTATGATCCTTTTAATGTGCTGTTGGATTCTGTTTGCTAGTATTTTTTTTTTGAGGATTTTTACATCTATGTTCATCAGTGATATTGACCTATAGTTTTCTTATTTTGTGACATCTCTGGTTTTGGTATCAGGGTGATGGTGGCCTCGTAGAATGAGTTTGGGAGTGTTTCTCCCTCTGCTATATTTTGGAAGAGTTTGAGAAGGAAGGTGTTAGCTCTTCTCTAAATGTTTGATAGAATTTGCCTGTGTAGCCACCTGGTCCTGGGCTTTTGTTTATTCGAAGATTTTTAATTTTATTTATTTATTTATTTATGGCTGTATTGGGTCTTCGTTTCTGTGCGAGGGCTTTCTCTAGTTGTGGCGAGCGGGGGCCACTCTTCATCGCGGTGCGCGGGCCTCTCACTGTCGTGGCATCTCTTTGTTGTGGAGCACAGGCTCCAGACGTGCAGGCTCAGCAATTGTGGCTCAGGGACCTAGTTGCTCCACGGCATATGGGATCTTCCCAGACCAGGGCTCGAACCCTTGTCCCCTGCATTGGCAGGCAGATTCTCAACCACTGCGCCACCAGGGAAGCCCTATTCGAAGATTTTTAATCACAGTTTCAATTTCAGTGCTTGTGATTGGTCTATTTATATTTTCTATTTCTTCCTGGTTCAGTCTTGGAAGGTTGTGGTTTTCTAAGAATTTGTCCATTTCTTCCAGGTTGTCCATTTTATTGGCATATAGTTGCTTGTAGTAATCTCTCATGATCCTTTGTATTTCTTCAGTGTCAGTTGTTACTTCCCCTTTTTCATTTCTAATTCTGTTGATTTGAGTCTCCTCCCTTTTTTTCTTGATGAGTCTGGCTAATGGTTTAGCAATTTTGTTTATCTTCTCAAAGAACCAGGTTTTAGTTTTATTGATCTTTGCTATCGTTTTCTTCATTTCTTTTTCATTTATTTCTGTTCTGATCTTTATGATTTCTTTCCTTCTGCTAACTTTGGGGTTTTTTTGTTCTTCTTTCTCTAATTGCTTTAGGTGTAAGGTTAGGTTGTTTATTTGAGATTTTTCTTTTTTCTTGAGGTAGAATTGTATTGTTATAAACTTCCCTCTTAAAACTGCTTTTGCTGCATCCCATAGGTTTTTGGTTGTCGTGTTTTCATTGTCATTTGTTTCTAGGTATTTTTTGATTTCCTCTTTGATTTCTTCAGTGATCTCTTGGTTATTTAGTAGTGTATTGTTTACCCTCCATGTGTTTGTATTTTTGACAGTTTTTTTCCTGTAATTGATATCTAGTCTCATAGCATTGTGGTCGGAAAAGGTGAAATATCAATATTTAAGAAATTTCAGTCATATAATTGTGGTCAATAGCTATTCAAGATAAGTAAGTTTTCTTTCCCACTTTTCTCTTTAAAAACAAGCAATAAAGAATTTTATGAAGATAAATACAGTATGATCTCACTTATATGTGGAATCTTAAAAAACAGAAACAAAAAACAAAAGAAAACCAAGCTGATAAATACAGAGAACAGATTGGTGGTGGCCAGAGGTGGCAGGGGTGAGGGTTGGGTGAAATGGGTGAAGGGAGTCAAATGGTACCAAATTCCAATTATGAAAACATAAGTTATGGGGATATAATGTACAGCATGGTGACTATAGTTGATAATACCTGAATTGTGTATTTGAAAGTTGTAAATCTTAAAAGTTTTCATCACAAGAAAAAAAACTGTATTGTGACAGGTGTTAACTAGACTTAGTGTGGTGATCATTTTGCGATACATGCAAATAGTGAATCATTATGTTATACACCTGAAACTAATGTTGTATGTCAATTATACCTCAAGTAGAAATAAAATAATTTTATGAAGGTGGAAAATGAACTTTCTGAAGTAGTACAGGGGAATAATTAGGTTCAGTGCTGATCTGAGCTGAGGTGGAAAATCTCAGAGTGAGATTTATTTATTATTTTTAAAAAATTAATTAGTTAATTTTTGGCTACGTTGGGTCTTCATTGCTGCACACGGGCTTTCTCTAGTTGCAGTGCGCAGGCTTCTCATTTGGTGGCTTCTCTTGTTGCGGAGCACAGGCTCTAGGCATGCGGGCTTTGGTAGTTGCAGCACGCGGGCACTAGGGTGCTTGGGCTTAAGTAGTTGTGGCGCATGGGCTTAGTTGCTACACGGCATGTGGGATTTTCCCGGACCAGGGCTCGAACCCATGTCGCCTGCGTTGGCAGGTGGATTCTTAACCACTGTGCCACCAGAGAAGCCCTTCAGAGTGAGATTTGAATTAACTTCATCCTAAGCCAGACAGAGACTACCAAAATGGTCGTTTTATGTATGCTATGAGTGAATGATTCTCAGCTAGCTTGATCTAGGATCCACAGACTGCCTATTTAAAAGTGTATTTTTTTTTCCTACCACAGATGTTTGTGGATGGTGCCAAGCTTTAGAGTAATGGAGTTGATGCCGTTTGATGATTTTTGCTAAAAAATGAGAAGTGAGAGTAACTGTAGATGGAAGGGCACATACCTTATCATTATTATTTTAAAAAAAATACATGTGGCTGGGAAATCAGTGGTAGAGAGCACAGCAAAGGGAAGGAAACTTTGCAATATCTCCTCCTCCTCTGTTTGCTACATTAAGACATTTTACATATACTTCAGGCCTTTAGTTTCCTCTCAGTAGTTCTTCCTCTGTTTCTTACCAGTACAGATAATTTCCTTGACTTAGCTGAGAAGAGTAAAGCTGTGGGAATGTAAGATAAGGAAATAAGTGTTCTCGTTCTGCTTCCTAGTTTTTCATGAAAATACTTCTATGTTTATATCTTCGCTCGGATTCCTTTGGAAGTTGTCCTTTTTTTTTACAGAGCTCCCGCTGTTATCTTCTTTTGGTCCTATTTCCATTCCCTCTCACTTCTGTCAAGCCTCCTGCTCCATTACTTACCTCGACCTTCCTCTCTTGCGTGCGCATTCTTGACTGCTGCTGAATCCTTCCCCTGTGCCCATAACCTATTCAGAACTTCTCTACACTAAAGTACCTTTCTCAAGCTGCTGCTACTTGAATGGCATTTTGGCCAAGTATGTTTGTTTCAGTGTTTTTGTTTCGCTTTGCTTTTTTAACTACAAAATTGCTAAAAGATTGGTTTCTACTTAATGTTTCCAAGTTCCTCATCACTAATTCAGATACCTTACTCTGTACCGTTTGGCTTCTCCTCTTGTTTTACTTTAGTTGTTCTTAGCCTTGGCTGCACATTGGAATTACTTGGAAGGAGTTTAAAACCTGAATATCACTTTTAGATTTAGTTCTGATTTAGTTCTAGAGTGCAGCCTAAGCATTGGGAGTTTTGAAAGCTCTACAGCTGTTTCTTATTTTTATAAATTTATTTATTTTTTTATTTATTTTTGGCTGTGTTGGGTCCTCGCCGCTGTGCACAAGCTTTCTTTAGTTGTGGTGAGTGGGGGCCACTCCTCATTGCGGTGTGCGGGCTTCTCATTGTCGTGGCTTCTTGTTGTGGAGCATGGGCTCTAGGCGTGCAGGCTTCAGTAGTTGTGGCACGTGGGCCTACAAGCTCCGGCTTGCGGGCTCTAGAGCTCAGGCTCAGCAGTTGTAGCGCACGGGCTCAGTCGCTCCGCAGCATGTGGCATCTTCCCAGGCCAGGGCTCGAACCCATGTCACCTGCACCAGCAGGCAGACTCTCAACCACTGCGCCACCAGGGAAGCCCTACAGCTGTTTCTTTCTTTTTTTTTTATAAGCAGATATTCATTTTTAATTATTATTAATTAATTTATTTATTTTTGGCTGTGTTGGGTCTTCGTTTCTGTGCGAGGGCTTTCTCTCGTTGCGGCGAGCGGGGGCCACTCTTCATCGCGGTGCGCGGGCCTCTCACTATCATGGCCTCTCTTGTTGCGGAGCACAAGCTCTAGACGCGCAGGCTCAGCAGTTGTGGCTCACGGGCCTAGTTGCTCCGCGGCATGTGGGATCTTCCCAGACCAGGGCTCGAACCCATGTCCCCTGCATTGGCAGGCAGATTCTCAACCACTGCGCCACCAGGGAAGCCCTACAGCTGTTTCTAATGTGTAGCTAAGGTTGAGAACCAGTACCTTGATTGAAATCAGTAGACATCAAATTAATTCCCTTATCAAGTCAATTCTTAGGACCTGAAGGAGTATATTTTTGGTTCTATTGGTAAGAAGCCTTCTGTGCTTCTCTTCAGCCTCAGGTGAGAACAGCGTTAATTATTTGAAGGTCTTTTGACATCAGTGGTCCTTCTCTTGCACACTCTTTATTCTGCTGGGTAGCTGAGTAGGTAAATGTCTGGTCTATTGACCCAACTGTCCTCAGGTACAAGTCCCAAGGTCTTAGGTCAGATGGAGTAGGAAGCCCATTTTGTTCTTGGGCACAAGCTGAATTCTCTGGTCTAGCTTTTAGCAGTAGTAAAGCTGACATTTTAATTCTTTTCTGGCATCTCTTTCTTTCTCTCCTGCTTAGAACTTTGAAGGGGTAAGAGTATGATTACATGAGTTCCCTCAGATTCCAACACATGCTGCTTCTTCATGCCTTCTACCTTCTTTGGGTTGAACAGAGTTAAGAGTCACCAGCAGAACTTGGGACACTTTCAGTCTAGGACAGGGCTTGTCTTGCAGGGCTTACTGCTTGGAGGAGAGGAAACAAAAATAACTTGCATATGCACAGTGATACAATTTCAGATCCAGTAATGTGAAAAATGGCAGCAGTATCCATTCTGTGGGCTAAGACAGGAATGTGGGGGGAACAGAGCTTGATCCCCCATATTGTTTCTTAGATTTGGTCTTTGGCTCTCATTTTCTTCCATATACTTCTTTGGGATATCATCTGCTCCTATAACTTTAAACCTTATCCTAAGATGACAACAGATCTATACTATTTCTTCTCCTGGACCTTTGTCTGATTGCCTGCTGCATATTTCCTCTTGGAACATTCTGCAAGTAACTCATACTCAATAAGGAGATAGTGTTCAGTCATAAGCATTAGCAAAACCTGGGTTATAATCTTGGTTTTGCCATCGACTTACTTTGTGGCCTTATTTGGTGACTCTCCTGAGTCTTACTTTTCTCATCCGTGGAAGGACGTGGTAGAATTGGAGTCCTTTCTAGCTCTGACATCACATGACTTTCTAATCTTGTGTAGGCCTCCTGTGTACTTGCACTACCCATGCTGGTCACGATGTGTAGACTATTCCAGGTACATTCTTATTTCCCTTACTTAGAATGCCTCTTAGTCTTTTACTTCTCAGTCTTAATCTTCCTCTGCAATCCATTTCAGTCCTTTTATTTCTTTTTTTATTTTTTTAAATTAATTAATTAATTTATTTATTTTTGGCTGTGTTGGGTCTTCCTTTCTGTGCGAGGGCTTTTCTCTAGTTGCGGCGAGCGGGGGCCACTCTTCATCGTGGTGCGCGGGCCTCTCACTGTTGCGGAGCACAAGCTCCAGATGCGCAGGCTCGGTAGTTGTGGCTCACGGGCTTAGTTGCTCCGCGGCATGTGGGATCTTCCCAGACCAGGGCCCGAACCCGTGTCTCCTGCATTGGCAGGCAGATTCTCAACCACTGCGCCACCAGGGAAGCCCCCCTTTTATTTCTTGTAGAATGGTTCCTGATCATCTCAGTCCACAAATATTTCTTTGTTTTCTGAATTCCTACAAAGTCATTGACATCACTGATTGGCATTCCTCAAAAAATTTCTTGAATGGTTATTTGTTATACACATATCTTACTTAGCCAAATTGTAAGCTCTCTGAGGATGTCTGTGTTCTGTAGTATAATGCCTTGCACTGATGGGCATTTAATGATTACGTTTTGCCCTGTTGTACCCTAGTTGCCTAGTATATGCATTGCCCATAATCTGCACTGTTAAGTCCTTGCAGATTACTTTGTGGTCACTTTTGCTAACATTTAGAATAGATGTGTATCACGTTTCAACATGAGATTGTGATTTGATAGCCTCTAAATGGAAAAACATATATATATATTTTTTTCCAGAATGTAATTAGTGTGAATATTTTGCTTGCAGACTACTTTGTGACTCTGTTCACATCATTTAACAAAAACATCTGCACCTTCTTTTTTTTTAAGCTTTCGTTTTATAATTTTTAATTTGTTTAGTATTTGGATATATGATGATTAAAGCCACAGGATGAAGGTGTCATTTACTGATATGATGACATATTGTTAACTGGTTATATATAAGCTCCAAGAGGGTGGGAACTTTGTGTTGTTAATCATTCTATCTCCTATTCCTAAAAATTGATGTCTGGAATGAAGTAGGCTCTTAATAAATATTTGTTGAATATATGAGTGAGTGAATGAATGAATAAATCTTAACAGAACTGGAAGTATTTATGCTCTTCTCTGTATCTCTGCATTGCATTTGAGTATTCTGTACGCTAAGGAATGTCTTATTGTATCTGTTTTCTCATTCCGTGGTGGGGGAAAACCAGATGAGTAGTGGGTTTTGACCCACAGAACCCAAAATTCGGCTTGTGTCCTCTTTTCTGATGGTGTGATGGATGGGACTGAAGTTCAGATAAGGTAAGCTGGGGTGGTGATTCCAATGGTGTTGTCATTTAAATGGGATTGACAAAGAGGATTGAAGGTATAGGACCAAAATGGAGGTGGGAGGAGGTAGTGTCATAGAACTAGGAAAGTTGACAGCAAATAGTGGAGTGGGCAGGTCATAGCTGCTTTGGAGGTATTTTGGAGATGAGATGTGGATAACCTGTGGTGACTTTTTCCTGGGCTTCATAGCAGAGTTGAAGGATCAGGTCATGATATGTGAAAGGGGTAACATTTTTCTTTTTACATTAGGGTCACAGTTAGAGTACACACCAACAAGAAGGAAGCAATAATAAAGAGGAATATGTCTCGTGTTATTTTGACCTTAGTCTTAGAGTTGTGTTTTAGAATTCATCTCATCAGTTTTTCAAACTTTGAAGTTTCACTTTTGTCTTCTAGCTACACATGTTCCCTTGAGAAACAAAATAATTCTGTATGATTTTTGTATCTTTTTTTTTTAGCGAGAGTTCTAGTCTTTGCCAAGACTTGTATATCATTTGTATGAAAGGATGATTAGAGTTATTCTTCTGGTTTGGTAGAAATTAATTTTCTTTCAATTTGAGAGTCTTTCAGTGATGCTCTTTGCCTTTAGGAAGTTATTCCTGGACTGCTGCATGATAGGGATTGCAGTCTTGAAGATGTACAAATGATGAGCAAAGACTTTTGAAAGTCAGCATGGTATTTTGGACTAATAACCTGACTAGGGCCAAAGTTGGTTCAGGTCATTATTAGGAAAATTCCATATTCTATCAGAGTTTCATTAGCAATACAGAATTGAAATCAAACAGTTAATTCTTAGGACTGGAAGTAAGTATACTAAATTGTTAGTGGTGATTGTCACTGGCTTGTGGTTGAATGATTTTTAATTTCTTGATAGTCTTGTATTTAAAATAATTTCAACAAAGCATATATATTTATAATGAAGTTATTTATGAAATGTAATAATGAATACAGTTGATCCTCCGTATCTGTGGCTTCCATGTCTGCTGATTGAACCAACCGCAGTTGGAAAATATTCAGGAAAAAAAAATTCCACAGAGTTCCAGAAGCAAAACTTGAATTTGCACCGACACTGGCAACTGTTTACATAGCATTTACATTGTATTTACAGCTCTTTACTAGCAATTCCATTGTATTTGGTATTATAAGCAGTCTGTAGATGATTTAAAGTATATTGGAGGGTGCGAATACTACACCATTTTATACAAAAGACTTGAGCATCTATGGATTTTGGTATCTGTAGGAGGGCCTGGAACCAATCTGTCAGGGATACTGCGGGACGGTTGTACTAGGAAAATACATGATTTAATGAGTAGTCATTGTGTTGTACACTATATTAACTTCCTAAGAAAATGCATACATAGGAGAAAGGACTGTAAGAAAATATAGATAGAAGTGCTAGGAGTGGCCTAGGGAGATAGAATCGTGGGTAGTTTTAAAATTTCCTATTTTACAAAGTTTTGGTAATATGCTTATGACAATCATAAAAGAATCAGTGGCCACTTATCTTTTCTTAGGTAGTATATTTTGAAGCAGTGGTTTAGTTGACAAAATTGACAGCAATTCAAGAAGCTTAATTAAATGTCATAATTTAAGGCATAGTGGTGGATCTTTCCCATTTTCTATGTGGTTGTGAAGCATAGATGATATATAGGGTAAGGGAGTAAAAGTTAAGATTGATCGCTGCTGCTTCATTGGGCTCTGGACAGATGACAGTGCTATAAACAGTGAGTAACAGGAGGAGGGAAGTGCTTTAGGGGTAAATAGTAGAGTTGTGATAGAAAATGTCCATGTTTGCATGTGGGACATTTCAGGAGGACATGATTAGCAGACAGTAAGACATTTTATCACTTAGAACAGTCTGAGTTTAAGTTACAGATTTGTGAGTCATAATTGTAAAGACAGCAAGTTGAAGCATGGTAAGTGCTAACTGCATTCAGAATCAAAGAATTTTGGTATATGAGCAGTGAGGAAAGGAACCGCTGCTCACAAACTGTTTTCATCAAAACCTTTGTGTCTCACAATTGCTCTTCATAGTGACAGCGTAAAGGTTGGAAAACAATGAAATGGCTAATGTACATGTGTGTTATAGTTGGGACCCATTGTAAAAGAAGCTACTACTACTAACTTGTTGGGTTGGGGTAAAAGTTGTTTTACAAGGCCAAATGGAAAATTGAAAGTGTGCTCAGTTGGTATTTTTGATCATTTATGTCAGATATTGGGTCCAAAGCTAAGTTCTCACATTTCTTGAAATTTAACTGTATCATAGCATGTGTGTGCATTCATAAACTGAGGAAATGGAATGTATATTTTTATGTATATGTACATTTCTCAATTATGCTAGGAACTCTGCTTTGTCAGTAATTTTGTTTGTGAAATATTACTATATAGGAAGCATTTGCATTTATTATAATGTATGAAAGGTCTTCTTTAAATGCTACTACTATTAGTAGTGATAATAATTGCTCCCATTTGTTGAATGTTTACTAGGTGCCAGACTTGTTAAGAATACCTTTTCACATGATAGAAAACTAAGCTTGGTGGTAGATGTGGGATTCTAGCTCAAGTCTGATTTTAAAGTTGATAGTATTGCTCTTGTACTGAGATGTGTGTTGGGTATGGTGAATTGCTGAGATTCATATTCATTAGCATAGTACACGTCCATCAGTTGGAATATACATATTAGAAACTGGCATCTTGAATTTCAGATCTATTAGGACATATTTACTGAAGACGTCGTGTATAGTGTATTAGATTTTTGTTCTTTGATTTTTTTCACCAGAATCGGAGTGCTGTTGTTAGTTTATGATTTGACCTAATTTAATTTTAAAGGAGTGATTACTGGATTGTCACAGGTTTAATAAGATATAATGGAAAAGAAATGGGGGAAATGAAGATGGAATACACTGAGAAATAGCTGTAAAGATTAATAGATGATGTAACTTGTCAAGTGACAGTGTCATTTATCTAGTATGTATATTTTAATTGGCTCCATTGTGTGAAATTAAATGTTAAAAATGGTCTTAACAGACAGAATATTAGATCAAATAGTTCTGTTAACATTTCATACATTTATTTTGTCTGTTTTATAACTTTAACAATCTTCATCATTATGTTTTCATAATGTAAATGACCCATATTTAGAAATTTTACTTTTTTTTTTTTTTTTTTAAATCAGAGTTTTTGTTTTTGTTTTTTTTAAATAAATTTATTTATTTATTTTTGGCTGTGTTGGGTCTTTGTTTTTGTGCGAGGGCTTTCTCCAGTTGCGGCGAGCAGGATCCACTCTTCATCGCGGTGCGCGGGCCTCTCACTGTTGCGGCCTCTCCCGTTGCGGAGCACAGGCTCCAGACGCGCAGGCTCAGTAGTTGTAGCTCACGGGCTTAGTTGCTCCGCGGCACGTGGGATCTTTCCAGAGCAGGGCTCGAACGCATGTCTCCTGCATTGGCAGGCGGATTCTTAACCACTGCGCCACCAGGGAAGCCCCTACTCTTCTTTCTTAAACCTATAGTGATCTGACATTTTGGGGGGGCCGTGCTATGCGGCTTGCGGGATCTTAGTTTCCCGACCTGGGATTGAACCCAGAGTCCCGGCAATGAAAGCGCCGTGTCCTAACCACTGGACAGCCAGGGAATTCCCTGACATCTTAGATAATTTTAGAGCAATCATAATGATTAGTTTTAGAAACAATTTTTAAGAGTTAAAAATGATTATGTATCTGTTTAGAAAATTTCTGGAAAGATGCATAAACTCGACAGTGGTTACCTTTAGGAGAAAAATATTGGATGACGGAAGGTATTTTCTATCTTAGATCCTTCTGTGCTAGTACTCTCTGCTTTGTATCCTTTTTACCATTTGATTTTTTTTTTTTAATAGTGATTACGTGATCTTAAAACTCGTTATAGTTAATAGCACAGGCAACCACAGATCTGTAGACTGTGAATGCAGCTATAGTTTTCTTTGTCTGATTTTCAAAGTATGTAATATTTACTTCTTCCTTTTATTTACCAAATAAATTTAGCTGCTGTTCTTTGTTTTTATTATATCCCTTTATTCTCACTAAAATACTATTTTATTTCAGAAGTCAGTATGGTTTCCAGAAAATTGTTTAGAGGTCCTTTGGGAACAGTAGATGATTTATTCATTTGCAGATCATAACCCAGTAAAACTGAGGTTGTAAACTTACACAAATTTGGCTTTTCATTTTCTACTCTCATTATAAAGGAAATTTAGTTGTGTGACCTTCAGCACATTACTTAATTTCTGAGTCTTTTTCTCTTCATTTAGTTAGACATTCATTTTTGTAAGATTATCTCCCATGACTCTTCGAAATCTCTGATTTTATAATTTCATAACCATTTCAACTCAAAAGATATAATTCAGTAATTCTTAAAGTATTTTACAAGCAAAATTTCTAGTTAACCAAAATCTACATAACCTCAGAATCAACTTTAATTATTTAAGTGCATTTGCAGTCTGATTTGTCTCATGAGTGAATTCTAATGTAGTGCTACATAAAGTCAGCCATATGCATATATAAAATCTTAGTCATGGAGTGGGATTTTGAAATGAAAATTTCCAGTAATGAGGACATATTAACTTTGTGTGTGTGTGGGGGGGAATGTGTGTGTATATATGTGTATTTTTTAAACAAATTAACATTTCTATTTTTAATCTTAATACTTAATTCTAGAGAATGAGCCTTTTCTTTGTTTAGAACCTTAAAGGAAATGGTGTCTTATGCCAACTGTAGCTTCATGGATAATTATACAATGGGTTATCAATCAAATTTAATTAAGCTATGACAGCTTCTTTCTCTAACTTTCCTTCAGTTGGTTAAGTTATGGCACTGAGGAAAATGGTTAGGATCCACACCCTGAGGGCTTGCTATTTTCAAAGCAAGTATAGTGTACTGAAATGTGATGTCTCTTTTGTGAACCTGTGTTAAACATTGAACTGCTGCCTTCATTAGGGAACCTCCTCTGGTTACTTGGCCTTTGAAAAACATTTGAACAACAAAATAAGATTAATTTTAACTTTTCTGATGTCTCTTCAAGCAAGAGGATTATCATTACTGAAGTCTAAATTGGAAGCCAAATGACTTTATTTCCCCTGTGGTTTTCTGAATGAACTAGATTGAAAGGGTCAATGTGTTTTAGAAATTTTGTTTAATGGTAAGATGAGTTGTAATGGAAGCAGGGTGCATGAGTCTTGTTTGCTGGCTTGTGTTAATAGACAAAAGACTGGGTAGCTACATGCTTGGAAAGCTTTTCTGTGTCCTTGCACTCTTGATCCTTACTGTAGCCAGGCAGCTGAGGAGATATCCCCTGAAGTGGCAGAACTCCCCATCCTCCCTATTCTCCTGCCTTTTTTTTTTTTCTTTACTATATACTGGGATATTCAATGGCCTTGCATTGACCAGAAAGACAAAGAGTGCTTTCATACTCAGGCTTAGCCATGGCCGGTGTGCTGGGCCTTTGTTAGGACTTGCAGTAGTAGCCTTTTCTCTGTCACCACCCCCAGTCTCATTGCTCATACTTGGCAACAGCAACAGTGTCATTTTTAGAATTTTACCTCCTTACTTACAAATAAATACTTGCAAAAGAAAAATCCACTTTCTCTTAATGAAAAATGCAAAGAAAAGCAGAGCTTAATTTTCTCTTGTGGTTTTTTGATAAAAGAGGTCCCTGTTACAGCTAAGTGCCATAGTGCGAGACTTGATCTTATTGAAATTATTCTCTGTCATTTAAAAAGTAAAAATGAACTTTATTTCCTTTTTGTATGGCTATATCGCATCTGACTTATTGTTGGTGCTTGATATTCATTCATGAAGTATAGACGAAAATCTTTTTAACCAGTGTCAGATGGTTTTTAAATTATTTAATGTTTTTATGGTTTATTAGATAATATGAAGTGGAGAATTTAGACAGTTATGTGGATTATTTAAAGAATGCCTTTTGCCTCAGTTAACAGGCACAAGTTAATAGTGTTGTTTTTGTCCTACATTTTGCTTATATAGAAGTAAACCATCAAGATGAAATAAGCAAAAGTTATTTTTTAAAACGTGTTACATTTGGATATGTAAACTTTATCAGATAGGGCTGGACTATATTTTACAATTTTATTTTTTATTCAATTTTATTTTAATTTACTCAAGAGCTCTCTGTTTTTTACACGTGATTCATCTTTTAATGAATATTTTTTGCATATAGAAAATTATAGAGAATAATGTAACAAACAGCAGTACATATACCCCCAGCTTTATTGTATTTGTATTCTTGAGAGATTTTAGAGGATTTTGTTGAACCCTAGAAGTCTTAATCTGTGTTTTGTGAAAGTTTATGATTTTTCATTTCCTCATCTGTCACAACTTTTTTTCCTAGACAAGTCATTTGTTAAGGTAAACCTAATGAATGCCACAGTTCATTACCCTTAGACACAACACAGTAACTGCTTGAAAGTGTTTGTGACCAATTTAAATTATATTTAATAACCTCAGTATTAAACAAGTATATGTACTAAATTTTTAGATGCTAAAGCTAGGTTGTCACATTCTAAGAAGGGACTATTATATTCAACAATGGCGAAAATGTATTCATAGTTATGTTATATAAGCTGGTATATATATATATGTGGTTGAAATCTGAGTAAAATTTCTGCGATATTGTCATTGGTTCAGCTGCTATTGGTACTTCATTTTGACCTTTACACTAGAAAGAGGAACTGCTCTTAGAGTTCTTGATATTAGCAGTGGTTTATTGTATGCCTACTGTATATCTGGCACTGGGTTAAATACCCTAAATAAACTATGTTTCTGTAAAGTAGGTACTATTATTGTCCTCATTTTTCAGGTGGAGACCCCTGTGCTTAGAGATGTTAAATGTAACTGCCCCAGAAATCACACAGGTAGTAAGTGGAAGAATTGGAATGCTAAAATCAGATTTGTATTCGAGATCACTGATGTGAATAAACTGCCTCGTGAGGTCAGTGTTTTTAGAGTTGTTGTAAGAAATCTCTTTGATGGCCTGAATTCGATCTGTTTCAGTTAAAATTCTGGGCTTCAGGTTGAGGTATATTCAAGTTTTTCGAAATCTAGGTGTTCGCTGGAATCATTGGCTCTAGTTTATAGATTAAAGGGCTTGTGTGGGATGTGTTTGATTCAACCCAGAGCTCTTAGACTGAATTGTTGCCACTGGCAGTGTTCGTCTCTGTTGCTGTACCCATTCCAGACAGATATGTCACGAGCTGAGGTGCTTAGCTACCTACACCTGAAGCTAGAGAAAAGGAAAAGAAGGTTGGGAGAAAGGAGGAACAAAAGGAGCCTCTGTTTTTCTAGTGGTTGAACTACGTTGATGAGTGAGGGTCGTTTTGGAAGGGCCTAGAGTGTGAGATCCTAAGAGTGAGGTGGTGAAGGAAAATGACTTGACCATGGGTTGAGGCAGTGGGGACACAGAGAAAGCTGCCATTGCTACATTTATTTTAAGATTTTACTAAATATGGGCTAACAGGATATATATACTCCAGCATACATACCAGTTTGTTCTTTTTTTCTGAAAGAACATTAATGAGTTCTCTGTGTGAATGAAAAGCCCTTTGGAATTTTTTCATGACCATTTTTGTATTAATTTAGCATAACTACATTTATAGGGTTCTCTGGTGCCCTTACTTACTTGGATCTCTGCTTCTGGCTTGCTTACCTATATTTACTCTGCTCTAGGAATTTTATTCTGGATGTTAGCAGTGTTGAAATTCTGTTCCTGCCCATCAGGGGGCGCTGTGAGAGTATGATTTTCTTAGGGTAACTTACTATGTAGAGGTAGAGGTCAGAACTGTTTTAATAATTGTTCTAAGATATTTCTTGCCTTTTTCATTTTATTGACATATTCACTGATGGTGCCCAATCAATGGTGTGGGTTAAACTGCTGACGCAATAGCATGAATCAATGTAGAAGTACCAGCTGAACTAGTAATGATTGTTTTTTTCACCAACATGCATTCTCCAAAAAAAAAAAAAAGCTCCAGTTTCACTTAATATCGTTGATGAAACAGTAAAACTTATTCATTTTATTAAATCTTTACCTTTAAGTGTACATTTTTAAATATTCTGTGATGGAATGGGAGGTATGCATAGAGTACTTCTGTTGCATAGTTGTCCAATAACGGCTTTAATGAAAACCACTTGTGTGAGTGAGTTGCAGGCAGAACTAACTGGTTTTTTTCATGTAACCATTTTTATTTGAAAGAATGATGAACTATGGTTATTCAGACTTGCATATTTAGCAGACATGTTTTCAAAAATAAACCACTGTGCCTGCCTTTTTGAGGAAAGCTGTTACCAATGATAAAATTAGAGGTTTCAAGTGAAAGTTAGAATATTGGACTTGTATCTGCCACCGTGAGTTTGACAGCTTCCCAGTATTTAATAGACTTTTCTGATGCGATCAATGATGATATTAACAGATTTCATTTTTATTTATTTATTGAACAGATTTGATTTTTAATACTGTGCAATGAAATGTGTCAATATCTGGAAACTCTGCATAAGTTAATGTGCCAATATTTCCAGATGATCAGTGCATGATATTACAAAATCATGCATAGGTGAAAGATCCATTTAAAAAGCAATCTGGAACAACTAATTTTAATGTAACTGTGTATGAAAAGTTAATTAACATGGTTTTTAGATTCCAGATTTCACATAATCTTTAAAAACTACCACTTGTCAAGTTTTGGTGTAATAACAAAAAAGAATATGCACAATTATCAAGAAAGGCTATTAACATACTTCTCCCTTTTCCAACCACACATCTGTGTGAGACCAGCTTTTCTTCACAGACTTCAAAATAACATGTTGCAACAGATTGAATGCAGAGCACATATTAAGATTTTAGCTGATCTTCTATTAAACTAGACATTAAAGAGATTTGCAAAAATGTAAAACAGTGCCACTCTTCTCCCTAAATTAAAAAATTTTATGGCTAATTTTTAAAATAAAATTTTTACTTATGTTTACATATAACTGGTTTATTATCGCTATCTGAAAATAACTTAGTAGATATTCAAAATTTTTCTTAGTTTTAATTTCCGATATGGTAAACATACTTAGATATAATCCATTTAAGCAAAAGCTCTTTAGGTTCCTCAATAATTTTTAAGTGTAAAAGAGTTCTGAGACCATCAAGTTTAGAAACCCAAATTTTATCATCTCAACAATTAAAGCTGTCATTTCTTTGTTCTTGTTATTTTAATGAGATAATTATTTTAAAGGAGAAATAAACTTTTTGTTATAATTTACTAATAATTTAGTTGCTATAGTTAAATTATTTGTTAGCAATTATATCAAACACCTATGTATTATTTAATTTTCACCAGAATCCTATGAAGTATAAGTACCGTTATTCCGTTTGCACATAAGAAAATTGAGTCTCAAAAAGCTTAAGTACCTTGCCCAAGAGCGCACAACTAGTAAGTGGTGGAGCCAGGATTTGAATCTGGCATCTTGACATCAGAGTTCACATTCTTAATCACATAAAATGTTTGTCAAAATGGCCTGCTTTTCTGTTAGTTTTTTTTTTTTTTTTTAATATTTATTTATTTATTTGGCTGAGCTGGGTCTTTAGTTGCGGCATGTGGGATCTAGTTCCCTGCCCAGGGATCAATCCCATGCCCCCTGCATTGGGAGCACGGAGTCTTAGCCGCTGGACCACCAGGGAAGTCTCTCTGTTAGATTTAATGTCAGTCAGTATTAACAGTTATATCTAAGATGGTATTTACTTATATAATATCTTAAATATTCTTTCATCTCTTTCCTCTTTCATTAAGTTTTTCTTCCTCTTATTTACTTTTCTAAGTATAGCATGGAAGTCAAAGACATAGGGGACAGAAACAGTATCAGTTGAGTGTCTGCCACATTTTAGGTACATCCTACTTCATCTTCATAATAATTCTGTGAAACAGCTGTTACCATTTATGAGAAAACTGAGGTTTGGAGAGGTGAAGTGACTTTCCTAAGTTAAGTAGAGAAATCAAGATTCAAAGTCAGGTCTTATTTTTCCAAGTGCTTGTTCACTTTCCATTCTTAATCTGCTTGCTCCCAAGCAACATGAGTGGGTAGGGAAAAATGGGGGAATCAGCACTTATTTCTTTCTCCAGTTCTTTCTTTTCTTTCCTTTTCTTTTCTTTTTTCTGTCTCTCTCTCCCTGCCTCCCTCCCTTTCTTTCTCTCTCTCTCTTGCCCTCCCTCCCGCCCTTCCTTCCTTCCCGCCTTCCCCTATATCCTTTTCTCTGCATACCTACGGAGTCTTTCTCTCTTTAACCTGGGTCCTCTGTGTTGTTGGTGCCTCTCTTGACGGTGATCTGTGGTGACTGCAGCTGGGCTGGCTGGAAGAGAGGCCAGGTATTTAGGATTTAGGAACTTTGATTTAGTATTTAGGTACATTGATTTGATGTTTGAAGTAATATCTGTACTCTTTTGGGAGATGCTTGGGCTGGCTTGAGTGCCACATCCTTTTTTCCTGTCTTCATGTGAGAAAGTGATCCTTTTGGTCATTTGGACCAAGACTTATTTTGGCAGGGTAATCCCTACCCTAAAAGCCTTTATCAAGACAAAAAGAGAAGCAAACAGCATTGGATTCTAATTAGCTTTGGGACTAATTTGCTTGTGTGAATTATTCCATCAGGGATTCTTATAAAGATGTCTTTTGTCTAGTTGGAGAAAGGATGTTAACATAAGGAATAATGAGAAAGTGTCTGAAGTGTTCTCTCATATAAGATACCATTTATTAAACACCTACTATGTACTAAATTCTTTATAAGGATTATTTATTTAATCCTTACAATAGTTCTTGAAGGTATTATTTCCTGTCTCCTTTTACAAATAATAAATAGGATAACTGAGGCTAAGTGAAAGGAAGCAACATACGATCTCTTATTACAAAGTAGGGAAGCCTGGAATTTAATCCAGGTAGTAGTTGGGAGTTGAAAGGGTTTAGATTAGTGGAGGAAAGAAGGGAAGGCATTCAGGCATTGGAAGTTGCAAGATCAAACAGTCAGGAAAGAGCCTAACATTTGTTATTTAGGAGAGGTTTTATTTTAGGGAATGGGAAATAAAAATTATATAGGAGAGCTCCTAGGTAGTGGTGGTAATCAAATTACAGGATTTGGACTTGGAGGTAAAAAAACAATTGGGGAGCCATTTACTGTTCATTGATGACCACAGTATGGTCCAGGAAGATTGATCTGATACCATACTGTATGAATTGAAGAGGAAGAGACTCTCCTCAGGAAACCTAGGCAGCTACTGCAACTAGAAAGTGAAGATCTGAATTGAAGTGGTAGCCATGGCTTTGGGAAAGGGGAGGTTGAGGATGGCGTCTAGAAAAATTACAAAAGTAGTATAGAGAGGAAATTGAATGAATTTATAGGCTAAAATTGTATACCAGCAGTTAGCCTGCGCATTAGTTAATAATTGGACTGCTGCTGCTGCATTGAAGTAGAGGTAGTACAGATCGACCCATTTTACTTTTTTTTTTCTTGGGCCATGCCACACGGCTTGCGAGATCTTAGTTCCCCAACCAGGGATTGAACCTGGGGCCACGGCAGTGAAAGCGCAGAGTCCTAAACACTGGACCACCAGGGAATTCCCCGACCCATTTTAGCCAGTAGAATTTTTTTCTTGAATAAAAAATGCTTAATGCAGTAGAATTTATTGATATGTAACAGATTGACTTTGGGATAGAATAATTATGTGCATCTCTGCAGAGATTACTAATAAGAATATAATTGATATGTTGCTGTAACAGTTGGAAATTGAGTAATAGGAGAGAGTGATTGGGATGTTTTGTACACAGTGGTTTACCAGTGGTGGTGGGTTGGTGGTGGCTGCATAGTCAAATGACTTTTAAAAATCTGTTTTAAAGGAATCACGTGAGATATCACCATACTGTGTCTCAATAAGTTCAGCACAGTAAAATTTTCTTCCAGGTTGTATTTCTTCCCTTTTTAAGCACAGGATAATTCACTGTTAAATAGAGTCCAGATTATATAACAATACCTACTCAACATTAGAGTAACGCTTAGGACTTTGAGAACCAAGGAAACTAGATGGTTTAGATCTCAAGTCTCACGCTGACTCTGGAGCATCTGCTCCTTGAGTGGAATGGCAAGAGTCAGCACTGTTCACACTTCCCTGCATCTCTCTTCCCCTCTACCTTCCGTGTGGCGTGGTTACTTTTGTGTAAGTTAAATGCAGGTGTGACGAGACTCTATATAAATACATACTCACACCTATCGTATTTTATTTATATATGATAAGAAACTTCGCAACTACTGATTTCCATGGCATCAGTTCTAAAAGGAATGTTTCTTTTTATGTTATATAGATAGGAGTTACTTAAATTTGAATTAAAAAGTGATTTGTCACTTTTGCATAGTCTTACTATCTTTTTTAAAAATTTATTTATTTATTTTCTGGTTGTGTTGGGTCTTCGTTGCTACACGCAGGCTTTCTGTAGTTGCGGCGAGCGGGGGCTACTCTTGGTTGTGGTGCGTGGGCTTCTCATTGTGGTGGCTTCTCTTGTTGTGGAGTACTGGCTCCTGGCACGCGGGCATCAGTAGTTGTAGCATGCGGGCTCAGTAGTCGTGGCTTGTGGGCTCTAGAGTGCAGCCTTAGTAGGTGTGGCACACGGGCTTAGTTGCTCCACAGCATGTGGGATCTTCCCGGATCAGGGATCAAACCTGTGTCCCCTGAATTGGTAGGGGGATTCTTAACCGCTGCGCCACCAGGGAAGCCCCAGTATTACTATCTTGAGTCCACTTCTTCCTCCTTCCGGTTAAGTTGAGTAATAACTATTATGATGGAATGTTATATTTGGGGCAAAGCATATTTACAGTTCTCAGAGTAGACACTTTATACCTATTTATAAAAGTGAAAACTATAATGTTTCTGTTAACTTTTACGTTCATCAAGCCTGTGGTAAGCATCTTTTAACTTACCTGTTTTTAAATTGTGTGTTAAAAAACAATATTTGCAAATGATAAAAAATTCGAACAGGACAAAAGGCGATATACAGTGAAAATAAAATCTCCTTCCCACCCTCAGTGCCCTAGTTGTCTTTCTCAGAGGCAGCCACTGTTGTCAGTTTCTTATGTGTTCTTTCAGAGATGTTTTGTGTGTATGCAATCATGTAATAAAGCTTTACAAACATTTAAAATTTGTGAAGCCATCAAATTTATTAACTATTTCTAGCAACTAAGCAATAGAAGAAATTGTTCCTAGTCCTTAAAAAATATAACAGGAATAAATTTTAATGGTGAGCCAGGTTATAGATTTTACCTCTGATTTTATGGTTTCTGAGTTATGTAAGCTAGGACAAGCCGAATTTCAACTTTTACCTTTATATAATTAACATTTTTTGAGGCCTATCATGTATTTAGAATTATATGCAACTTTATTGTTTTCTTTAATAGATGGAGAAACCATATGTAACATTGTTAGTTAAATAGTTACAGACAGTAAATTCTGAGCATCTAGATTGCTGTTTTCATAAGATTTCTGTTTACATTTAATTAGCAGAGCTAGAAAATATGTAGAATCCTTAATTGATTCAGTCATCAAGCTTAGCAGGAGGCTGACTCTACTTGAGCTTGGCTTGGAATTGTATTGGTCTGGAACCTTGATGTAAATGGTGGGGATACTGAGAGAGATATGGAGCAGTGGGACAGAATATTAGCAGCTTCTGAGAATTAAATATTCATAAAGTGGCATTGTTTGATTTGAAGCATTATGCAAAGTTAGAATTTCTGTATACCTACCCGTGTTTGAAAACCAAAATTTACTAGAACCACTAGAAGTTACTTTTTATTAAGTATCCTTTGATCTCTTATGCTAAGGTTTGCTACTTGTGGATAAAGAAAAGTTAATCTGTTAAATTCTAGCACACAGTATTTGGATACTCTTCTTGGATTTAGGTTTATTTAATACTTATCAAATGCATGTCATAACAAAGGAACTCATTTGATTTGGGAACATTGCCATTAGAAAGATAAGAGCAGACGGTTATTGATATGTTTCGTATTGTATTTCAAATCATTCTCTCCATTGTTCTTTTTGTTCTTTTTCAGTTTTCCGAATATTTGTATCTTTCTGATTTTACCAGTCAAATTTATTTTAAAATAAAATATCAAATCACTATAAAAATAAAAAAAATCAGGGACTTCCCTGGTGGTGCAGTGGTTAAGAATCCACCTGCCAATGCAGGGGACACGGGTTCAAGCCCTGGTCCGGGAAGATTCCACATGCCGTGGAGCAACTCAGCCTGTGCGCCACAACTACTGAGCCTGTGCTCTAGAGCACGCATGCCACAACTACTGAAGCCCGCGCGCCTAGAGCCCATGCTCTGCAACAAGAGAAGCCACTGCAATGAGAAGCCCGTGTACCACAATGAAGAGTAGCCCCCGCTCGCCACAACTAGAGAAAGCCCACATGCAGCAACGAAGACCCAACTCAGCCCCCAAAAAAAAAAAAATAACTTTATAAGCCTGCCGTCTTTGAAGAATGTGATTGTTTTTAAAACAATTTTTTGGAAGACTGTTAAATTTAAACATGTGACACTGGATACATAGTAATTACTTTGGGCCGGAATTTATGGAAGAAAGTCATCTTGGCTATGTCCATTCTACATAAGCATGTGAAACCTTCTGAAAAACTTTCTGTTTGATAGTTTTCATTATAACATGCTTTCCTTTCAGAATTTTAGGTTGAAAAGAAATGCTGCTGTTTCAAGAAAGAAAACATCTTTCTTAAATGTTTCTTAAGAAAGAAACATTCCATCTTTCTTAAGTGGAATCAGGCGTGTCTAGAATGAGACAGGAAAACATTGCCTGTAGTTATTGCCATACCTCACAGTCACCACGTAAAATAACAGTGACTTCATATGGGTCTGATATCCTAAGAAATTATGTTTAGAGTTGTGAAAGTTTGTAAGATTTTTTTTCTCTGTCAGGACATTTTTTTTTTTTTTTTTGGCTGTGCTGTGTAGCATGAGGGATTTTAGTTCCCAGACCAGGGATTGAACCCATGCCCTCTGCAGTGGAAGTGCTGCATCTTAACCACTGGACCACTAGGGAGGTCCCTTTGTCAGGACATTTTTATTGAATATTGAAAGTAAGTTATAATGATGTAAAAGTTTGTATTCTTCTTGTTGGTATTATTTATAATCCATTTTTTGGCTTTGTGATTGAAAGTTGACTTGTCGTCTTTATTTGTTCATTAGGTATCGCTAGGGGACCTGCTCTCTTGGGTGGCTCTGAGTAGGGTGAGACAGAGTTGCAGAATGCTTTGCAGCTCTTGTTGGCTATGTATTTGCAAGTAGATGGAGTGATGAAAAATGTTTCCAGTGTACTTTGACATTATTAAAAATGATGACTACAGAAAAAGGAGAATTATTTATTTTTTGAGTGGTGGTGGTTGGTGTTTTGTATTGCCGTTGATGTTTGTGAGATCATGTTTTTAAGGAGAAAATTAGAAAATTGCTCAAAAAATTTCAAGTGGGCGGTAGACTTTGAAGGTAAGTTTTGCTAGTAAAAGGGTATTGATTTCCCCCATAATTCTCTTTGATAGCTGGCATGGTGGGAACAAGTATTTTCAGTAATGTGACTTCTGGCATGTGACAGTTGGGTGAATTTATTTGGGCTAATGACACGGATTGTTCAGACGTAAATAAGAAAAGCAGTTTCCTCTTTCTGACACTATTCCATATAAACTACCTTGAGCTGAGAACCGTTAAGTTTATCTAATAAGCTGCTCACCTTGGGGAGAACAGTTAAGTCAGAATTAACAAGTTTCAGAGAGGAGAGAAATTCTTTGAAGAGCTGAATAAATGTCTGTGTAAAAGTTCACTATCCAAAGTAGCATAACTCAATCAGTATCTTTCAGAATTTTGTCAGGTATGGAACAGATTGCATAATTTTTAGCTTCTTTTTTCATATGTCATGGTATCTGTCAGATGCTCCCAAAGTCCTTTTCTTCACCACATCTTTCATTCTAGCTTTTCTAAGCTCTAAAGAATGAAGTAGGAAGTTCTTGGTGCTGTTAGCGATTGGTGGGAATCTGGGAGAGCTATCTTAAATGCCATGTCTTCTGAATACTCAGAGAAAGGAAAATAATAATCTTTATGGAAGAACTATTTGAAATAATTAGATATTGCCTATTATGTGCCAAGCACATCACAAGCCTTGTTTTGTTAAATCTTCCCATCATTCCCACAGAGTATAGATGAGGAAACTGAGGAGATAAGATCATTTCCCACAAGGTAATCTAGGTATTGAGGAAGCTGTTAACCTTTTTTCTACATATCTGTCTACTTCAGGGGTCAAAGTGAACCTTGACACGTAAGACCTAAGTTTGAGAAATGCAGATAACTTACTGTAGCTGCATATATCTGAATAAAATTGAGCCTAACTCTGTTTTTATCCAGTTCCCCTTCTTCTGCAGTAGGAAAATACTGATCAGTCCCCTCCTTAAAAAAATTCTTAGAACTTGTATGTATAGCTGTAATAATGCTTACACTAATGGTATCACTTGTTTCATTAATAAAACTTTACACATTTGACAAACCATTTAAGAGTATATCTATCTTGTGGAGTGCTCTGCCTTGGAGCCTGAGAACTCAGATTATCTTTTAGTCAACAAGGTTTGTGTCTGTAAACACTAAGCCATTTTAAAAATTAGAGAGTTTTTAAAATAACCACCATGATAGCTAATGTTTGTTGAGGTTTACTGTATCCCAGATACTGTTAAATGCCTTGAATGTATTAGTTCAATTCTAGGAGATAGTTTCCATTTATTCATACTTTATTTTTTTAATGATGAGATTTTAGCAACGTGTTGGCTAGCGTGTAGCAGCCCATGTGGTCTAAAACTGGATTCTCAAGGCTTCCTGGAAGGCTGGCAAGTTGGTTACTCTTGTTCTGGTGTGTCAGCAGTTAGAGTATAAAGAGAATGTTATGGATGCAATATTCACTTCACTTCCCTGAATAATGATGTGGTCCTTCGGTACCCCAGTACTACTGCATCTGTTGATTTTCCTCCTACCTGGGCAGGGTCCTTTGCTGATGCCTCCTTTGTCTCACCCTCCGGGCTGTGGTACTTTGCTTCTTTATTTCTCTTGGGTTTAAATACTATTTTTATGTTGATGACTTTCAAGTTCTTGTATTTTTAGATCAGATTTTTAGCCAGACCTAAATATTCATTTATCCAATTTGTGTATTTACATCTCCTCTTGGATTTCCAACTGGCATTTCAGACCTCTTGATTTCCTTCTCACCCCTGCTTCAACCTGTTCCTTCCCAGTTTTGCTAAATAATATTGCTGTCTACCTAGCTGCTCAAGGTAAAACATCTGTAAGCCTTTCTTTGATTATTCTTTTCCTTCACCCCTCTACTCTTAGGCAGTAGCAAACCCTGTTGCTTTTACTATTTAAACTTGGCCTTTTCTCCATTTATTTCTACTGTCCTACTCTCTTCCAGGCCACAATCATCTCTGACCTAGACAGCTACTACAGTCTCCTAACTAGTCTCCTTATTTCCTTCCCTACCCTTCTCCAATTCATTTTTTCAGAAACATTCAGAATGGTCTTTAAAAAATACTATTAATGTTATGCCCCTCCTCCATTTAAGTTCTGCTGTTGTTGCTGTTGATCTTAGATTTCATATTGTTTACCAGGGCCTACACAGCTTCAGATGACGTAGCTCCTGCTTGAGTTTCTGAACTCTGTGATGACCACTCCCTACATACTCCCTTCACTCTAGTCTCATGATCCTTTTTTTAAAAAAATTGATTTTATTGAAGTATAGTTGATTTACAATGTTGTGTTAATTTCTGCTGTACAGCAGTGATTCAGTTATACATGAATATGTGTATGTATATTCTTTTTTGTAATCTTTTCCATTATGGTTTAGTATAGGATATTGAATATATCCTGTGCTATACAGTAGGACTTTGTTGTTTATCCATTCTTTATATATAATAGTTTGCATCTGCTAATCCCGAACTCCCAGTCCATGCCTCCCCTACCCCCCTCTAGTTTCATGATCTTTGAACACAGCCCTTTTCTACTTCTGGCCTTTGCATTTGATGCCCCCTTCCTAGAATGCTCTTTCCCTTGCTTTTTGTAGAATGGATAATTCGCACCCTTCAGATCCCAATTTAGAAGTTATCTCTTCTATCTTATCCAGAGTACTATTACTCACTTCTTATATCATTCTTTTTATTTTCATGCCATTTTCACCATTTTAATTATCTGGTTTGTTTACTGACTTTTTGTCTGTCTGCCCCCGATAGAATGTAAGCACCATGAGTTTGGTGACTTTGCTTATTTTATTCACTACTTTGTAGCTACTCATAAAATATTTGTTGAAAATGAATGAATGAGGTGACTAGCTGCTTAAAAGCCGACTTCTTGCATTTGTCCTTTTAATGCCACTTTCCAGACCATGGTTGTAGCATATTCTAATTTGGGGGCTAGAAGAGGGAATTAACAGGGATTGAATGGCAAATACCCGTCAGGCATTGTGCAGAAAGTATTTAGTCTAGTGACTTAGTTAATCATCAGAGCAATTTATGAATGTTTTATGTTACCATTTGACAATTGAGGAAGCTGCTGTTTAGAGATTAACTATGACTACACAGTGTGCTAAAGGCTAAAGCTAGGAATGGAACCCAAGATAGTCTGACTCCAATCCAGAGCCTCTAGAGTACAAAGCATTAGGAAATTCTGTGGTGAGTATGCTTTTAGGCAGGAAAGTAGGATTTTGGTCACTTAAAAAAAGGAGAGATGGATCTTATTTCTTCATTCTTCTTTCCTCTTCTTTTTCACCCTTTCACTACTGTTAGCCAATCCTTATAGTCACCATTCACTCATGCTGCTCTAGGTGAAATGAATCACATTCTCTATTCTCTTGAGAATTCTTTATAACTTTCTACAGTCCTCTTAAAACAGGATTTTCAAAAGTTGAGCAATAGTTAGGGAGCAGGGAGGATTTAACATTCCTTTTTGGCTGCCTCCTTGCTATTTAAATAGTGAATATTTGGTGTAGGGGACTGGGTAACTGATAGTAGTCAGAGTTTAGAAGGGGACAGGGATGGTGAATAGAAGGCAATGTAGGAGCAGAGTGTAGCTAGCCATAGGGACTGGGGTACTGGACTGCTGTATTTCAGAATGTTGTTATAGTACATTAAATCAAATAAACCACAACGTTTGTCTCAGAACAATAGGGAGGGACTTCCCTGGGAGTCCAGTGGTTAAGATTCCTCAATTCCTCTGCAGGGGGCAGGGGTTCGATCCCTGGTCGGGGAACTAAGATCCTGCAGGCTGTGAGGCGTGGCCAAAAAGCAAAACAAAACAAAATAAAAAACATTAGGGAGCATTAGTGAGTCAGTATACTATAGGGAGATCAGTGTGTTTTTATAAATATAGATTTTTAAGAAATACACGCAAATATTTTTTTCTTTAGAACAGTAAATTTGTCAGAATGAAAAGCACAGTACAAGATAGTTGACTTTAATATTAATTTTTAGTATTATTGAAGGTGGTTTAATAGGAAAGAGAATTGAAACGAAATATGTCTTCCTGTTTCTCTTAATATGGGTGGATATGTTAAAATTATTTTTTCTCCTGACATTTCTTTCTTTTTTTATTTTTACTACTACTACTACTACTACTACTACTATTACTACTACTACTACTACTGCTTGAGATTGTGGAGTAAAATTACTTAAGGATTCACTGTCATTGTTACTGAATTAACATTTATATGTGATTATTGGCATATCAGAATTTGTTTTAGTTATTAAAAACTAGTCTGAATTTAAGCCATATGTACACTAATTTTTTCAGATAATACCATTGTTTTATTAATGATAATTTCAAGAATCTCACTAGTATCAGTCTATTGACATAGTACTATAACTCTTCTTCCATCTACATCATGGATGAATTTAATTACTGTTTGGAAACATAAGGTTTGTGTTACCAGATATTCTATAACTGAGCATTTATAATCTTAAGTGGGTAGTGTTGTACAAAGTATTGGGGAAAGCTCTTTTATTAGGTTAAATTAAGGGTAGGCAACCTATGGCCCACTAGCCAGCTGCCTATTTTTGTAAATGAGTTTTATTGGAACATGCCATATGCATTCATTTTACGTGTTATCTGTAGCTTCTTTTGCATTACAGCAGTGTAGGCGAGCAATTGTGACAGAGACCATATGGCTCGTAGGCTCATACAAATACCATGAATGCACAAGTATTTACTATCTAGCCTCTTGAGAAAAAGTTTGCTGACCCACGGGTTACATTAACAACTTATAATTTACCATTGCAAACTTCCATATTATGTAGTTTTCCACCTTTGCCTCCTTATCTCCTTGTTATTTTTAGTAATTGTTTTTCTTTATTTTCATTGATCTGTTTTCTGATTCACTGACTCTTTCCTCTGTCATCTCCATTTTGTTACTGATACCACCCAGTGAATTTTTTAAAGATGTTGTATCATTCAGTTCCAAAATTTCCACTTGGCTCTTTTTTATAGTTTGTATCAGTCTGTTGAGGATTTCTGTCTTTCCATTCACTTCAAATGTGTTTACCTTTACCTCTTGGAGCATAGTTATAATAGTTGCTTTATGTTCTATGCCTGATAATTCTAATATCTGAGTCTTTTCAAGGTTGGCATGTGTTCATTGTCTTTTCTCCTGAGAATTGGTTACATTTTCTTGGTTCTTTGTATGTCAGGTAATTTTGGATTGTGTCCTAGACACTGTAAATGTTAAGCTTTATAAATTCTGAATCCTTTGGAGAATATTTTTTAAGCAATCAACCTTGTTAGATTTGACTGCTAGTTCTTGAGAATTGGTTACATTTTACTATATTTGTATGCTGAGTAATTTCAGATTGTATCCTGGACATTTAAAATTTTATGTTTTGTTTTTTTAAGTGTTTTTTTTTTTGATGTGGACTATTTTTAAAGTCTTTATTGAATTTGTTATGATATTGCTTCTGTTTTATGTTTTTTGGGTTTTTTTTTGGCCCCAAGGCATGTGGGATCTTAGCTCCCTGACCAGGGATTGAACCCTCACCCCCTGCATTGGAAGGTGAAGGTTTAACCACTGGACCACCAGGGAAGTCCCAAAATTTTATGTTTTATAGATTCTGGGTCCTGTTATAATCCTTGGAGAATTGTGATTAAAAAAATTTTTTTTAAGGAGACAATCAACTTGATTAGGCTCAGGGCTCGTTTTGTCTCTCTGTGGGGGGTGGTTCTAATCTTCGTTTATTTTCAGAGCTTTTAATATGCTGCTTTGGATCTATCCCATTTATGTACAACTTTGAGGGTGAGCCTGGACTTATGTAGATTCATACAAAGAAATAGGGATCCTCCTCCTCTACTTTTCTTCTTTGGAATTCCCCTAATACTCTTTGGCCCACAAAGACTCTTTCCTCCATTTCCTCTGGCCAAGAAGAAGGGGTTTGTGGAGTATCACAGTGCTCTTTCTTTAATTCTGACCTGTTTAGTATTTTTTACCCCAGTGATTTAAATTAAGATGAAATTCTTATCCTTGTAAAAACTACTGGGAAATTTAGATGAAAAAATTGAGTGTAAGATTAGATTTCAAAATGAAATGAATCAGAATCTGCATGATGAAATTAAATAGGTGCAAATGTATTCTGTTTACTTTCAAATGATTGATTACTTACAGTTATGCCCAGAATGAGTCAGACATGACTTTGTGACAATTTTAGATGGAGAGAAAACACACATGGACAATAGTTTATTACAGACAACATGAATGTATTAATAAGCAGAGGTAAAGAAAGCTCACACAATCTTTGTTTGCATTGATAATAAGAAAATTGTCTCCCCTTCCACTTTGCTCTGATAGGATTATACCACATCTGCCTCTCCACGAGTGGTCAAAAGGAAGTGAGTATTTCACCTAAAAGATAAAGACTAAATAATAAAGACTTAATAAAGACTAAAAGATTTATTAATATTAACAGTACTCAGATATTTGAAGAGTTTTCCTGTGGAGTAGAGTGTACTAGGTATATGGAATCCCTGCATTTGTTGTTAGGTTGACTAGAGCAATGTGGACCTTCCAAGTATAATTTGGTGTGGTTTTCATTGTTGATGAATTAACCACAATTCTTTATTTTGTGAAGTTATTTCTTCTGTTAAATGTGGTTTTCTTTGTTACCGTTTTTCTAGTGTACAGAAATACTTTGACTCATTTCTAGATACTATAATTAATCTCCCCTTTGGTATATTGACAAGAAGTATTGATCCACTGGTTTAGTGTAAGTGTGCTTTGGCTTGGGTTTGTTGGCTGTGGATAGAGAAGGATCTTTTCCAGATATTACTGAAGAGAAAAGTTTGTCGGGAGTAGTGTCAAGAGGCTGGCTGGGCAAGTTTCCATGTTGCAAGCTCATTAGGCAGAGTTTCAGGAGAGTATAAGATCCTGTATTTCTTTCTGCCATTGAAAGAAATTCAGTTCACTGCATAAATCCAGCTACCCATTTTCCTGTGGGGCACCTGTTTTACTATTACTGTTGCGTAAAACTTCTCTTTGTTTGCTATGTAGATTCTTAGGATGAGCCATACTTCTTTTAAGTCTAGTGGACTACGGGAATTCCCTGGCGGTCCAGTGGTTAGGACTCGGTGCTTTCACTGTCAGGGTCTGGGTTCAATCCCTGGTCGGGGAACTAAGATCCCATAAGCTGTGTGGCGTGGCCAAAAAAAATAAAATAAAATAAAAAATCACTTATCTTAAAAAATGAGTCTATTGGACTAGATCATGATGATGAAGCATTTTGAGTTTATGACTCTTTTTAGCAATATTCTAGTGTCTGGGGATAGAGTAGTAGAGAAAGTGCTTGCCCCACCATGAAGTTTTAATATTATTATTTAAAAAATTTGTTTAAAAATTACCTACGGTGTTATTCACTTTTTTGATAACAGCTTTATTGAGATATAATTCACATAACATAAAATTCACCCATTTAAAATGTATAGTTTATTGGGTTTTAGTATATTTACAGACTAACGTAACTATCACCATAGGTTTAGAACCTAATTTTAGATTACTTCAAAAAGAAACCCATATCCTTTAGCAGTCATCCCTCCTTCCTCCATTTCCACCCATCCCTTCAGGCCTAAGCATCCACTAGTCTTTTTCTTTTATACTTTTTGTCTGTGGATTTGCCTGTTCTGGACATTTCATATAAGTGGAATTATGCAAAATGTGGTCTTTTGTGACTGGCTTTTTTCACTTAGCATTGTGTTTTCAAGGTTCATCCATGTTGTAGCATGTATCAGGACTTCCATTTCTTTTTATTGCCAAATAAAATTCATTGTGTGGATATACTTCATTTTGTTTATCCATTCATCAGTTGGTGAAAACATTGTTTCTACTTTTTGGCTATTGCAAATAATGCCGATATGAACATTCATTTATTAGTTTTGTGTGCACATGTTTTTATTTCTCTTGGATATATACCTAGGAGTGAGTATTGCTGAGTCATTTAGTGACTTTATTGCTTAACCTTTGGAGAAACTCAGAACTCACTTATTTTAGATATATAGTTTTATGAATTCTGATAAATGCAGAGTTTTGCAGCCCCACCATACTGAAGATATGGAAAAGTTCCATCACCTAATTACAGTCCTTCAGTGCCATCTCTCTTTTTTAAAAATTTTATTGAAGTATAGTTGATTTACAATGTTGTGTTAGTTTCTGCTGTACAACAAAGTGATTCAGTTATACATACATATTCTTTTTCATATTCTTTTCCATTATGGTTTATTATAGGATTTTGAATATGGTTCCCTGTCCTATATAGTAGATATTCTATATATAATTCTATATATAATAGTTGAATTCTATATGTAATAGTTTGCATCTGCTAATCCCAAACTCCCAGTCCATCCCCCACCCCCACCCTTGGCAACCACAAGTCTGTTCTCTATATCTGTGAGTCATTTTCCATTTCGTAGATAAGTTCATGTGTGTCATATTTTAGATTCCACATGAAGTGATATCATATGGTATTTGTCTTTCTCTTTCTGACTTATTTCACTTAGTATGATAATCTCTAGTTACATGCATGTTGCTGCAAATGGCATTATTTCGTTCTTTTTTATGGCTGAGTAGTATTCCATTGTATGTATATATATATATATATATATATATATATATATATATATATATATATATATATATATATATATACCACATCTTCTTTATCCATTCATCTGTCAGTGGACATTTAGGTTGCTTCCATGTCTTGGCTGTTGGAAACAGTGCTGCTGTGAACATAGGGGTGCATGTATTTTTTTGAATTATAGTTTTGTCTGTATATATGCCCAAGAGTGTGATTGCTGGATCATAGTGCTGTCTCTTTTAAGATAAACTCTCCCCCAGGCCCTAGCCCCTATAGTTTTGCCTTTGCCGGAGTGTTATATAAATGGACTCATAGCCATTTTGAGTCTAGCTTCTTTCACTTAACTTAATTAGCATTTGAGATTCACTCATGTTGTTGTATCAGTAATTCATTACTTTTTGGAACCCTCCTACACTGTTGTTTGGTGCAGCCACTATGATAAGCAGTATGGAGGTTCCTCAAAAACTAAAAATAGAATTACGAAATATTAACAGCATGGTGAGCAGCCATTTTCTTTGGCAATATTGGTCTTTAAAAAAAAAACACACAAAACCTAAGCAGAGTATGTTTCTGGGTAAATTTAAATGCGGCTGTCAGGAAATCAATTTGTAATATGTGGTGAGTTGTGTTCTGCGTTAGAAAACCAGAGTCAGAACAAAGGCATTTCTGGCTGAGCACTTGGAGACTAACGTTTCTGGATTTGTTTAAAAAAAAAAAAAAAAGAAAAGAAAGCAATATAATGATTCCTAGCTGTTAACATTCAAATGGTGATTTCCAGAGACTTTTAGAGCTAAAACACAATGGGAAAGAAGGTACAGGCTTGCAATTCTAAAATCAAAAGAGCTTGGGGAAACGAATTGTTTTCTGAAATTGGCAAAAACTCTGGACAGAAATACAGAAATTTCAATATTCATATATTTTACAGTAGAGATACTAATGTATTTGATTAAGGAGTGCTGCCTTATTAACTTTCTAACAGTGGAAAAATTCTGAATTCCAATAAAGGATTTTGGACCTGAATTAACAGCTCAACATGAAATTGAATTGAAACAAATATTAAAATTGGCTAGTTTTATTTCTGTGCAGTTTTAGTGGCAAAAGATAAGCAGCAATGAAAAAAAATAATTTTTTAAACACATTCTGTTATAGATTCCAAGGTTAAAGTAGAAGTAGATATGTCATAGTGTTTAGGTTTGAGAATACAGTTTCTGTTTTGCTTTTGTCCATAGAGAATTACTAAAGTTGTGACCCCTGAGATTTCTGTAGTTGCTAGGTCGGGTCATTCCAGATGTTCTGCTTTTTGGGACATCTTACATGCTTGGTGCCTACATTTGACAACTTCAAACTCTAATTCATTCCTGTCTGTTTCATCTTTCATAATAACATGCATTAATCTTACCAGTATAGTTTCATACTTGAGTTTGAGGATGGGCTCTGTCTTTGGTGCCATTTAGTTAAGTAGAAATTAGCTGAGGATGCTTTACTGTTATCCGCTGAAGGCTCCATTCTGGAATTTGCTTCTCTTACTTATGTACAGTCTCTGGTAGTACATCTCTAGCCCTTATCTTTTACGAAGCTTTTCCGAGTGTAGGAAAGGGTTAATTTTTTTTTTTTTTAATTTAAATTTTTGGCTGCGCTGGGTCTTCGTTGTGGCACACAGGCTCTTCTTTGCAGCATGTGGGCTTCTCTAGTTGCGGCACGTGGGCTTCTCTAGTTGTGGTGTGTGGGCTCCAGAGTGCCCGGGCTCACTAGTTGTGGCGCACCGGCTTAGTTGCCCTGCGGCATATGGGATCTTTGTTCCCCGACCAGGGATCGAACCCATGTCCCCTGCATTGGAAGGCGGATTCTTAACCACTGGACCACCAGGGAAGTCCCTCACTACTTGTTTTCACTACTTGTTTTCTAATTTGTCAAAATTACCTTTTGAGGAGGTACTGACTATATGTCAAACCCAGGGTCAGATATGATTGCCATAGATTAAGAAGTTTCATCCTGGTGGGAGTTCATCATCCTTGAAATGTCAGTAAACATCTGTGCTCAAAAAATTATAGGTCTCCTCTTTCCTTCATGGTGTAAGTAGGAAATGTTCAGATCATTATGTAATCTCCTCATAGATCCTTGGATTTCTCTGATGAATATCTGCCTAATTGACATTTAGTGGAGAGTATGTAGTGAGTACTATAATAATCCGAGTCTACTGTGTTTTACTACTCTTTAACCCTCAAATTTTATTTGTTTCTGAAGTTTGTCTTCTGTTAATTTTTTATTAGAAAGAAGGTGGGGAATTAGATTTTTTTTGCATTTATAGTTCTATTTTGGGTTGGCCATAAAGTTCGTTTGGGTTTTTTCCATAAGATGTTATGGAAAAACGCAAACAAACTTTATGGCCAACCCAATACTTAAGAGTCTTATTAATTTGGTTACTACATAGCAGCTGTCCAATCTTGCTAACGATTATGCTTGTATTTCTTAATGACATAATATAAATCATAGCAATTTGAACTACGGGAGTGTCAAGTGGGTGTGCTACTATATTTCAGTCATGAGATTTAAAAAATAAAAACAGTGTCGTCTGGAGCACTGCACATGCATATTACGCTGCTCATTGTTTGAATTAGAATTTTAAGTGGTATTATGAGAAGCTGTTTGCTTGTTATGTTGAGCTGAAAGGGAGGTAAGCATCCAGTGATTCATGCTGGAGATACAGAGCTTGGTGAGAGCTGGTAATAAGCTTAATGACAGGCAGAATTAGGAAGTATGTAGTGTAAGAGCTTTACATGCGTGCCATTTCTTTGAAATTCACCTGTTTCTGGAGAAAATGCCTAGCAGCGCTTATCTCATACTGATTTATCTAGGCTTTTTTAGTGGAAGGAGGGGGTGCTAAACAGCCTAGTTGCAAATTACTAAAATACCATTAAAAAAAATTGAGATATAATTCACATACCATAAAATTCACAATTTTAAAGTGTACAATTCAGTGGGGTTTTTTAAAACCATATTTATGAAGATGTGCAACCATCACCACTACGAATTAAGGAGAAAATTGCTCCATAAAATAAGTTCCCTGGGTTTCATGCATTACGTGCCCAGTCTGCAGTAGTGTGTTCATTTGCCATTGGGCAGATGATTCAGCCTGGGCCAAGAATTTGGGACTTTCTAGAAGTTCTAGAGTGACACTCCATTGACTCTTTTATGAGATGAACTACTAATTTAATTCTGTCCCGAAGATAGGGGCAACCATATTTTGACCAGGTTGTGATAATGCTTTTTTACTATGCTATAAAGTATTCTGCGCATGGGTGGGTTGATGTAATAGGAAGAGCGCTGTCTTTAGAATACAGAAGAAACCTGACCTGGCCACTTAGCTTAGTTAGCCTTGTTAACTTGGGCAAGTTACTTCATCTTGCTGAGACTAAGTTTATAGGAGATGCTGTAAAATGGTTCATTGAGGACAACATGGTTGGTTAGGCTTGCCGCATGCTCTAGATTCAGATCTCCTGACTTCTGTTTTCAGTTTTCTTTTTATAGAACTATGTTTTTGTCTTAAATATTTTTATCCAAATGGTCTTTTAAGAAACAATGTATTAATCCACAATATTCTGTTGGTAGTTTTCAGAGAGGGGAATAAATGAAGTCAATATTCTTTATGTGACCAAGGAAAAAGAATGTTTGTTACATTGAATATTGGCCAAATATATGATTGTCTCTTTAGAAGTCTTGTAGTTAACAGTAATATTGTTAGCCAGTAAAGTTACTAATAGAAATCAGGAGCCTTAACCTTTCCTAGTAAGGTTAAATGGTATGGCTCAGCTCTTGGGGCCCACTACCGATGACTCATTTGAGAACTTATTCCCACATAGTGACAGTTGGCCCTAGCTCGAAAAACTACTAGCAGTTGGCTTTGTAGAAGAAAGAACAGTCTCATATTTTCTACCATTCGTGTGACCACAATGCAGAACCGTAATTCAAAGAAAGTTTTATTTCGGCTAGGGGTAATCTTCATTCTGAAAGAATTGACAAACTAATATAAAGGACTTTTGTCCTGAAACTTGTTAGGCTTATGTTTTCTACATTGCAAACATATATATAGTTTCTTTGGATGAAGCAGTTCCTTTATGAAATGTTTTAGCTTTGTATTTCTCAGTGCAGCATTTTAAATCAGTTCTTTGTGTGTAGGGGATGATGGCAACGCATGGAACTGTTGTCTGAGGCTGCTAGTTTGAAGAACTAACTAGAGACTGGTACAGTGTTACTAATTTTGAATGACTAAAGCATTGGGTTTTTTGGTTTGGTTTGGTTTGGTTTTCCCTCTCCCACCTCAGTAAACTTTTGCTACTTGGATATAAAGAGTTTTACTTCTAAAGATTCTTTTAGACCTCTGCAACTTGTGGTCATTCATATAAAATTATTATTTGCAGCTGTCACTTCTTCTTCCTTACTGTTTCATTAAATTAGAAAGGAACATGATGTGAGAACTATTAAATATTTGTTAGGTTGAAGAAAGAATTCTGTCTTATTTTGGGTTTATTATATTTATAGTCTTTCTTTTAAAATACATTTAAATTATACAAATAATTTATATTTATGGTAGAAAAGGCAGTTATGTAATCCTGTCATCCAGAGATAATTGCTGTTAATCTTCTGTGCCAAGTCTCTTGGTTGTCATTCTTAAAGAGGTAAAATATCACCTTACCAGGTAGAAGAGCTTACGTCTTTCAGTTTTGAAGCTGAATAAAATGATAGTCTTTTGTCTTTTGAAGAATATCCTGACATGTTGAAATATTTTAAACTAAATTACAGTGGAGAGCCTCTTTTATAAAAATGAGGAGTTGGTGGGTAGATATTGGGAAAATAGCAGCTAAAAAAGAAAAACAAGGAAACAGTTGTATTCGCAGAACAGACTAGGTCTTTGTCAGCAATTTCCACGTTGATGAATTAGTCTTATGTTTCTGAATATCCTGCTTATACTTCCTTAGTCTTTTTCTCTAGAAAGTAAAGGTGGTATAGATTCTCATCATGGGCCTAAAGTTAGGAGGCTTGTTGTATGATTTTTATTTGTTTTGAGTTTCCATGGAATGTTTATCATGGGAATCACTTTTGGAGAGACGGATCTAGTCACATTAGGAAATTGGAAATACTTTGTTTTCTAGTTTCTCTGGAGAAATAAGTGTATAACTCCACTAACTAGATGACAAAGCTTGGGTCATTGACAGAATTTTGTGGTCGTAATTTGCTCTTACTGCTAAAGCAGTTCATTTTTGAGTTCTCTTATCCTTAACTCGCTCTTCTAGAATTCCTAGAGGACCTGTGCAGCCGCCTCTCGAGGATCGAATCTTCACTCCTACTGTCTCGGCAGTGTACAGCACGGTGAGTACCTCAGGGTTGTTTGTCAGATTGTGTGTGTTTTTTGCACATGAACCTTTGATATTATAGGCAGTGTTTGTTAGATTGGTACATAATAGGCTTTTGACAGAAAAGTTCAATAAAATCTCGAACAGAATTAGATGTATATAATATAATAAGGTGAATAGGTCTTTTCCCCTGTCATCTTAATTTAAGAAGTAGACATGAAAGAAACATTCTGTTAAGGTAGATTGACTTGTACACCTGTGTTCTTTTTCCTCCCTTTTCCTCCTTCCATAAATATTGTGAGTCTTCTAGGACACTGAGTTTTAATTTTCTTTTGGATATTTTTTCTTAAATTTTAATAAATTTTACACTTTTAACTTAAATTTTTTTTTTACTTTTTTCCTTCTTTGATTACATATAAAAATGCAGAAAGTTTAGGAAAGAGAACAGTGGTTAATTGGAGTAAATTTAAATATTTATGTTAAATGATAGATTCAAATTCATAAATGAAGGGAAATTTAAAAGTTAGAGGATGAAGATAATAAAATTAGAAGCAGATTACAGGGGTATTGTAGTGAGCCTAAGGGAATTTAGGGGAGAATCGAGGAGTTGGACATGTCTTTTTTTTTGGCTGTGCCATGTAGCTTGCGAGATCTTAGTCCCCCAGTCAGGGATTGAACCCAGGCCCTCGGCAGTGAAAGCACAGAGTCCTAACCACTGGACTGCCAAGGAATTCCTGGACATATCTTTATTTTTTATTTTTTAAATTAAAAAAATTTTTTTGAGGGAGGGGGGATCGCTCCCCTTATTTTCTCTTTCTTTTTTAAAAAATTCATTTATTTTATTTATTTATTTTTGGCTGCATTGGGTCTTTGTTGCTGTGCGTGGGCTTTCTCTAGTTGCGGTGAGCGGGGGCTACTCTTTGTTGTGGTGTGCGGGCTTCTCATTGTGGTGGCTTCTCTTGTTGTGGAGCACGGGCTCTAGGTGTGCAGGCTTCAGTAGTTGTGGCACACGGGCTTAGTAGTTGTGGCTCTAGAGCACAGGCTCAGTAGTTGTGGTGCATGGGCTTAGTTGCTCCACAGCATGTGGAGTCTTTACAGACCAGGGATTGAACCTGTGTTCCCTGCATTGGCAGGAGGATTCTTAACCACTGAACCACCAGGGAAGCCCTAAAATTTTTTTATATTTATTTATTTGGTTGTGTGGGGTCTTAGTTGCAGCAGGTGGACTCCTTAGTTGTGGCTCGCGGGCTCCTTAGTTGCGGCTCCAGGGGTCCTTAGTTGTGGCATGAGAACTCTCAGTTGCAGCATGCATGTGGGATCTAGTTCCCTGACCAGGGATTGAACCCGTGCCCCCTGCATTGGGAGCTCAGAGTCTTATCCACTGTGCCACCAGGGAAGTCCCTGGACATGTCTTTTTAAAAAAAATTTATTTAGTTTTATTTATTTATTATTTTTGGCTGTGTTGGGTCTCCGTTGCTGCATGCGGGCTTTCCCTAGTTGCAGTGAGCGGGGGCTACTCTTGGTTGCGGTGCGCAGGCCTCTCATTGCGGTGGCCTCTCGTTGCGGAGCACAGGCTCTAGAGCACGCAGCCTTCAGTAGATGCAGCGTGTGGGCTCAGTAGTTGTGGCTCATGGGCTCTAGAGCACAGGCTCAGTAGTTGTGGCGCACAGGCTTAGTTGCCCCGCGGCATGTGGCATCTTCCCGGACCAGGGCTCGAATCCATGTCCCCTGCATTGGCAGGCGGATTCTCAACCACTGCGCCACCAAGGAAGCCCTGGACATATCTTTTAATGTTTCATTTCATCATACCATTCATCCTTGGAGATAGGGTGCTTTAAAGAAACTCACAGTATAGTGAGAGAGATGAGTAAATAAATAACTGTAATCCAAGTGGTATGATAAAGCAATAATTCTTATCCTTTTGGGTTATAAATTACTTGTAGAATCTGAAAATAGTCTCAGTGCTTTCTCCTCAAAAAAGAGCATATGCCAAGTGTTTACATATAATTTCAGAACTTCACAGATGTCCATCAGGCCATTCATAAGGCTCTGGTTGAGAACCTTTGATTAGAGATATGAACATGCTATTATATGGGAAAGGGAGGAGTTGCTTCATTGAGGAAGTGACACTAAGCTGGAAGGTATAAGACTTCTAAGCAGAAAAGGGAAGAAGAGGCCTTCTAGGAAGTGAAAAATTAGAGGCATGGTTAATGGAATGGTCAGTAGTCAGAAGTGTGGCATGTGTGCTAGGTTTTGTAGCCAAAGTAGAGATGAGATAAGTGAGTTTTGCAGGTTTTAAGGTTGTCCTAAAGAGACAGAAGTTTATCATGCAGGTAATGGGTAAGGTAATTATTTTTCTTGGTTTGCCTAAAACAAGTCTCAGTTTACACCTATTGTAGATCAACTAAACACCTGTTAATTAATTTTTGAACCCTCTGTAACTCTTAAAATGGCCCCAGTTTGGATGATAAACTATCTGCTCACTGTACTAACTGGGAACCTTCAATTTACATTAAAAAAAATAACCTTTAATTTTTTTCTGGCACAAACTTCCTCCAGGGCAGAGTTGTTTGTTTAAAGTACTGAGGTTGGGGACTTCCCTGGCAGTCCAGTGGATAAGACTCTGTGCTTCCACTGCAGGGACACGGGTTCGATCCCTGGTTAGGGAACTAAGATCCCGCATGCTGCGTGGCATGGCCAAAAAAAAAAGTACTGAGCTTAAAGGCTGTAGAATTTTATCAGGCATAACTCTTAACATATAATTTTTGCTAATTATGAAAGTATACCTTCAATATTAAATTATTTTCAAAATTAGGATAGGAAAAAGAAGAAGATGAAAATTTCTAGTAATCTTGACTGATTTCTATAGGCATCTCCTATAACCATTTTTTTGGTATAGTTCCTTTGTCTCTTTTTTCTGTGTTGTAGGCTCTGTATAAGATATTTTATTCTCATTTTTCACTGTATGTTGTAATGTTAGCTTTTCCTATGCTACTTGAAACATGTCTGAAATAATAAATTGTTGTATGCTGTTTTGTTATAAGAATTTAGCATTCACTCAACATTTGACAGATTATTTCTTAAGCTTTTAATGTGTGTCAGACACTGTTCTAGATGCTGGGAATATAGTAGTGAGCAAACTAAACCTGCATTCCTCATGGAGCTTACTTTTTTGTGAGATAGAAAGATAGTTAAATAAAAAAAAATATGTGTGCAATATGCTATTAGGTGGTAATAAATGCCTTGATGAAAACGAGGCAAGATAAAGGGGTAAGGAATGACTGGACATCCTACTTTAGCTAGGGCTCCCAGGGAAGTTTCATCTGAAAAAATGGCATTTAAGTAGAAACTTAAGAAGTAAGGGAGTGAGATTGTAGATTTTAGGGAAAGAGCACTTCTGGTAGAAGAAAGAGCAGTGCAGAGGCCCAGAGATAGAATCTGGAGCATCAGATTATATAGGGCACTATAGACCATGGTAAAGATTTTGGATTTTAATCTAGATGTGATGGAAAGCCATTGGAAATTTAAGAACAGAAGATCTGATTTTTTTTTTAAGGTGACTGTACCTACTGTATAGAGGGTAGACTGATGAGGGTAGGTGGTTGTTGTTGTGAGGTGGAAGCAAGACCAGTAGGCGGTTATTGTAGTAATATAGGCAAATGATGGTGGCTTGCTGTAAGCTGGTAACAGTCAAAGAGAGGAGATGGGGTTTGCTATATATTTTGAAACTGGAGTCAATAGGATATGATGATAGCTTGGATGTGGGATGTGAGAGAAAGAAGAGTAAAGGAAGATGTCATGGATCGTCGCTTGAGCAACTGAGTGGATGAACATGGTACTATTTATAGGAAGGAACACTGGGTGAGGAACAGGGTCTTTGTTGAGAAAAATTTATATGTGTGAACATTATTTTTGTGAGGAGTTAAGCATTAGGTTGTTTCCTGTCGTGAATAACCTACTGAATTTTAACCCTTTTCTGTATTTTGGATTATTTTATAGAGTAACTTTCTAGAAATGCAATTCCTGAGTTAAAGTGTAGGCATGTTATTAAGATTCCTCATTAAATGACGACATGTGACTTCGTAAACTTAGTACTTTAGAGAGGAGATAATCAAAATCCTGTGAGTAGCACAGTGCCTGCTACACAGTTTATGTGAATTGTTTTGCATCTAAGGTTTTGAATTTATTTTTGAGTTAGATCAAATTTGACTTTTACTATTAAAAGCTACTGCCATATTTGTGGTCCTTCAGTTAATTTAAAAATTGGGTGTGTCAGTTATATGTGATACCTATTCTGGAAGGACCAGGGGTTTTAGACAGTAAAAAGTTACCTTAAAATATGATGTCTCTACTTTTTGATCACTTATTTCCATTCTTAGTAATTTAAGTCTCTTCCCCACTTTTACAATGCTGTTGTGCCCATTAACAATGAGTAAGAGGGTAGTTGACCAGGTGCTTAGTCTCCCTTTTTCTCAGCCCCAAGGTTATGTATTGGTCATTATTCTCTAGTGTCTAGGTCCATTAGCATCATTTATGACATTTAACGTCATAAAATAAAGGCTAACCTTCAATTCACCTCCTCCTGGCTCCTCATATGGTGTAAAGCCCTTATGTCACTTTAATTGAGTTGGTTAAATTCCTTGAAAGGCAAAAAGACACCTGGATAGTCTTTAAAAATTATACAAAGATTTTACTTTTTAATGTCTGATATGGAGGCTGTATGCCCTTATGTCAACCATTTTACATAAGTTCTCTGCTGCTAATCAAAGAGGTATCAGAAGTAGGGCTCAGCTTTTATAATGCCTTCATTTTACATTTTAGCATGCTTATTATTTATTTATTATAGTCTGGTTTATCTAAGTTTCTCCTTGGAGTATTTATCAGGGATGAGAGGGATACTTTTGTCATTATTCTTCATTAACCATAATTAGGGTGATTCGTCATATGAACAAAAAAAGAATAAAGCCAGTATTTTTTAAATGCTAGTAAGAGCAGTATATACTATGGTAGAGAGGAAATGGCAAAACTAAAGAGGCATGAGCTAATCTGAAGTATATTCATTAATAACTGTCTTATTGGCATGCTTCTGAAGAACAAAATCTGAAATTTTACCATGTTGTATATTTTTGGCTTATATAGTCAGCCCTTCATATCCAGGGGTTCCTCATCCTCGGATTCAACCAACCGTGGACTGAAATATTTGAAAAAAAAGATTTCAGAAAGTTCCAAAAAGCAAAACTTGAATTTGTTGTTTGCTGGCAGCTACCTACATAGCATTTACACTGTTTTAGGTATTAGTGTAATCTAGAGATGATTTAAAGTATAGGAGAGGATGTGTGTAGATTATATGGGAACACTAAGCCATTTTATATAAGAGACTTGAGCATCCTCAGATTTTGGTATCTGTGGGGGGAGTGGGTCTAGGAACCAATCCCTCTCAGATACCTAGGGATAACTGTATATCTTATTTAGAGAAATTAGATTTTATGACTATTAAACCAGTATTTTTAACATAATTACAGAGATAAACTTAATAAATTTTTTTTCTGGAACAGTGACTTTACTACAAGAAGCAGCAGTCTATATTCTAGGGGAGTGGAAGGGCTGTCTTATTAACTGCTTGCGAAAAATTCCTGTCAATAAATTATTTAATTTGAATAAATTACTCCTTAATGTCATAACATTTCACAATCCTTTTTAGTCAGCTTATACTTTATAAAGTTTTGATTCTGTCATCCTGTAGCTCTGTGTCATGTAATTAGAGTCAGCTGATACGTATTAAGTAGGCCAACATGTCAATGGAGACCTCTGCACCGAGACAAAATTTAGCTTGGGTTGATCGACACTCCTTAAACAGTGGTGTCCAGCCAGATGTAAATCCACTTAATTGCCCTATAATCCAGCACAGAGTAACAATCCATTTTTTTCCCCCAATGGTAAAACACCAGTTGAACTCGTTATTTGTTTGTTTATTTATACTTTATTTTTAAGAACAGCTTTATTGAGTGTATTTGATATATAGGATATGTAGTGCCTATGATTTAAATATATCTAAAATGTAGTATTTAAAGTGTATAATTTGGTAAGTTGTATTATAAGTTTATAGCAATAAAAACCTCTACCACAATCAAGAAAATTAATATACCCATCACTCCCAAAAGTTTCCTCATGCCTTTGTCATCTTTCTACCTTCCCCCACCACTGGTCTGCTTTCTGTCATTATGGATTCATTTGCATTTTCTAGACTTTGTTTTTTGTTTTTTCACTCAGGTTAATTATTCTGAGATTTATCCATGTTGCTATGTTTATCATTAGTTTATTCCTGGAAAAAAAGTAAACTATGGGCTTAAAATTTAGAGTTGTCATAATCATGTTTCATATATTATTTTTTCCTCCTAATAATAGAGTTTGGTTTTTGTTAAACATAATGTAAATCATAATGATTGTACAATTTGGCAGTTTTCTTTTTTAATACAACATTGCATTGTAAATAATTGTCATGCTGTTACATAGCATATATAAACATTATGTTAACAGCTTAAGTAAGTAGCATGTCAATGAGATGAACCATAATTTACATAATCAGTTAATTTACAAACTAGTGTTTGGTTTAAAGATCCCTTCTTCTTTATTTTCTATTTTAAATAACTTTGTAATACATACATATATAAAATACATATTCATACATATATATGTGTATTTTTTTTTTCTATTTAAATAGGGTTATTTCCTTTGGCTAACATTCCCAAAAGCAGCCGTACTAGGTTAAAATATTGGGTTGGACAAAAGTTTCATTGTTTTTTTCCGTAAGATGGCTCTAGTAGTGCTTAGTGGTCTTTAACTTCATTCGAAACTGTTTTCTTAGATTCTGTTGTGAACAGCTGTCATATCAGCATGCATTAAAAGAAAAGAAACATCAAAATTGGTGAATTTTTGTGTAGTCATTTTAATATTGAAGATGGAAGAAAAAAAGCAACATTTTTGGCATATTATGTTTTATTATTTCAAGAAAGGTAAAAATGCAACTGAAATACAAAAAAAGATTTGTGCAGTGTATGGAGAAGGTGCTGTGACTGATCAAATATGTCAAAAGTGGTTTGCGAAGTTTCGTGCTGGAGATTTCTCGCTGGACGATGCTCTGTAGTCAGGTAGACCAGTTGAAGTTGATAGCGATCAAATCGAGACATTAGTTGAGAACAATCAACGTTATACCACATGGGAGATAGCCAACATACTCAAAATATCCAAATCAAGTGTTGAGAGTCATTTGCACTAGCTTGGTTGTGTTAATAGCTTTGATGTTTGGGTTCCATATAAGTTAAGCAAAAAAATCCTTCTTGACTGTATTTCTGCATGCGATTCTCTACTTAAACGTAAGGAAAATGTTCCGTTTTTAAAAAAATTATGGGGCTTCCTTGGTGGCGCAGTAGTTAAGAATCTGCCTGCCAATGCAGAGGACACAGGTTCGATCCCTGGTCCGAGAAGATCCCATGTGCCGCGGATCAACTAAGCCCGTGCGCCACAACTCCTGAGCCTGCACTCTGGAGCCCGTGAGCCACAACTACTGAGCCCGCGTGCTACAACTGTTGAAGCCTGTGTGCTGAGAGCCCGTGCTGTGCAACAAGACAAGCCACTGCAATGAGAAGCCCGCGCACCGCAATGAAGAGTAGCCCCTGCTCACCGCAACTAGAGAAAGCCCGCGCACAGCAACGAAGATCCAGTGCAGCCAAAAGTAAATAAATAAAACAAATAAATTTAAAAAATAAAAAAAGCAAATTGTGACGGTGATGAAAAGTGGATACTGTACAATAACGAGGAATGGAAGAGTTGGTGGGGCAAGCGAAATGAACCACCACCAACCACACCAAAGGCTGGTAAGAAGGTGATGTTGTATATATGATGGGATTGGAAGGGAGTTCTCTATTATGACCTCCTTCTGGAAAACCAAACGATTAATTCCAACAAGTACTGCTCCCAGTTAGACCACCTGAAAGCAGCACTCGATGAAAAGCATCCGGAATTAGTCAACAGAAAATGCATAATCTTCCATCAGGATAACTAACGCAAGGCCTCATGTTTCTTTAATGACCAGGCAAAAACTGTTACAGCTTGGCTAGGAAGTTGCGATTCATCCCCTGTATTCACCAGACATTGCACCTTCGGATTTCCATTTATTTCAGTCTTTACAAAATTCTCTTAATGGAAAAAATTTCAATTCCCTGGAAGACTGTAAAAGACACCTGGAACAGTTCTTTGCTCAAAAAGATTAAAAGTTTTGAGAATTATTAAGTTGCCTGAAAAATGGCAGAAGGTAGTGGAACAAAACGGTGAATACGTTGTTAAATAAATTTCTTGGTGAAAATGAAAAATGTGTCTTTTAGTTTTACTTAAAAACCTAAGGAACTTTTTGGCCAACCCAATACACACACTATAAAGATAATACTCTTCACATACTGTAAAGTTACGGGCCTTTATGTTGCTGCAAGCATTATGGGAGTCTATCCATTTCATTTTATCTTGATAGTTTCAGGTCTTCTCATTTTCAAACATCTTTGCTAATTCGATAGGTCAAAAGTGCTATTTAACAATTCACAGGAGAGGAAATTAGCAGGTTAAGTGACTGTGGAAGAAGGTTTACATTGATAAAATAATGATGTCATATTTTGGTTGTAAAATTAACAAAGGTTTAATTATATACCCAATTCTCAGTTGTAGGAACGTACTATTTAGGAATTTTTAGGACTTTGTTCTTAGCTTTTTTTTCCTGTTTAATATTTTTGAATTACTGGGTATAGAAAAGGAATGAAATTTTCCTGTTTGTTGTGGCAAGAAGGTTGTAAGGAAGATTGTAGTTTTAAAATTATTATTGTCGCTTTTCTCCAGTGGCATTGCTGAGTGATAGTCAACCACAGTTGGAAATCCAAATTTTTGTATTTGGAATATAATAAAAGATGAAAATCACATTTAGTGATACATGTACATACATATATTTAAATTGTGTAAAATAGACCTAACATAAAATTTACCACCTTAATCATTTTTAAGTGTACACTTAAGTTGTACTAAATATATTCACATTGTTGTGCAAATACCATTACCATCCATTCCCAGAACTCTTTTCATCTTGTAGAACTGTACCTGTTAAATAACAACTTAATTCTTCTCTCTCCCCAGTCCCTGGAAACCACCACTGTGCTTTCTTTCTCTATGATTTTGACTACTTTAAGTACCTCGCATAAATGCAATCATACAGTATTTGTCTTTTTTTGTGACTGTCTTATTTCACTTAGCATAACGTCCTCAGTGTTCATCCACATTGTTGCATGTGTCAGAATTTTCTTTCTTTTTCAGGCTGAATAATGTCCCAATGTATGTGTATTGCACATTTTTGCTTATCCATTCCTCTGTCAATGGACACTTGGTTTGCTTCATCATTATAGCTATTGTGAAGAATGCTGCCATGATACCTCTTTGAAACCCTGCTTTCAGTTCTTCTAGGTATATGCCTGGAAGTAGAATTGCTGGATCATATGATAATTTTATTTTTAATATTTTGATGAATCATTGTACTATTTTCCACAGTGGCTCTGCCATTTTACATTCCCACCAACAGTGTACAAGGATTCCAATTTCTCCATATCCACTCCAACCCTTGTTGTTTTCTGTTTCTTTGGGGGTTTTTTGATAGTAACCATTCTAATGGGTATGAGGTGGTGTGCCACTATAGTATTGATTTGCATTTGCATAATGATTAGTAATGTTGAGCATCTTTTCATGTGCACCTTGGCCATTAGTATATCTTCTTTAGAGAAATATCTATTCAAGTCTCCTGCCCATTTTTGAGTAAAGTTGTTTGTCTTGTTGTTGTTCAATGTTAGTAGTTTTCTGTGTATTCTGGATATTAATCCTGTATCAGATGTATGATTTGCAGATATTTTTCCCATTCTGTGCATTGCCTTTTTACTCTGTCAGTAGTGTCTTTTGAGGCACAAAATTTTTTTCATTTTCATGAAGTGCAAGTTGTCTATTTTTCCTTTTGTTACTGGTGCCATTGGTGTCGTATTTAAGAAATCATTGCTAGATCCAATGTCATAAAGCTTTTGTCCTAGGTTTTCTTCTAAGAGTTTATTGTTTTAGGTCTCATATTTAGGTCCTTGATCCATTTTGGGTTAATTTTTGTATATGGTGCTAAGTAAGGTCCAACTTCGTTCTTTTGCACGTGGACATCCAGTTTTCCCAGCGCCATTTGTTGAAAAGACTTCTTTCCCCATTGAATGGTCTTGGCACCCTGGTTGAAAATCATTTGATCATGTATGTGAGTATTTATTTCTGGGCTCTCTATTCTCTTCTATTGGGAATCTATCTTTATGCCAGTAGCACGCTGTTTTGATTACTATTTTGTAGTAAGTTTTGAAATCAGAAAGTATATGAGTCCTTCAGCTTTGTTGTTCTTTTTCAAGATTGTTTTGGCTATTTGGGGTCCCTTGAAATTCCATATAAATTTTAGGATGGATTTTTCTATTTCTTTAAAAAGAAGTCATTGGGATTTTGATAGGAATTGCATTGGATCTGCAGATCACTTTGGATAGTACTGACATCTTAACAATATGAAGTCCTTCCTATCTATGAACATGAGATGTGTTTCCATTTACTTATGTCTTCTTTAATTCCTTTCAGCAATGGTTTGTAGTTTTCGTTGCACAAGTCTTTCATTTCTTTAAGTTAATTCCTAAGTATTTTTGATGCTGTTGTACATGGAATTGTTTTCTTCATTATTTGTGTTTAGAAATTCAACTGATTTTTGTGTGTTGACTTTGTATCCTGCTACTTCGATGAATTCATTTATTGTTGTAAGAGTTTTTTTTTCTTGGTGTGGAATCTGTATACATTGTTAAGTGTGTGTGTGTGTGTGTGTGTGTGTGCATGTGTGTGTGTATATGTATACATATATAAAAAATATCTTCTTTCTCCATTCATCCTCTGATAGACTTATATCTTAGCTATTGTGAATAATGCTGCAGTAAATATGGGAATGCAGACATCTTTTAGATATCTTGTTTTATTTCCTTTGGATATATACCCAGAAGTGGGATTGCTGGATCATATGGTTGGCTGATTCTAAGGCTTGTATTACTTTGAAAGATCATCTTGAATTTTACAAAAATTTATAAGATATTCCAGATTGAATATATTTCATCATTTCCTTATTCTTACTGGGCTCACATTTTACTAATATCTTCAAGTTTTACTTTTATAAAAAACCCATCACTAACATTATCCTCCTTTCTTTAGACAAATCTCACAATCAGCATCAAATATTTATGGACTCTAGGTGCTGCTACAACTGTATTTTTTGTCTTTGTTAAAAATGTCTGTTAATTAGATCCAATCTATTTTTGTATATTGCCTTTCTTGCTAAATGTAGAATTGTTACCTGTTGTAACAATTTAAGACATATTTGAAGTTACTTTTTTTTGGCATTTTTAAATACAACTGAAAAGCCTCTGGCCTATTGGAGCTTGCGTTCAGGGCTTAAACATTGAAGATGTGGCAGAGTTATTAAGGCTATTTAGACAAACTTAATTCAGTAAATGTTTGTTGAATGATAGCTGTGTGCAAGTTTTTGTGTCAGATAATATGGGATAACAATGGTAGATAATATGATCCTTGTCTTTAAGAGTTTTCATTTTATCAGGTGAGATGGTAATACATTATTTTAAGTATATATTGGAAAATGAGGAGGACACATTAGTGACTATATAAATTAGAACAGGTATATGTAAATAATAAATAAGATTTATTGGTATAGGTATCAAGGATTCTCATTAGGCAGAAGTACCTGGAGGAGTGAAGCATGGTTGTAATTGTTCACCAGAGAAAGAAGATGACTAGATAAACTCTAAGAAGCCATAAAATGCAAATGGGGACAAAGTTTGGACTGTATCTTAGTGGAAGTGGGGTTAGGTGAACATATTCCAGTTGAATCCTGCTCCATAGTGTAATGAGTCATGAAATGTACAGTTGACCCTTTAACAAATGGGGGTTAAACTCTCCGCATGTATAACCTAGGTATATAAAAATTGAGCAAATCTGGTCAGAGCAGTTCATCAAGAGGAAACTGACAGGATACTTTATAGAACATTTTCTTCATTATCATCACTAACACTGAGCACTGACTATGCACCAGGTACTATTCTAAGCACTTCATTTGTATTAATTCATTTAATCCTTATAACAAAGGTATGAGGTAAGTATAATTATATCCCCTTTTTTAGTTGGGGAAACAGATACAGAGGTGAAGTATCTTGACTAAGGTCATCCACCTAGTAATTTAGAGGCTGGATTTGAACTCAGATGGATCTTTAACATTTATTGAGTGGTTGTTGTGCCCCAGGCACTGTGCTAAGTACTGTAATGCAGTGTATTGTTTAATTGTATGACAGCCTTCATTTACAAATACTGAAATGGGACTCTCTGAAGTTATGTAATTTGAGTACAGGTCTATCTGACTTTACAGCTCTTGTGAAGTGCTACATTTTACTGTGTGGGAAGCTGCCTTCCTTTTGTTGAACTCTCAAAAATAAGGTGTAAAAAGCAATACTCAGTTTTTTGGGGAATGGGGACTCTTGATCATCTGATGAAAGCTATGGATCTGCTTTGCAGAACAGTGGACATACAAAGATAATTTTTACTGCAGTTTTAGGAGAGTTCAAGTATCCTTTGAATCTAGCTAAAGAATCCTGACTCTGATAAGATTCCTTGCTCTAGGCTAGACCAAGTTTTCCCTTGCAAGGGTGCTCTTTTCATGATTCTCAGTATAGGGAAATAGCTCAATTGATACTTTGTACATTGTGGGTTAAACTGACAGATACCTTATTAAGATTTTACCTACTTTTCCATCTTGAGGTACCTTTTTTATTTTTTAAATTATTTTAAAAAAATTATTTATTTTTTATTTTTGGCTGTGTTGGGTCTTCGTTGCTGCGTGCGGGCTCTCTCTAGATGCGGGGAGCGGGGGCTACTCTTTGTTGCGGTGCACGAGCTTCTCACTGCGGTGGCTCCTCTTGTTGTGGAGCACGGGCTGTAGGCGTGCAGGCTCAGTAGTTGTGGTGCACGGGCTTAGTTGCTCCGCAGCATGTGGGATCTTCCCGGACCTGGGCTGGAACCCGCGTCCCCTGCATTGGCAGGCGGATTCTTAACCACTGCGCTACCAGGGAAGCCCCTTGAGGTACCTTTTTTAAAGCAATTGTATATGTGGAGCTCATTTATATCCTGGTTATTAAAAATTCTGGGTCTGTTTTGCTGCCTATCTTAGTATCTGCTGAGTAATGACATTTATGAAAGTTAGGATTCCTTGCTGTTAGTATTTAATGTGGATTTGCTCATTAAATGTTAAATCACATACCTAATTAAAATGATATTTAATATATATTCACTGATTTTTCTCCTCCAGAAGGAGGATTAACTTTAAAGATACAAAGCGTGTTCTGTTGTTAAATGTCAGTTATAAATGGCTTTTGAGTTTCTCAGATAAGAAAATAGTAGAAACAGTAATCAAGTCCCTTAATGTTAGAGAACTTTGAAAATGTGTTTATTTAAACTCTGGGGTATTCCCTGTAGGGCCATTTTATAAAGTATTATATGTATTGTTGTTATCTAAAAAAAACAACTGATGGGGACCAATTTAAAATAAAATGAGTCATAGGAAATTGGACTGTCATAAGTAAATTGTGTGGTAAATGGAGTTGAATTATTTTAAGGAAAAAGAAACAAAGAACATTATTATTTTAAGACATGAATTTATTATTGCCATGAAGTTGGTGGTATGAATAGAGAGGTCATTTTTTACTGTATGCTTTTGATAGACATGGAAGCATTTAACTTCACTTCATATAGTTCCTTCTTTTATCTTTTAAAAGCACATTCTGGTTGTCAGGGGAATCTTGTAGGCAAGAGACTGTGAAGGATTAGCATCTTTGTCTATTGTGTCATTCTGTGGTTGCTTAATTGCCATATAGAGTACAGAATGTTCAATAGAAGGGTGTTTAGTTTCTTTAGCTGTTACAAATACCAAAGAACCTTTGATTATGTTATTAATTCTTAGGTTTGTTAAGTCAGCAATATATTTTTAGTCTTTATTTGTTCGATATGTTTCAGGAAAGGGGACCCCTTCCAGGGCCCAAGAGTGGGCTCTTGTCTAACACTCAGAAATGAATTGTCCGAGGAGACACACGTGGTGACAAAAAGCAAGAGAATTTATTGGGAAGGGACGCCCAGGCAGAGAGCAGCAGGGTAAGGGAACCCAGGAGAATTGCTCTGCCACATGGCTCTCAGTCTCGGGTTTTATGGTGATGGGGTTAGTTTCCGGGTTGTCTCTGGCCAGTCATTCTGACTCAGGCTCTTTCCTGGTGGCGTGCGCATAGCTCAGCCAAGATGGATTACAGTGAGAAGGATTCTGGGAGGTTGTTAGGACATGTGGACTGGCGTCTCCTCTCTTCTTTTGACCTTTCCTGAATTCCTCCGGTTGGTGGTAGCTTGTTAGGTCTGCGTTCCTTACCCAGACCTACTGTTGTAAGATAACTCATGCAAATGATTACTATAGGGTCTATCCAGGGTGGGCGGTTTCTGTCAGTGGTTCCCCTAACAAATAAGCATTCGCTTAGTAACCTTTATTTTTGGCCGTGCCTCACGTCACGTGGGATCGTAATTCCCCTACCAGGGATCGAACCCGTGCGCCCTGCATTGGAAGCACAGAATCCCAACCACTGGACTGCCAGGGAAGTCCCTGCTTAGTACCCTTTTTAAAACATTCAGAAAAATTAATTAGGAGCATGTGTCGAATATTTATTTCAAACTTTTAAAGGCCAATTAAGAGAGGTTTCTCTTGGTGAAGACATTTATAGAAAAAAGGAAAGCGGTGTAATAGTGAAATGTATGACTAAAGATTATTAGACTCTGATAGTGAGCTGGGTTGGGTGGGAAGCTTTCTGGGAGAGGTCTTCATCTCATTAATATCTTTCTGAATATTAGTCATGCATTTTATCAGGAGTGCTAATTGTTTTCAGAAGAAGCTGATAAATTACATCACACAAAAAAGTTTGACCCAGACCAGGTTTGGGGTGGATTTCTTTCTTCGTGTTTATTATGTGTTGGGCTAAGTTCTATGGGAGAAAAAGTAGTAGGAGAGAGAGGTTTCACTTAGTTTGTGTGCTTACACTTTGGCTGGAAAGACAAAATGTACTCAAAGGAAATGAACTGTTAAAAGAATTAGAGGAAAGGAATTGTTTAACATTTCAGTGGAAGTGAAGAAAGCCAAAACGAAACAGTAACATTAAACAAAAGCAAACTCCTCAGGCTTCCCTGGTGGCGCGGTGGTTGAGAGTCTGCCTGCCAATGCAGGGGACACGGGTTCGAGCCCTGGTCTGGGAAGATCCCACATGCCGCGGAGCGGCTAGGCCCGTGAGCCACAGTTACTGAGCCTGCGCGTCTGGAGCCTGTGCTCCGCAACAAGAGAGGCCGCGATAATGAGAGGCCCGTGCACCGCGATGAGGAGTGGCCCCCACTTGCCGCAACTAGAGAAAGCCCTCGCACAGAAACGAAGACCCAACACAGCCATAAATAAATAAATAAATAAATTAAAAAAAAAAAAGAAATCTTTATTAAAAAAAAAAAGCAAACTCCTCAAACTTTGACAACGCAGAGACTGTTAGCGCACCAAGGTTTTTGTGCTTTCCTCTTTTTAAAAAATAATTAATTAATTTTTGGCTGCATGGGGTCTTCGTTGCTGTGTGCGGGCTTTCTCTAGTTGCGGTGAGCAGGGGCTACTCTTCATTGCGGTGCAGGCTTCTCATTGCAGTGGCTTCTCATTGTTGCGGAGCACAGGCTCTAGGTGCGCAGACTTCAGTAGTTGTGGCATGTGGGCTCAGTAGTTGCGGCTCATGGGCTCTAGAGCGCAGGCTCAGTAGTTGTGGCACACAGGCTTAGTTGCATGTGGGATCTTCCCGGACCAGGGCTCGAACCTTTGTCCCCTGCATTGGCAGGCGGATTCTTAACCACTACGCCACCACGGAATTCCCTGTGCTTTCCTCTTAAGGGATTTTTTTTCAAACCCTAACCTGTTCATTCATCATTTTTTTGAGTATCTGCCTGTGGGGCATTGTGCACAGCACAAGGGATACAATGCTCCTTGTCCTGAAGATGCGTACAACCTAGTGGGAAAGTTGAAAGTGATCGATAGTTTAAGTGCAAGTGTGATAAATGCTGATTCGAGTTAGGCAGAGAATGTCTTGCCATTCTTGCAAGTGTGGAGCAGCAGTGTGAAACCCAGCCACGGAGACAGGGTGTTGAGAAATATATCTCAGGAGAGGTGAAATTTGGGTTGAGTTTCTAAGGATAAGGAAAAAGGTATGTAAGTGAAAAAGTGGTGTACACTTGTGTAGTTGGAGAGATGCTGGAGAACTACAAAAAAAAAAAGTATTGGAATGTTGGCTATTGAGTTTTGAAGCCCATCTAAGATGATTAGAAAGAGTTAATTACAAGACAGTAAGATTGCAGGTTTAGGCTGGAATGCTGTAGTAGCTAGAAGTCATAGCTAACTACACGACAGCGATCGTAGATGCAGAAAAGTGTGCAGATTGTTTAAGGGCTAATGACACTCCATTAATCTTAAGTATACTTTTGTGTGAAACTTGATGTTCATAATGATGAATTTGTGTGACCAAGAAAAAATTTAGCCTACGTTCAGTGTGCTAAAGATTTCCATCCAAAATAGTTACAAGAGAAAAATAAGTTTTGCTTTTTTAAAGAGATTCATTCCTAGCTGTCTGGAAAATCTGGCACTGTAGAATGAATGACTTACTCTTCAGAATTCCAAGAAATTGAGGTTGTATCATACCTAGTAAAAGTTTATTAAGTGTGTTTGGAATGGGAGGGTAAAGAAAGAACGAACAGAGAATGGGTTGGTTAAGTCAAGAAAGTGATTTTACTGTACTGGGAAGAAAGCACATTTTAGGGTGAAGATATTATAAATGATAGTGTTTCTTTGTACTATCATACTCAGCAATAATATAGCATATACATATATATGGTTCCAATAGTCCTGCCTTCTAATTTATGTTGTAACTCGGTGCGACCTAATACACAAAGCAGGTGTAACATGCCAGGTGCTGAGAATGTTGGTGAAAACTGCCAGTGTTGTATTTAGGTCAGCGGTTCTTAACTTCAGTTACATCAGCATCATCTTGTGGGCCCAGCCTGGAGTTACCAAATCAGGTAGGTCTGGAGTGAAGCCTACAAATGTGATTTTCAGCAAGTTGCAGTGATGCTGAGGCCACTTAGTCCAGGCGACCACACTTTGAGAACCACTGCTTTAGGTTTAGTGCAATTCCTGCTTGTTCCCCTCTCCCATTTGTACAACGAAAATCGAAGTAGGAATCATTTGAACCCAAAACTGTTTGGTTTACACTTATATGCCTCATACTAAGATTTTAGTTTAAATAAGTTGAAATATTTTTAAACAATGAAATATTACAACAGCTACCATTTTGGGAACACTTTTTATGTAATAGGCATTGTGGTGCATTTTGTCTCATTTAGTGTGTTCAGTGAATCTTGAGGGTAGTCCTTTTATAGAGGAAGAAAGTGAATTTAGGTAATTTGCTTGTATAGCTTCTGTGTGGTGGAGCCAGAATTTAAACCCAGGTCTTGGTATGAAAAACCCATGCTCTTTTATTAATGCTGTTGGGCCTACTTGTAAGATAACTTGAATCAGTTTACCCTCTGCTTGTGTTCTTTGTTTCAAGCTTTTTGTCCAGAAAGTGATGATCTTTGACTCATCCTCAGTATGGAAACGTATATCACATTTCATGTGACTTGGTCTGTGCCAGAGCAGCTTAATATTGTGACTTTGATAATGTAACTGAATTTATGTTTGTTTATAGTTGAATACCAAGTTCATAGTTCTAATATCTTGGAATTAAAAGCAGAATCCACTTACCTTGGGCAGTTAGATAAATGGTTCATTATCAATAAATGAAGATCAGGAGAAAGAAAGAAAGAGCGTAAGTTGTACAGTGGGAAATGACTGCTACTATTGCAGTTGTAAAACCTATACCAGTAATGTCCATACTCACATACAACCATGTCCATGGTGGAAAGTTAAGAGCTTTGATGATGGGGCTTTTGAACATATAAAAGCCATTACTCCTTAGGTCAGTTTTCAGTGGTTCCTCTTCTGAGAACAAGGACAGCAAATGGCCTACAAAGTATATATTTCTTGAAGAAGTAAGGAGTTAATTTCTCATGCTTATGTAGAGTGTTATTTTTTGCGTGTAAAGGTAATTTAATAAATGATTGGAATAGAGAGGGTGGGAGGGAGATGCAGGAGGGAGACGCAAGAGGGAGGGGATATGGGGATATATGTAAACATATAGCTGATTCACTTTGTTATACAGCAGAAACTAACACAACATTGTAAAGCAATTATTCTCCAATAAAGATGTTAAAAAAAAATGATTGGACTTACAGAATTCCTTATTCTCTGTTCCTTTTCCCAAGACTGTCATCTCTACTTGGCTAACGTTTTATTACTGAATCAGCAAAGGACCTTGGAATCTTAAGACAGTTTTCTGGGCTACTATTAGCAATGAAAGAAATAAAAATCTATTTACTATCTTGGCCCTATCCCTTTATACTACTGGAGGGCAGCTCTGGCCACCGGAGTTATTCCTGGTGTTTATGAGTTGATATTCTAAATCAGTTTTGTTTTTTTAAAATTTAACTTATTTTTTATACAGCAAGTTCTTATTATCTGTTTTATACATATTAGAGTATATATGTCAACCCCAATCTCCCAATTAATCACCCCCCCACCACTTTCCCTCCTTGGTGTCTATACGTTTGTTCTCTACATCTGTGTCTTTATTTCTGCCTTGCAAACCGATTCATCTGTAACATTTTTCTAGATTCCACATATATGCGTTAATATACAATATTTGTTTTTCTCTTTCTGACTTCACTCTGTATGACAGTCTCTAGGTCCATCCATGTCTCTACAAATGACCCAATTTCGTTCCTTTTTATGGCTGAGTGATATTCCATTGTATATATATGTACAACATCTTTATCCATTTGTCTGTCGATGGGCATTTAGGTTGCTTCCATGACCTGGCTATTGTAAATAATGCTGCAATGAACATTGGGGTGCGTGTGTCTTTTTGAATTACGGTTTTCTCTGGGTATATGCCCAGTAGTGGGATTGCTGGGTCATATGGTAATTCTATTTTTAGTTTTTTAAGGAACCTCCATACTGTTCTCCATAGTGGCTCTATCAATTTACATTCCCACCAACAGTGCAAGAGGGTTCCCTTTTCTCCACACCCTCTCCAGCATTTGTTGTTTGTAGATTTTCTAATAATGCCCATTCTAACCAGTGTGAGGTGATACCTCATTGTAGTTTTGATTTGCATTTCTCTAATAATTAGTGATGTTGAGCAGCTTTTCATGTGCCTCTTGGCCATCTGTATGTCTTCTTTGGAGAGATGTCTATTTAGGTCTTCTGCCCATTTTTTGATTGGGTTGTTTGTTTTTTTAATATTGAGCTGCATGAGCTGTTTATATATTTTGGAGATTACTCCTTTGTTCGTGATTCATTTGGAAATATTTTCTCCCATTCTTGGGGTTGTCTTTTTGTCTTCTTTATAGTTTCCTTTGCTGTTCAAAAGCTTTGAAGTTTCATTAGTTCCCATTTGTTTATTTTTGTTTTTATTTCCATTACTCTAGGAGGTGGGTCAAAAAAGATCTTGCTGTGATTTATGTCAAAGAGTGTTCTTCCTGTGTTTTCCTCTAAGAGTTTTATAGTGTCTGGTCTTATGTTTAGGTCTTTAATCCATTTTGAGTTTATTTTTGTGTATGGTGTTAGGGAGTATTCTAATTTCATTCTTTTACATGTAGCTGTCCTGTTTTCCCAGCACCGCTTACTGAAGAGACTGTCTTTTATCCATTGTATATCCTTGCCTCCTTTGTCATAAATTAGTTGACCATAGGTGCGTGGGTTTATCTCTGGGCTTTCTATCTTGTTCCATTGATCTATATTTCTGTTTTTGTGCCAGTACCATATTGTCTTGATTACTGTAGCTTTGTAGTATAGTCTGAAGTCAGGGAATCTGATTCCTCCAGCTCCATTTTCTTCCCTCAAGATTGCTTTGGCTATTCGGGGTCTTCTCTGTCTCCATACATGTTTTAAGATTTTTTCTTCTAGTTCTGTAAGAAATGCCAATGGTAATTTGATAGGGATTGCATAGAATCTGTAGATTGCTTTGGGTAGTATAGTCATTTTCACAGTATTGATTCTTCCAATCCACAAACATGGTATATCTCTACATCTGTTTGTGTCATCTTTGATTTCTTTCATCAGTGTCTTATAGTTTTCTGAGTACAGGTCTTTTGCCTCCTTAGGTAGGTTTATTCCTAGGTATTTTATTCTGTTTGTTGCAATGGTGAATGGGATTGTTTCCTTAATTTCTCCTTGTGATCTTTCGTTGTTAGTGTATAGGAATGCAAGAGATTTCTGTGCGTAAATTTTGTATCCTGCAACTTTACCAAATTCATTGATTAGCCCTAGTAGTTTTCTGGTGGCATTTTAGGATTCTCTGTGTATAGTATCATGTCATATGCAAACAGTGACAGTTTTACTTCTTCTTTTCCAAGTTGTATTCCTTATTTTTTTTTCTTCTCTGATTGCCGTGGCTAGGACTTCCAAGACTGTGTTGAATGATAATGGCGAGAGTGGACATCCTTGTCTTATTCCTGATCTTAGAGGAAATGCTTTCAGTTTTTCACCATTGGGAATGATGTTTGCCATGTGTTTGTCATATATGGCCTTTATGATCTTGAGGTAGGTTCCCTCTATGCCACTTTCTGGAGAGTTTTTATCATAAATGGGTGTTGAATTTTGTCAAAGCTTTTTTCTGCATCTATTGAGATGCGCATGTGTTTTTCTTCTTCAATTTGTTAATATGGTTATCACATTGATTGATTTACATATATTGAAGAATCCTTGCATCCCTGGGATAAATTCCACTGATCATGGTGTGTGATCCTTTTAAGTGTTGTGGATTCTGTTTGCTAGTATTTTGTTGAGGATTTTTTGCCACCTATATTCATCAGTGATGTTGGTCTGTAATTTTCTTTTTTTGTAGTATCTTTGTCTGGTTTTGGTATCAGGGTTATGTTGGCCTCGTAGAATGAGTTTGGGAGTGTTCCTTCCTCTTCAATTTTTTGGAAGAGTTTGAGAAGGATGGGTGTTAGCTCTTCTCTGAATGTTTGATAGAATTCACCTGTGAAGCCATCTGGTCCTGGACTTTTGTTTGTTGGAAGATTTTTTTTTTGAATTTTTGAATTTTATTTATATTTTTATACAGCAGGTTCTTATTAGTTCTCCATTTTATACATATTAGTGTATATATGTCAATCCCAACCTCCAGTTGTTGGAAGATTTTTAATCACAGTTTCAATTTCATTACTTGTGATTGGTCTGTTCATATTTTCTATTTCTTCCTGGTTCAGTCTTGGAAGGTTATACCTTTCTAAGAATTTGTCCATTTCTTGCAGGTTGTCCATTTTATTGGCATAGAGTTGCTTGTAGTAGTCTCTTAGGATGCTTTGTATTTCTGCGGTGTCTGTTGTAACTACTCCTTTTTCATTTCTAATTTTATTGATTTGAGTCCTCTCCCTCTTTTTCTTGATGAGTCGGGCTAAAGGTTTATCAATTTTGTTTATCTTCTCAAAGAACCAGCTTTTAGTTTTATTGATCCTTGCTATTGTTTTCTTTGTTTCTATTTCATTTATTTCTTCTCTTATCCTTATGATTTCTTTCCTTCTACTAACTTTGGGTTTCGTTTGTTCTTCTTTCTCTAGTTCCTTTTGGTGTAAGGTTAGATGGGTTATTTGAGGTTTTTCTTGTTTCTTGAGGTAGGATTGTATTGCTATAAACTTCCCTCTTAGAACTGCTTTTGCTGCATCGCATAGGTTTTGGGTGGTCGCGTTTTTGTTGTCATTTGTCTCTAGATATTTTTTGATTTCCTCTTTGATTTCTTCAGTGATCTCTTGGTTATTTAGTAATGTATTGTTTAGCCTCCATGTGTTTGTGTTTTTTTACGTTTTTTTTCCCCCTGTAATTGATTTCCAATCTCATAGTGTTGTGGTCGGAAAAGATGCTTGATATCATTTCAGTTTTCTTAAATTTACCAAGGCTTGATTTGTGACCCAAGATGTGATCAATCTTGGAGAATATTCCGTGCGCCCTTGAGAAGAAAGTGTAATCTGCTGTTTTTGGATGGAATGTCCTATAAATATCAATTAAATCTATCTGGTTTATTGTGTCATTTAAAGCTTGTGTTTATTTATGTATTTTCATTTTGGATGATCTGTCCATTGGTGTAAGTGAGGTGTTAAAGTCCCCCACTATTATTGTGTTACTGTCGATTTCCTCTTTTATAGCTGTTAGCAGTTGCCTTATATATTGAGGTGCTCCTATGTTGGGTGCATAAATATTTACAGTAGTTGCATCTTCTTCTTGGATTGATCCCTTGATCATTATGTGGTGTCCTTCCTTGTCTCTTGTAACATTCTGTGTTTTAAAGTCAATTTTATCTGATATGAGTATTGCTACTCCAGCTTTCTTTTGATTTCCATTTGCATGGAATATCTTTTTCCATCCCCTCACTTTCAGTCTGTATGTGTCCCTAGGTCTGAAGTGGGTCTCTTGTAGACAGCATATAGATGGGTCTTGTTTTTGTATACATTCAGCGAACCTATGTTTTGGTTGGAGTATTTAATCCATTCACATGTAAGGTAAGGTAAGGTAATTATCAATGTGTATGTAGAGCTGGTTTGGTGGTGCTGAATTCTCTTAGCTTTTGCTTTCTGTAAAGCCTTTGATTTCTCCATCCAATCTGAATGAGATCCTTGCCGGGCAGAGTAATCTTGGTTGTAGGTTCTTCCTTTTCATCACTTTAAATATATCATGCCACTCCCTTGTGGCTTGTAGAGTTTCTGCTGAGAAATCAACTGTTAACCTTATGGGAGTTCCCTTGTATGTTTTTTGTCATTTTTTTCCCATGTTGCTTTTAATAATTTTTCTTTTTTTTTTTAAAGCTTTTTTTTTTTTTTTTTAAAAGCACTTTTCTTTTTTATAGCTACTTTATTTATTTATTTTATTTTATTTTATTTTTTTTTGGTTGTGTTGGGTCTTCGGTTCATGCGAGGGCTTTCTCCAGTTGAGGCAAGTGGGGGCCACTCTTCATCGCGGTGCGGGGACCGCTCTTCATCGCGGTGCGCGGGCCTCTCACCATCGCGGCCCCTCCCGTTGCGGGGCACAGGTTCCAGACGCGCAGGCTCAGTAGTCGTGGCTCACGGGCCCAGTTGCTCCGCGGCATGTGGGATCCCCCCAGACCAGGGCTCGAACCCGCGTCCCCCGCATTAGCAGGCAGACTCCCAACCACTGCGCCACCAGGGAAGCCCTAATAATTTTTCTTTGTCTTTAATTTTTGCCAATTTGATTACTATGTGTCTTGGCATATTTCTCCTTGGGTTTATCCTGCCTGGGACTCTCTGCACTCCTTGGACTTGGGTGGCTATGTTTTTTCCCATGTTAGGGAAGTTTTCAACTATAATCTCTTCAAATATTTTCTCAGGTCCTTTATCTCTCTCTTCTCCTTCTGGGACCCCTATAATGTGAATGTTGTTGCATTTAATGTTGTTCCAGAGATCTCTAAAGCTGTCTTCATTTCTTTTCATTCCTTTTTCTTTATTCTGTTCCCTGGCAGTGAATTCCCTCATTCTGTCTTCCAGGTCACTTATCCGTTCTTCTGCCTCAGTTATTGTGCTATTGATTCCTTCTAGTGCAGTTTTCATTTCACTTATTATATTGTTCATGTCTGTTTGTTTGTTCTTTAATTCTTCTAGGTGTTTGTTAAACATTTCTTGCATCTTCTCCATCTTTGCCTCCATTGTTTTTCCAAGGTCCTGGATCATCTTCACTATCATTATTCTGGATTCTTTTTATGGAAGGTTGCCTGTCTCCACTTCATTTAGTTGTTTTTCTGGGGTTTTATCTTGTTTGTTCATCTTAGTCCTCTGCCTTTTCATTTTGTCTATCTTTCTATGAATGTGGTTTTTGTTCCACAGGCTGCAGAATTGTAGTTCTTCTTGCTTCTGCTGTCTGCCCTCTGGTGGATGAGGCCATCTCAGAAGCTTTTGCGAGCTTGCTGATGGGAGGGCTGGTGGTGGGTAGAGCTGGGTGTTGCTCTGGTGGGCAGAGCTCAGTAAAACTTAAATCCTCTTGTCTGCTGATGGGTGGGGCTGGGTTCCCTCCCTGTTGGTTGTTTAGCCTGAGGCACCCCAGCACTGGAGCCGACCAGCGGAGCTCTTTGGTGGGGCTAATGGTGGACTCTGGGAGGGCTCACGCCAAGGAGTACTTCCCAGAACTTCTGCCCCCAGTGTCCTTGTTCCTGCGGTGAGCCACAGCCACCCCCCACCTCTGCAGGAGACCCTCCAGCACTAGCAGGTAGCTCCGGTTCAGTCTCCCATGGGGTCACCGCTCCCTCCCCTGGGTCCTGATGTGCACACTACTTTGTGCGTGCCCTCGAAGCGTGGAGTCTTTGCTTCCCCCAGTCCTGTTGAAGTCCTGCAATCAAATCCTACCAGCCTTCGAAGTCTGATTCTCTAGGAATTCCTCCTCCTATTGCCAGACCCTCAGGTTGGGAAGCCTGACGTGGGGCTCAGAACCTTCACTCCAGTGAGTGGACCTCTGTGGTATTAAGTGTTCTCCAGTTCGTGAGTCACCCACCCAGCAGCTGTGGGATTTGATTTTATTGTGATTCAGCCCCTCCTACCGTCTCATTGCAGCTTCTCCCCTGTCCTTGCATGTGGGGCATCTTTTCTGGTGAGTTCAGCAGTTAGCGGTGATTCCGGTGCTCTCGCAAGAGGAGTCAGTGTATGTCCTTCTGCTCTGCACTCTTGAAGCGATCTCCTCAGTCAGTTTTACTGCTAAATAGCCATATTATAAATAGTGAGAGTTTTGGAATTAATAATATAGTGTAATATTTATTTTTAAATGTCTGAAGTGGCACGTATCTGCAAACATTGTTGTAAGTACTCCTTAAGTCCTGTCCCTGTCTAGATAATGAGGCAAACAGATAAGAGAGTGATGATAACAGTGGTGATTACTCTGAGTGGCTGCAGGGAGAGAGAGGATAATGTGAGCCTTGTCTTCCTCAGCTACATCATTGGCTTAAGTAGGATTTTATAGGCCAATCCTGAAACCTAACTAGCAACTTCCAAAAGCAGGTTTGCTCACTGTAAAATTTATGTGTGCCTGCTAGAAAAAAAAAATAAAACTCAGAGAAAAGTGTAACAGGAAACAGAGACCCATGATCTTGCTACCTAAAGGGCCATGCCACTCATTTTAACATGTTTCTTCCAGTTGTTTTGCTTTGTACTTAAGAAAAAAATACTTTTGATTTAGTATCCCCCTTAAAATTATAAACAACTTCTTATTAAAAAGTGTTTCTAATATGGGGATATATGTATATGTATAACTGATTCATTTTGTTATAAAGCAGAAACTAACACACCATTGTAAAGCAATTATATTCCTATAAAGATGTTAAAAAAAAAAGTATTTCTAAATATATATTTTAAGGATGCAATTACCCATTCCCCACGGTGTTATGTATTTTTTACAGTTATAAATATGTTTAAACAGGTGACTTATAGCTTTACTTTTTTTCTGACTAAATAATACCAATTAAGAAAATAATCAGAAAATAAAATTGTAAAGAGAAGGAGAATCAGCCATTATTTCCCAGAGAAACCTTTATATGTAGAGGGAATTCTTTATATGCTTTTTATTATAGACATATATAAAATATACATATACAACTTTAAAAGTTATACACATGTAAGTTAAAAAAGATTTTTGTTCATACTTATGTGTATTCCTCGAAGTTAAATTTTTATCCTAACATATCATGTGTATCATTTCATGTCAAGGTAGAATTACGCATCATTTTAGTGGACCATGATTTGTGTCGTTAAATACAGAACTACGTCATCATAAGAGTTTTGGCTATATTGGGAAGAAGGCACTTTTAGGAATGGAGATGTTTACATATAAGAGTATTCCTTTTGTACTACGATTTATATAACTAGTCATTTGTGGGGTTTTTTTTTGTTGTTATTTTAATTAATTTAATTTATTTATTTATTTTGGCCTCACTGTGCAGCATGTGGGATCTTAGTTCCCTGACAAGGGATCAAACCCACACCCTCTGCATGGGAGCGTGGAGTCTTAACCACTGGATCGTGAGGGAAGTCCCTATAACTAGTCCTTTGTTGATGGACATTTGTGTTATTTCTCTATTCTTGCTTTTATAAATAATACTGTGATTAACATCTATTTCTTTTTGATCTTGTTATCTTGGTAATTTCTTCATGATGATTCTTAAATAACTGATTAACATTTATCCATCTATTCAATAAAAACAGAGCAGTAGAATACATATGGCTTTTAAAAAGCAAATAATATAGAAAGGTTTATTATGAAAAGAAACAACCCCTTGCCTACTCTTCGCCTTCTGGTTTTACCCGTCAGAGGCAGCTGCTTTTTACTAGTTTTGCTTTTAGTTCCTCTGGCATTACCTCTGTATCTGTAAGTAAAACACTTTTTTTTAACCATCGTTTGATTTGTCGTTATCAGTTGACTCTTTGCTTTGATAGGTGCTGTTTCAGTTCTTTCACAGTCCTCCTTTCTCTTCTCTGTTTCCTCTCAATATAGTTAGATTCTTGGTCCCCTAACAAATAACCAAGCAAATTTTTAGAACAATTTGGATACTTGATGAATAAACTCGTACTCAAAGGTGAAACAGAACAGTGTTGTTTGTTTATAAATTCTGTTTCCTTCTTAACTCTTGCTTTGTGATCTCTGCTCTTTTTTCGTCTGATTTTTTTTTTCCAGTTTTACTCGTAAGAGAATTTATATTGTTAACTCTTACACTAAAGGAGAATGATAATCTCCATGAATCTTTCTTGTGAGATTCTCCAGAGCTCCCATGTGGCCTGGAAATAAAAGAGACTAAGTCTTAGGGAAACCATTTCCGTATCTAATCCAAATGTAGAGTTTTAGGTATGGTGTCAATCTTGTCTCAGGTTTTTTCCTTTGTACTGTCTGAACCTGAATTATATTAAGAATATTAAAAATCTAGTTCTAAAGAGGATGGGGGTTCCTTTTGGAATCAGTAATCCTTTTCTTTAAGAATATATCAGAGGACATAGGAATTTATTTTATTATGCAGTCAATGTATTAGTTATTCTTTTAGTCAGTGATTCAGTGTTACATTTTAATTTTGTTTTGTTTTTGATGGGGGTTTCATGATCTGCTCTTAGTTCTACTGTACTTTTTGCGAATTTGTTTTTGTGGGCATATCAACAGAACAGATATAAGTGAATTAAAGAGCTTTGTTACCTCATGCTTATGCCTCAGCTGCTAAAATCTCTGATGTTATAACTAATGGAAAATGACCTAAAACTCATTTATTTCATCTTAATTTAATATGTTTATATTCTAAGAATAGTTATCTATCTTGCATATATGAATACAAACTCATGATATCCGTGTTTAAAGATGCCCTAGATATCAAGTTAAACTGTATATTTTAAAAATAAGTTGTATGTTCCTATAAAGGTCTTCATGAACCTCATGTTTAATTTGTGAGTAGAAATATTAGTAGCTTCCAATTTTTGTGTATCATGCACTATCTTAGGTACTCTCCAAAGTGTATCTGTAATCTTTCATTACATGCCTCTTAAGATTTCCTTATTTTACAAGGTAAGAAAGTGAAACTCTGAGTTCTTTGCCCATAGTAACACAGATATTAAATGATAGAGCTGAAGTGAGGTATGGTCATGTTTTCTCCTACTGTATTTTCAGTACCTCAGTTTCTAACATATGGAAGAAGAATTAGATAAAACCAAAATGAATAGTAACTAAGATAGAAATTTTGAACATACAGTTTGCTATTGTGTCACCAAAGCCAATCATCTGAAGTTCAGGTTAGGTGAATAGGATAAAATACTTCTAGATCTGCCATGTCTTTTCCTAGTCAGACGTGAATCTTCATAAGTTTCCTGTTGATGCCTTTGGATATTGTGATGTATTGCATGTAGAAACCATAAGTTATCTCTGCAGCTCTTGATTAAAGTTGTTATTTCTCAAATTGTTCCTTTTAAATTGATTCCCATGTGAAAATCATCTTCTTTCCCATTACTACCCAGTTTGCTTCCTCAGCTCTAGATTCTATCTCTGTCTCTCTCATCTTTATTGAGACAACATTTGAATATCATATAATTCACCCATTTAAATGTACAGTTACTGGATCTTGGCATATTCAGAGCTGTATAGCCCTCACCAAAATCAATTTTGGGACATTTTCATTACCCCAAAAAGAAACCTGGTGTCCCTTATTAGCCCATTACTCCCCAGTCACCCAGCTCTAGGCAACCACTAATCTACTTTCTGTCTCTGATAGATTTGCCCATTCTGAACATTTCATATAAGTGGAATCATATAATATCTGGTCCTTTTGATGACTGACTTCTCTTAGCATAATGTTTTTGTGGCTGAATAGTATCTATTGTGTGGATATACCTTATTTTATTTATCTCTTTATCAGTTAATAGATACTTGCATCATTTCCACTTTTTGGGTATTTTGAATAAGGAACATTCATATACAGATATTTTTGGTGGACATTCTAGCCCCTCTTTTATCCTTATAATATAAATGAGGCAAGATTACATCATCATTTAAAAAATCAGTGGCTCCTCTTTGCTGACAGCAAAAAATTAAAATATCTTGGCAAAGAATATGTAGTTTTTCTACAGTCTGGCTATAATCAGGCTACAGTTGTACCAGCTTCATTCCACTTACCTCTCCTTCCCCCAACCCTTTCTAAAGAGAACCCCTTACCTAAAACATGTGGAACATGTTTTATTTACCTTCTTACCCCTGTACTCAATAAACTTCTTTTAAAAATAATATCTCTAATTCTTGGTCTGAACTCAAGCTTTTTACTTCTCAAGGTGCAACTCAGATTTTACTAAGCCTTCAACAGTTTCAGACCTAGTTAATTCTGGTTTTTTTTTTTTTTTTTTTTTCACACACACACACTGTATTTTATTTTTACAAGAGATAAGTAGACTGACACCAAGCATTGTACATGGATGACCACAACAAAAGCAACAATGATTGCAATTACCAAACATGAAACACACTCATACTATGTCATAATATTGACATTCAGTCCAGTAATCCTCCACTGTAACAGCTCCTTTACTTTGCAGTGAAAATTGATTTGTATATTCTTTGCCTCTGAGTCCTTGTTGGATTTTTTTTTTTTTTAATTCAGACAGAAAGTCACAAAAATTATACTCATCCTCATCAGTTCACACAGTCCCATGTAATTAATTTTTTTTTTCATCTTGATCTTTTGTTAGCACTTTTATGAGTTCATCAGTTTTTCATTAGAGTTCTGAAAATTCAGTTCTGCTTATTCATTCAGTTCAGCAGTACAGTCAGTTACCAGAAACCTGTACTTGTCAGAGTCTTTTCCATGAATTTCTTAAAGATGAAACCCTTTTATAGGAACATATTTGCAAAAGCATCAGAGTACACACAGAACTGTCTGTAAATGATAAAAGACTTAAAAGTGACCACAGTTAAAAATTTGATGAAAGTTCATAATAATGCAGTTGACAAGAAAATTAGTTATTTCTGAGATATACATTTTAAGGTAATAACTAGGATTATGACTTATAACATTACACCAGAACATATAAGATTTTTAGAAATTTCATGTAATGTCTGAAACATTTATATTAACATATTTCCATACAAATAACCCAATGAAAGTTTAGTATTAGTTGTTTTGTTTGTTTTTTTATACTGCAGGTTCTTATTAGGCATCAATTTTATACACATCAGTGTATACATGTCAATCCCAATCGCCCAATTCAGCACAACACCATCCCCACCCCACCGCAGGTTTCCCCCCTTGGTGTCCATATGTCCGTTCTCTACATCTGTGTCTCAACCTCTGCCCTGCAAACTGGCTCATCTGTACCATTTTTCTAGGTTCCACATACATGCGTTAATAGACGATATTTGTTTTTCTCTTTCTGACTTACTTCACTCTGTATGACAGTCTCTAGATCCATCCACGTCTCAACAAATGACTCAATTTCGTTCCTTTTTATGGCTGAGTAATATTCCATTATATATATGTACCACATCTTCTTTATCCATTCGTCTGTTGATGGGCATTTAGGTTGCTTCCATGACCTGGCTATTGTAAATAGTGCTGCAATGAACATTGGGGTGCATGTGTCTTTTTGAATTACGGTTTTCTCTGGGTATATGCCCAGTAGTGGGATTGCTGGGTCATATGGTAATTCTATTTTTAGTTTTTTAAGGAACCTCCATATTGTTCTCCATAGTGGCTGTATCAATTTACATTCCCACCAACAGTGCAGGAGGGTTCCCTTTTCTCCACACCCTCTCCAGCATTTGTTGTTTGTAGATTTTCTGATGATGCCCATTCTAACTGGTGTGAGGTGATACCTCATTGTAGTTTTGATTTGCATTTCTCTAATAATTAGTGATGTTGAGCATCTTTTCATGTGCTTCGTGGCCGTCTGTATGTCTTCTTTGGAGAAATGTCTATTTAGGTCTTCTGCCCATTTTTGGATTGGGTTGTTTGTTTCTTTAATATTGAGCTGAATGAACTGTTTATATATTTTGGAGATTAATCCTTTGTCCGTTGATTCGTTTGCAAATATTTTCTCCCATTCTGAGGGTTGTCTTTTCGTCTTGTTTATGGTTTCCTTTGCTGTGCAAAAGCTTTGAAGTTTCATTAGGTCCCATTTGTTTATTTTTGTTTTTATTTCCATTACTCTAGGAGGTGGATCAAAAAAGATCTTGCTGTGATTTATGTCAAAGAGTGTTCTTCCTATGTTTTCCTCTAAGAGTTTTATAGTGTCCAGTCTTACATTTAGGTCTCGAATCCATTTTGAGTTTATTTTTGTGTATGGTGTTAGGGAGTATTCTAATTTCATTCTTTTACATGTAGCTGTCCAGTTTTCCCAGCACCACTTATTGAAGAGACTGTCTTTTCTTCATTGTATATCTTTGCCTCCTTTGTCATAGATTAGTTGACCATAGGTGCGTGGGTTTATCTCTGGGCTTTCTATCTTGTTCCATTGATCTATGTTTCTGTTTTTGTGCCAGTACCATATTGTCTTGATTACTGTAGCTTTGTAATATAGTCTGAGGTCAGGGAGTCTGATTCCTCCAGCTCCGTTTTTTTCCCTCAAGACTGCTTTGGCTATTTGGTGTCTTTTGTGTCTCCATACAAATTTTAAGATGATTTGTTCTAGTTCCATAAAAAATGCCATTGGTAATTTGATAGGGATTGCATTGAATCTGTAGATTGCTTTGGGTAGTATAGTCATTTTCACAATGTTGATTCTTCCAATCCAAGAACATGGTATATCTCTCCATCTGTCGGTATCATCTTTAATTTCTTTCATCAGTGTCTTATAGTTTTCTGCATACAGGTCCTTTGTCTCCCTAGGCAGGTTTATTCCTAGGTATTTTATTCTTTTTGTTGCAATGGTAAATGGAAGTCTTTCCATAATTTCTCTTTCAGATTTTTCATCATTAGTGTATAGGAATGCAAGAGATTTCTGTGCATTCATTTTGTATCCTGCAACTTTACCATATTCATTCATTAGCTCTAGCAGTTTTCTGGTGGCAGTTTTAGGATTCTCTATGTATAATATCATGTCATCTGCAAACAGTGACAGTTTTACTTCTTCTTTTCCAATTTGTATTCCTTTTATTTCTTTTTCTTCTCTGATTGCCGTGGCTAAGACTTCCAGAACTATGTTGAATAATAGTGGTGAGAGTGGACATCCTTGTCTCGTTCCTGATCTTAGAGGAAATGCTTTCAGTTTTTCACCATTGAGAATGATGTTTGCTGTGGGTTTGTCATATATGGCCTTTATTATGTTGAGGTAGGTTCCCTCTATGCCCACTTTCTGGAGAGTTTTTATCATAAATGGGTGTTGAATTTTGTCAAAAGCTTTTCCTGCATCTATTGAGATGATCATATGGTTTTTCTTCTTCAATTTGTTAATATGGTGTATCACATTGATTGATTTGCGTATATTGAAGAATCCTTGCATCCCTGGGATAAATCCCACTTGATCGTGGTGTATGATCCTTTTAATGTGTTGTTGGATTCTGTTTGCTAGTATTTTGTTGAGGATTTTTGCATCTATATTCATCAGTGATATTGGTCTGTAATTTTCTTTCTTTGTAGTGTCTTTGTCTGGTTTTGGTATCAGGGTGATGGTGGCCTCATAGAATGAGTTGGGGAGTGTTCCTCCCCCTGCAATTTTTTGGAAGAGTTTGAGAAGGATAGGTGTTAGCTCTTCTCTAAATGTTTGATAGAATTCACCTGTGAAGCCATCTGGTCCTGGACTTTTGTTTGTTGGAAGATTTTTAATCACAGTTTCAATTTCATTGCTTGTGATTGGTCTGTTCATATTTTCGGTTTCTTCCTGGTTCAGTCTTGGAAGGTTATACCTTTCTAAGAATTTGTCCATTTCTTCCAGGTTGTCCATTTTATTGGCATAAAGTTGCTTGTAGTAGTCTCTTAGGATGCTTTGTATTTCTGCAGTGTCTGTTGTAACTTCTCCTTTTTCATTTCTGATTTTATTGATGTGAGTCCTCTCCCTCTTTTTCTTGATGAGTCTGGCTAATGGCTTATCAATTTTGTTTATCTTCTCAAAGAACCAGCTTTTAGTTTTATTGATCTTTGCTATTGTTTTCTTTGTTTCTATTTCATTTATTTCTGCTCTGATCTGTATGATTTCTTTCCTTCTGCTAACTTTGGGTTTTGTTTGTTCTTTTCTAGTTTCTTTAGGTGTAAGGTTAGATTGTTTACTTGAGATTTTTCTTGTTTCTTTAGGTAGGCTTGTATAGCTATAAACTTCCCTCTTAGAACTGCTTTTGCTGCATCCCATAGGTTTTAGGTCGTCGTGTTTTCATTGTCATTTGTCTCTAGGTATTTTTTGATTTCTTCTTTGATTTCTTCAGTGATCTCTTGGTTATTTAGTAACGTATTGTTTAGCCTCCATGTGTTTGTCTTTTTTACGTTTTTTTCCCTGTAATTCATCTCTAATCTCATAGCATTGTGGTCAGAAAAGATGCTTGATATGATTTCAATTTTCCTAAATTTACTGAGGCTTGATTTGTGACCCAAGATGTGATCTATCCTGGAGAATGTTCCGTGCGCACTTGAGAAGAACGTGTAATCTGCTGTTTTTGGATGGAATGTCCTATAAATATCAATTAAATCTATCTGGTCTATTGTGTCATTTAAAGCTTCTGTTTCCTTATTTATTTTCATTTTGGATGATCTGTCCATTGGTGTAAGTGAGGTGTTAAAGTCCCCCACTATTATTGTGTTACTGTAAATTTCCTCTTTTATGGCTGTTAGCAGTTGCCTTATGTATTGAGGTGCTCCTATGTTGGGTGCATATATATTTATAATTGTTATATCTTCTTCTTGGATTGATCCCTTGATCATTATGTAGTGTCCTTCTTCGTCTCTTGTAACATTCTTTACTTTAAAGTCTATTTTATCTGATATGAGTATTGCTACTCCAGCTTTCTTTTGATTTCCATTTGCATGGAATATCTTTTTCCATTCCCTCACTTTCAGTCTGTATGTGTCCCTAGGTCTGAAGTGGGTCTCTTGTAGACAGCATATATATGGGTCTTGTTTTTGTATCCATTCAGCAAGACTGTGTCTTTTGGTTGGAGCATTTAATCCATTCACGTTTAAGGTAATTATCGATATGTATGTTCCTGTGACCATTTTCTTAATTGTTTTGGGTTTGTTTTTGTAGGTCCTTTTCTTCTCTTGTGTTTCCCACTTAGAGAATTTCCTTTAGCATTTGTTGTAGAGCTGGTTTGGTGGTGCTGAATTCTCTTAGCTTTTGCTTGTCTGTAAAGCTTTTGATTTCTCCATCGAATCTGAATGAGATCCTTGCCGGATAGAGTAATCTTGGTTGTACGTTCTTCCCTTTCATCACTTTAAGTATATCGTGCCACTCCCTTCTGGCTTGTAGAGTTTCTGCTGAGAAATCAGCTGTTAACCTTATGGGAGTTCCCTTGTATGTTGTTTGCCGTTTTTCCCTTGCTGCTTTCAATAATTTTTCTTTGTCTTTAATTTTTGCCATTTTGATTACTATGTGTCTCGGCGTGTTTCTCCTTGGGTTTATCCTGTATGGGACTCTCTGCGCTTCCTGGACTTGGGTGGCTATTTCCTTTCCCATGTTAGGGAAGTTTTCGACTATAATCTCTTCAAATATTTTCTCTGGCCCTTACTCTCTCTCTTCTTCTTCTGGGACCCCTATAATGCGAATGTTGTTGCGTTTAATGTTGTCCCAGAGGTCTCTTAGGCTGTCTTCATTTCTTTTCATTCTTTTTTCTTTATTCTGTTCCGCAGCAGTGAATTCCACCATCCTGTCTTCCAGGTCACTTATCCGTTCTTCTGCCTCAGTTATTCTGCTATTGATTCCTTCTAGTGTAGTTTTCATATCAGTTATTGTATTGTTCATCTCTGTTTGTTTGTTCTTTAATTCTTCTAGTTGTTTGTTAAACGTTTCTTGCATCTTCTCAATCTTTGCCTCCATTCTTATTCCGAGGTCCTGGATCATCTTCACTATCATTATTCTGAATTCTTTTTCTGGAAGGTTGCCTATCTGTACTTCATTTAGTTGTTTTTCTGGGGTTTTTTCTTGTTCCTTCATCTGATACATAACCCTCTGCCTTTTCATCTTGTCTGTCTTTCTGTAACTGTGGGTTTTGGTCCACAGGCTGCAGGACTGTAGTTTTTCTTGCCTCTGCTGTCTGTCCTCTGGTGGTTTAGGCTATCTAAGAGGCTTGATGGGAGGCTCTGGTGGTGGGTAGAGCTGACTGTTGCTGTGGCGGACAGAGCTCCGTAACACTTTAATCCACTTGACTGTTGATGGCTGGGGCTGGGTTCCCTCCCTGTTGGTTGTTTTGCCTGAGGCAACCCAACACTAGAGCCTACCTGGGCTCTTTGATGGGGTTAATGGCAGACTCTGGGAGGGCTCACGCCAAGGAGCACTTCCCAGAACCTCCGCTGCCAGTGTCCTTGTCCCCACGATGAAACAGAGCCACCCCCCGCCTCTGCAGGAGACCCCCCAACACCAGCAGGTAGGTCTGGTTCAGTCTCCCCCAGGGTCACTGCTCCTTCCCCTGGGTCCCGATGCGCACACTACTTTGTGTGTGCCCTCCAAGAGTGGGGTCTCTGTTTCCCCCAGTCCTGTCAAAGTCCTGCAATCAATTCCCACTAGGCTTCAAAGTCTGATTCCCTAGGAATTCCTCCTCCCGTTGCCGGACCCCCAGGTTGGGAAGCCTGACGTGGGGCTCAGAAGCTTCACTCCAGTGGGTGGACTTCTGTGGTATAAGTGTTCACCAGTCTGTGAGTCACCCACCCAGCAGTTATGGGATTTGATTTTACTCTGATTGCGCCCCTCCTACCGTCTCACTGTGGCTTCTCCTCTGTCCTTGGACGTGGGGTATCCTCCTTGGTGAGTTCCAGTGTCTTCCTATCTATGATTGTCCAGCAGCCAGTTGTGATTCTGGTGCTCTCGCAAGAGGGAGTGAGAGCACGTCCTTCTACTCCGCCATCTTGGTTAATCTAACCTACTTCTGGTTTTTAATCAATGGATTAAATACATATCCTTATAGGATTTATCACATGATTTGTTTCTTTACTTACTGTGATTTTCTTTCTATTGGAACTCCTAAGGACAAGGGCTATTTCATTTTTAAAGCTTAATACAGTGCCTGACAGAGCATTGATGCTTAGTCAGTGTTGACTGTATGTCAGAGGAGGTAAAATTAGGAATCATATCAAATTGGTTTGTATTACGGTTATCTGTCCTGTCCTTTATATTCTGTCCTAACATTAGCAGACCCATTTTTAAACAAAACCAAACAACTTTTGTTATATGTCAGTTATACCTCAGTTAAAAAAAATAATTAACCAGTCTAAAAAAATATCTGTTTTGGGCCTTCTTCTGTGTGGTGCTAGGTCTGTATTGATCCTAGGACTGCTGAAATTAGGTTGATTGTCTTTCAGTCACCTTTTGTCTTTAAAATTCTGAGATTCTCACTTTCATTTAGTTTTAGTTTAGGACATTACTAATTCATCTTATGATAATCTTGTTTGTTCTTTTATAATTCTGAGCAGAGAAATTAGCCATATAGATTCCATTGAGAGGGTGAGCACTGTCTTGAATATGCAACAATTACCACTGACCAAATAGATCCAGAAATAAATTTAGCTTTGGTTTTTGCCCCCTGGTTTATAAATTCACACTTTTTCATATTTTCATTTGCTAGTTTTCATAATTAGCTTAGAGACTACCTGAAACTTTGATATGAACCTACTTCTAAATTTATCTTCTCTAGCTCTGACTCCTCTTCTGAGCTTAGATTCAGATATTGAACTGGCTACTTATCACTTCCATTTGGATATCTAATAGGCATATATTGCTTTTGATTACCCTTTCCCCTAAATCTGCTCTCCCTATCTCACATGAATGTCTCCACCCACTTAATATTTCAAGCCATAAACTTAAAAGCCATCCTGTATTTCCATAATTATTATTACTTTATATTATATATTTAAAAAATTATTAAATCTGTTACGATTATCTTATTACCTTCAGCTAGGATGTAAACTCCATGAAGACAGAGATTTTAGAGTCTTATTCACCTAATTTTGTATCCCATGTACCAGTGCATGGCATACAATTTGTTCTCAGTAAATGTATATTAAATAAGTGAATCAGTCGATCCTCATTCCCTCTGTCCCTTCCGTTCAGTCAAATCAGTAACAAATCTGTTGGCTCTGCCTCTAATATACAACCCAAATTGGTCCACTTCTTTTCATCTTTATTTTTACTGTTCTAAGCTACCATCAATTTTGGCCTAGCTTATTGTGATAGCTTTTAAACTAATGTGTTTCCATTCTTGTATTCTTCAATTCTTTCTTTTCACAAAGCAACCAAAATGATCTTTGGAAAACATCAGATCTGGTCATGCTCCTGCTTAAAATTTCCAATAGTGGGACTTCCCTGGTGGTCCAGTGGTTAAGAATCCGCCTTCCAATGCAGGGGATGCAGGTTCGATCCCTGGTCGGGGAACTAAGATCCCACATGCCGTGGGGCAACTAAGCCTGCGTACCGCAGCTAATGAGGCTTTGCGTGCCACCACTAGAGAAGCCCGTGCGCTGCAATGGAGACCCAGCGCAGCCAAAAAAAAGAAAAAAGAAAAATTTCCATTAGCTTTCTATTACACTTAGAATAATATCCCAAGTCCTTACCATGCCTACAAGCCCTTAAGTAATATTGCCTCTGCTGCCATCTCTTTTTAGCCTGATGATGGGGGGACTACCCCCGACCCCCCACTTGTAACAGTTTAGTCACTCCCATTTCTTGACCTTGTCAAGATCTCAGGGTCTTATATTACACCTGTTGTTTTTTCTGCCATGTGAGGTCTTTTCCTAGTTTTTGTTATTGCTATGTAACAAATCACCACAGAATTAACAGCTTAAAATAGCACCCATTTATTACTTCACAGATTCTGTGGGTCTGGGCTAGCAGGGTCCTCTGCTCAGGACCATCCTGAAATTAAAGTGTTGGCAAGGACTGGAATCTCATGTAAGGCTTGGGGTTCACTTCCATACCCATTAGGATAGTTGGAAGAATTTATTTCCTTGTAGTTGTTGGACTGAGGTCCCTGTTTTCTTGCTGGCTGTTGGCTAGGAATTGCTCTCAGCTCCTAGAGGCTACCTTTGGGTCCTTGCTATGTGGCCCTCGCATAACCTGTAAGTCAGCTTAGTCTTTAAGAAAGCAGGAGAGGGGCTTCCCTGGTGGCGCAGAGGTTGAGAATCTGCCTGCCAATGCAGGCGACACGGGTTCGAGCCCTGGTCTGGGAAGATCCCACATGCCACGAAGCAACTAGGCCCGTGAGCCACAACTACTGAGCCTGCGCGTCTGGAGCCTGTGCTCTGCAACAAGAGAGACTGCCATACTGAGAGGCCCACGCACCGCGATGAAGAGTGACCCCCGCTTGCCGCAACTAGAGAAAGCCCTTGCACAGAAACGAAGAATCAACACAGCCAAAAATAAATATAAATAAATAAATTAATTAAAAAAAAAAAAGCAGGAGAGTACCTCTCTGATTCACTGTGTTTTAAAGAGCTCACCTAATAAGTTCAGACACACCCAGGATAATCTCTTTCTTGATTAACTTGAAGTCAACTGTGTAGTTACCTAGCCATAGGAGTGATATTTCATCATATTCACTGGTATCTTAAGGGGAAGGAATTATATAGGGTACCTGCACCAGAGACAGGAATATTGAGAGCCATTTTAGAATTCTGCTTGCAACAGTTTGTCCTCTGGCCCCGAAGGATTCACACTTGGTATGCTGTTTGTTACCTTTTATACCTAGACATGTTTGGAGGACAGGTGTTTTTTTCTTAGTTTTATTCTATTGTTACTGATCTGTGGTAGGTACTCAACTGTTAACATTGAAAAAGCAGCTAATCTGCTTTTCTTTCTCTTGTTTCCATTGCCAATTAATAAATATGAAAAGAAACAATCTTCAGAATTGAACCCAGTACTACAGAGTCCATGATAGAACTGATGACTTAAAAAAAATGCACAACATGAGAGTTGCAAGTTAAGTTTTATTTGGGGCAAAAATATGGACTGCAGCCCGGGAGACAGCATTTCAGATAGCTCTGAGAGACTGCTCCAAAGAGGTGATGGCGGGAGCCAGGTAATATAGAAGTTTTGTAACAAAGGGCAGGTAGTCTGAACATCAAAAGATTATTGTTAATTAAAGAAAACCAGATATCTCAAGTTAAGGAATTTAGCGCTTTTCTGTGTATGGGAGGATGTAAGAGACTGGGCTCACTGAAATCATTCCTTTGGTATGCACCTCAGCTTTCTGGGGCCAGTATCCTGTGTTTTCACATCCTGAGTTTCCTCAGGGCTCATGGTAGGGAGTGGTTATAGTCTGATGGCTGCTAGATGGCAGGTTTTTTTTTTTTTAATATTTATTTATTTATTTGGCTGCATTGGGTATTGGTTTGCGGCACGCAGGATCTTGGATATAGCGTGTGGGATCTTTCGTTGTGGTGCATGGGCTCTTCGTTGCGGCGCGTGGGCTTCTCGCTAGTTGTGGTGAGCAGGCTCCAGAGCTAGCGGGCTTGGTAGTTGCGGCGCGAGGGATCTCTCTCTCTCTCTCTTTTTTTAAAAAAAGATTTATTTGTTTATTTATTTTATTTGGTTGTACCGGGTCTTAGTTGCGGCAGGCAGCCTCCTTAGTTGTGGCATTCGAACTCTTAGTTGTGGCATTCAAACTCTTAGTTGTGGCATGCATGTGGGATCTAGTGCCCTGACCAGGGATCGAAGCTGAGCCCCCTGCATTGGGAGCGCAGAGTCTTATCCACTGTGTCACCAGGGAAGTCCCATGAGAGCTCTCTTAGTTGTGGCCCACGGGCTCTAGAGTGCGTGAGCTCAGTAGTTGTGGCACTCGGACGATCGTGGTTGTGGACCATGGGCTCTAGATCGCGCTAGCTCAGTAGGTTGCGGTGTGTGGGTTTAGTTGCCCCGTGGCATGTGGGATCTTAGTTCCCTGACCAGGGCTCGAACCCGCGTCTCCTGCATTGGAAAGGGGATTCTTAACCACTGGATCACCAGGGAAGTCCCGGCAGGTAGTCTTTTCGGCCCTGAGTTTCCTCAGGGCTCACCGGCTCACATTGGAGGGCTGCAGATGTTGATGACTGTGACATCCTTTGTTTAAATATTACATTTATCAGAACTGTCCACGATAGCATCTGTTTGCTTGAGTATTTAAGTATTACTGGAATCCTGAAATTGCCTTTTTTTTTAATGTGAAAAACAACTTGAATATCTGAAGTTCCATATGGTTCAACCTAATAAGTGTAGCTAAGAGTAGAACAAAGAGGAAAGTCACTTACTTTCTCTTTTTCTTGGTTATGGGAGGGGATTGGCAGTGATAATGTCAGAGAGACTTTGAAAAATGTCATGATACATAGTAAAATCTTCTAGTATCCACTGTAATGTTCCTTTTTAGTTGACTAAACCAGCTTTTATTTATTTCCCAATATCTGTAATTAAAAATATCTCTAGATACTGGGAAATAAATGACCTGAAGGAAGAACTAGGATGATATATATGAAAAACTAATGAGAAGCAGAAACTACTTATCCATTCAGCTGCTAGAGGATCTCATATAGAGTATTGAAATTAACCAAGTAAGAAAAGCTTTGGAATCTTTCCAGTCTACCAGAAATTGAACTTGGTCATTTCCATGTGGGAATTGCAGCTGTTGGAATGCTTTTAGATGACTTCACTAAATAAACTTCATCTTGGGATAAAAAGTTAAGGGATGGCTTCTCAGACATAAACCGTGTGCCCTTTTAACCTTTATATTAATCATTTTTTGCTGAAAACATTAATATTTCTTGATAGGAATCCTTTGTAATTCTTTTAATAAAGATTTAATTATTGTGTGTTTTTAAGTGCTATGTTTTCATTGCATATATTGTGCAATATATGCATATATTATGTAGGTGCAATGAATAAAGATATAATACTTTATATATGTGTATATAATGTTTAACAATATATCTGTATTCATTCAATGACTATTTGTCTAGAATTCAGTCACAGGTCTATACGTGAGTACTTCCTTAACACAGAAAGTTTATTCTCTCTAGATTTGCTGATTGGAAAATTCAGAATAAATTCATCAGAGCTTTACTGTTCTTATTTTTTTTTCTTTACCCTATTCCTTCTGTTGGTACATAAAGTGGGAGAGGTGGAAGAACACCATGGCAGTGTATAAGACATTCAGAGCAAATGTGCATGCCTGCTTATTGTATAATAAAGATAACGTCTCTTTCTGGAGCAAAAGACAGCATGCTTACTGCCCATTATAAAAGATTCAAGTTCCCTAAGTGCAGTGTTCTTTCAGGTAATGCAAGTCACCATATGTGCACTTGTCATCTGGCCCTCTTTGTGTTGCCCTGGGACTCAGGTTCAAAGTGTGGTGCAAAAATGCTCATACTCTGGCTACTGCTGTTGTTGAAAGTAATAAATAGTCCTTTGTTTTGTCAAAGAAAAAAAAACAAAACCCGGAAAGTTCATATTTGGTGATGATAATGAGGTACCCCTAGAGCCAGATTCACACACTGGCTGCCTGTATACTTTTTTTTTCCTTTTTTTAATGCCTGTGTACTTAATCTATAGATGTGCTTTATTTGGCTTGTACAGTGTTTTGGAGGTCAGGAAAATTTCATGTAAAAATCTTTGTTTTTAGTTTTTCTTGAAAACTTGGAAGATACTGCATGGCTTATTTCCTGAATGGCAGCACTTGGCTTCAGCTCAGTATCTGAGTATCTACTGCCCTATGGGGGATGGGTATTCTGTACAGTTCTCCATAGTCCCTACTTCCTGTTGCTTAAACCTGGCCACTTTCCCCCCACATCTGTTTCCCACATGGTATTTTCATTGCTCTGGGGTCATTAGAGAATGATCATGTTCAGGAAACTTTAATTTTTAAATTACTATTATTTGAAAATTGTAGTTTATGTATTATAGCCTTTAATTGGCCAGAATATTTTTTCAAATCAGGTGATTTAGGGCTGAATAAATCAACTTTAAAAAAAATTTATTATTATTTATTTCATTTATTTATTTTTGGCTGTGTGGGGTCTTTGTTGCTGCGCAGGCTTTCTCTAGTTGCATCGAGCAGCGGCTACTCTTCGTTGCGGTGCATGGGCTTCTCATTGTGGTGGCTTCTCTTGTTGCGGAGCATGAGTTCTAGGGCGCATGGGCTTCAGTAGTTGTGGCACACAGACTCAGTAGTTGTGGCTCGTGGGCTCTAGAGCGCAGGCTCAGTAGTTGTGGTGCACGGATTTAGTTGTTCCGCAGCATGTGGGATCTTCCCGGACCAGGGCTCAAACCCGTGTCCCCTGCATTGGCAGGCGGATTCTTAACCACTGCGCCACCGAGGAGGCCCTCAACTTTATACTTACTGACTCATCTTAATTTCCATGACCTTTATGGATTAGCTTTAAACTTTCAAAAGATTCTTCGAGTTACATTGGTCAGCAACCACCAAATATCATTGATTTTATAGGAGATGATTTTAGGTAGAACTCTTGAATGAAAATTTACTAGCTAGCTGAAGTTTCCACTAAGATAAAATTTTAGAGGTTTTCTTTTAATTTATTTTCTTTTCATATTCTTACTCCTCTTGTAGAACAGCAATATAACTAGTACCAGTGTAACTAGTATTTTACCCCAGGTCCTACCTAAGTAATTTGCTTGTTTTGGTCTGTAAGCCTTTTTAGGGAGTGGAAGAGGATTATAACATACCTGCATAGAAGTGCATAAAACATAAAAGTAGAGTTTAACAAATAATTTTAAAGCAAAATCTGTGTCTCACCTCCCAGGTGTAAAAAAATAAAACATAATGTGGCCTTACCTGATCTTAACTCCTTGTCTTCCCAATATGTCTGCCTTAAAAAAAAAATCCTGCTCTTATTTACAGTGTTGCCATCCATTTATGCATTTCTAAATTAGTATAGTCAAGTTTTGTTTGTTTTGGAACTTTTTTGGAATCATACTCTGTAGTCTTCTGTGCTCTCTTTCACTCAGTATCATTAATGAGTGTCATTCAAGTTGTGATGTGTTGCTGTAGTTTTAAATTTGATTTCCATGTAGGAAAATATTTGATTATTGATCCATTCTCCTGCTAGTGAATGGCTGTGTTATTTCCAGTTTTTGGTAGTAAGAACAATGCAACTATGGACATTTTTGTACACGTACCTTGGTGCACATTTTCCTATTTCTCGCAAATGTATACCTAGGAAGAGCTAGGTTATACGGTATGCTTGTTTTCAAGGTTACTAACTAATGCCAAATTCTTTCCCAAAGAGCTTATACCAATTTATATTTCCACCAGCATATGAATGAGAATTCTGGATGCTCTACATTATTGCCAATGCAAAACTATAATATCCATAAAAAGTAAATGTTTCTTGGGCATATAATCTTTTAAACTTAAATACAGGACACACACACACACACACTCTGCATACCACAAAATGGTTGATTAATTTTGCTTAAGGTGAATATTGCATAAAAGACAAAAATCTTTTTAGCTTTGGAGGTGGTTAAGTAGTTGCCATAATTAGCTATTTTATACTTCTACTCCCAGCCTCCATAATTGAGATGGTACTAATAATAAATAATGGGAAAACATGTTTTTTTCCCCTTTACATGAGAACTTCTTGTCACTACCTTCAAAGGACATGGATTATAACAGTATGATCTGAAATGGAATAAGTTAGCCAGAGAGGAGAAGAAACTGTAGCCAGAGACTAGAAAATTCAATAATCATTCATCTAGGAATATTTTGAAAGAAGATATTCAAAGTTTCATGTAACTTTGAATTTTATCCTCAACAACCTCATTAGCCCTTGTGCCATTTCCTTGGGATAGGGTTGTGTTACCTACTTATATTTTGTATAATTTCTAATTGAAGATGGTATACCTTTTTCCCGGGCAAAGGCAGTAAGTTCTATAGTACACTAAAAGCAAGCATGTAGTACGTAATGCAGTATGACACTTGTAATAGGGGGTCTTTTTTTTTTTTTTAAAGAAATTCACGTTCTTTTATTTATTTATTTATTTATTTATGACTGTGTTGAGTCTTCGTTTCCGTGCGAGGGCTTTCTCTAGTTGCGGCAAGTGGGGACCACTCTTCATCGCGGTGCGTGGGCCTCTCACCATCGCGGCCTCTGTTGTTGCGGAGCACGGGCTCCAGACGCGCAGGCTCAGTAATTGTGGCTCACGGGCCCAGTTGCTCCGTGGCATGTGGGATCTTCCCAGACCAGGGCTCGAACCCGTGTCCCCTGCATTGGCAGGCAGATTCTCAACCACTGCACCACCAGGGAAGCCCCTAGGGGGTCTTTTTGAATTAAATAGATCACAGTGAAGGCCAGAGATTTATTGCATGTAGTAGCTTTTTTTGGGAGAATTTTTAAGAATGACATGATTCTCCTATTATTATGATACAGATTTATTTTCTTTGGTTTGCTTTTATTAGTAGAAACCTCCAAATTTGGGAGGGAATACTCTACTAGAATATACAATACCAAAGGAGTCCTGCAATTTGCCTACCCCTTTAGGAACAGCAGAGAATGCATACTTCAGGGATATTTGCCTATGAAGGTTGCTTTTCACTGGTGCTTGCTTTAAGGAAAATTTTAATGTTAGCAGTAGCATGTGCTTTGGCTAAATGCCTTTTCTCCTTTTGTCAAACATCTGTATTTCATGGGGTGATAACAATATTCTAAAAAGTGCACTTAAGCAGTTTTCAGGGAAACATGAACACTAATCTTTTTTTTTTTTAAATATTTGTGTATTTATTTTTTTATCTTTGGCTGTGTCGGGTCTTAGTTGTGGCACGCGGGATCTTCGTTGTGGCATACGGGATCTTTTGTTGCAGCACACAGGCTCTTCCTTACGGTACACGGGCTTCTCTCTAGTTATGGCGCCCGGGCTCCAGAGCCCGTGGGCTCTGTAGTTTGTGGCACGTGGGCTCTCTAGTTGCGGTGTGCTGAACACTAATCTTTATCTGAAATCATTGATTTACTTATTTTGGTCTTTGTCAGTAGAATATAGAAGAATCTCTTTGTAGTTCTAAAGGGTGTATCTTTTCTTTTTTACTCTTGATTGTTTCACATATTCATTTCAATTGGTGGCAGTTCACATCTATGTATTTTTTATGTCTTTAGTTATGTTACTTTATTTTCTTGTTATTTGCTATTTCTACCTTTTTTGCTCTCATATATTTAAGTTCCTAGTTTTTGAGGTAAGATTATTTCTTCAGGGTATGTATTCCAAAATGGAATCATTCTTTGGGTGTGGTTTTAAGGCAGCTGTGATGCATTGCTCTGTAGTTCTGGGGACATGGTAAACCCATTCACAGTATCCTGTCTATGTCCTGTTTCCTTAGATCCTTGGCAATATTGGGGTGAAGTTTTTTAAAAAAAACTTATTATTTGTGTTATTTGTGATATGCATGTAGTAATATATTTTATTTATTTTTAAATTTTATTGAAGGATAGTTGATTTATAATGTGTTAATTTCTGCTGTATAGCAAAGTGATTCAGTTATACATATACATTCTTTTTCGTATTCTTTTCCATTGTGGTTTATCACAGGATATTGAATATGCTTCCCTGTGCCATATAGTAGGACCTTGTTTATCCATTCTATATATAATAGTTTGCATCTGCTAACCCCAAACTCCTACTCCATCCCTCCCCAAACCCCCTCCCTCTTGGCAACCACAAGTCAGTTTATATCTGTGAGTCTGTTTCTCTTTCATAGATATGTTCATTTGTGTTGTATTTTAGGTTCCGCATATAAGTGATATCATATGGTGTTTGTCTTTCTCTTTCTGACTTACTTCACTTAGTATGATAGTCTCTAGGTTCGTCCGTGTTGCTGCAAATGGCATTATTTCATTCTTTTTAATGGCTGAGTAATATTCCATTGTGTGTGTGTGTGTATGTGTATGTGTGTGTGTGTGTATACCACATCTTCTTTATTTCCATGTCTTGGCTGTAGTAAATAGTGCTGCTATGAACAAAGGGGTGCATGTATTTTTTTGAATTATAGTTTTATCTGGGTATATTCCCAGGAATGGGATTGCTGGATCATATGGCAACTCTATTTTTAGTTTCTGAAGGCACCTCCATACTTATTTCCATAGTGGCTGCACCAATTTACATTCCCAGCAACAGTGTAGGAAGGTTCCCTTTTCTCCACACCCCCTCCAGCATTTGTTATTTGTAGACTTTTTAATGATGACTATTCTGACTGGTGTGAGGTGATACCTCATTGTAGTTTTGATTTGCATTTCTCTAATAATTAGCAATGTTGAGCATCTTTCCATGTGCCTATGAGCCATCTGTATGTCTTCTTTGGAAAAATGTCTATTTAGGTCTTATGCCCACTTTTCAATTGGGTTTTTTTTTTTGTTATTCAGTTGTATGAGCTGTTTGTATATTTTGGAAATTAAGCCCTTGTTGGTTGCATCATTTGCAAATATTTTCTCCCAGTCTGTAGGTTATCCATATTGTTTATGGTTTGCTTTGCTGTGCAAAAACTTGTAAGTTTGATTAGATCCCATTTGTTAATTTTTGCTTTTATTTCTATTGCCTTTGGTGGACTGACCTAAGAAAACATTGGTACGGTTTATGTCAGAAAATGTTTTGCTTGTGTTCTCTTCTAGGAGTTTTGTGATGTTGTGTCTTATATTTAAGTCTTTAAGCCATTTTGAGTTTATTTTTGTGTATGGTATGAGGGTGTGTTCTAACTTCATTGATTTGCATGCAGCTGTTCAACTTTCCAACACCACTCTTGCTGAAGAGACTGTCTTTTCTCCATTGTATATTCTTGTCCCCTTTGTTGAAGATTAACTGACCATAGGTGTGTGAGTTTATTTCTGGGCTCTCTGTTCTGTTCCATTCATCCATATATCTGTTTTTTGTTCCAATACCACACTGTTTTGATTACTGTAGCTTTGTAGTGTTGTCTGAAGTCTGGAGGGTTATGCCTTCTGCTTTGTTCTTTTTCCTCAGGGTTGCTTTGGCACTTCTGGGTCTTTTATGGTTCCATATAAATTTTAGGATTATTTGTTTTAGTTATGTGAAAAGTGTCATGGGTAGTTTGATAGGGATCAAACTAAGTCTGTAGATTGCTTTGGGTAGTATGTCCATGTAATAGTATCTTTTAATATTCATTTATTCTTAATAGCAATTTGAAAAACATTTTTCCATATTATGATTTTTTGCCCTGGGTAAATTTCATCTTTGATTGTTTTATCAGAATGAATTGGAGAATTGACCTGACATTTTGTATAGCTAACTTCTTTCACTTTATTTCATTGTGCAAATTTTTTTCCTAAAGTTAAAAATATGTGTCCATTTTGATGCTTTGCTTTAGTAGAATATCAAAATAATTTATTCTAAAGCATGTGAAATAAGAATATGAATTTATAAAGCCTTGTTGGTGAGAAATTTGCTTGTAAGAACTCTTCATTTCTGGTTATTAATTTTCTAAAGTAGATGTTTAGATAACATTCTGACTTTTATCCTTTGAAAAATTGCCCTGATGAGATTTATAAATGCTATAACATTTCATGGTAAACCTCATGCCCTTATAAATGTAATTTTCACTCCAAATTGGAAACAAAGTTTTTCAAGGAAATCATAAAGCTATTTAAAAAGCAGGGAAGAAATTAAATACAATTAATTTCAGTTTTAAACTTTGGTCACATTTTAGCATATTCGTGTCTCTTACTAGCCTGTAAGCTTTTGACTGTAGTTAGTTCTCCGTGAGTCCATTTTATTTCAGCTTTGGGAATAGGTAGCTGAGACTTTAGGCATTTATGTCTGTTTTAGATAGACATAATGGATTCTAGGGTTAGATTATCAGGGAGTAGACTTTCTTCAGAGCCTCTGACTGATTGATTGAATTCCAGGAAAATCTAATGTCCTTTGGAGACCACTTTCATTTCTCCCTGGGTAGAGTTTTTAACTCTGTGGTAGAATTCAGGGGATCTAAGAACTTGGGTAAAATAGCTAATTGACTGTTGAACTATATTAGAAAATAAAAATGATAGGAAAAAAAAGAAACACCTGCATGCTTTCTTTTAAGATCTTTGTGTATCTTCTTTTTTTTTTTTTTTTTTTAACAAATATCCATGAGATGGATGCAACTTTATTTATTTATTTATTTATTTATTTTTGGCTGTGTTGGGTCTTCGTTTCTGTGCAAGGGCTTTCTCTAGTTGCGGCAAGCAGGGGCCACTCTTCATTGCGGTGCGCGGGCCTCTCACTGTCGCGGCCTCTCCCGTTGCGGAGCACAGGCTGCAGATGCGCAGGCTCAGTAGTTGTGGCTCACGGGCTGTAGAGCGCAGGCTCAGTAGTTGCAGCGCATGGGCTTACTTGCTCTGCAGCATGTGGGATCTTCCCGGACCAGGGCTCGAACCCGTGTCCCCTGCATTGGCAGGCGGATTCCTAACCACTGCGCCACCAGGGAAGCCCCTTTGTGTATCTTCTTACAGATCTTTTTAATATGACATGTATACTTGTGAGTATATTATATATATGCACACATATGTAGATGTAGATACACATACAGAAATATGTATGCATGTACATGTATATTTAGATGTACTTTTTTAAAAACAAAAATGAGATAATGCTCTATAAGTAACTTTTTTTGGTTCAGGTTTATTGAGGTATAATTTACCTAAAGTAAAATTCACCTTTTTTAGTATACAGTTCTGTTAGTTTTGACAAGCACAAAGAGATATGTAATCTGCACTACAGTCATGATACAGAACAGTTATGTCATCCCCCCAGAATCTCCCTGTGCCCCTTTCGTAGTTATCCTCTTCCCTTGTAATCATTTATTTCTTTTTAGTTCCTTTTACAAAATATCATATAAATGGCATCGTACAGTATATAGTTTCTAGTCTGGCGTTTTTCATTTAGCATAGTTTTTCCTTTAAGATTTTTAGTTTTAGGTATGTTTCAAGAATCTTTTATCAAATGGATGAAAATATTCATGTCGTTTTTTCTAGGAATTTCATTTGTTCAATTTTGAAATTTTAAGCCTTTAGTCAGTCTGGCACTTACTTTAGTATAAAGTGAGACAGATACTTCCATATTTAAAAAATTAGCTGCTTTGGCAATATTTATTAAGATTGAGTTACTAATACTCTTAACTAAATTGATTTCCTCACAGGTAACACAAGTAGCAAGACAGCCGGGACCCCCGACCCCTTCCCCTTACTCAGCACATGAAATAAACAAGGGGCATCCAAATCTTGCGGCAACGCCCCCGGGACATGCATCGTCCCCTGGACTCTCTCAAGTAAGAAAAACCTTTTTTTTTCTAAAAGAAATTTCCATGTCAGAGCTGACTTTCTATTTTTCTTTTTTAAAAAAATTATTTATTTATTAATTTATTATTTATTTTTGGTTGCATTGGGTCTTTGTTGCCGTGCACGGGCTTTCTCTAGTTGCGGCAAGCGGGGGCTACTCTTCGTTGCGATGCACAGGCTTCTCATTGCGGTGGCTTCTCTTGTTGTGGAGCATGGGCTCTAGGTGCGTGGGCTTCCGTAGTTGTGGCTCACGAGCTCTAGAGTACAGGCTCAGTAGTTGTGGTACACGGGCTTAGTTGCTCCACGGCACATGGGATCTTCCCAGACCAGGGCTCGAACCCGTGTCCCCTGCATTGGCAGGCAGGTTCTTAACCACTGTGCCACCAGGGAAGCCCAAATTTCTATTTTTCTAAAGCAAACTTTTAAGCAAACATACAACATTACTTGAAGAGTAATTTCTATTTTCTCTCATACATTTATTTAGACACACCTCCCATGATAGTGACTACTAATAGTGTTACACATTTCATTTATGGAGTCATTCAAAATAAACTGTCAGTGATATTTAGTTTTCCTTTTTGTTGTTTTAGAAATTAGAGTATGACTCTATGAAGTTCATTAAAAATCCCATAAAGCACTTGTTTGCCTTTCAATGTGTAATCTGTTAGTCTCCCTTTTCGCTTTTTGGTGGAGTGTTGGTGGTTATTTTCTACTTTCGTAAAAGATATGGCTGTCTTTCCCTCTTAGTATTGATAATTTTAGAGTGCTTTTTTGTTTATAAGTAGATAATTGGAATTTGTTAGGCTTAAAATTTTGTTGAACTGTTAAAGAATAGTGAACTCCTTAGTTTATTTCCAAGTAACAGGCACAGGAGACACCGAAACTGTTTTAAGAAGATGTCGCTGTGGGTCCCCTGCATTTTAAGCCATTTCCAAGAAATCTTTCAGCTTGTACCAACTCACCATTACATGCTTATTTGGTCTTCCTTGTGGTTAAGAGTGGGGTAGAGTTAAGAAGTCTCTTACTGGAATGTAGAGAGAGTCAAGCCAATAACCTTGAACCAAGCTGTTTGAGATTGTCAGTATTTACACGTACGAAACATTCCTTTTAATAATGAAAATTAATATTATAACATTATTTTCAATTTGGGCTTTTATATTTTAGGTCTTTAAGAGCTTGAATAATAAGAGGAAGAATTACTGAAAATAATGCTAAAAGCTGGTGATTATAAGTTAAGGGTTGATTAATGATAGTTTAAACTATAGAATGTTTGGAGAAGAAATGTACAACTTGCCAAAGCATGATTGAAATAGCGCTATTCAGGAATATGTAAATTAATTTGGGCTTAGTACTATACTTAAACTCGGTCTAAATCATTCTTGTTTAACTTTGAGTTTTAAAAGTAAAATATGTCAAAATGAATTCTTAATTGTTTAGGATGAGTTTCTAGTGTTGGTTTTCATGGCACTGAACAGAACCACCCACGCTATTAATCATGTATGTTGGTCTGAGTCTCAGGAGGAAAGAAAAACTGTAGTAAGTTGAATAGGGAAAGTTTAATATAAAGAATTATTAAATATAATAGGGAATTGGAGTACTGAGGGATTGGCTAATAAGAAAGAAAACTCTAAATGATATAAAAATTACAAATATAAGGAGTAGCTGCTTCTCCTGGGGCCAAGATGGAGTCCCCATGGAAGAGCCTTCTTCTCCACCCTGTTACCAGAGAGTGCATGGCTGTGGCATACCTTATAGCAGAGAAGTCACTGTGGTGTCATACCAGTGGAACGTACTAGAAATCCTTCTTCTGGAATTTGCTGGAAATTCATCTTACGGAGTGTTGAGGAAAGCTGGCTTCTGTAGCACCGGTTCCTTTAGCAAAGAGCTGCTGCAGTGCACAATGGCTAGAGGCTCCTTATAGCATCTCTGTCATAGGCACTTCAGGTAACCTTGAATCTGCTGGATCACAGGTCCCATGTGGTAGAGCAGCTTGTGTTACAGCCTAAACTTACTGCAGAGCCTCCTTTTGTCCTTTCCCTCAATCAAAATTGGAAACCTCCCAGATGACTTTGTAGGTAGGTCGAGGTGTATCACACTCAAATGTAATGTATGTTCTCTCCAAAATCTAAAAAAGGCCTGTCCAACCTTGTGCCTCTTTATTTCACGCTACCGTTAGGAGACTGCTCCCCCCACCTTGGGCTGAGATCTGGCACGATGTGGTTCTCTGAATGGTAGAGAAGTTGCTGTGGTGCCACATCAGTGGAACTTACTAGAAATCCACCCTCTGGAACTTTCCAGAATTCTGCCTTCTAAGGTGCTGAGGGAAAACTCTTCACGGGACTGTTTCTTCTAGGAGGCACTCTGCTGCAAAATGGCTTGAGAGGGTACCAGGGGTAGCTGTTAGTTACTGGGTACTGCTGGCTGCTGCACATTGCAGCAGAATCCTGACACTGAAGAAGCTGCGCCCTCTAGAGCAGCTGGGCACTGGGGAAGTCAGGTTCTGGAGAAGCTGTCTGTTCTGCAGGAGCCTGCTCTGCATGCCTAGAGGAACCAGGAAGCAAAACCCTTTCCTCCTGCAATATCTTCACAGTGCCCTCTACTGACAAAGCTTTACATTGTGCCAGATCCATTTTCACTGTACTGGCAGACAAGTTGAATTTTGAGCTGAAAGGCAAGCAGTCGATAACTGGCACATAAGGGGAATAGCTTAGTTTTCCATTTCAAATTTTTACGGTTTCCAGTTGTGATTTGACCCCAGCAGTTGGCCCAAAGCCCTTAAGTGTTCTGAAAGACGGTGCTGCTTGCAAATGCATAGTTTGCATTTAAGAAAGGATGATCTAGCAGTGGTCTCAGTTGTCGAGCCCACAAATGCCTTTCTGTATGCCATTTTATTAGTTTCTTTTAGAAGTCAGAGTACATGAATTCCAGGGAGAAGGGTCACCAAATATTATCTTGCTACCCTTTGTGGTCTGTTTTGTTATCTTCCTAATCTGATGGATGAACCCAGTAACTCACATCTGATTTATTACCCCCCTTTTATCCCCTGCCTTTCAGACAGAGACAGCCTTATATGGATTCATTTGTCTCCTAACAATATCTTAACATCTGTTTACAGAGTGAGGAAGTTTTTCTAAATTGGCATACCTGGAAAAATGGGGAGTTCTGTGGGAAACTCAGTCTCCTTAGGTTTATATATATTTTAAAATTAATTAATTAATTAATTTTTGGCTGTGTTGGGTCTTTGTTGCTGCGCACGGGCTTTCTCTAGTTGCAGCGAGCGGGGGCTACTCTTCGTTCTGGTGTGCAGGCTTCTCATTGTGGTGGCTTCTCTTGTTGCGGAGCACGGCCTCTGGGTGCATGGGCTTCGGTAGTTGTGGCATGCGGGCTCAGTAGTTGTGGCTCGCGGGCTCTAGAGTGCAGGCTCAGTAGCTGTGGCGCACAGACTTAGTTGCTCCGCGGCATGTGGGATCTTCCTGGGCCAGGGCTCAAACCTGTGTCCCCTGCGTTGACAGGCAGATTCTTAACCAGTGCACCACCAGGGAAGTCCCTCCTTAGGTTTAATAGTTGACATGTTTGTAGATCATTATGGAAAGTAGAACCTTCAAAATAGAGGGAAAAGAATTATAGGCTTGGAGTCAAAACAGACTCCAGGTTCTGGGACTTGGTCTGTCACTTTCTGGTTATATGATGTTGGGTAAATTATTTGATATCTCTAGAACTTGGTTTCTTCTTCTGCTATATAGGAGAGAATTAGAATTCTACCACTCTTTAAGAGGACTGTTATGAAGACTATATAAAATTCTGCCTCAGAACAGGACATGCTAACGCTTTCAATAAGTGACATTTGTTATTTTCGTGCCTGACTTGGTTCTCTTCAGGATATTGTGTGTGTGTGTGTGTGTGTGTGTGTGTGTGTGTGTGTGTGTGTGTGTCTAATTTGGCTACCTGTCTGGTATTAGTGTGAAATTTAGAAGCTCTCTCCAGGAGTTTGAGATGTCTTCCAGGTCTTTGCTTATCCCTTCCAGGATAAAAGTAGAGGCCAGGCTTGGTCATTTTCTGTTGGAAATAGTGTGGTTTATTCTTACACACAGAACTATTAGATTCAAATCAACTGCAGAAAAGATTAAAGAAACTTCTTTAACCACATGTCCTTTTTTTTTTTTAATAAATTTATTTATTTATTCATTTATTGGCTGTGTTGAGTCCTCGTTGCTGCGTGCCGGCTTTCTCTAGTTGCAGCGAGCGGGGGCTACTCTTACTTGCGGTGCGCATGCTTCTCATTGCTATGGCTTCTCTTGTTGCAGAGCACAGGCTCTAGGCGTGCGGGCTTTAGTAGTTGTGGCACTCGGGCTCAGTAGTTGTGGCTTGCGGGCTTTAGAGCACAGGCTCAGTAGTTGTGGCGTGTGGGCTTAGTTGCTCCACGGCATGTGGGATCTTCCTGGACCAGGGCTTGAACCCATGTCCCCTGCATTGGCAGGCGGATTCTTAACCTCTGTGCCACCAGGCAAGTCCCATGAAAACATTATGAATTCTATATTTTATACTTAAAATTAAGCAAACTTTGCATGGTTTCATTTTGTGTCTTGTAAAAAATATCGGAAGTCTGTTACTTGAATTATCTTAAATTACTTAAGCAAAACATAAGTGTTTCATGCTTGTTGCTTGATTGTTGGTACACATTTGTTTTAACTCAGTTAATTTTCTCATAATGGAGCTAAATTACAAAATAAGGAGTCCAAACTGGCCCTGATTATCAGGTTCAGTGTCTAGTCCTTTTCTTTTTTCTCTTGGTATCCCTGTCTAAACTCTTAAGCTATGTTCACAGTAATCATTGAGAAGACATGCTCAGAATAATGCCAAAGAAGTGGAGTGGTACATGTTTTCCACCCACTGTTCCTGTTCATTTGGTTCCTCTCTTTTTCTGAGAGATCAACTTGGTCATGTTAAGTAGTGGACTGAGATGGTGATGGTATGTGATCCACTGGTTAGATTCTTTATTGTCTCTGGAAATGCTAGTAAGCAAAGGACTTCTTCACTGAGGAGTAGTGATTGATCATGGTACTTATTTTAACATTACTATTTTCATTATTACAAAAGAATATGATTAAACAACTCATGGTTCCTGCAATCTTTTTACTTTATCCAACTTCCAGACTTCATTTTCCTTTCAGAGGTCTTGTTTTACTAAGGAAAAATACTCATTATTGCCTCACAGTTGTTGATTGATGGATTGTTTCAGACTTTGCAAACTGCTTTATCTTTCTTATTAAGTTAAACAGTGATTTTACTTACTGCAAGCAAGTTTTTATACTTTTTTTGATTTTTAAAATGTCTTTCATGAAGAAAATAAATTGAGTTTGGCAACTCTGACAGTCAGCGTTGCTAACCAGGATAAGTAGAGAAAGCTTTGAAAATGTTTTTCACATTTCATTGTTGAAATAGATGAATGTTGACATTCCTTAAAAAAAGAAAGCAAAGCAAAATTTATTGTTTTTTATACTAGCCTTCTCCCCCATGGAACATATTATGGCTGTCTAAAGCAGTCTTTGAAGTGACTGGTGTTTGGAAGCTGCATTCATGGCACATGAAGATTTGATGTAGCCTCCAGAAACTGCAGTACTGACTGCATTTAGTTGGTCCTGTTGCCAAATCTTCTGTTTTGTTTTCTTCAGTTGATAATATATGTACATACTTAAAAATTTATACCTATTGAAAATTTCATCAGCAAATACTGTCATTAAGCAGTTTACAAATTAACATACCTTTACAAATGTCATTAGTATAAAAGTAAGGCTTATAAAAATTTAAATCATTTATACCTGTGGTTTCATCTAATATATGCTAAATAATTGTGGTAAGCTCTTTTCTCTGATTCTTGAGATTTATCTTAATGTGGTCATATTTGATAGAGAATTTTAGCTCTTTTGTCTTTTTTATTAACAAAAACAGTTGCAACCATATTTATAAAGTAGGACTTCACCAGATGTTTTCCAAATTTCATCTTTAATGCAGTCTTATAGCTTACCATGAAATATGCCTAAAGGCATATTTGTTTGATTATGCTTCTCTTTGCATTGCATGTAACTAGAAAAAATTCCCAGTGATTTTCTTTCAAGATATTTGTGGTTAGTTTTTAAGTTTTGTTGTAAGAATGATAGTTAAGTGCAACTATTATTCAGACTTTCTGTACCCTAAACACCAAGTTTCAGATTCTGTTTGGGAAATCTATAAGACTAGAACCTATATTTTGAAATATCTAAGTGTGAAGAGTGAAAGTTTTAAAAATGAATTCTACATTAATTCAACACAGTTTTAAAAACCAAAGATGGGACTTCCCTGGTGGCACAGTGGTTAAGAATCCGCCTGACAGTGCAGGGGCACGGGTTCGATCCCTGGTCTGGGAAGATCTCATATGCCACGAAGCAGCTAAGCCCGTGTGCCACAACTAATGAGCCTGTACTCTAGAGCCTGCGGGCCACAACTACTGAGCCCGAGTGCCACAACTACTGAAGCCTGCACGCCTAGAGCCCATGGTCTGCCACAAGAGAAGCCACCGCAGTGAGAAACCCATGCACTGCAATGAAGAGTTGCCCCTGCTTGCCGCAACTAGAGAAAGCCCATGTGCAGCAACGAAGACCCAAGGCAGCCAAACATTAATTAATTAATTAATCAATAAGTTAATTAATTAAAAAAGAAAAAGAAAGAATTTTCTAAGAACCAATCTGTAAGAACTGAGTGATTTCACAAGCATTTTTTTCATTGTCTTTGGTGTAAGCTCAGTTTTTTGTTGATGATGTTGTTTATTTTCATCTCAGTTCTGTCAGGGGGAAAAAGGTTTAGGATTTTATCTGTTTCACGTTTAAGGAGTTATTTCCTCTGGACACATCCTGGGAGGCGCTTCTTGATTTCTCTAGCTACCACTCATCTGTTTTAATAGGTAGTGCAAAACCTCTTCCAGAGTTTCCCTTGCAGGTTTACCTCTTTACTTCACTTACTTCCCGTAGTTTTAGAAGAAAAACTCATTTCTGCTCCACCAATCTGTTTTTTACCTAGCTGTGACATTATTTTTTCAGATTTTTATGGTTTTGAAAATTGCAGCCTCAGTTCACCTACAGAAATTAGCATGTGCCAGTAAATCAGGGGATGGGAAATAGAACAGAGAATTAAGAAATGGAGTGGTTTGACTATTCAGTTCAGAGTGCTTGTGATTTTTCCTGCAAAAATTTATATTCCATTTGTCTTAGTTAGCTCAGGCTACCAAAACAAAATACCATAGACTGAGTGGCTTAAACAACAGACATTTCTCACATTTTTGGATGCTAGGAAGTCCAAGATCAGGTGCTGGCTGACTGATTTGGTTCCTGGTGAGAACTTCCTTCTTGGATTGCAGAAAGCTGCCTTGCCTCCTTACTATGTCCTCATACGGCAGGGGGTGGGGGGGAGAGAGAGAGAGAGAGACAAGCAAGCTCTCTGATGTCTCTTACAAAGGCACTAATTCCATCATGAGGGCCCCACCCCCATGACCTCATCTAAATCGAATTGTCTCCAGAAGTCCCCATCTCCACATACCATCACATTGTGGGGTTAGGGCTTCAATTTATGAATTTTTTGCAGGGGGCGAGGGAGGCACCTCCATCTATAGCACCATTTATGTGATTCAGAGAGCTATGGGGGAAGTGGGCAGATAGGACTACTGGGAGAAAGGTCAGCAGAGGGGATAAGTACCATAGACATGTAGAATAGTGTCCCGAGCTTAATCAGGCATATAGGTAAATGTTCTTTTTTTTCTTTTTAACTAATTAATTAATTTTTGGCTGTGTTGGGTCTTCGTTTCTGTGCGAGGGCTTTCTCTAGTTGCGGTGAGCGGGGGCCACTCTTCATTGCGGTGCGCGGGCCTCTCACTGTCGTGGCCTCTCTTGTTGCGTAGCACAGGCTCCAGATGCGCAGGCTCAGTAGTTGTGGCTCACGGGCCCAGTTGCTCCGTGGCATGTGGGATCTTCCCAGACCAGGGCTCGAACCCGTGTCCCCTGCATTTGCAGGCAGATTCTCAACCACTGTGCCACCAGGGGAGCCCCTAGGTAAATGTTCTTATCCAGGTTAATTGAGGGGGGGAGTTCAATTTGCATGGATGTGGGAGAAGGGAGAGGATGAGCTTAATACAGGCTTATTTGTTTTTTATCAGTGATCAAATGAGAAAGTTTACTTGAAGTATAAGAAAGCTAGCATCTTTGGGACTTCCCCGGCGGTCCAGCGGTTAGGACTACACACTTTCACTGTTGAGGGCTGGGGTTCAATCCCTGGTCAGGGAACTAAGATCCCACCAACCTCACAGCACGCCTCCCCACCTGCCCCCCCACCAAAAAAAAAGAAAGAAAGCTAGCATCTTTATAGAACTAAGAGTCTTGAATTTCAGTGACTCCATACTCAGTGAAAAGCAGACAACACACATATCATGTATAATAGCTTTGTGGTAGGTCATTTTAAATTCTGTCAAAGAAGAGTTAAGGAGAAGTTGTTATATTTAAAGCAAGTAGAATTGATTAACTATGAACAAAGAAGATTATAGATTGATTGTTAAGAAAATAAAGTGTTCTAATTTACTTACCAAACTAACAAACTTTTTCCTTAATGCATATATTAGTTTACTGTCCTTTTTTCCTCAAATTTCCAGTGATGCTGATAATTAAGTAATAGGAAGGGCTAGATCTGATTGTAAAGTTTTCATTGGTTGATGAACCCTCATTTTTTTCCTCTCTGAGGAATGATAAACTCTCAAGCTACCTGAATTCTCTCACTCTTGTATGGTATCTTTACTGTCTGCCAAGTGTTTTGTTCCATAGGTACCTAAGTAGGTGATATGTAGAAGAAAGAATTTATGTTGCCAATATTTTGTTGTATTTCACCAGCAAAATAAATCTCCTTCTCAGTTTCCTGTCAGTGATACTCCATTTTCAGGTACTACGCTATATTATTCAAGACTGTTTATTACCTCAAATTTTATTACTCCTCATCACCATTAAAATTGCCCATCTTCTTTTACAGTTTAGTTCCAAAATTTTGACCTGCCTGTTTAGTATAGTTGACAACATGACAGCCTAATTAGCTTAGCAGTACAGCTGTTAAAGTATTGTCAGGAAAAAAAGAAACGGCACTATTTCAAATAGAGGGGATCTAATACATGAATTTGTTAAACTAGCTGATTGATTCTCAAAGGGACACTGAAGTAATCCAGAGATTAATAACTACAGGAAGCAGCTAACATCTCTAGAGCTGAGGGAATGAAAGAGGAGACATGGTGGTGTTGTGAGAACCTAGGAGCTTAGAGAAGTGTCCTTTAGGGCAGCGGTCCCGAACGTTTTTGGCACTAGGGACCAGTTTCGTGGAAGACAGTTGTTTATGGACCCGTGTGCGCGGGGGGAGGGGGGTGGTTGAGGTGGTAATGCAAGCGATGGAGAGCGGCAGATGAAGCTTCCCTTGCTCGCAGCTCACTTCCTGCTGTGTGGCCGGTTCCTAAGAAGCAGCGGACTGGTACCAGTCTGTGGCCCGGGTGTTGGGGACCCCTGTTTTAGGGGACTGTTGGTCAGACTTGTGAGAAGGGAGTTTTACTGCAGGTTGGCTGTCAGAAACTCAGTAGGTGAGAGAGCAAGGCGAGGCTAGTACTTTGAATATCAGGTGTGCACGCCTGTCTGCTGCTGGATCTCTGGCTTTCAGAGACTAGAGATCTGAATGGAGTTGGTGTCTGGAGCCATACTAACAGGAGGTGAAAGCACCCTTCTACTTACAGGGTGGATTAGAGCTGAAAGACAATAGGTAAGTAATGGGCACAAATAATGGTAAAAGGTTATATCGTTACCTTAATAATAAAGAATAAGCTAGGACCATAAATCCCATGAATTTAAAGGGAAAAGTAAATGTGGTAAAACAACATTGTTGGTAACTGTAATAATAATGACATTAAATTCCTCTATTAAATAGTCACTCAGTTTGTCAAAACTGAAATCTAGGTATATGCATTTAAACATGACAGAGATTAAAAACAAAAGCAGGAAAACATTAAAAGGAAAATGCTAATAAAAAGAAAGCAGGTATAAGCAGCCTTAGAAGTCAACATAGAATGCAAGGCAAAAAACTATATGGGAGAGAGATAATTCCTACAATATAAAACTTTAATTTCTAGAAGATGTAACTTTACAAATTCTTATATACTTAATAATTGGTTCAGAATATATATGAAGCAAATGTAAATGTTGAAATTGACAAATTCATAATCAGTGTGGGAGATTGACATCTCAGAAAAATGGACAGATTAGTTAGTAACCATATAGATCATGGGTTGGCAGACTATGACCCAAGGGCCAAATCTGACCCCTCTCCTGTTTTTGGTAAGTTTTACTAGAATACATCCATACTAATTTATTTATGAATTCTGCTTTTGTGCTACAATTGACAAGTTGAATAGTTGCTACAGATTTTATGCCCTACAAAGCCTAAGATATTTTCTGTCTGGACCTTTACAGAATAAATTTGCCACCCCCTGATGTACATTAGCAAACTAGAAAGACCAGATAGTAAATATTTTGGGGCCAGATGACCTTTTGCTGCTGCTGCTGCTGCTTTTTTAACCCTTTAAAAATGTAAAACCCTTTCTTAGGTGCTAAGGGCCATCCTTTGCCAATCCCTGATACAGATAAATGACACAGATAATAAACTTGTTTTTATATAAATATATATTAGCACAAGAATGTATATATAGTTCAAATATATGTATGAAAGAGAAATTTTGTACACAACCAACCAAGATAAAAATAATTGAGGATATCAGTGATTTGAACATCATAATTATCAAACTTTAAAAAAAATAGAGAAGGTGTTTTAGCAATTCAAGTTAGAGAAACTATTACAAAGGCTATGAGTAATTTGAATGAAATAATAATTAATAAATCTGTTTTAATTTAATTTTTTCTAATTCAGTTAAGACTATGCTTTTTTTTTCAGCTACTCAAGGAGTATTTATAAAATTTAATCATGTTAGGCTACAGAGAAAAATGTTACATTCCAATCATATTTATATTTTTTTCTAAATATACTTCTATAGAATTTAGAGCTTAACAACAAAAGAAAGACAAAGTCTAAATTATGTTTAAGTTGAAACTCTACAGAATATAACTGCTGTTTTTAAAAAAGCTTATCAGATTTATAATTTATTTTAGTTGAACATAATTATTCATAATATGAATACATATAATTATTCATAATATTTTTCATAATCTTAAACGTAATGTTGGAGTAAAAATAATAACAAAATCAGTTTATTTGGAAATTTAAAAAACTATTGACTTAAAGATAAAATAAAAATAGAAAACATTATCTTTAGAAATGAATGACAAACAGCACTTTGTATCAGAATTTGTGCGATGTGCATAAAGTGTTACTTAGAGGAAAATGTGTAGACTTAAAGGCATATATTAGAAGATAGGAAAAGTTGAAAATAACCAGTGATCTCAATGGAAGACTGTACCAATGAAAAATTAATCAATCTAAGAAAGAAACGGGAAATTTTATTTGAGCCAAATTTCAGGATTACAACTCGGGAACAGCATCTCAGAAGGCTCTGAGAACTGTTCCACCTGTTAGAAGTCAAGGGACAGTTAGTTATATGTTTTTTGAGACAGAGGGCTGGCTGTACATCAAATGCCCTATTACTGACAGTTTAAATAATCCAGATCATCATCGTGATGGGTCATGTGACCCCTTACAAGATCAAGAAGGAATGCTGTCTCTTAAGGTGTTGTCTTGTTGATGCTAAGAGAATGTTGCTCTTTATGGCTGATGGGAAAGGTTTGGTGATGCAGATACACCAATGCACAGTGAGGGGAAGAGAGGAGGCCAAAGGGCAGAGAAGATTTTTTGTTTAAATTTCTCGTCTTGCCATAAAAATATGACTTTTATTTCACAGCTGTTATGTTGTAATTTAAGGATTGTAGGTTTTATTTTCATATGCATACATAGTGTACCTCGTTCTGATGTTGTTGACTGTAAACACTAGCTATAAATTGCCACACTGCTTTATCTGTTTTAATACCAGGAATCAAGAGCTTTTATATAGTAGTAACTAACTCTCCTTATAGTATTTCTAGTTCTGAATGGCCAACTTGTGTCTACTGTCATTCAGAATATGCTCCTTTTGATAACAGCAAACTTGATGATGGTGTCAGGAAATTCGTGTGTGTGTGTGTGTGTGTGTCTGTAAAACATTTGCATGTCATTAGCGATTAGTGATGTTGAGTATCTTTTCATGTGCTTATTGGCAATTTGTATGTATTCTTTGGAGAAAATGTCTGAATCCTTTGCCCATTTTTTTTTTTTTAATTTATTTTATTTTTGGCTGCGTTGGGTCTTCGTTGCTGTGCGCGGGCTTTCTCTAGTTGTGGTGAGCGGGGGCTTCTCTTGTTGTGGAGCACAGGCTCTAGGCGCTCAGGCTTCAGTAGTTGTGGCACACGGGCTTAGTTGCTCCGTGGCATGTGGGATCTTCCCAGACCAGGGCTCGAACCCGTGTCCCCTGCATTGGCAGGCGGATTCTTAACCACTGCGCCACCAGGGAAGCCCCTCTCATTTTTCAATTGGATTGTGTTTTTTTGCTGTTGAGTAGTAGGAATTCTTTATACATTCTGGATCTCAATTCCTTATCAGATACATGATTTGCAGATATTTTCTCTCATCAGTTGCCTTTTCACTCTGTTGATAGTGTCCTTTGCACAAAAGTTTTTAATTTTGATGAAGTCTAATTTATCTGTTTTTTCTCTTGTCTGTGTCTTTGATGACATATCCAAGAAACCATCGCCAAATCAGCAGTTACTTCTTTACACTAAATGCAGTGTAGACTATCGCATTTCTTCTTAGCTTTTAAAATTTTACACACATGGAGATTTTCTCCTTTCAGGAAATAGTAGCATGTTTAGAGAAAAATGTATTGAGTTATCAGGAGGACAGGCATGTTTGGAAGGAACGATGGAAATACTTACTAGTAGGTGACCAACAGCTGCCAATAATAATCCCACTGGAGTGAGAAAAATCACTGAAAGTCCAGCTGCCATGTTCAAAAAGACACTGAAAAATTCCAAGGGCTGTTAAGGGTTCAAAGAGTGTATCAAGGTTCACTTTGGGAGTTAGAGAAGTTGAATACAAGAATGATGACTCAGAAGCCAGCTGGCTTATTTACATAACCAGTTGGCAACATTTAAGAAGGGAGGGAAGTAGCAAAAGGACAGGCAGCTGGCCAACAGGCAAAGAAATAAGTATCAAGGACCTGGAAGGCATTATTCTACTGTCTTCTCCTTGATTTTGAGTGATTGTCTCTTAACTTCAGCAGCAATGAAATTAGGAAGTATAAAACCAAAGGAGGAAAAACACTGTTGAAGTGCATATTAGAAAAGGGGACTATAAAACTTTGTATAACTTATAGAGAAGATGAAAGCTATCAAAAAGCTGGATGCATACAAAAGGCATCCTTCACTAAATCTTTGTGTTCTGCATAGTTTGAATTACTCCAAAAAACCTTAAGGAATATAGGTTTCTTGAAGAATGACCATCCCTAGAGGGTCTTTGAAAAAGACAGTCTCGCACTAGAAGCTATTGCTGTAACAAGCTCTAAAAGTAGATCTAATGCTGTAGGAATCAGATGGACAGTTTCTCCTAAAAAATATCAACTCTTTTTTTTTTTCAACTCTTGAGTAGATAAGGGACAGTGAGTGTAGGAGGATCTTGACCGTTGGAAACATTTAGAAATAATTTAAACTAAAAGCTGTCCTTCCTAATATAACTTGAATTATAACAGTGTGAACTAGTATTTATTGTGTACTCCTATTATCAGATTATGTATTTGAGGATAATATCTTGATGGTAGATTGCCTTATAGGTTAGAGTTTTCAGAGCATTTCTCAGTTACTTCACTGTACCTATTTTATCATTACAATAACCCTGTAGATAGATATGATTATCTCCATTTTGTAGATTGGGAATGTTGAGTGTGAAAAGTGAAATGATTTGCTTCAGATACCACAGGTAGCAGTGTTGCAGGAAGGGGGACCCCTTCCAGGGCCCCAGAGTGGGCTCTTGTCTAACGTTCGGAAATGAATTGTCCGAGGAGGCACATGTGCTGACAAAGCAAGGGACTTATTGGAAACGGGCGCCTGGGCGGAGAGCAGCAGGGTAAGGGAACCCAGGAGAACTGCTCTGCCACGTGGCTCACAGTCTCAGGTTTTATGGCAATGGGGTTAGTTTCCAGGTTGTCTCTGGCCAGTTATCTTGCTTGGCCCATAGTGTGACTCAGGGTCCTTCCTGGTGCTGTGCGCATATCTCAGCCAAGATGGATTCCAGTGAGAAGGACTCTGGGAGGTTGGTTGTCTGCTCCCTCTTTTGCCCCCTCCTGAATTCTCCCAGTTAGTTTTCAGCTGCAGCACCATGTTCCTTATCAGGACCTCCTGTTATGAGACAACTCAGGCAGGTGGGCCTGGCCAAGGCTTGTGGTTTCCGTCAGCAGTTCCCTAACAGCACCATTTGTAAAGGATTGAGTCTAGATCTTCAGGTCCCAGCTCTTGACATTCTTCCTAGCTTTCTCATAATTCATCGTAGTACTTTATTTCAGGTTCGTTTTAGACGAAATAGGCTTTAATAATTTTGGGAATACAACCACCACTTATAACATTGTTTTTATGAAATAGTATGATGTGATTTTTTTTTTAAACATTCAACATGAAACATCTTTGGGGAACATAAATTTGCAAAATTGGGCTTTATAAAAATTCAGCCACACAATATTTAAACTTCTGGTTCTTAAATGTAGAGACACATGTCTAAATCTGAAATTCAAGAATTAGTGGGAGAGGGACTTCCCTGGTGGCGCAGTGGTTAAGATTCCACCTGCTGATGCAGGGGACACTGGTTCAAGCCCTGGTCCGGGAAGATCCCACATGCCGCGGAGCAACTAAGCCTGTGAGCCACAACTACTGAGCCTATATTCTAGAGCCCGTGAGCCACAACTACTGAGCCTGCATTCTAGAGCCCGTGAGCCACAACTACTGAAGCCCGCGCACCTAGAGCCTGTGCTCTGCAGCAAAGAGAAGCCACCGCAATGAGAAGTGCTGCAACGAAGAGTATCCCCCGCTCGCCACAACTGGAGAAAGCCCGCGCGCAGCAACGAAGACCCATTGCAGCCAAAAAAAAAAAAAAAAAAAAAAACAAAGAACTAGGGGAGGAGGAAGTGGTCATAACGGGAGCAGCAGGACCTAGAGTGAAGATTATGTACAGTGTGACAAATGAGAGGAATGGGAACTCTAGCTGGGGATGTTTTAGATGAGAAGTATAAGAAGAAACTGTCAGGAAACCAGAGAGTAAATAAAAGTGAGGCTAATGGGGGGAGGAAAGTAGGAGAAATGATAGTGGTAGTTAGCAGTAGAAGGTACAGGAGATATGATGAGTAGCAGATAATTGACTTTGGAAGCAGAGAACCAGCAGTGCACAGATTATAGAATACCTTTGGTACCTGGGAATTCAGTGAACCAGGCACTGAATTCTCCTTTAGGCAGGTCAGTACTTTTAGCCCAGTAGCCTTGGGAGAACTGGTACTAGGGTTGGGGTGAGAACTGGCTTTTATTATGCTGTGTAGGGAAGAGCTGAGCTTTGAATAGTGTAGTTACTATTGTGGGAACACAAGTAGTATGTCAGATCTAGGTATATTGTGAAAGCCATCCTATTATATGAGCCCATCGTTGTCTTGTGAAAGGCAAAAAACCATAGCATTTAAATGTCGAACTAAGTGTAAAGAATATAGAAATGGTGGTAAACTTAGTACAGTATTTTTCTGTACTAAGATAACGTCACTGCTTAGAAATGGAAAAGTGATCAGTGGCTCTCAATCCTCGCTGCCACTAGCATCTTCTGATGCCTGAGTCCCATTCTCCAGAGGTTCTCTAATTGCTTGGGATGAGGCCTAGGTAATTCTGATGAGAACAGAGCTGTGCAACAGGGAATACCCACTGCCTAAGTGAGACTTCGTAGGTCTTCTTTGCTGAAAGTAAGTGCTTTTCAGTGAAAGGAGCCGAAAGCCTCCCCATTTTTTAGACCACATACAAACATAATGAATTTCTTAACTTAGGGAAAGTGGCTCTGGTGATTGAGAAGCCATTTCTATCTAGTATCTACAGGGGACTGTTAACTTTTTACAGATAATATACTTTACATTACAGTCTGTACTCAAATAGTTTTTACTATATTGATAATATATACCAGTTAATTTTGAGGATTGAATCAAATTCTCTCCTGACAGGTGTTGTATAATTGACCATCCTAATACAAGCAGAGTATGAGCAGGGGCTTTTGGCTTCAACAGATCAAATCTTTCAGATTTAAAGCTGCAGTACAGTGTTTTTCAATTTTTTTAAGACAGTAAGAATTTATTCCCCCATGTACAATGCCTGAATGTAAGTAACTATCTAAATCTTTGGGGATGGAAATGGCTCTAAATGAAATTTTCTAAAAGTGTAACTTTGTGGCTGTTTGCAGTGCTTTATTTGGGTAAACAGAAGTTTTTTTCTGGCTGGTGCTCTTAACTGTTTTGTATAATTCAGTAGAGGTTTATTTTACCGGTACAAGCGTAACTAAACAAGAGCCAAATACTCTATTGTTACATCCTTCGAGAGCTTGTTCTAAGGAAGGCTTATATTGAGGAGGGGTCTGTGAATCTTTTCTCAGTGGTACTGTTATCATGAATTAAATAATTAAGATTGAATTCCAAAGCCAGAAAAAGTCTTTTGTGGATATTGTGGCAGGGATTTAGATTTTTAAAAACCATTTGAGTACTATATTGATATAGAATTTATTGCCTTTTCTGGCAGGTGATCTCATTTTCTGGTCTGAATTTTATCATAATGTAATCCACAAATAAACTTTTTTTTTTAAGAAAAAGTTTATTTGGCTGCGCTGGGTATTAGTTGCAGCAGGTGGGCTCTTTAGTTGCGGCTCGCAGGCTCCTTAGTTGTGGTATGTGAACTCTTAGTTGCGGCATGCATGTGGGATCTAGTTCCCTGACCAGGGATTGAACCCAGGCCTCCTGCATTGGGAGAACGGAGTCTGAACCATTGCGCCACCAGGGAAGTCCCCACAAATAAGCTTTTTTATAGAGTCATGGTGGTGGTTAGGTACAAAGAAATACTGTCCCTGGTATTTAAAGAAATGTAATGTGAGATGTTAAGGTTCATTTTTGTATTAAATATTTCATTTTACAGAGTATGATGTGAAATCAGTTTACTTGTCAAAATTGTCTGATTTTAAAATTCTGTTTATTATGGTAAATATTTCTAGAGTTGGACTGAAGAAAGAGTGGCCTGACAAGTACAGGTATTGAGATGGGTGATGAGTGACATTAAAGTGCACTCCAGCTTGTATAGGGTAGTGCTCATTAAATATCTGTTTTTGAGGTAACAAAGAGTAAGAGTAATTGGATGGTCCTAATGCAGAATAAAACACATATTATGACTTAATGAATGGTTGAGTTGCCTAAAACATTCATTTTAAAAAGTCCAAGGCGACAATTAAGTAAGAGCAGTATTTGTGTTAGATAACATTTAAAATACAGCCCTTTTAATTTTCTAGCAGCCATGTTTCTGGGGCTGAAAAGAGATTGCTTTTAGAAATGAATAATGTCTCTCCGGGAGTACGTCTTGAAGAGGCCTTGAGAACAGCCCAACAATTGAACTGTGATAAAGTACCAAAAAAGATTTTCTATTGATCTACCTTAAAACAGAGATTGATCACATAGTCTGGACTTTTTTTTTTTTTCTTTTTTTTTGAGGAAGAGTTCCACTCCCACATCCAAAATACAAGCCGTGGAAAAGAATTCTTAGTTTGCTAGAGTATAAAGGCTGCATTATCGAAAGTGAAGTTTTGTTTTTTTTTTTAAGTATTTGTTTATTTATTTATTTTTGGCTGTGTTGGGTCATCGTTTCTGTGCGAGGGCTTTCTCTAGTTGTGGCAAGCGGGGGCCACTCTTCATCGCGGTGCACGGGCCTCTCACTATCGCGGCCTCTCTTGTTGCGGAGCGCAGGCTCCAGACGCGCAGGCTCAGTAGTTGTGGCTCACGGGCCTAGTTGCTCTGCGGCATGTGGGATCTTCCCGGACCAGGGCTCGAACCCGTGTCCCCTGCATTGGCAGGCGGACTCTCAACCACTGGCCCACCAGGGAAGCCCGTGAAGTTTCTTTTTAAAAAGAGAGACCTGGCTGTGAATCCCAGTTCTACCAGTTATTAATTATGAGATCTTGGATAAGTTAAACCTCCTTCCAAGTGGAATTTTGCCATCTAAGTGGAAATAACAATACCTACATCACAGGATGGTATGAAAGTTAAATCAAGTAACAGATGCAAAGGCCCTGGCACATGCTGGATGCTTAATAAATGTCCATTGCTTTTCCTATGCTACAGTAGCTTTGTAATATTTACCTTTTTTAAAAAAAATGTATTTATTTTTGGCTGTGTTGGGTCTTCGTTGCTGCACGCAGGCTTCCTCTAGTTGCGGTGAGCGGGGGCTACTCTTTGTTGCAGTGCGTGGACTTCTCATTGCAGTGGCTTCTCTTGTTGCGGAGCACAGGCTCTAGGCATGTGGGCTTCAGTAGTTGTGGCACGCGGGCTCAGTAGTTGTGGTGTGCAGGCTCAGTAGTTGTGGTGCACGGACTTAGTTGCTCTGCGGCATGTGGGATCTTCCCGGACCAGGGCTTGAACCTGTGTCCCCTGCCTTGCCAGGCGGATTCTTAACCACTGCGCCACCAGGGAAGTCCTAACATTTTCTTTTTTAAAGTTGGGAATTAATTTTAGGTAATGAATTCTTATCTACCCTGGCATTGTATTTCAGTATCATACGTTTCTGGGACTTATTCTAAAATCTTTAATACCAATTTACAGCTGTATTCATCATTACTGAAATCCCGGCCTTGTTACATAGGTATTTTAACATTATCACTTAATGTTGTTAAATTTTTATTAGTTTGACTGTCACTGTATTTATTACCCCTGTAATACTGTTTAAAAAAAAACACGTCACACCTCAGGCAAAGCTGATATGTAGAGTGGTTTAGAAATCCCAGGGTAATCACTCAGAAAACCATGGTAATAACCTTGATGCTGTCTAGAAACACAGACAGGTTCATCTGTGAACTTTTCCAAAAGTCATTCAGCAGTGTGAACTGTCAAGCAAACATTATAGTACACAAAAAGGAAAAATTCTGTTCAGTAGGCACCTCTGTTATTTGCTTCTTTGAGAAGCAGTCCTCATTGTGTTATGACGTATTTGGAAAAAAGTCCAAGTGCTAAAACAGGTTATTAGTTTTTGGTTTAGGTATACCATCTTGTATTTTGCCTCTCACTAATACTTCTCTACAACCTTCTAACTCTTCTTTTGACCATTTGTTCATTGCTCTGTAGAATACATAGCAAAAGAAATTAAAGATGACATCTGATCGATGGGTGTTACTTTTTGTTAGTAACTCTTTTAATATCAATAGATTTCAAGATGAAAGTGTTTGAAAATCATACCAGATATGATGACCTGGAATTTCTGCAAAGGTTATTATTTTTGTGGTGTCTTACTGTAATCAGTATCATAAGACATTTATTTCAACAGCTGAAATGTTTTTTCTAACTAAATCAAATTAAACAAGAATTGTTCTGCTTCAAGACAAGAATGGGAGAAGGGGGTGGAGGAGAGATGGTGTACTATCTATTAGTATTTGGGTAGATTAGTTGTATTTTGTTTTAGCCAAAGCTTGATTCAGATTTATCCCAAATCATCTATTAGAGCCATGCTTTGATTTAGACTTACAGTGTACATTTTAAAAGTTTATCAGATGAGCCATGACATCAGGAATGAACAGTTCTACCAAAGATTAACTAGTAATAAGACAAACCTAATGAGAATTTGTCTGGGGAGACATTATTGTTTTTCATCTTTCATGTCTATCATCTTGCTGGAATTTTATGAAAATGAAAAATTATAGGAAATTGAATGATCTGCAGAAAAACGCCTGTGCTGTATTCCCAGTGTTATGGCTGACAGAAAAAATTGGAGCTAATAAAGAAGATCTAGGAGTCCATATAAATTTTTTGTGGTAAATAGGATTTATGTAGTTTGATTTCTTCTCAAACCTATTTTTAAAGCATTTTTTTTGAATATACTTTTTCCTACTTATCAGTTTTACTGTTACGATGATCTGTTTGAATTAATAGCTAGATTTTCTTAGAAGGCCATTCTTCCCATAAATATTTGGGTGCCAGATATTTGTAGAGTGCATACTGTGTGCTAGGCACAAATGGGCTTATTTGGAAAAGACCACCTCGCAAAGTTTAAGCAAGATAGTTTCCTTATAAACTGCCAACTCTGTATTTAAGCCATTTATTTCTCTGAGAAGATTAAATAGTCCAGTTTATGTGACTATGTATTCTAAGCTCCAGAAGAAGCTTATTAGTCCTAGAATCAGGAAACTTGCCTTCTGCTATTTATTTGCTTATCTGCATATATTTTTATTCCATAGTAGTTAGAGTGCTTGTAGAATCTCTGCTAACATCCTGTTACTGGACCTTCTGGAATGGTCTAGTTATCAGGTTTCTTCCTTAGCACCCTTTCCATGTGCTCACCCACCATCCCTCTGTCTTCTTAATCTCTGGAAATTTAGGTAACATTACTTTCCAGAAATCCTTTCAAGTAGATATTATTAGTTTTAAAATTTTCTTTAAGGCAGGCTCAGCATTGCTCTGGCCCTTCATTACTCTGTCTAGGTCCTTGACCTATGACCCATGTGTAGCATATGTGTATACTGCTTTCCTTATTGCTATCATCGCTAATTTTCCAGAGCAAATTTCCACACTCTTTAAGGATTTTAGCATTTGGCGCACAGTTTACTTTTCCATTTTACTTTCTGCCATTTACCATGAGGATATCTAGCATTCATTTGTTGGCCCATTAGACTGTTGCTGTGGGCTCCTGGATTCATCCTCTGTTTTTCCCTTTTTTCACTTTCCCAGAACAATCGTATATGAACACATATTCAGCAACCCATATGTACATAGTCTAGACCTGCACTGTTCACTATAATAGCCACTAGAGTCACCTGTGGCTTTTGAGCACTTGAAACAGCTAGTACAAATTGAGATGTGCTATAAAATGTAAAATACAATTGTCTCTTGGTATCTGCATGGGATTGTTTCACAGGACCACCCTCCACAGATAATAGCAAAATCTGCTGATGCTTACTTCTGTTATATAAAATGGTATAGTATTTGCATATAATCTATTCACATCCTTACATATAAGGCATACTTTGGAGATACTGCAGGTTCAGTTCTGGATCACTGGAATAAAATGAATATCACAATAAAGCAGGTTGCATAAATTTTTTTATTTCTCAGTGCATGTAAAAGTTATGTTTAGGGACTTCCCTGGTGGCACAGTGGTTAAGAATCCTCCTGCCATTGCAGGGGACACAGGGTCGAGTCCTGATCCGGGAAGATCCCACATGCCACGGAGCAACTAAACCCGTGCGCCACATCTACTGAGCCTGTGCTCTAGAGCCTGTGAGCCACAACTACTGAGCCCACGTGCCACAACTACTGAGCCCACGTGCCACAACTACTGAAGCCCGCACGCCTAGAGACCGTGCTCTGCAACAAGAGAAGCCACCGCAATGAGAAGCCCACGCACCGCAACGAAGAGTAGCCCCCGCTTGCGCAACTGGAAAAAAGCCCGCCCGCCCGCAGCAATGAAGACCCAACGCAGCCAAAAATAAATAAATAAAATAAAAATCGTTATGTTTACACTATACAGTAGTCCTATTAAATGTGCAAAAACATTATGTCTAAAAAAGTGTACATACCTTAATTCAAAAATACTTTATTACTAAAAAATGTTAACCATTGTCTGACAATGAAGGATTGCCACTGTCAATTTTAATAATATAATAGCCAGTTATTTTACCAGCAAAGGCAGACTTATTCAGGAATAGCCAGAGGAATCCCGATTTGGAAAATGCAGGTCATGGTGTACCATAGGCAAATCCAAAAAACAAGGAAGGGGAACTTGCTTTTGTAGCGGAAAAAGGAGAGCTGGGAAGGGCTGTGAGAACACAGAGTCCATTGGAAGAATCTAGGAGTCCAAAGTATAGAGACTTCTCATTGGTTGGGCTGCTACAGCCTCTGATTGGCTGGGCTGTCGTGGAGTGGAGAGATATTTTCTTCTCTCTGTGGGATAGTAAAGTAGAGACACAGTCCTGTTGGAGATGGAGGCCTATGGTTCTTCCATTTGGAGCAATGGATGATGCATGGCAGGGCGTGAGAGCTCCCCCTACAGGTCTATCCTGACTCCAGTTTTAGCTGAGGTTTCTTTAATTTTACATTTCCCCTTTTGATCAAGATCTTTCCTCAAAAACATCACTAATCAAGAGTCAGAATTTCCACATGTAGTGGTTTGTTTTTCGGTGCCAGGAAGGCCCTTCCTTGGTTGTAATGTCCCCTGTTGAAGGGGAAGTATTATACACAAATCAGAACCCTCATCAGGTTGCATTTGAGTAACAGGAAAAGGTACTAGGGAGAACTCTCAGGCATTTCTTGTTAAAAGTTCATATTTAGTCAAGGTTGTAGGCAGTAGAATTTATCTTGAAGGCTGAGCTAGCATCATCTTACTAGGTATGCCATTTTTAGAAAGGTTCAATAAGTAATAGGTACCAAACTTAAAAACCAATATATAAAGCAGAATTAAAGACAACATTCTAAAACCAGTTTGCAGGAGGGTTCTAAACCAGGAGCCTAGACCTGGAGGTATCCAGCTGAATAAATGACAGTTGGTTGTCAGGTGAAATTTGCTGTAACCAATGTGCTTGCTCTTTAATTTTATGTAAATTGGGTCTCTGCTTCCCCAGAGGTATTTATCCATGTACAACAAAAGGCGTTTGCTGTTGCACAGAGGCCTCCTTGTTCAGCAAGTAGGTAATCAAGGGCACTGCAGTTATCCAAAACCACCTTGGCCAGTGAGTTTAGTGATTGTTCCTGAGCTAAAACTGAATTGGCTGTGGGGTCAGCTAAATCACCTAGCGTCAGGGAGAAATTCCTGATACTTGTTCATTGGCACTCAGTCTGACCTGTGGGAAGAAAGCTCTCCCTATGAGGGCAAAGCCAGAATCACATACACTTCCTGTAAGTTCTTGCTTAGGGCAGTTATAGATGATTAATGGGATGGACCAATGAGAGGCTTCTGTTCGGTATGTAGGGAGAATAGGACAGTGAATACAACACAGGCACACTGTCCTTGTATTCTCCAGTTATCAAGGCAATGAGTTGCCCACGCCTAAAAGCCATTCCCCAAACTTCCAAATCTGAAAGTGTAACCAGAGGGAGTACATAAGGCCCCCACATAAGTGATAGTATCTATGGATTCATTCATTGGTATAGAGGCATTAGCATTACTTACCAAGGCTCAGATATTACATTGTTACACACTGAGAGGGTTACCTCCATAGAACTTTTTATGCAAATATTGAAAAGATCTTGTTTTCTTATCCCAGGGCTGGATCAAAATGAAGCAAGGAATACGTTTAGGTGGGTTTAGCACCCTGACTCTATGAAATGGTACTGTGGAACAATTTGGACAAACAACAGCATCTGGAACTCCAGTGAAATCACTTATAGGGTGAACCAAAGGGCCATTGCTGTCTTGGAGGGACTGAGGTTTCCTTTTTTTTTAAAATTCTAAATGGATTTAAAATACATTTATTTATTTATTTGGCTGTGCTGGGTCTTAGTTGCTGCATGTGGGATATAGTTCCCTGACCAGGGATCGAACCTGGGCCCCCTGCATTGGAAGTGCAGAGTCTTAACCACTAAACCACCAGGGAAGGCTGGGGACTGAGGTTTCTGATGGCAAATCCAGCAATCAGAGAGGTTTCCGCCTTGCGCAAGGGATTGGGAAATTCAGATGAGGGCACTGTCATTCCATGGAAGGGAGGGAGAAAAACGTGTACGAAACAGTATTGAAAGAAAGCTATATAGGCCTAGTCCAGACATCTTGGGAAAGCTGTCACCCTCAGATGTCATCTGATTCAGATCCTAGTGAGCTTTATATTCAGGTTGTCAGATGATGTGCAGATCCAGTTGGGGTTCAGTGTCTTCTTCTGGTGATACATATGGATCCAGGAGTCTGCTCCCTGGAGTTTGGCAGCATGAGGATTAGTCAGCAGTATCTGATAGGGGTCCTTCTAGTGAGGCTGGAGAGAGCCCTTTTGGAGGTGTCTTTTCCAGTACACAAAATCTTCAGGGTATAGAGTGTGATATATTTTTCTTCTCTCGTGATTACACTCTACCAGAGCATAGTTTTTTTAAATGGAAGCAATTAGACCTTTACAATATGGAACTATGTCTCCCTTTATCAGTTGTGGATCAAAAGAAGCGGGACCCAGGTGCTTCAGGCATCCTGTTACTAGGAGAATAGACTCTGGTAAAACCGATGCAAATATGCATACATTGTATCTATGCAAATATATACATGAAAAACAGGAGTATTTAATGAAAGTTTCAGAATTTGGGGGGAACCAGATAGAAAAAAATAAATTCTTCAACCTTTGCTGTGAAGATACACTTTACCAAATTGCTGTAAGTTATAGATAGCTTAAAGGAGAAGAGGAAAAATAAAGGACCCTTTACATGTGGAAAACAAAACACTAAAGCATTCGGTTTTCAACTGGAGTTTTAGAAATCCTTACCCAGTTCAGTATTATGATTTTAAAGTTATCAAAAAACTGTGTTCCAGAATACCCATCAGAGTCCTGAATTTCTTTAAAGATGAAACATATTTATAAAAGCATTAGAATAAAGCAGTAACTGCCTATAAATGGCAAAGACTTGAAAATGCCCATTTAAAGATCTGATGAGAGTTCATTATAATGGGACTGAGAAGGGAATCTGCTTATTTCTGTGACATACATTTAAAAATTATGACTAATAACATTATACCAGGGCATCTTGGAATTTCAGGAATTTGATACAGTTTTGAACAGTTATATTAACATACACCTATACAAATAAGGTAAAAATATTCAGTAATCCTTCTTACATGACAAGCCTCATATGTAATTTAAAATATCAAATAAGACTGATTCATTCAACGTTTTACTAGGTGAGAGACAAATCTTTTTAGATTCTCCATGGGCCCTCTGGGAGAACCCAAAGTTTTAGTTCAAGGTAAAAAAAAAAAAAGGGTTTCATTTAGAACCTGATTTTTGGGAAGTTTGTCAAAAATATCAAAAGGTTTTGGACGTTTGATCCAGTGGGACCACAGATCACTATGAAATGATACTTAATTATCTATTTGACTAAAGTAATAAAAGATTACAAAGACAAATACAAAAGGTTAAGTGGTTGTAAGGGAAACTTACAACTTTTAATATTGAGAAGATTTAGTTTTCTTTAATAATCAAAGACTTGGTTAAGACAACATGAAACACAAAAGAATTTTGGTAAACTACAAATTTTTGTTTCTAAGGAGACTAATTAAAGATAAGGAAAAGACTTCCACAGTCTTTTATCAGGAGCAGACCACTATTCTAAGAAGACTTTGTTCTTTGAGCAAATGAAAGTAAATTAAGTTTTAGTTTTATGTAAGTACACCACTGATTTTAAACCTTATTCTTAAAGTCCTTATAATATTTAGCCAGCTTGACCACACATAAAGCTCCTTTTTTCAAAGATTCCTTTTCCGCAAATCTTCTACAACTTACTATTTGCATTCAGTTTTTGTTCTATCTTTCCACTTTCCTGTTCTGAAACAATCAGCCTCGCTTTAAAACAAAATTACTTTCTTTTCCTCAACAAAATGTATTTCCCTTCCTCATACCTTTTCTTACCAAAAAAACACATCCAACTTTTCCCTTATTTCTTGTAGCATTAAACAATTATGAATGGTCTGTTACTGGAAAATTTATGAATACACTTCATAATTCCTAAAAGCATATTTTCTTCATAGTAAGTTTTCCAGTGTGGCATGTTTACCAAGAGACCCAAGTATCTTTTTAATTTTTAAAAATTTTTATTGAAGTATAGTTGATTTACAGTGTTGTGTTTCTGATGTACATCAAAGTGATTCAGTTACTTTTATATATATATATACATATATATGTATGTATATATATTTTTTCATAATCTTTTCCATTATGGTTTATTATAGGGTATTGAATATAGTTCACTGTACTATACAGTAGAACCTTGTTGTTTATCTATTTTATATATGGTAGTTTGTATCTACTAATTCCAAACTCCTGATTTATCCCTCGTCCACCCCCTTTCTCCTTTGGTAACCATAAGTTTGTTTTCTGTGTCTGTGAGTCTGTTTCCGTTTTGTAAATAAGTTCATTTGTGTCATATTTTAGATTCTGCATATAAGTGATATCATATGGTATTTGTCTTTCTCTTTCTGATTTACTTCATTTAATATGATAATCTCTGGGTCCATCCATGTTGCTGCAAATGGCATTATTACACTCTTTTTTATGGCTGAGTAGTATTCCATTGGTATATATACCACATCTTCTTTATCCATTTATCTGTCGATGGACATTTAGGTTGCTTCCATGTCTTGGCTATTGTAAATAGTGCTGCTATGAACATTGGGGTGCATGTATCTTTTCAAATTATAGTTTTCTCCAGATATATGCCCAGGAGTGGGATTGCTGGATCATATGGCAACTCTATTTTTAGTTTTTTGAGGAACCCAGGAATGGGATTGCTGGATCATATGGCAACTCTATTTTCGGTTTTTTGAGGAACCTCCATACTTTTTTCCATAGTGGCTGCACCAGTTTACATTCCCAGCAATAGTGTAGGAGGGTTCCCTTTTCTCCACACCCTCTCCAGCATTTAATATTTGTAGACTTTTTAATGATGGCCATTCTGACTGGTGTGAGGTGATACCTCATTGTAGTTTTGATTTGCATTTTTCTAATAATTAGAGATGTTGAGTATCTTTTCACATCCCTGTTGGCCATCTGTATGTCTTCTTTGGAGAAATGTCTTATGTCTATTTTTCCATTGGGTTGTTTGTTTTTTTCGTTATTGAGTTGTATGAGCTGTTTGTATATTTTGGAAATTAAGCCCTTGTCGGTTGCAAATATTTTCTCCCAGTTCATAGTTTTAAACTCAAATATCTTTAGTTCCTTTGTAAAGGAAGCCAAAAATGGATGAACTTATTTTCAGTAATGTTTCAGTATTTTATGTTATTTGGGAATGATCTAGATATTTAATGACTACCCATCATTTAATTGAACTTAGCAAAACTGTAAAGTTTCAGGTTGCCAAAAAATTTGGGGAAGCTACTTAAAAGGTTTATCTAGAACCATTTATCTCTCCATATCCCTTCAATTCACTTATTTTTTTTTTAATTTAATTTTTTTTTATTGGAGTAAAATTGCTTTACATTGTTGTGTTAGTTTCTGCTGTGCATCAATTCACTTGTTTTTAACAGGCATGTTTAGACCACTCATGAAAAATTTTATCTTACCAAGTTATTGTTCTTGCTGACAAGTTTTTTTTTAGCACAATGAACTTATTTGACCTGAACTAAGATAACATGAACTAATCTGACCAGTAAACCCAACTAGAATGAAAATTGTATGCCTGCATTATTTTCAGTCTTGATAACTCCAAAGACATGCCTATTTTAATTAAAACAACAACCTTAAGCTAGCTTTCATTTTCTAAAATTTAAACCTAGATAACGTGAACCTGAAAAGCATTTTGGGTTAGTTTATGTAATATTTCTTTAATTCACATAAGCACTTGTTTATTTTTTTTATTTATTTTTTTTAATTTTTTTTTTTTTAAGTATTTATTTATTTATTTATGGCTGTGTTGGGTCTTCGTTTCTGTGCGAGGGCTTTCTCTAGTTGTGGCAAGCGGGGTCCACTCTTCATCGCGGTGCGCGGGCCTCTCACCATCGCGGCCTCTCTTATTGCGGAGCACAGGCTCCAGACGCGCAGGCTCAGTAATTGTGGCTCACGGGCCCAGCTGCTCCGCGGCATGTGGGATCGTCCCAGACCAGGGCTCGAACCCGTGTTCCCTGCATTAGCAGGCAGATTCTCAACCACTGCGCCACCAGGGAAGCCCACACTTGTTTATTTTTAAGAGCTCTCTCACAGATTAATTTTGGCAGTACCACTTGGAAATACAAAAGGAAAAAAAAACAACCCACACATCTACAACACAGATATACACATGAATAAAGACACATGAAAATACAGACAGATGCAAAGGGACCTTATGGTTTCATTTTAAATTTTAGCTAAGTCTCAGATACAAACTCAAAAGAATACTTAGATCCAAATTGTGTTTGCATGCTGTCAGGTTCCATGCTTTCAGGTTCCTTTTAAGATCTGTTTTTCAAGTCAGTTTGTCTTTTAGAAGACAAACTGCATACCAAAGAATTCATTACTTTGTCTCCTAAGAGGCTTAGACTCCTCTTTTAAGGTACTCCTTAAGGTGGGTTTATCTAAAACAAATGTTCCTCCTTTTGAACATGATGGGTGACTTAGCAGAAGTCTCAACAAAAACAGAAACAGAAAGCAAGATTTCTCCTAGGAGTTTTGGAGTGTATTTGTCTATTATCAAAATCTAGGGCAATTGCTGTTTAAATCTTTTCTTCTAGTTATTTGCTGAAGTTAACTTAGAAACAGTAAACAGGGATTTAGCATTTGGATCCTCAGAGGTTCCAATTTTAAAAGTATAGGTTTTCACAGAGGAGGAGAGAGGAAGATGCCATGGGGGCACAGCTTGAGCACAAGGTGGCTGCTGGGGTGGAGTCTGAGCCAGGGGTCAGAGAAGACAAAGATGATGATGCCTGAGACAAAGAAATTGGAGGAGGGAACACAAGGAGCATGAAGCTTTGGAAGCCATTTTGTTCTTTTGTAGTATTTTTTGTTTTGGTTAATTTAGAAACGCAGTCTTGCAAAGAGGCAATTTTAGGGTTTTCCACATGTTTGGAAACCTCCAGGTATCAACAAAAATAAATATACCATTTGTTTTGTTTAATTTTAGAACTATGTTCCTCCAATTTAGCCTTAAGAAAAATGAGTTCGAAGAGATGGAAAGTTTCCCATAATGGTCATTGTGATTCTGAATTTCTTTTAGTTTGTTTGGACCACTTAGTTAAAAGTGTGAACGGGGGGCCCATAGTTTTTAAACATGAAACCCCCCAAAGAAGGGCTTCCCTCAGAGCATTTAGATGACTGGGATCCCATTTCCCAAAGTTCTCCTGGAAACCCAAGAAAGTTGCTACGGTCCTACTCTGGATTCCAAAAGTTGTAAAACAAATTCTTGGATCCCAGTTAGCTCCATCTCCCAAAGAACCTTGCTGCCACGTGGTCCAGAAAACAACTCTGAGTACATACCAAGGATGAAGACTTGGACCAGAAAGGATGAAACCTTTCTCCTGAAAGAGCGAAACTGTTCCGGTTCCTCAATAAAGTTGGAGAGCTCAAAATGAAAAAAGACCAAAGTTCAGGAATCTGAGAGGAGACTCACCAAACCAAAGGCAGGCGGTGACTCACAGAAGCAATGAGCACAAGGGGCTCAGTGCGGGTACCTCGCTCGTTTCCGCAAGCCGTCATCTCTCAGGGTTCGCCTCCTTCAGATCCTACTTCTGACATCAAATAAGTCAACTTTAATAATTTGTTACCTTACCAGCAAAAGCAGGTTTATTCAGGAATAGCCAGAGGAATTCCAATTCGGAAAATGCAAGCTGTGGCAGACCATAGGCAAATCCAAAAAACAAGGAAGGGGAGCTTGGGCAAAGGGGGAGTTGGGAAGGGCTGTGAGAGCCAAAGAGTCCATTGAAGGAAGCTGGGAGTCCAAAGTACAGAGGCTTTTCATTGGTTGGGCTGCTACAGCCTCTGGCTGGGCTGTCGTGGAGTGGAGAGATCTTTTCTTTTTTCTGCTGGAGAGTAGAGGTACCTTCCTATTGGAGATGGTGGCTGTGGCTCTTCCTGTTTGGAGCAATTGATGATGCTTGGCAGGGCATGAGAGCGCCCCCTACAGGTCTGTCCTGACTCCAGTTTTAGCTGAGGTTTCTTTAATTAATTCCATATCGCAAACCTTCAATTTGTTAAAACCACAATATCTATGAAATGCAATAAAGTGAAGCACAATAAAACGAGGTATGCCTATACTTTAAATAATCTCTAGGTTACTTATAATACCTAATACAATGTAAATGCTATGTAAATAGTTGCCAGCGTGCAGCAAATTCAAGTTTTGCTTTTTGGAACTTTCTGAAATCTTTTTTTCCAAGTATTTTTGACCCACAGTTAGTCAAATCTGTGGATATAGAATCCATAGATACTGAGAGCTGACCTTACACCAAATGTCTCCGTTTTTATATTGACTACAAGTTGAAATTTTGAGTATATTGGGTTAAATAACATATATTACTAAAATTAATTTTACATGTTTATTTTTACTTTTTCTAATATGGATACCAGAAATTTTTAAATTGCTTATGTGACTTGTATGTGTGTTCAAGAGCACTAGTTTACCTCTAGTTTCTACCTAGAACTGCTCTTCCTTTAACTTGACATCTGCATTTTCTTTGACCACAGCCGCCTACATCTACCTTTCCCATGGTTAGTCCTGTGTTACCTGTTTTGCAGCCTACGCCCTTTAATTCTGTCATCCCTTTCTATTCTCAATATGACAAGCCCCTTCCTGCCTTCACATTCCATTTGTTTAGCTTTGATCTTATCATTAATCATTATTAACCCTTAGTTCCCTTTCTTTCCTCAATTTCTGTATTTTGCCAGTTTCCATCCCTGACTCAATCTAACCAAGCAAGTGTTTTCCTCTTTTCTGGCTCCCTGGATGAAGGTTTCTGTTTTAGAGATTAAAATACCTTTTTGCTGATATACTTTATTAAGAATTTATGATTTCTTAGTACAGCTAGACTAAGCTGTAACTTAGCTGTTTGGTAATCCTACTAATCATCATTAACTGATTTCCGGTTATGTCCTGCACTGTACTTTCATCTGCAACAGGCTGGCCACCAACAGCCTGATATACTGTACAGCTCCTGAAGTTATACATTGTGTTAGTCCTGCTTCTCCATTTCTAATCCTTCTACTTACTTATTTTTGAAGCACCTACAGTTTTAATAATTATCATGAAATATATAATTGTATAAAAGAATATATTACAACATGTTCAGTTTGAAAGAATAATAAAATAACTGACCACCACTCACCTTAAAAAATAAGTTAGCAATATCTTTGAAGCCCTCCTGTACTTCTCCTTTAACCCACCCCACTCCTTTGTCTTTACAGGTAACCATTATCCTGAATATTATGTTAATTGATATTTTGTTTCACCTCTTCTGTTTGTTTCTCTCTGCTTTCATTGGTATCAGCAGATTGAGATTCACATTCTGAATTAGCCATTGTGTATGTGACCTTGGGCAAGTTACTTTATTTCCTCTGAACATGTTTTCTCATTTTAAAAAAGATTTACTTCATAGAGGTTTTGTATAATTAACGTAGATATGTGCCTGGCTAAAGAGACTCTCCATAAAGGGAGCTTGCATTTCATCCTTCAGAAACTACATCTTCCTACTTTAAAGATTCATTTTCTTTTCCCTATCTCATGAAATTTGGCCCTGTATCTTAGGTGAACTCATCTACTCGTGTGGCAAGGAGTTAGTTTTATGCTGCTGATCACAACCGTGTTCTATACATGTCTAATAACTCTGTACACCTTTATACCTGGGGTTTTCTTTGACAGTTAAAACTCAACATAATACAGTTGAATTGATCACTTTTTCATCCAAAGCAGAGAAAACAGCTAATGCAAAGACATTAGGAGAAAATAAACTTGGTATGTTTGAGGGAAATAAGTGAGGCCAATGTGGCAGGAGAGTGATGGGATATGAGATGAGGTCCAAGAGGTGGCCTGATCATTTTTGGCTCTTTATGCATCCTGAGCTACCCAATCCTCAAACCTTGGTGCTTCCTTACCACTTATATCTAGTGACTTAGAAGTCCTGCTATTTCAGTATACCAGTTATTTTGAAATATGCCTCCTTTGTCTAGATTCATCATGGTAGACCAGACCCTTATCATCATGTACCTAGACTATAACAAAGGTACCTAACTGGTAACCCTGATGTGGATCCTTTTCTCCAGGACTCCATATTATTGTAATAGTCCTTTTCATTAAACAAATCCAATGATATTGCTGCCGTGTTCAAAATATCCTGGGGCTCCTTTTAAGATAAAGTCCTTACATATCTTGACATACCTTTTTAATTCAGCCCTAATCTAATTCTTTGGCCACACTGGCTCACCCACCCCTATGCGCTGGCATCACTGACCTTTTCAGAGTTCAGCAGATTTTTCCGGCTTTTCCATTTTCCAGGTTTTTGTGCTTCTGTTACACTTTTTGTTTTGCTTACACATTGTGCTCCTCTCCTCATATGGCCGACTGCTCCCCTACATTCCCATCCCTTGTTGAACTGTGACCTGTGGAGACTCTCTGGAAATCTTCTCCCAGGAAGAATTAATCAGGTTTTGCTTTGCTTCTTGACATGTTATTCACACTCTTTAAAGCACTTTCTATATTCTTTTACAGTTGAGTTAGGTAAGTTGTCAATTCCTTGAGCACAGGAACCATGTCTTTTTCAACTTTATCTTCAGGACTTCTGTTGGTGCTGGGGAAAAAAAATTGAGTTGCTGCATTTTAAATAATGTATGGTGTGAGAGTTTATTTCATTCCAAAAAAAGTTTTTGTGTGCTTAATGTTTTTCATTGACGATACTACTAAATAGCATCCTCAAAGGAAAGAAAATCTAAAGCAATTTTGCTTTGAAGCCTTATTAACTGTAGTTGAGGTCAAGAATGTAGACTGTGTCATTCAGGGATACTTTGGAAGGAAAACCTAGGGGATGTATTGGTCATGTCCAAAAAAGCATAAGCTGTGTGAACAGTGCAGTGGTTAAGTACCTCCGTGTCAACTGGAGAGAGGTGTTTTTCTCCAGAGTAGACTGGCCTAATTGAGATGTTTGCCAGCCTAATTAGCCTCCTGTTTTTGCTTGTCTTTGTTTTTGTATTGTCAGGAACACTTGGTGTGTTAATTGGGGTGGGGGGAGAGCTATGTGATTCTTAAAATAAGCTTTCTCATAAACTGGTCCATATTATCGAGGGAAAGATTTAAGGGAATTGTAACTTATTAGTGGGAATGGGAGAAGCCAAGTGTTGTAGTGAGACAGAAATTTCCACTGGGTTACTGGGAGCAGGAAGACTATTGGTGGGTGACTCAGCTGTTTTCTAAACCTGTCTCATGTGATAGAGTGTGCATGATGTCTGTTTATTATCGGCAGAGTAAGTACTAAGGGAGTCACATTACACAGCAGGCATAATATTTATTTAACCAGCTCAGTGATGATCTAAAAATAGCTTGTAGGGGATTTTTATTTTCTTACTACATTTAGCATCCCAAGATAGAAGAATCATAATGGAGACCCACTGATGAGTGTTCTCCCTTGTAGATAACTTTGAATATTATAGTTGGCCAGTACTATTTCACTTCTTTCAATGTAAATATGAAAGCTTTGATATTTGAATAAAAGGTTAGGAAAAGAAGATAGCCTTCTAATTATCCAGAAAATAATTCTACACAATTACGCTTTAGCTTGTATTCTGGACAAATACTCATTTTGGGTGCTTCAGGGCCATCACTGAGGTATTTATGTACGAAATTTTTATGTAGGAACTTTTCCTTTTTGTGAAGTTAAAGCACATGCTTTTTTGAAATAGAAATGTTAGTGATGTATATTTGCTGGATTTTGTTAATATTAACTTAGGATATTTGTAGTGTTACTCTGATTTTCTTGATTTACTCACCTTGTACTCAGGGTTGGCACCAATGGGTACTGTAATTGAGTCTTTCAGTGTGTCAAAATGTGATTATTACCCTGTGTACCTATTTACATGCTTGCCTCTGAAAGAGAAAGCACTTGGAAGCCTGAGCATATCTAGTAATCATAATCTTCTCATTTGTCTGGGAAGCAGTGAGTCGCTGTGATTAATTCTTTTTGACATTTGAGTGTTGTTGCTCTTTGAGGTGGAGCATATGAACTTGAGTCCGAGATTATTTCGAAAGGGAAAGGGAAAATGGATTCATTAGGAAGAAATAATGTCAGCATTCTGTTTACAGTAATGTTTAAGTGGGAATATTTAATTAGTCTAGTAGTCTATAAAAATTAATTACATTACTTACAGGTGCTTGATACTATGGGAAATACATACCTTTTTATGGTGGATGAAAAAATGACTTGTGCATTAAACAGTTATTGCACTGTTTTAATTTGCTTCATTCTCTGTTTCAAAAAATATTAAGGAAACGAGACAATTTGTTTTTATTTTGAATATTTAGTGGATTTCTATTTTAGCATCTTTTTAGTTGGTGCAGTCATTAGGAATTTAATATACCTGGAAGGACATACTTCTAATCACTCCATGTAAATGGGACTGACTTGAACAACCATTTGGAAGTAATTTCCAGTCCAGCAATTGCACTGGCTATTTGTGGTTCCATACCTGACCGTTGCAATAGATAAATGAAAAAATTGGTTTGTTCTCAGTGTTAAAATTGTCTGGGCCTGAAAATCTAAGGTTCAGCCATGTGCTTGGGCATGTTCCAGAGAACAAGTTACAAAAGGATATCAAGTAAACTCAGCTATTCCACAGCAGATAAATTCAGATTTGGGAAAAGAGAAAGTGGTTCTCCACTTCTTGTAAGATTGGCAGTTAGTTGCAGCAGATGTCTCACTGAACCCTGAATGACATGCAGAAACAATGTTTTCCTCTGTAATGGAGGAATTATTTCTTTTTTTCTATGGTCATTTGTAGTGTTTCTTTGATGATGTCCAGTGTGGGGAGGGGGAATTTTTTTTGTTTTCATTTAAAACCTCTTCATGAGGTAGTTGAATATATATTCTGCCTGGGTCTGATTCTCTGTGTTACTCTCCTTCCTTGGAAATAAAAGATAAGAACTTGGTTTTTCCCTTCACTGAAATATATAAAGGGCATTGTGTGTTGTGCAGACCGTTAAATGATGATTTTAAAGTCTGTATTAGGTGATTTTTTATAAGTAGCTACCATTTATGAGTTTCAGGTGGATTACAGTGCCATATCAAGTTGTCATTGTTTAGAGAGGTCTACTTGATCAAGTACTGCTTAAAATTCAACGAGATATAAATAAGTATATATGTGTATATACAGATATGTATTAGTCTGACAGCTAATTGATGAAGTTGAATAAATGCTGTCAAAACAAAGTAGTTTGTGATCAGACCTTGTGATAATGTGTGTTGATACTTTAAAATTTTTTAAAATGTGGTAAATACATATAAAATTTGCTGTCTTAACCATTTAAAAACCGTATAGTTCAGTGATATTAAGTACATCCACGTATTGTGCAACCGTCATACCATCTATCTCTAAAACTCTTTTCATCTCATACAACTGAAACTCTGTACCATTAAATGATACCCCCACACCCTCTTCCCCTACCATCTGGCAACAACCATTCTATTTTCTGTCTTTAAATTTGACTAGTCTAAGTACCTCATAAGTGGAATCATACACTGTCTTTTGTGACTGGGTTACTTCACTTAGCATAATGTCTTCAAGGTTCATTCATGTTGTTGCATGTATCAGAATTTCCTTACTTTTTATGACTGAATAATACTGAATAATACTCCATTATATGTATATACATTTTGTTTATCCATTCACCTGTCACACTGGACACTTGAGTTGCTTCCACCTTTTGGCTATTGTGAATACTTCTGTGAACATAGGTATATAAACATCTCTTCAAGGCTATGCTTTTAAATCTTTTGCGTATATACCAGAAATAGAATTGCTCAACTACCTGACAATTCTATTTTCCATTTTTTTGAGAACTGTCATTCTGTTTTCCATACTGGCTGCACTGTTTTACATGCGTACCAGCAATGCACAAGGGTTCCAGTTTCTCCACATCCTAACCAAACATTTGTTATTTTCTGTATTTTCTTTCTTTTTTTCTTTAGTAGCCATCCTAATGGGTGTGAGTTAGTATGTCATTGTAGTTTTGATTTGCATTTTTCTCCAGTGATTAGCGATGTTGAATATCTTTTCATGTGCTTACTGGCTGTTTGTGTGCCTTCTTTGGAGAAATGTCTATTCAAATTCTTTACCCATTTTTCAATCAGGTTTTTTTTGTTGTTGAATTGTAGGATTTCTGGATATTAACTTCTTTTCAGATATATGATTTACAAATATTTTCTCCAATTTTGTGAGTTTTTCCCTCATTGTGTCCTTTGATGCCTAGTAGTTTTTAGTTTTGATATAGTCCAGTGTATCTTTCTTTCTTTTGTTTCTTGTATTCTTGGTGTCATATCCAAAAATCATTGCTAAATCCAGTATCATAAAACTTTCTCCCTATATTTTCTCCTAAGATTTTTATACTCTTAGCACTTAGGATTTGGTCTTTTATACATTTTGAGTTTATTTTCGTACATGGAGAAAGGTAAGGGTCCAGCTTCCTTCTTTTGCATGTGGATATCCAGTTTTTATAACACCATTTGTTTTAAAGACTGTCCTTTCCCCATTGAGTAGTTTTGGTACCCTTGTCAAAAATAATTTGGTCATACATATGAGGGTTTATTTCTGGAGTCTTTATTCTCTTCCATTTGTTTATATGTCTGTCTTTATGCCAGTATCACATTGTTTTGATTTCTGTAGACTTGTAATAAGTTTTGAAATCAGGATGTTTGAGATCTCTAACTTTGTTCTTCTTTTCCAAGATTATTTTGGCTTTTCACAGTCCCTTGAGATTCCATGTGAGCTTTAGGGTGGAGTTTTCTATAGCTGCAAAACATGTCATTGGGATTTGATAGGGATTGTGTTGAATCTGTAAATTACTTTGGGAAGTATTGACATCTTAACAATATTAAGTATTCCAATTCATGAACATGGAATCTCTTTCCATCTATTTATGTCTTCTTTAATTTCATTAAGCAACATTTTGTAGTTTTCAGTGTACAAGTCTTTCACTTCCTTGGTTAATTTTATTTCAAAGTATTCTTTTTGATTCTATTATAAATGGAATTTTCTTTTTTTAAAATTGATTGAAGTATAATTGATTTACAATGTTGTGTTAATTTCTGCTGTACAGCAAAGTGATTCAGTTACAGATATATTTACATTCTTTTTCATAGTCTTTAGCATTATGGTTTATCACAGGATATTGACTGTAGTTCCCTGTGCTATACAGTAGGACCTTGTTGTTTATCCATTCTATATATAATAGTTTGCATCTGCTAATCCCAAACTCCCAACCTAAATGGACTTGTTTTCCTAATTTCCTTTTCAGATTTATTGCTAATGTATAGAAAGAACTAGTTTTTATGTGTTTATTATTTATACTGTAACTGGTGAATTTGCTTATTACTTCTAACAGACTTTTATGAAATCTTTAGGGCTCTCTGCATAGATCATGCTGTCTATAAACAGAGATAATCTTTTTTTTTTTTCCTAATTTGGATTCTTTTTATTTTTTTTCTTGTCTAATTGCTCTGGATAGAATTTCCAGTACTATGTTGAATAGTTGTGGTGTAAGCAGGCATCTTTGTCCTATTCCTGATCTTAAAGGAAAAGCTTTCAGTCTTTCACCAATGAGTATGATGTTAGATGTGAACTTCTCACGTATGGCCTCTATTATATTGAAGTAGTTTTCTTCTATTCCTAGTATGTTGAGTGTTTTTATCATGAAAGGGTGTTGTAGTTTATCAGATCGTTTTTCTGCATCAGTTCAAATGATCTTGTGGTTTTTTTCTCTTCATTTTAGTGTGGGGGTATTATATTGATTTATTTTTGTTTGTTGAATGAACCTTGCATTTCAGGAATAAATCTCACTTGGTTATGGTGTATAATCCTTTTGATGTGCTATTGAATTCTGTTTGCTAGTATTTTGTTGTGGATATTTACATTAGGGATATTAGTCTGTACTTTTCTTGTATTGTTTTTAATCTGTCTTTAGTATCAGGATAATGTTAGGCTCATAGTATGAGTTTGGAAGTGTTCTCTCTTCTTCAGTTTTTCAGAAGAATTTGAGGAGGATTGTTGTTAATTCTTTAAATGTTTGGTAAAATTCACCAGTGAAACCATGCGGTCCTGGGCTTGTCTTTGTTGCAAGGTTTTTGATGAGTAATTCAGTCTCCTTTCCAGTTATAGGTCCGTTTAGTTTTTCTATTTTTTCATGGTTCAGTTTTCATAGGTTGTGTGCTTCTAGGAGTTTGTCCATTTCATATAGGTTATCTAGATTTTGGTGTAAAATTGGTTATGGCATTCTCTTTATAATCCTTTTTATTTCTGTAAAATCAGTTAAAATGTCCCCATGTTGATTTCTGATTTTATTTATTTATCTCTCTTATTTTTCTTTTTCTTATTCAGTCTAGCTAAAGTTTTGTCAATTTTGTTGACCTTGGTTTCATTGCTTTTTTTTTCCTATGGTTCTATTCTGTATTTTTTTTAATTTTTATTTTTCTAATTTTCATTTTATATTGGAATATAGTTGATTAACAATGTTGTGTTAGTTTCAGGTGTACAGAAAAGTGATTCAGTTATACATATACTGTGTTTTTTAAAATCTGCTTTAGTGTTTATTATTTCCATTTTTCTAATAGCTTTTGGTTTAGTTTGTTCTTCTATTTCTAGTTCCTTAAGGTGTAAAGTTAGGTTGTTGATTTGAGATTTCTTCTTTTTTAATGTAAGCAGTTACAGCACTAAATTTCCCTTTTAGCGCTGTTTTTGTTGCGTCCCATAAGTTTTGGTATGTTGTCTTTTCATTTTCATTTGTCTCAAGATATTTTCTAATTTCCTTTGGCATTTCTTTGGTCGTTTAAGAGTGTGCTATTTAATTTTCACATCTTTGTTATTTTCCATCTGCTATTGATTTCTTTCATTGCATTGTGATCAGAAAATATAGTTTTAAAAATTCATTGAAAATTGTCTCGTGGCCAAACTTATGGTCTGTTGTAGACAATGTTCCGTGTGCACTTAAGAAAACTATGTATTCTGCTGTTGTTGGATCACATGTTTTGTATGTCTTTTAGGTTCAGTTGGGTCTACAGAATTGTTTAAGTCCTCTATTTGTTTATTGATTTTTTTTCCCCTCTGGTTCTTCTATCCATTACTGAAAATGGGGCTTTGCAGTCTCCTACTGTTACTGTAGAACTGTCTGTTTCTCCCCTTAATGCTGTCAGTGGCAGCTTCATAAATTTAGGATCTCTGATATTTGATGAGTATATAAGTGTTGTATCTTGGCAAATTGACATTTTCTCATTATATAATGCCCTTTGTCTCTTATGACAATTTTTTACTTAATGTGTGTTTTGGCTGATATTAGTATAGCCATCCCTGCTCTTTTTTGGTTACTTTGCATGGGATATCCTTTTCCTTCTTTCAGTTTCAATCTGTGTGTTCTTAGGTCTAAAGTGAATCTTTTGTAGACAGCATGTCATTGAATCCTGTTTTTTAGAATCCATTCTGACAACCTGTCTTTTGATTAGATGAGTTTAATCTACTTATATTTAAATTAATTACTGGTAGAGAAGGACTCACACTTGTCATTTTGTTGTTTATTTATGACTTATAGCTCTTTTTTGTTGTTTTTGTTATTGTTAAATCATTTATTCCCTTACTACCTTGCTTTGTATTTAGTTGAGTTTTCATAGTGACATGTTTTAATTCCCTTCTCATTTCCTTTTGTATATATCCTATGGATATTTTCTTATTGGTTACCATGGGGAGTGCATGAATATACAGTTGTAACATTCTATTTTAAACTAATAACAACTCAACTTCAATTACTTACAAATACTCTATACTCCTTTACACCTATGCCTCCTCCCACTTTATGATATTGATGTCACAAATCGCATCTTTATATATTATGTATCCATTAACAAAGATTTATAATTACTTTTATGCTTTTGTCCTTTAAGTCCTATAAAATAATAAAAAGTGGAGTTATGAGTCAAAATGAAAATAATACAAGTTTTAAAATTTACCCACATATTTCCCTTTACTGGAGAATTTCATATTTTTGTATGGCTTCTGGTTACTTTCTAGTGTCCTTTGTTTCTAATTTAAAGACACGGCTTAACATTTCTTGTAGGGCAAGTCTTGTGGTAATGAATTCCCTCAGGTTTTATCTGGAAATTTCTCCCTCATTTTTGAAGGACAGTTTTGTGGGATATAGAATTCTCATTTGACAGGTGTTTTTTCTTTCCCCCTAACAGTTTGGCTATAATATGTCTGTCTTGGAGTTCATTGAGCGTCTTACATTTGTATGTCCTTGTCTTTCCTCAAATTTGGGACATTTTCAACCATTATTTTTTCAAATAAGCCCTCTACCTCTTTCTCTCTCTCTTCTCCTTTAATGCACATATTGGTTTGTTTGTTTTTTTTAGTTTTTTTTTTTGATTTTTGAATTTTATTGTATTTATTTTTTTATACAGCAGGTTCTTATTAGTCATCAATTTTATACACATCAGTGTATACATGTCAATCCCAATCGCCCAATTCAGCACACCACCATCCCCACCCCACCGTGGCTTTCCCCCCTTGGTGTCCATACGTTTGTTGTCTACATCTGTATCTCAACTTCTGCCCTGTAAACTGGTTCATCTGTACCATTTTTCTAGGTTCCACATACATGCGTTAATATACGATATTTATTTTTCTCTTTCTGACTTACTTCATTCTGTATGACAGTCTCTAGATCCATCCACGTCTCAACAGATGACTGAATTTCGTTTCTTTTTATGGCTGAGTAATATCCCATTGTATATATGTACCACAACTTCTTTATCCATTCATCTGTCGATGGATATTTAAGTTGCTTCCATGACCTGGCTATTATAAATAGTGCTGCATTGAACATTGGGGTGCATGTGTCTTTTTGAATTATGGTTTTCTCTGGGTATATGCCCAGTAGTGGGATTGCTGGATCATATGGTAATTCTATTTTTAGTTTTTTAAGGAACCTCCATACTGTTCTCCATAGTGGCTGTATCAATTTACATTCCCACCAACAGTGCAAGAGGGTTCCCTTTTCTCCACACCCTCTCCAGCATTTGTTGTTTGTAGATTTTCTGATGATGCCCATTCTAACTGGTGTGAGGTGATACCTCACTGTACTTTTGATTTGCATTTCTCTAATAATTAGTGATGTTGAGCAGCTTTTCATGTGCTTCTTGGCCATCTGTATGTCTTCATTGGAGAAATGTCTGTTTAGGTCTTCTGCCCATTTTTGGATTGGGTTGTTTGTTTCTTTAATATTGAGCTGCATGAGCTGTTTATATATTTTGGAGATTAATCCTTTGTCCGTTGATTCGTTTGCAAATATTTTCTCCCATTCTGAGGGTTGTCTTTTCGTCTTGTTTATGATTTCCTTTGCTGTGCAAAAGCTTGAAGTTCATTAGGTCCCATTTGTTATTTTTGTCTTTATTTCCATTACTCTAGGAGGTGGATCAAAAATGATCTTGCTGTGATTTATGTCAAAGAGTATTCTTCCTATGTTTTCCTCTAAAAGTTTTATACTGTCCGGTCTTATGTTTAAATCTCGAATCCATTTTGAGTTTATTTTTGTGTATGGTGTGAGGGAGTCTTCTAATTTCATTCTTTTACATGCAGCTGTCCAGTTTTCCCAGCACCACTTATTGAAGACACTGTCTTTTCTCCATTGTATATCCTTGCCTCCTTTGTCATAGATTAGTTGACCATAGGTGCGTGGGTTTATCTCTGGGCTTTCTATCTTGTTCCATTGATCTGTGTTTCTGTTTTTGTGCCAGTACCATACTGTCTTGATTACTGTAGCTTTGTAGTATAGTCTGAAGTCAGGGAGTCTGATTCCTCCAGCTCCGTTTTTTTCCCTCAAGACTGCTTTGGCTATTCGGGGTCTTTTGTGTCTCCATATAATTTTAAGATTTTTTGTTCTAGTTCCATAAAAAATGCCATTTGTAATTTGATAGGGATTGCATTGAATCTGTAGATTGCTTTGGGTAGTATAGTCATTTTCACAATATTGATTCTTCCAATCCAAGAACATGGTATATCTCTCCATCTGTTGGTATTATCTTTAATTTCTTTCATCAGTGTCTTATACTTTTCTGCATATAGGTCTTTTGTCTCCCTGGGTAGGTTTATTCCTAGGTATTTTATTCTTTTTGTTGCAATCGTAAATGGGAGTGTTTCCATAATTTCTCTTTCAGCTTTTTCATCATTAGTGTATAGGAATGCAGGAGATTTCTGTGCATTAATTTTGTATCCTGCAACTTTACCAAATTCATTGATTAGCTCTAGTAGTTTTCTGGTGGCATTTTTAGGATTCTCTGTGTATAGTATCATGTCATCTGCAAACAGTGACAGTTTTACTTCTTCTTTTCCAATTTGTATTCCTTTTATTTCTTTTCCTTCTCTGATTGCCGTGGCTAGGACTTCCAAAACTATGTTGAATAATAGTGGTGAGAGTGGACATCCTTGTCTCGTTCCTGATCTTAGAGGAAATGCTTACAGTTTTTCACTGTTGAGAATGATGTTTGCTGTGGGTCTGTCGTATATGGCCTTTATTATGTTGAGGTAGGTTCCCTCTATGCCCACTTTCTGGAGAGTTTTTATCATAAATCGGTGTTGAATTTGTCAAAAGCCTTTTCTGCATCTATTGAGATAATCATATGGTTTTTCTTCTTCAATTTGTTAATATGGTGTATCACATTGATTGATTTGCGTATATTGAAGAATCCTTGCATCCCTGGGATAAATCCCACTTGATCATGGTGTATGATCCTTTTAATGTGTTGTTGGCTTCTGTTTGCTAGTATTTTGTTGAGGATTTTTACATCTCTATTCATCAGTGATATTGGTCTGTAATTTTCTTTTTTTGTAGTATCTTTGTCTGGTTTTGGTATCAGGGTGATGGTGGCCTCATAGAATGAGTTGGGGAGTGTTCCTCCCCCTGCAGTTTTTTGGAAGAGTTTGAGAAGGATGGGTGTTAGCTCTTCTCTAAATGATTGATAGAATTCACCTGTGAAGCCCTCTGGTCCTGACTTCTGTTTGTTGGAAGATTTTTAATCACAGTTTCAATTTCATTACTTGTGATTGGTCTATTCATATTTTCTATTTCTTCCTGGTTCAGTCTTGGAAGGTTATACCTTTCTAAGAATTTGTCCATTTCTTCCAGGTTGTCCATTTTATTGGCATAGAGTTACTTGTAGTAGTCTCTTAGGATGCTTTGTATTTCTGTGGTGTCTGTTGTAACTTCTTCTTTTTCATTTCTGATTTTATTGATTTGAGTCCTCTCTTTTTCTTGATGAGTCGGGCTAAAGGTTTATCAATTTTGTTTATCTTCTCAAAGAACCAGCTTTAGTTTTATTTATCTTTGCTATTGTTTTGTTTGTTTCTATTTCATTTATTTATGCTCTGATCTTTATGATTTCTTTCCTTCTACTGACTTTGGGTTTTGCTTGTTCTTCTTTCTCTAGTTTCTTTAGGTGTAACGTTAGATTGTTTATTTGAGATTTTTCTTGTTTCTTGAGGTAGGCTTGTATAGCTATAAACTTCCCTCTTAGAACTGCTTTTGCTGCATCCCATAGGTTTTGGATCATCGTGTTTTCATTGTCATTTGTTTCTAGGTATTTTTTGATTTCCTCTTTGATTTCTTCAGTGATCTCTTGGTTATTTAGTAACGTATTGTTTAGCCTCCATGTGTTTGTATTTTTTACGTTTTTTTCCCTGTAATTGATTTCTAATCTCATAGTGTTGTGGTCCGAAGAGATGCTTGATATGATTTCAATTTTCTTAAATTTACTGAGGCTTGATTTGTGACCCAAGATGTGATCTATCCTGGAGAATGTTCCGTGCGCACTTGAGAAGAAAGTGTAATCTGCTGTTTTTGGATGGAATGTCCTATAAATATCAATTAAATCTATCTGATCTATTGTGTCATTTAAAGCTTCTGTTTATTTATTTTCATTTTGGATGATTTGTCCATTGGTATAAGTGAGGTGTTAAAGTCCCCCACTATTATTGTGTTACTGTCGATTTCCTCTTTTATAGCTGTTAGCAGTTGCCTTATGTATTGAGGTGCTCCTATGTTGGGTGCATATATATTTATAATTGTTATATCTTCTTCTTGGATTGATCCCTTGATCATTATGTAGTGTCCTTCCTTTTCTCTTGTAACAATCTTTACTTTAAAGTCTGTTTTATCTGATGATAAATGAGTATTGCTACTCCAGCTTTCTTTTGATTTCCATTTGCATGGAATATCTCTTTCCATCCCCTCACTTTCAGTCTGTATGTGTCCCTAGGTCTGAAGTGGGTCTCTTGTAGACAGCATATATATGGTTCTTGTTTTTGTATCCATTCAGCAAGCCTGTGTCTTTTGGTTGGAGCATTTAATCCATTCACCTTTAAGGTAATTATCGATATGTATGTTCCTGTTACCATTTTCTTAATTGTTTTGGGTTTGTTTTTGTAGGTCCTTTTCTTCTCTTGTGTTTCCCAGTTAGAGAAGTTCCTTTAGCATTTGTTGTAGAGGTGGTTTGGTGGTGCTGAATTCTCTTAGCTTTTGCTTGTCTGTAAAGCTTTTGATTTCTCCAGCGAATCTGAATGAGATCCTTGCCCGGTAGAGTAATCTTGATTGTAGGTTCTTCCCTTTCATCACTTTAAATATATCATGCCACTCCCTTCTGGCTTGTAGAGTTTCTGCTGAGAAATCAACTGTTAACCTTATGGGAGTTCCTTTGTATGTAATTTGTCGTTTTTCCCTTGCTACTTTCAATAATTTTTCTTTGTTTTTAATTTTTGCCAATTTGATTACTATGTGTCTCGGCGTGTTTCTCTTTGGGTTTATCCTGCATGGGACTCTCTGCGCTTCCTGGACTTGGGTGGCCACTTCCTTTCCCATGTTATGGAAGTTTTCAACTATAATCTCTCCAAATATTTTCTCAGGTCCTTTCTCTCTGTCTTCTCCTTCTGGGACCCCTATAAAGTGAATGTTGTTGCGTTTAATGTTGTTCCAGAGGTCTCTTAGGCTGTCTTCATTTCTTTTCATTCTTTTTTCTTTATTCTGTTCCGCAGCAGTGAATTCCACCATTCTGTCTTCTAGGTCACTTATCCGTTCTTCTGCCTCAGTTATTCTGCTATTGATTCCTTCTAGTGTAGTTTTCATTTCAGTTATTGTATTGTTCATCTCTGTTTGTTTGTTCTTTAATTCTTCTAGGTCTTTGTTAAACATTTCTTGCATCTTCTCCATCTTTGCCTCCATTGTTTTTCCAAGGTCCTGGATCATCTTCACTATCATTATTTTGAATTCTTTTTCTGGAAGGTTGCCTATCTCCACTTCATTTGGTTGTTTTTCTGGGGTTTTATCTTGTTCCTTCATCTGGTACATAGCCCCCTACCTTTTCATCTTGTCTATCTTTCTGTGAATGTGGTTTTTGTTCCACAGGCTGCAGGATTGTAGTTCTTCTTGCTTCTGCTGTGTGCCCTCTGGTGGATGAGGCTCTCTAAGAGGCTTGTGTAAATTTCCTGATGGGAGGGACTGGTGGTGGGTAGAGCTGACTGTTGCTCTGGTGGACAGAGCTCAGTAAAACTTTAATCTGCTTGACTGTTGATGGGTGGGGCTGGGTTCCCTCCCTGTTGATTGTTTGGCCTGAGGCAACCCAACACTGGAGCTTACCTGGGCTCTTTGGTGGGGCTAATGATGGGCTCTGGGAGGGCTCACGCCAAGGAGTACTTCCCAGAACTTCTGCTGCCAGTGTCCTTATCCCCATGGTGAGCCACAGCCACCCCCTGCCTCTGTAGGAGACCCTCCAACACTAGCAGGTAGGTCTGGTTCAGTCTCCCCTGGGGTCACTGCTCCTTCCCCTGGGTCCCCATGCACACACTACTTTGTGTGTGCCCTCCAGGAGTGGAGTTTCCCCCAGTCCTGTCGAAGTCCTGCAATCAAATCCCACTAGGCTTCAAAGTCTGATTCTCTAGGAATTCCTCCTCCCGTTGCCGGACCCCCAGGTTGGGAATCCTGACGTGGGGCTCAGAACCTTCTCTCCAGTGGGTGGACTTCTGTGGTATAAGTGTTCTGCAGTCTGTGAGTCACCCACCCAGCAGTTATGGGATTTGATTGTACTGTGATTGCGCCCCTCCTACTGTCTCATTGTGGCTTCTCCTTTGTGTTTGGATGTGGGGTATCTTTTTTGGTGAGGTCCAGTGTCTTCCTGTCGATGATTGTCCGCAGCTAGTTGTGATTCTGGCGTTCTCACAAGAGGGAGTGAGAGCATGTCCTTCTACTCCTCCATCTTGGTTCCTCTCTCCTGGAATAAGCACATATTGGTTTTTTGATCGGGTCCCTTATGTTCCTTAATCTCTGTTTACTTTTTTATTATTTTTTTTTTGATTTTCTTCTGGAACTCGATAATTTCAAAGGTTTTCTCCTCAAGGTCACCAGTTTTTTCTTCTGCCTCTTTGAGTCTGCTGTTGAACCTTTCAAATAAATTTTTAAAATTCAGTTACTATATTTTTCTACTCCAGAAATTGTTTGCTTGTTTTTACAATTTCTGTTTCTTGGTTGCTATTCTCATTTTCTTTTTATATTGTTTTTCTAATTTCCTTTAGGTTTCTGTGTTTTCCTGTAGGTTTTTGAGCATATTCAAGACAGTTGTTTTAAAGTCTTTGTCAGGTAACTACAAAGGCTATGTCTCTTTGAGGTCGGTTTCTAGAGATATATGGTGTTCCTTTGAATGTGCCATGTTTCCCTATTTATTTATATGCCTTGTAATCTTCTGTTGATAATTGAGCATTTGAAAAAACAGCCATACCTTCCAGTATTTGAAAACTGGCTTCTTGCAGGGGAAGACCATCAGCCATCATTTTCTGTGCATACGTCTTCCCCGGGCTTGTGTGTTTGGTTTCCCCCTAATTCCACTGTATACATGGCTCCTTTTAAATGTTGTAATTGCTCAGTCTTACCCTGGCTTCTTCTCAAGGCCTTATATGTTCTGTTGTGTTCTCCTGCCTGTAGTCTCTTGCCCCAGGTGCCTGCAGGTCTGAAGTCTTCCTGCAGCTCGCATGTAGTTCAACAGGTGCCACTCCTTTCAGGGACCCAATCTTATATCCAACCTATGTCACTCTTCCCATCAGTGGTCTGAGTCAGGTGAGACAGAAACCAACCCCTCAGTGAGCCCCCAGACAAGCCAGAATGTTACAAACAAGTTGAGCCTTTTTCTTTCTGTTCTGAAGGAGGAACTGGGAATTGGGTGTCTTCCTCCAGATTGTGCCATGCCAGGTAGGGGTTGGGCAAGGACAGGCAAAAACACCACTACATTTCCTATTCTTTTGAATGTGGTTATGTAGAGCTCAGGAAGAGACGGTTTTTGAAAGATTGAAGGTTCCTGGAGGCAGTGCGGATGGAAATTATTTTAGGTTCACAGTAAACCACATTAATGTGGAAATTTGGGAGAGTGAAAACAAACTGTCCCTCAGCCATCAGGAATGGAAAGTTTTGTTTTGTTTTGTTTTGTTTTGAGGAAAAACTTAAGGATAGGGAAACAAAGTGAATGTTTAATATTTTAATAGCAAGAAATAAAGGAAGATCCCTTTCAGCTCTCGTATTGATCTAGGTCAGCGTTCTCAAAACTTTTTGATTCAGGACTTCTTTATACTCTTAAATAAAAATCTTGGGGGTTCTCAATATTTTGTCTTATATTTGTTAATATTTACTGTATTAGAAATTAAAACTGAGGAATTTAAAAATATTGTTTTAAAATAAATTTAAACCTATTTTTGTAAACCTGAATAACACATTTTTATGAAAAAATATTTTCTGCAACAAAAAAAATTGATGAGAAGAATTGTATTATTCAAAGCTTTGCAAATCTTTTTAATATCTGGCTTAATAGAAGTTAGCTGGAATCTTATATCTGCTTCCGCACTTGACCTGTTACAGTGTTATTTCAGTTGAAGTATATGAGGAAAATACAGTCTTACACCGGGATGTAACTGGGAAAAGGAGGCGTATTTTATACAGCCTCTTCAGAAAGTTGTGGTTATTCTTTGATACTATACCAAACTCAAAAAGTGGTAGTGGGCTTCCCTGGTGGCGCAGTGGTTGAGAATCTGCCTGCCAATGCAGGGGACATGGGTTCGAGCCCTGGTCTGGGAGGATCCCACATGCCGTGGAATGAGTAGGCCCGTGAGCCACAGCTACTGAGCCTGCACGTCTGGAGCCTGTGCTCCACAGCGGGAGAGGCCGCGACGGTGAGAGGCCCGCGCACCGCGATGAAGAGTGGCCCCCGCTCTCTGCGACTGGAGAAAGCCCTCACACAGAAACGAAGACCCAACACACCCAAAAATAAATAAATAACTAAATTTAAAAATTTATAAAAAAAAAAAAAAGTGGTAGTTTCTTAAACGTTAGTTGCAGTATGGAATCTGAATCCATATTAGTGAACTTTTGGTACTCTGTTACATTAAAATCTATTGGCCTATCTTGCACTTGAATTAATTATATACTTTGTATATCATCATGCGTGGGTCATTTGAAAAATATTGCTTGACTGAGTTATGTGGATCTTTCACGTACTGTTTATTATACAGTATAAAAAAATCACATTCTTATCTGGAAAGTCTACATGTTGGGAATATGCCAAGCTCATGGTGACAGTTAACACATTTTCTAAAAGTTGAATTTTCATTTGAAAGCTTGAATTTTATCATTGGTAACAAATACTTTTAATTTTCCTCGATATGATAAGTTCACTTTTTTCATTTTCAATAAAATGTCTGCCATGTACCAAGGTCTGCATAAGCATAGTTTGTCTCTTATTTATTCTTTCAAGTAAAATGGTGTTACATGGAAAAAGCACCTAGTTCAGCTTGTAACTTAAACAGTCTTATAAATGCTTTTTCTTGATATAACCTGCTAACCCCAATATACTGCAGAAGTGTTTCATTTGTTTTCTCTCATTTGGTCACACAGTATGTTAAAAAGACATGTTCTAAAGCTTCCTTACTTTGTGATGTCATTTTTATGACATCTCTATATGATCAAATTACAGAGATGGAGAATAGGTTAGTCGTTCCTAAGGGTTAGATGCATAAGAGGTGAAGGGAGAAAAGAGGAAGGAAAGAAGGTGCCTATGGCTTTTATAGGGTAGTGCAAAGGATCTTCGTGAAGAACCTTTTCTGTACTGTGACTGTAGCAGTGGTGACAGGAACCTATAAATGTGATAAAATTGCCCAGAACTAAATATACATGAAAATGTGTGTGCACGTAAAACTGGAGAAATCTGAATAAGGTTGCTGGATCATATCAGTGTCATTTTTCAAGGTTTGGTATTGTACTATACTTACATAAGGTGTTACCATTAAGGAAAACTAGATGAAGAGCATATGGAAACTCTTTGTATTATGTTTTAAACTCCACGTGACTCTATAATTATCTCAGAATAAAAATTAATGATTTTTACTGTCACATAAATGACATACTTAAGTACTCGCCCTTTTTTTTTTTTTTTTTTTGTGAGTGCATGGTGAGAATGTGGGAGTGAGGAATACAAGGACTGCCATTGGTTTCATTTTTACCAAGGCACCAGTAGTTTTACCCTTCTTGTTTTTCTGTCAGTGCAAATGTCAACACAACAACAGCTTGGCATTAATATTATGAGACTGTTTTCTCTCCCAGGCCTTCTCATCACTAGGGCTCTACAGTCCACATTCTGAGAATCAGTGCCATAAAGTTTTAGTCTTTAGTTAGCTGGGGAAAACAAGTACATTTGGCCCTCTGTATCTGCGGGTGCTGAACCTGTGCATATGGAGGGCCTGCTGTACTAAATAAACTGTTTTATATGAGACTTGAGCATCTGTGGATTTTGGTATCCACGGGGGTCTTGGAACCAAGCCCCGGAGGATAGCAAGGGACAACTGTAATATGCTTAAGACTGCATGTCCAGTTCAGTGATATGTCTCTGCTTCTCTCTCCAGCGTTTTATCTTGGACTCTTGCTTATGGGATGTTACTGTACTTCTGTAAAATTAGAGTTACATTTGTAAAGATATAAAAGGTAGACATGAGAAGAGTAAAATTTTGGAATTAGCAGCTTTCTGCCTCTGTGCTGTATAGTATGGTAGCAACTAGCCATATCTGGTTATTTAAATTTAAATTCTAAGTGATTAAAATGTGTATAAATAAATTTAAATTGGACCAGTGGTTATACAGTTTCAGTTTTGCAAGATGAAAAAGTTCATCACAGAAATTTTTATTTACACTGGTTGTGTAGCTCTCAGGAAGACAATTGTAAGAGGTTGAAGGTGCTTGGAAGCATTGCGGATGCCAATATGGTCAAAGTGCTGGTCTAGACTTTAAGGTATTATCTTTACTTCTCTGGCCAGATTTAGATGTCAAACATTTATTTGATAGAAGAGTTTCTCACTATTTATATCCTCTAATAGCCAGTTAATAAGAATGAAGGAACACATTTATGCATATATATGTATATATATATACACACACATACAGTTATAAAGAAAAATATTAAAACAAAATTGAGAACTTTTATAAATTTATAGTAATAGTCTATTTTAAAAAAATAATTGGTGTATCCATAGGTACTGTTTTTATTTAGATTTTAAAAGTAGAGCTTCCCTGGTGGCGCAGTCGTTAAGAATCTGCCTGCCAGTGCAGGGGAGAGGGGTTCGAGCTCTGGTCCGGGAAGATCCCACATGCCGTGGAGCAACTAAGCCCGTGTGCCACAACTACTTAACCTGCGCTCTAGAGCCCACGAGCCACAACTAGTGAAGCCCGCACGCCTAGAGCCCGTGCTCTGCAACAAGAGAAGCCACCGCAATGAGAAGCCTGCACACTGCAACAAAGAGTAGCCCCTGCTTGCTGCAACTAGAGAAAGCCTGTGTACGGCAACAAAGACCCAACACAGCCAAAAATAAATAAATAAAATTAATTTATTTTTTTAAAAAAAGTAATTCCCAGCTCTAAGATGACAGAAATAGATTTTCCTCTGGTACCTTTAAAGTGTCATGTTTTACATTCCAACATTTTTAATCAATCTGGAATTTTTTGGTATCATGAGTTGAGCGTATATATCCTCCTTCCCCCTAGACGATTATCTAGTCATCCCAACACAATTTATTAAGTAATTTAGGTATTTCTCTAGTGACTTGAAATACTACCAACATTCTGTACCTATATGTGCTTATTTCAGCATTCTCTCTCAATATCATTCTTTCCATGTCATTAAATGCTCCTCTGTATCTTTTTTAATGACTACAAAGGATCATACTGAGTAAATACTACGTACATCTATTATCTATCTCTTTATTGCTTAAATTGTGGATTTCTTGAAGCTTAAAAAACCAGTGAACAGGGCTTCCCTGGCGGCGCAGTGGTTGAGAATCTGCCTGCCAATGAAGGGGACATGGGGTCGAGCCCTGGTCTGGGAAGATCCCACATGCTGCGGAGCAACTAGGCCCGTGAGCCACAATTACTGAGCCTGGGCGTCTGGAGCCTGTGCTCCGCAACGAGAGGCCACTATAATGAGAGGCCCGTGCGCTGCGATGCAGAGTGGCCCCCGCTTGCCACAACTAGAGAAAGCCCTCGCACAGAAACGAAGACCCAACACAGCCATAAATAAATAAATAAATTTTAAAAAACAAAACAAAAAAACAAACCAGTAAACATATATTATTGGCCTCATTTAGGCACATAGCCCACAGCATAGTGTCTTTGTGTTACATTTCCATAAATATTGTTGATTTACTTTCATTGTGATTTATGAGACCATATTTCAGTTGTTTGCCAGAAATATTTAAAACTTTGCAAAATACAGACCTCCTACTGGATTTTCTGGTTTGCTTTACTATTTTCTATCACATGAAGGGAAGTTGAAGAGAAGGGAAGCTATCACAGAGTTTATCTTCAATGAGTTTTTATTATAAAAGTAATCAATTCTAATGAAAAAGGAAAAATACATATAGGCATACCACGGCAATATTGTGGATTTGGTTCCAGAACACTGCAATAAAGCGAATATTGCAGTGATGCAATTCACACAAATTTTTTGGTTTCCCAGTGCATATAAAAGTTATGTTAACACTATATATGATAGTGCATAAAGTGTGCGATAGCATTATGTCTAAGAAAATCAATGTATGTACCTTAATTAAAAAACACAGTGGACCCTTGAACAACTTGGGAGATTGGTTCCAGGGCCCACCACACATACCAAAATCCATGGATGTTTAAGTCCCATAGTTGGCACTTTGTATGCCTGGTTCCACATCTGCAGATTCAACCAACCACAGATTGTGTAGTACTGTAGTATTTATTTATTTCCCCTAGTTTTACTGAGGTGTAATTGACAAACAGTGCTGTATCAGTAGGGTGTACAGCATACTGATTTGACTTACATACATCATGAAGCACTGTAGTATTTATTGAAAAATATACGCATGTAATTGGACCCACACAGATCAAACCCCTGTTTTTTGAGGATCAACTGTACTTTATTGTTAAAAATGCTAACCATCATCTGAGCCTTCAGCAAGTCATAATCTTTTTGCTGGTAGAGGGTCTTGCCTCGATGTCGATGCTGCTGACTGACCAGGGTGGTGGCTGCTGAAGGCTGGGGTGGCCGTGGCAACGTCTTAAAATAAAACAACATTGAAGTCTGCTGCATCAACTGACTCTTCTTTTCACGAACGACTTCCCTGGAGCAAGCAAGGCTGTTTGATAGCATTTTACCCACAGTAGAACGTCTTTCAAAACTGAAGTCAGGGCTTCCCTGGTGGCACCGTGGATAAGAATCTGCCTGCCAGTGCAGGGGACACGGGTTCGATCCTTGGTCCGGGAAGATCCCACATACCACAGAGCAACTAAGCCCGTGCGCCACAACTACTGAGCCTGCGCTCTAGGGTCCGCGAGCCACAACCACTGAGCCCACGTGCCACAACTACTGAGCCTGCGCTCTAGAGTCTGCGAGCCACAACTACTGAAGCCCGCGTGCCTAGAGCCTGTGCTCCGCAACAAGAGAAGCCACTGCAATGAGAAGCCCGTGCACCGCAATGAAGAGTAGCCCCCGCTCACTGCAGCTAGAGAAAGCCCGCGTGCAGCGGCGAAGACCCAACACAGCCAAAAATAAATAAATAAAATAAGAATTAAAAAAACAAAATACTGAAGTCAGTCCTCTCAAAACCTGCCACTGCTTTATCAGCTAAATTTATGTAATATTCTAAATCCTCTCTTGTCATTGCAGTAGTCATTAGAGTCCATCTCAAGAAACCCTTTCTTTGCTCATCCGTAAGAAGCAACTCCTCATCTGTCACAGAGTTTTATTATGAGATTGCAGCAGTTCAGTCACATCTTCAGGCTCCACTTCTAATTCTAGTTCTCTTACTGTTTCTACCACATCTACAGTGACTGCTCCATTGAAGTCTTGAACCCCGCAGGAGTTGGAATCAACTTCTTCCAAACTCCTGTTACTGTTGACATGTTGACCTCTTCTCATGAATCACGAATGTTCTTCGTGACATCCAGAATGGTGAATCCTTTCCAGAAGGTTTTCAATTTACTGTGCCCAGATCCATCAGAGGAATCACTATCTATGGCAGCTAAATAGTCTTACGAAATGTATTCATTAAATAATACGACCTGAAAGTTGAAATTACTCCTTGATTCACGGGCTGCAGAATGGATGTTGTGTGAGCAGGCAGGAAAACATCATTAATCTCGTACATCTCCTTCAGAGCCCTTGGGTGACCAGGTGCATTGTCAACGAGCAGTAATATTTTGAAAGGCATCATTTTTTCTGAGCAGTGGGTCTCAACAGTGGGCTTAAAATATTCAGTAAACCATGCTGCCAACAGATGTGTTGTCATCCAGGCTTTGCTGTTCCATGTATAGAGCACAGGCAGAGTAGATTTAGCAGAATTCTTAAGGGCCCTAGGATTTTCGGAATGATAAATGAGCACGGACTTCAGCTAAAAGTCACCAGATGCATTAGCCCGTAACAAGAGAGTCAGCCAGTCTTTTGAAGCTTTGAAGCCAGACATTGACTTCTCCTCTCTAGCTATGGAAGTCCTAGAAGGCATCTTCTTAAATGGAAGGCTGTTTCATCTACACTGAAAATCTGTAGTTTAGTGTAGCCACCTTCATTCCTTACCTTAGTTAGATATTATGGGTAACTTGCTGCAGCTTCTACATCAGCACTTGTGGCTTCACCTTGTATTTGTATGTTATGGAGACATACAAATACAAGCCTCTTTCCTAACACCTCATGAACCAACCACCTCTGCTAGCTTCAAACTTTCCTCCTGCAAATTCTTCACCTCTCTCAGCCTTCAGAACCAAAGAGAGTTAGGACCTTGCTCTGGGTTAGGTTTTGGCTTAAAGGAATGTTGTTGCCGGTTTGATCTCTCCAGACCACTAAAATTTTCTCCATATCAGCAATAAGGCTGTTTTGTTTTCTTATCATTCGTGTGTCCACTGAAATAGCAGTTTTAATTTCGTTCAAGAAGTAACTTTTCCTTTGCATTCACAACTCGGCTAACTGTCTGGCGAAAGAGGCCTATCTTTCTGCGCATCTCAGCTTTCGACATGCTTTCCTCGCTAAGCTTAATCATTTCTAGATTTTGATTTAAAATGAGAGGCATGGGACTCTTCTTTCACTTGAACACTTGGAGGCCAACGCAGGGTTATTAATTGGCCTAATTTCAATACTGTTGTGTCTCAGGGAATCGGGAGGCCCGAGGAGAGTGAGAAAGATGGGGAACAGCTTGTCAGTGGAGCAGTCAGAATACACACAGCATTTATGGATTAAGTTCGCCGACTTATATGGGTGTAGTTCATGGTGCCCCAAAACAATTATAATAGTAACATCAAAGATCACTGATCACAGGTCACCATAGCAAATATAATAATAATAATGAAAAAGTTTAAAATATTGCGAGAATTACCAAAATGTGACACAGAGACATGAAGTGAGCAAGTGTTACTGGGAAAATAGAGTTGATAATCATGCTTATATAGCACAGGGAACTATATTCAATACCTTGTAATAACCTATAATGGAAAAGAATCTGAAAAAGAATATATGTAGATACATATAACTGAATCAGTTTGCTGTACACCTGAAACTAATACCACATTGTAAATCAACTATACTTAAAAAAAAAAAAAAGACATGCTTGATGCAGGGTTCCTGCAAACCTTCAATTTGTAAAAATCAAAGTATCTGTGAAGTGCAGTAACACCCAGCACAATAAAATGAGGTGTGCCCTTAATACAGAGTATATAAAATAAAACCTACAAGTTGTATCCTATATCCCCCTTTCAATTCTATTTCTGCAAAGTAGCAATTTTAAGTTTGCTATATGTCTTCCTAAGACATCTTTGAGTATACTATTAGCATATATCAAAAAACACTACAGAAATAGGATTTTTATTCTTACTAATTCTATGATTTGCTTATGTCACTTAATATTATAGATATCTTTCCATGACAGTGTATGTAGATTTACCTCATTCTTTCTTAGCTCAAAGACTACACTACGTTCTCTCTTAGACTGACTATAGCTTACTTTAACCTCTCTCTTATAAATGGAAATATGGAGTGCTTCTTTATTTTTTGCCATTATGAATTTATCTTTAGGGTCAATTTCTTGAAATGGAATTGTGGAGTAAAAGGATAAGCTTATTTAAAATTTGGTAAGTATCACCTGATAGCTCTTTGAAAGGCTATGGCTACATAATTTTTAAATCAGATTTATGTGTGTCCGCACACATGTGCACAATATTGAAATTAGTCTTTACGGCAGTATTTATTTAAGGGGAAGTGAGTGTTTTAAGAGAAATAACCTTTCATCTCCGTGTCATATGTGAAGTGCTTAGAATGGTTTCTGAAACATATTAAGAGCTATCTAAATGCTATAATTATTTTTGTTTGCTTAATTCCCTTCTATTTTGAAAATTGAAAATCTTATTAATTTTTTCACATATCCTTATTTTGAAAACCGTCAGCATCTGTACCTAAGTTGCTGTTAGTGTGTTCTGTGTTGTAATGGGATTCACCCTCAGATTTCTATCTTTAATTGTCACAATCACTGTTTTTTAAATAGTTATTATGGACTTAAAGGTTATGTATGCAGTACAGTGTGTTTTGATTGGCTTGTCTTCCTTCACTGGCATTCCGTTAACAGATAGTCAGTTACCACCATTTGCTAGTTTTTGTTGTTACCTCCAGTTAATAAAAAAAGTCAGTGACTTAAGAGAGTTCATTGAAACTTGAAAGTAATGATGAAAATGAGAATATGTCTCTACTTGTAAACTTGTACAGTGAACTGGATTGCCATTTAAATATAAAGCATTCATGTATATAGTCTTGGAGAAGTAAATCTTTGTGATAACTTTGAAGGTATTTGAAAAGGAAAGTACAAACAAAATCTATGATGACTATCAAAATGACTATCTATCCCTAGTTCTCTATACATTTGATGTTATGAAACATGTTCATAGAATGTTCCCATTAAGGCTTTTGCAATGTTTTTCAACAAAGTGTAATAGTATATTGAAGAAGTTACTCCAGAATAATTTAATCAATAAACTTGGTTAATCATGTCATTAAATGCAGAGAAGAGAGGAAAAGCATAGAGGCATCTTTCACAGTTGTACTCCCTGCCTCAACAACAGGTACAAGTCAAATCATTCCTTGAAATTTCTAAAACCAGTCACAAAGAATGGACAGATTCTCTACAAGAAAGCTGAGTGAGCTATTGGCAAAATTTCTTTATCAATGCACCTATTAACATATTGCAAATGGGAGACTTCCCTGGTGGCACAGTGGCTAAGAATCCTGCCAACGCAGGGGACACGGATTCAATCCCTGATCCGGAAAGATTCCCTCATGCTGCAGAGCATCTAAGCCCGTGCGCCACAACTACTGAGCCTGTGCTCTAGGGCCCATACACCACAACTACTGAAACCCGCGTGCCCTAGGGCCAGCGTGCCGCAACTACTGAGCCCGCGTACTGCAACTACTGAAGCCCACGCGCCTAGAGCCCGTGCTCCGCAACAAGAGAAGCCGCTGCTATGAGAAGCCCGCGCACCGCAATGAAGAGTAGCCTCCTCTCACCGCAACTACAAAAAGCCCGCGCGCAGTAAGGAAGACCCAAGGCAGCCAAAAATTAAAAAAATAAAATAAAAAATAAAGAGGACCCGAGTCCGTTAACAACAACAACAAAAATATATATATATATTGCTAACGGCACAATGGCATACATTGTGAGAGAGGAATCACATCCATGTGTGGCAGTCATCAGATGTTATGCTTTGCATTCAGGTGAAACTGCTTGTGTACAGAGTATGCATCAGCTCTTCGCATACATACAATTTAAATATGAGAAGAAGTACTTGATTATTTTTTGTCTGTTTAAAAGAGTAATTCTAAGCTAAAGGAAAATAAATTCTTTGTTTTATTAGTATTCATTTTGAGAGCAATGATAGAGTTTCAATATTGATAGAGCACCAGCTATGTGTGGACAGTAAGGGTGGTATTACTGAGTGAAAGAACTTGAGCCTGGATGTTAATTCACATACTTCTTTTGCAGTTAGTTGTGTGTTTACTTATATGGCTCTAGTGTTGAAGATACTGGTGAAAAGTTTGAATAAGATCAAATATGGCCAGCATGCACATTTTTAGCATCTTCTGTGAAAAAAATTGGCTGCTGTTCCTTTCTGTAATACACTAGTTATGAGAGGGCTAAGTTCTTATGCAACTTTTTGAAGTGTAGAAAGAGATTACATTTCTCTGTGTTTTCATAAGGGGTACATCTCAATGCTGTATTTATTATCTTGACAGCCAGAAGTTTATGCTTCAGTATACCACCAACTAACTGTTGAGAATAAAGTACAGTATTCCCCCCTTATCTGCAATTTCACTTTCCAAGGTTTCAGTTAACGGTTGACTGCAGTCAACCACAGTCTGAAAATACTACATAGAAACTTCCAGAAATAAATTATTCATAAGTTTTAAATTGCTCACCATTCTGAGTAGTGTGATGAAATTGCTTCTCATCAGGAGATTTAAGAAAACTTCTAAAAAAGCTGCACTGATTCTGAATTGCTGGATATTGTGATAAAGATAAGTTTTTAAAAGTAGAGCTGTAAACCACATTAATAAACACTTTCCTAAACTTTTAAACTCCTTGAATTTGAGTTACTATGCCATATTTACTCACGTTATGATATTGTTCTTGCCATTCTTTGACAGACCCCTTATCCCTCTGGACAGAATGCAGGTCCAACCACGTTGGTATACCCTCAAGCTCCTCAGACAATGAATTCACAACCTCAGACCCGTTCTCCGGTAAGTAAGCAGAAACTTGTTCTAGATAATATTCTCCACCTAAGTTTGTGTTTGGAGTAGCTTAGGTTCTTTTGGCTAATATTTTTACTCGATTTTAGAAAATTTTTACCAAAACAACTTTTAAAATTATTATTACTATTATTATTGGATAGCATTGCATTTTCAGACCTTTCCTATAGGAATAATTTGAATTTATTAAGAACAAGAAGAAATGGAGCTTTTTATCTTTTACTTTTCTGTGTCATTCAAGTTCTGGTTGCATTCAAGTTCACTTCATCTCAGCTCTTAATTTGTTATTTGTACTGTTCAAAATTCAGGAGAAGTGTAAAGCATGATTTTGAAAGTAAATTAAATTTCATTAATTGGACTCTGAAATTCCAGTGTTTTGGGAAGTATGACTTCTGAATCGTTGTTACTAGATCAGTTCTAACTATTTGACTGTGTGGACATATGCATGACTTACACCAATAGTGTATTTATTTCTTCAGACGGTAAATAAATTGTCATACAAGTGTAAATGCTATCATCCTCTTTGCTCATCTTTTACATGGATTGCAATAAGTATTGCAAAGACTGAGAATTTACTCAAGGTTCATCCTTCTGTTTCACAGAAGTGTACAGTGGCTTCAGCTGTCCATTCCTTAGAATGTTGTTTCCTGCCCTGCATGATTAGTTTTTGCTAGAAGGTGCTTCTGTAACATCTCACATTGTCTCTCACACCCCTACTTGTATCTCAGCTCTGTGTTTTCCTCAGAATACAGGGATCTTCTTTTGGTTCTCCACCTTTGCTGTTTTGCCTGTAGTACAGGAATATTTCATTGCATTAGCTCCTGTTCATTTGGTTTTATGCATGAATTTAGGAATATTGAAATATGTGATAGAATTGCTCAAAGAACTAGGAGATCACAGACTTCACCAAAATGTAATCTCTTTCTTACCCTCCTCCTACCTTCCTTTTCCCTATTGCCCTCTTCTCCAATACCTGTTCTTAGATCCTGGTTCTTCCCAGGGGGTGGAACCATTCTAAGGAGGTGGGACTTTGGTCCTAGTTGCCTGTTTGCTTGTCTGGGTTTTTTTGTTTGTTTTTTGTTTTTTGGGTTTTTTTGCCGAAATGGTCAACAAGATGTCTGATGCAAGTTTTGTTCTGAGAGTGGTTTGGGAATGTGAACACTTGACTACTTGGAGTGGGCCTGAGATCTCACCAGATTAATTTAGATAGGCCCCGGTTCTAATCATTAAACATGGAACCTTGTGGTAAGCTCTTATTGCAAAGGATTCTGTGGCCCTTTTTTACCCCTCTACCCCTTTTATAATTATTGGGGGGAAAAAAAAAAGAATTAAATTTACATGGTTAGAACTGGCGCAAAACCTGACTGAAGAGCTGCATCTCTAAACCAGTTTTTTTGACAGCCCAGCAGAACAGTGCCAATACATTGCACAGACAACTGGAAGAGGAGGAAGGTTTTGGAACAGACTCCCGTTTACAGGTCCTTGGCTGGAAGAGGCTGGATAAAATACTGCATTGTAAGCAATATAACAAACTGTACTTCTTGCAGGCAGTGGTGCCTCTGGCACTCATTATTTTTGACCACATCCATTTATTGGCTGATGAACACAAATGCACTGATTGCTTCCTCTCTGAAAGTCTAACCTAGCATGGCAGTTTTTGCCAGGCACAGTGGGGAAAAGAATAACAAATTGGGTGGGTCTTCTCTATTGGGAATTAGACAGGAGTAATTTGGGGTTTAGATTCTTCTTTATTTTAAACTTGAAGAGGGATATCCCTTTCAGATGAATTTGATTTTAAAAGATAAATTTCAAGGCTTCTTTTTCCCTCTTTCCATTTTATAATTGAATATCAAGGGGAAAACTGTCTATAGTTGTCAGCCATTTTTCTGTGGTCATAAACTCTTCAGACACTATCCTCTATGCAATTTTTACCATCTGCTCTGCTAGTGACCATTACCACCCCCATTACTAAAAACCACACACATAACATTCCATTACGTACCCCAAAACAAGTGCAAGACTAGCAGACCCCACACTACTCTTGCTTGTTGTTTTGGGTCCAGTTTTCTTTGCTTCATTTGTGTTGGTGCTGGGAGGGTGAAGTTGGGTTTGGAATTTGGCAGGATTGCATTTCTTCTGACATCCCAAGTTGCCATAGTCTAGTCTCATCCATCCCACAGCTGTCCCAACTGGTGAGGAGAGGTAAGCTGTTGCACTAAGGAAGGGACTCTTCCCATGGCTTTGTAGAGCAGCTAAAGCTTACTCCGTTCTATTTCTGCATTAATGGGCCATTGGCAATTGCACAGTTTAGGCTTCTCTGTTCTTCCCTGGACAGCTGCCTTTGCAATCCAACTGGCTTCAAGTGGCCCCCCTCCCTCCTTGAGGTGATCTTTGTGCCTGTATTTCTACTTGATACTTAGTATCTTAGTTAAATTTATATTTTTGAAAGTCTTGTTTAAAAGTAAAAAAAATAGTGATAAGCTACCTATATGTTCCATTTTCTGGTTGTATTGGAACTCTTTAAACTGTAATTTGTTTTTTAATAGCTTCCAAAATAGTGAAACTATTGAATGCTTAATCGGGAGAGGAGGACAGTTTGGCTTTTGCAGTAACCTGTAACCATTGGTTATTTTTATATTCTGTGGTGCTAAGTGCCAAAGTTATATCAATATATGTTGGCCATGCTCAGTTACAAACTGTGCACAGAAGAGTGAGTGAGTGGGTGGGTGGGTGAGTGGGTGGCATTAACATTGGATCCAAGTTCACAGAAGACTGCTTTCCTTAATATCTACAGTCCTCACCATCTTAAAGACCCCTCTTTAAAAAAAAAAGAAAAAGAAAAAAGAAACAAAAGTTTCTATTTTTAATATGAGCCAGCAGCGACTACAGTTTGTTCTGTTGCTTACAGTTACCCATAGGATTAAGACTATTGTCATTACAAATGAAAAACTCAATAGCCAATGGTGACTAGTGCAAAATAGACTAGGGTACTTTCCCACTAACTTTTTTTTTTAATATATGTGTAATTTTATAAGGTACTCCTCTTGCTCATAGAAAATTCTCTTTTGACTGGAACATTCCAAATATATAAAGTTTCAACTTTTATTTTAGAGCCTTAGAAATGGGGCCTTTCTGTGGAACAGTGATAAGACAGGTACTACTGTACTAAGGTTAATTTTTTAACGTGGCCCTTCTCTCCCATTTCCTTCAAAAGTGTCATGAAGAAACATCTCACTTCTACCCCCCGCTCCACTTTAATACCACCTGGGTGGTATTAACCTATTCTTGAAGCTTGATGTCCATAGTAGAGGTTTGATCTGTGTTCTTTTCATAGTTGGAAAACTGAAAATATAAGACATCAGTTTCTTTGAAGAGAAAATGTTCTGCAAGAACTGTAGCCGCCATTATCGTCATTCTGAAAAACTATTTTACAATGGTTGTTAGCAGATATAATGGCTGGCTAACACCCTTTAATCGTACAGGTCATGGAGAGCTCATTAAGTTGTACTGAATAACTTCAAAATATGTTAAGGTACTTTTCATTACTTGAATAATAGGTATATATTTTAGCTTCTAAGGTAAATTCTTGATAGAGCTGTCTTCAGTCATTTCCTACATTGTGGCTTGTGACCCACTGCAATTTCTTGAAAATTTTTTATATTAAATAATGGCAGTGGAGGAAATAATTCCAAATCTCTTGCATATGCTATTGTGGGTAACTTAAATTCTGAGTATGAGGGTTTGTTTCTTAGTTCATCTTCAGTCTGGTTTACCCATTATAATGAGCTAACGGAAGGAAGGCTCAAACAACTGAAGGAAAATATGTATTTTAGCTCTTTAAATGTTTTAAGTAAAATCTTATAAGGTTTGCATTCAAAACTGCTTACTAAATATTTTCTGTTAACTGTTAAAGAGGGTGGTTAACGTTTCAGTAGTTAATGTGTAGGTAGCCAGTACATGACTCTGCGTGCCCGAATAATTCCTCTGTTCTTTTTAGTAAAATCACTTTGGAAGCCCAGTTTTGCTCTGATGAAGAATTATTTGATCTTAGAGATTTTGTATTTAAAATTTGATGGGTGAAAAAGCTTTTTCTTCCATTCTAAGTTAGTGAAAGTAAGAGTTGGAATATGTATTATCTGCTTTCAAGTACTCTATGATTTAGCTAAGAAGTTAGGTTTTCTTTGGCTTTTATTCTCAATATCAGATAGCAGTAGGTACATGTATACAGTCTTGTGCTGTTGTGTATAAATAGTAATTGAGAGATTTGACTTCTTTTACTCTTTTTTTCTTCTTGAGCTTATAATAGTACCACTTTGATTACTCACGTTACAGAATGATGTTCTTTACTACTGTTTGCTTTCATATGCCTGGTATTAAACATTACTAGTAAATTGAATTTAAATATATATAATTATTTATATATTTACATATATTTATATATCATACATATATTTTACATATATTTATATATGCTTATATATTTATAATAGATAAATTTTAATCTTTAAGTCCAAGAAACAAAGGAAGATACTGAAATTTCCATTTCATGTGTGAGATATCCATTTAACTTAAGTAAATTTGAAATCCATCCTATTACATTCTTTATTTCCTGCTGGACATTATAATTACCTCCTGGCTATTTCTTGTAATGTAAAAGCATTTCTCATTCCCTCTAGTTGTATCAGTTGCATAAGCATAGTTGACTTTTCATATGTTTGTCTTAATATAACCACTTAGTGTTTCAAACTTTCTTTTGCTTTATTTTAGGGTTTAAAAAAATTCCTTTCAGAGAAGCACCTATATGTGCCTAACAGCTTAGCTGTTTCTCTCCCAGCTGATAAATGGCAAACTATTTCTGGTAGAGGTGTTAACCTCTTGACTCTCAGTACCTGTCTGTCACTGTCCTGCAGCAAAGCTTTGACTGTTTGTGTTTTTTTTTCTTGTGGGTTTTATTTCTTTTGGCATAATGTGTGACATTTTGGTTTTTGTTGTGGTGTTTCTGACTCTTTGTGCCTTTCCTTTTGTGTTTGTTTTCCCTCCTTTTCTCAGTTTGCAGCGGGGCCTCGACCTGCCCATCATCAGGTACTGTACCCTTGCCCCTTCACTATTACCCTTAACTAATAGGTGGGGGCTTTAGTAGTTTCTGACTCTTAGAATGCTGCCATTCCATGGACCCACTCAAACTACTCTTTTCCGGAGTAGCTTCGGTCTGAGGTAATACAGTTCTTTTTGTATTTCACAGCATTTTGTTATTAACAAACCAATTTCCTTCTGTTTATTACACAGTTTAAAAATAATAGAGTTTTTTTACTTTCCAAAAAATAATTGCTCTGAATTTAGAGGACCTTGAAAATGTTTAGATATATTAAGCCCTTACAGATTTTGTGGATACCTGTATTAAGTTTAAATTTAACTGAATGGAATAGGCAACATTCTAAGGGTTTTCTGTTAACATCCTGATGTAACTTGTATTGATGTGTATAAAATAGCATTAGTATTTCTAAAACCACTTAATCTCAGTTACTAACTTAGACCTAATAACAGATTCATTAACAATAATATACATTCATTTGCTGCATAGAACTATCTTTATTCTTAGGATATATAGAAAATAGATACCTTATTTAATTTTAATATTTTTAGCCTATTTGTTCTTTTTGAAGTAATTGTATAAATTAAAATTTCAAAAATGTATATGCAGACACTAGTTTACTTAGCAGGAATATACTAGAAGGGATGGTTTGGGAAAAAGAAAAAGACTTGCAGGGTTTTTTCCCCAAAGTGTTCTGAAACATTTTCGCATTCTATAGTAGAAAGAGCCTACTAAATTCTAAATCTGATAGATCTGGGTTTATATTACCAGTCTAC